>NC_138885.1:6082184-6682184 GCF_965194825.1 Balaenoptera physalus | reverse complement strand
TCAGAGTGGTTGCTTACCTGCCCTGGGTCCATTATGTTTCTCAATATTAGGTCATAATAACCTGGTTCTTTGTTTCCTTTTAGTGAGTTGTACTAGTAAGATGTGTGGCAAGGACTAATGGTCAATTCCAAGTTGCCCAATAGGACTTATGCCAATTTTACCTTGCATGTGCGTTGTGCATATTCATTAATTTATAGAGAACTAGATGTAATCAGTAGTTTCAAGTTGTTTAGATATCATTATCTTAGTAGGAGTAGGTGATACACAGCACAAAAGGCAAGAAACTATCTCCTTTTAAGATACACAAACTGTAATTAAAATTGCCAATAAGAGTAACAAAGTCATCAGTAAAGGTTTAGGCCAAGATACCCTTAACCCAAACCTTTTTCCTACTTTTTCCCCTAAAATGGGAGGAGAATCATTCAGAGCAGAAATCTGATTCTTCATATGTGTCATAAGACAAGTTACATTGGAATACTAATCATGTACAAAAACACAACATCCAGTATGCTTCCCCTTGGGAAGCAATTAGAATCTTGAGGGTCATGCAATTCTATAGGACCACTTTTCTCATCATGGAGACTTCTGAATTGAGCAAGCTAATAGCCTGATTACTGACATTCAAAGATTGCTGAGTAAATTTTGTGAAAGCCTCTATGTGAATGATGATATCTTCTAAGTGAAGGAAAAAATACTGTGACCAATTGGTCATACCATTGGAAAATTGATCAAACCCAGCATGCTTGCATTAAAGACTAATCAGCAGGGACTATTTCTAAGGCTACCTGTAGGTGACCTTGAACCCAAGGGAAACTAATTTTTTTTTTTTTAATTTTATTTATTTATTTATTTTTGGTGTGTTGGGTCTTCATTTCTGTGCGAGGGCTTTCTCTAGTTGTGGCAAGCCGGGGCCACTCTTCATCGCGGTGTGTGGGCCTCTCACTATCGTGGCCTCTCATTGCGGAGCACAGGCTCCAGACGCGCAGGCTCAGTAGTTGTGGCTCACGGGCCTAGTTGCTCCGTGACATGTGGGATCTTCCCAAACCAGGGCTTGAACCCGTGTCCCCTGCATTGGCAGGCAGATTCTCAACCACTGTGCCACCAGGGAAGCCCCCCAAGGGAAACTAATTTTGCATCTTCCTATCCAACCTTGGGAGAGCCAAGACCATAAACTTATTCCAAAATCCATTGGATCCCATTAGGAGCTACCCAATATTTAGCATCTAGTGAAATGGAGTATTTCTGGCCAGGTTCAGAACAGGTATTTCCCAGGTAAGAAGGTCCCACTTAGTGATACTAGTGGTAGTGTTAGCTTGCACAGTTCTAGAGTTTCTTTCTTCTAAAGTAAAATTTCTAAGGGCCATCCAGTTTTATCCTAGGAGAGAAGAAATCTACCAAAGCGACCCAGGACTACTAGACATAGGTAATTGGCACAAACCCAGCAATTGGATTGAGTTTTGAATCTTGCATATGATTGAGCCTAAGGAAGAAATACATTTGGTTCATAAGCAAAGGTGTGAGCAAGTGTCAAAGTAATTAGTATATAGGCCTGGTCTGTCATCTTGGGTCAGCTGTGTACTGCAGATGCCATCATCTTCTCATCCTGGTCTGGTAGTTCTGGTCTTAGTTAGTCAAAGTCAGGTGTGTGTCAGAAACAGGAGTTGTAGCCCATTCAAGAGAGGAGGGTGGGTACGGTCCCTTCCAATGTGGCTACAAAGATTCCTTTATCTGATGACTTTTCCAGTATGCATAATCTCCTGGATGCAGGTCATGGGGCACCTGATCTTCATCCCAAAATAGATTACTGTGATAATCTTCAGAAACAAACTTAGAAAGTCCTTTTAATAATTCAATTAAACTTTACAATAATGTAACATAGCAACAAGGAACTATCTGGGAAATGAGTCTTAGGCAGTAAATACAGACCTCAGTTAACAACACTAGAATTTAATATCCACTGAAACATATTTTTTGTCTCTAAAATACCCTGATTTCTACCAAATATAGCCAAATTAATACTAATTTGTTTGCAAAATAAGTCTGGTTTCAATAAACTTGGTCTGATTATTTACGTAAGTCTAATTGACCATACAGGCTCCTTTAAATTGTCTGTGCTCGACCTTTTTATAAGGAATCTCAAATTGAACTTTCAAAAGACCTCTCAAGGTCAGGAAAGCCACACTAAGGTCTTTCCATCAGATTCTGCCTGCAATATCTTCAGATTTAGGTGAATTCCTTTCTTATTGAGGTCTCCAAAATGTCTTGAGATTTCTGCACTTTCTAGGAGGTGGCCTTCCTTATTCACCTAATAAGGCTGTTAGGAACCTAAGAGTTTCCAATTTCTGGAGGGATCGGGTAGATAGAAAAGATAAATGTTTCAATTCTACTTACAAAAGTATAATTTACCAAATTGCTGTAAGTCATAATTAACTGCAGGGGAAAGGTTTCCTTACACTTGGAAAATAAGAATTAGACAGCTCTATGTAACTAATCCTTGTTGATCTTTTGCTAGCAGTTTACAAAGCCATCAGGTTTTCTGTTAGAATTCTTTAATTTCTTACCCAGCTCAGCAATATGATCTGGAAGTTATCAGAAACCTGTACTTGTCAAAAAGTTCTTTCTATGAATCTTCTTGAAGATGAAGTATCTTTGCAAAAACATCAGAGTACAATGTTAACTGTTTATAAATGACAAAAGACTTAAAAAGGCAAGGTTAAAAACCTGGTTACAATGCAATTGACAAACTTGGTTTTTGCTGTAACATACAACATTTTAAGAGGATAACTAGAATTATGACTGATAACATTACACCAAGACATATTCAACTTCTAGAAATTTCACATAATTTCTAAAACATTTATATTAATTACATTTACACATGCAATATAACCTAAGGGGGTTTATCACCACTCATTTGACAATGCTTCCCATGTAGTTTAACATACAAAATAATCCTAATTAGTTTAATATTTCTCTTTCTGAGATGTTTCAGGGGCCCTCTGAAGCAACCCAAAGTTATCAGAAGTCAAAAGATCTTCAATTAGAATTCTATCCTTGGGAAGTTTGTCAAAAATATCACAAAGGTTTTTTTTTTTTTTAAAGAATCTTTGGATTGGGTTGTATCTTAAACAAGCTCCCCCACTTCCCACCACTTGTTTTTTTTTTTTTGGCTGTGTCGGGTCTTAGCTGTGGTACGTGGGATCTTTGTTGCAGCATGTGGGATCCTCTGCTGCGGGACGTGGGCTTCTCTCTAGTTGTGGCCCGTGTGCTCAGTAGTTGCAGCACACGGGTTTAGTTGCCCTGCAGCATCTGGGATCTTAGTTCCCCGACCAGGGCTCAAACCCATGTTCCCTGCATTGGGAGGCAGATTCTTAACCACTGGACCACCAGGAAAGTCTCCCCAAAAGGTTTTAAAACACTTGGTCAAATAAGCTCATAGGTTACTGTTAAAAAAATACTTGTTCACTTAACTAAGTGACAATAAAAGAGTTCAGAAGCAAATCCAGGTAGTTATATCAGATTACTTCAAAGGTAAAGAAACTTTAAATCTATTATCAAAAGCAGATCAATATTCTAAGAAAACTTTGTCCTCTTAACAGAGAAAGAAATCAAATTCAGGTTTTGCACCATCTTACCTTTAATATTAAAATTAATTCACTCAATTAAATTTATTTTAATCTTAGTCAGTCCTGACCACACATAGAATTCCTTTCTAAAGATCCTCCCCTCATTTTTTTTGTTCTTGTTTTTAAATTTTTATTTTTGTTTTATTTAATTTATTTATTGGCTGTGTTGGGTCTTCGCTTCTGTGCGAGGGCCTTCTCTAGTTGTGGCGAGCAGGGCCACTCTTCATCACGGTGCGTAGGCCTCTCACTATCGTGGCCTCTCTTGTTGCGGAGCACAGGCTCCAGATGCGCAGGCTCAGTAGTTGTGGCACACGGGCTTAGTTGCTCCGCGGAATGTGGGATCTTCCCAAACCAGGGCTCGAACCCGTGTACCCTGCGTTGGCAGGCAGATTCTCAACCACTGCGCCACCAGGGAAGCCCCCTCATTTTTTAAAACAAACCTTCTACAACTTTCTATATCTATATTAATTTTTTCCTTATTTTCTTTCCCATTTAGAAATAACCTGCTTTAGGACAAAATTACTTTCTTTTCCCTTAACAAAATACATTTCCATTCCTCATACCCTCTTTTACTGAAAATGCATATCCTACTTTCCTTCTTAATGACATATATTACAATTTTTTACCCCTTAAAAACCTTAATCTCTAGTGAAAACCAAGGAGCAAGTAATTATGTACTGTTTGTCATACCAACATTTCCTGATTGGCAAACTTATGAACTTATTGTATAACCCAATTTCTTTCCTCAATGGGGAAAAAGACGTGTCCAATGAACCCAAATATCTTTAGTTTTTCTCTAATAAGAAGTCAAAAGTAGGTAAACAGGACTTCCCTGGTGGCACAGTGGTTGAGAATCTGCCTGCCAATGCAGGGGACACGGGTTCGATCCCTGGTCTGGGAAGATCCCACATGCCGCGGAGCGACTAAGCACATGCACCACAACTGCTGAAGCTTGTGTGCCTAGAGCCCATGCTCCACAACAAGAGAGGCCACCGCCATGAGAAGCCCACGCACCACAATGAAGAGTAACCCCTGCTCACAGCAACTAGAGAAGCCCATGCATAGTAATGAAGACCCAACACAGCCAAAAATAAATAAATAAATGAATAAATAAGTAAATAAATAAATTTATATTAAAAAACGTACGTTGGGCTTCCCTGGTGGCGCAGTGGTTGAGAATCTGCCTGCTAAGGCAGGGGACACGGGTTTGAGCCCTGGTCTGGGAAAATCCCACATGCCGCACAGCAGCTAGGCCCGTGAGCCACAACTACTGAGCCTGCGCGTCTGGAGCCTGTGCTCCGCAACAAGAGAGGCCGCGATAGTGAGAGGCCCGTGCACCGCCATGAAGAGTGGCCCCCGCTTGCCACAACTAGAGAGAGCCCTCGCACAGAAACGAAGACCCAACACAGCCAAAAATAAATAAATAAATAAAAATTAAAAAAAAAAAAGTATGTAAACTTAGACTTGTTTAGCAATTAATTTCCATTATTTTATTTGGAAATGATCTGGATATTCAGTGAATTCTCATCATTTAATTTAATTTAGCAGTTTCAAATTACCAAAAATCTGAAGAAACTACTTTTAAGTAGCTAGTCCTAAAACGTACTTATTTCTAAAGAGTTCACCTAAAAACTCTTATATCATTTACATTTCATTTACTTAAAATTTTCATCAAGTTATTTTTCTTGCTGACAAATTTTGTAACAGGAATAAGATCTTGTTTGATTTCTAGTATATCTAGGCATAATGAAAATATTATACTTAATATTGTTGAATCTAAAGACATGTCTGTATTAATTAAACCAACAAACTTAAACTTTTTTTTTTTTTGGCCGTGCCATGTGGCATGTGGCATCTTAGTTCCCTGACCAGGGATCAAAGCCATGCCCCCTGCAGTGGAAGCACAGAGTCTTAAACACTGGACCACCAGGGAAGTCCCATTAAACTTATTTTTATTCATTAAAAATTACTCCTATATAACATCATCCTGAAATTCATTTGGGTTAGCTTCTTTTACATTTCTGAGTATTTATATAAGTGCTCAATTTCCTTTAAGTCAATTAAATAGAGTTCTTTTACAAATTATTTTTGACAATACTACACATCTGCAACATACACATATACAGATACATACAAACACACAAATAGACACAAACAGAGACCCCTTAGTTCCCATTCCAAAATTTTAGTCATGAAGCAGGTACAATAATACAAAACCCATCAGTTACAAAAGAAGTTGGATTCAAATTTGGTTTCTGGCAGATGGAACAAATCAAGGTCACCTGTTTAGATGGCTAAACCCTTTTTACTAATATTTACAGAGGAGACACTTAAGATTTGTATTTGTCTTTGACAAGTCAAGTTCCAGATTACCTATTCCCCTTTTGTTCTTTCTTCCCATGAGAGTTACCTTCCTGAAATTTGCATTTTAAAAAGATGGCTTAGATAAGAGTTCCTGGAGAAGGCCAGGTAGAACATTTACATCTCTAAGGCACAGATGGAGAAATGCTAGTTTCTCCTATGAGGACTTTGTTCCCTTACTACCAGAATTTTTTTCTTCAATATATGGCCTTGACCTGAAGAGGATCACCTATAGACACAGGTGGTCCCATTTCTAAAGGTAACCTTTTGATAACCTCTTCAGAGTGGAAAGACAATTCAGACAGAAGATTACTAGAATGAGTACTCAATTAAAGGAAGACAGAGGGGAACAGTAGTTATATCATTCTTATAGTTTTTTGTCTTGGGTATCTTTTATATCATTAATTTTTCATAACGAATCCTTCAATGAGGCTATTTGGGCATTTTGAAGACTTTTGGGGCTTATGCATGACAATTAAAATAGGTACAATAGTTTAAGCTGAGAGTTCTCTAAAATTTTAACAACTTACAAGTCTTTCCAATGCAAAGGAACAAAGAAACTAGCCCTACAAATATTTTCTCCTGCTAATCTAATTTTAGAAAAGAGAAAAACTCTTACCACTCTTGTTTCCAGTAGACCCTACAGGCAGGGGTCCAGGAGACTGACGGACAGAGTAAGACCTTACTTTCTGCCAGCTTTCTCTAACTGTACACTCAAAAATCAGTTTTGGAATGCCAAAAGCGCCTCATCTTGGCCATTTCAGGATGGGATTCCCTTTAATTCCTAATTAAGTCAGCTGGCATTCCCATAGGTGGCTGTCTGTCCAGGAGATGTTTGGCCTTTGAGGCACAATTTCCCATTATTAATTTGGTAGTCTAATTCAGATATGAGGTGTGATCTGAACAAATTTCTGAGGACAGATATGTGCTGCTAAGTCTCCCTCCCCAAGGGGTTACCGTTGGGTCAGTTTGGCTCTTGTACGTGTTTCAGTCTCTCCCTCCAATACTCTAGAACCTCTGTGGCTGCTTGGAGTGCTAGGTTATCAGCCTCTGTTGCACCCCCCCATCCACATCCCGGGAAGAGCAGTATTTACTTAATAGTTGTAGTGGTGTTAGGGAAACCACTGACCGAAACCGCCCGCCCTGGCCAGGCCTGATAGTAACCACTTGCATGAGTTCTCTTACAACAGGAGGTCTTGGTAAGGAACGTGGAACTGACAAGCTACTACCAACCACAAGAATTCAGGAAAGGTCAAAAGGAGAGAGGAGACACCACTCCATATGTCCTACCAACCTCCCAGAATCCTCCTCGCTGGAATCCATCATGGCTGAGCGACGTGCACGCCACCAGGAAGGACCCTGAGTCAGACCAAATATGGGCCAAGCAAGATGATTGGCCAGAGACAACCCGGAAACTAACCCTATTACCATAAAACCCGAGACTGTGAGCCACATGGCAGAGCAGTTCTCCTGGGCTCCCTTACCCTGCTGCTCTCCGCCTAGGCACCCCTTCCCAGTAGAGTCTTTTGCTTTGTCAGCACGTGTGTCTCCACGGAGAGTTCATTTCTGAGTATTAGACAAGAGCCCACTCTTGGGCCCTGGAAGGGGTCCCCCTTCCTGCAACAGTGGGGTTCCCTGTAGGACTACTGCATGTCACAGGATTAATCCTCAGACAGTTCTGCTAAGTCCTCAGTTGCCTGAGAACACTGTTTGGGCAGAAGGAGCAGATGTCCCTTTTTCTTTGGAGCTGAATAAGTCAATCTCTCATTTCACTAGCAAACAGTTTGTTCAGACCATATATCAACTTAAAAAAAAAAATTTAAGCCAAGTTTAACAAAACCCCAGCCACCCATGTTTCCCTGGGCCTCCTGCCCAGATCCCCCTAGGTCCCTGCCTAGGAAATGCACTGGTGCCCCTTAAGACTCCAAGTATTAAGTAAAAACAGTTTGAATAAAAATTTTTAGGATCATCACTTAAAAACAATGAGATCCAGGTATCAGGTGAACTCATCAGAATATCTGGGGAGTACTGAGAAGCTGGTGGGGCTTGAAGGGCACACGCTGGTACCACGCACTGTCTCAGGGTGGTTTCCAGGTGTCCTTTGGTGGGTATCTCTGATGTCTTGCTGACTACACCATGTGAATGTTGATGAAAAATTAATAGTCAATCTAAGAAAGAAGTAGAAAATTATTCTAACCAATCTGAGGATTATAACCTGGGAGACAGTCTTTCAGAAAGCTCTAAGGACTGTTCTGCCCATTAGAGGTCGAAGTGAAACCACGCACCTCAGATTGGGACTCGAAGCCACGTGCTGGGACTTGAACCCATGCGGCTGGGACTTGAACCCAGCCAAAACCCATGGTCTTCCAACTGAGATCACACACCTGGTCTCAGGACTTGATAAAGCTCAGGTTCTTGATGTCCCATCACAGAAAGAATTCAGTGAGAGACAAAGTGATAGGTAAGAAGTGGGTTTATTTAGAGAGAAACCCGCTCCACAGACAGAGTGTGGGCCATCTCAGAAGGTGAGAAAGGCACCAGGGTATGGGGCTGTCAGTTTTTATAGGGGTGGGTAATTTCATAGGCTGAGTGGGAGGAGTATTCCAGCTATTTCGGGAAGGGGCGGGGATTTCCAGGAACTGGGCCACCTTTTGATCCTTGTGGTTGACTTGGAACTGTCATGGCACTTGTGGGTGTGTCATTTAGCTTGCTGATGTGTTACAGCGAGCGTATACTGAGGCTCAAGGTCTAGCGGAAGTTGACTTGGACCCATTTGGTTCTAATCAGTTTATGTCATGTCTTCGGGCTGTGTCATTCCTTTAAAGTTTGTGCCCTGCCCCCTTCCCTCCTGTTTCAGAAGCACAGTTATAAACATTTCTGAGGCAAAGGGTTATGTATCAAATGGCGTATTGACAGTTTATACAATGCAGATCTGCATGTACAAATCGAGTACTGGGTCATCATGACCCCTTGCAGGATTAAGAAGGACTGTTATCTCCTAAGGAGGTCTGGTTAATGCAGATGCACCATATACACTAAAGGGGAGGGAGGAGAGGTCCAAACAGGCAGAGAAAAATTTTATGTCTAAATGTTTTTTGTCTTGCCATAATATATGAATTTCATTTCATCAGTGTTTGATTGTCTTTTCTCACTCAAGTTGTGATTTTCTTGGTTCTTGGCACGATGGATAATTTTTCTACTGTTTCCTGATATTTTGTCTATTATGTTAGGAGACTCTGGGTTCTATATAGTCTTTTATTTTAGCAGGCAGTCACCCCGTTTGGGTTCAGTTTGCTGTCTACTCTTGTCAGTTGTGGTTCCGATGAGACTTCAGAGCCTTTGTGCTGCTGCTTTGGTCTCCTCTCTCGTGCTGCTGACCCTCCCTCTGGTTCCTGCTGGTGCTGCCTGGGGTGTGGGAGGAGCGTTCCCAGGCCAGGCTACCCAGCGTTTCTTGGTGGGGAGGGGAGTGATGCCACCACTCTACTGCTGCCCCCTGGAAGTCCAGGTGTCTCCGGGGGAGCAGAGTCTTGGGCCCAGGGGGGCAAAAGTGCTTCCCAGACCAGACCACTTGCTGTAGCGGGGCCCTTACTTACCCGCACAGGTGTTTCTGGTCAGGAAAGGACAAAGAGCTTTCTGGACTAAGCTGCCTGTGGTGACCTCTCTTGCTGGCCCTGCCTACCACCCGCCCAAGTGTCTCTCAGTGGAGACGGGACTCTCAGGCTCAGAAGGGAAAAGAACGCTGCCACTGCCACTTATTTCTGATGGTCTCCCAACTGATCAATCTTGCTGGTGGTGTTGGGCTTATCTAATGGTGTGTGTGTGTGTGTGGAGGGGGGGTAAGGGGACCTCTGATGGATCCAGGGGAGGAGTAAGCCCACCTGGGCTGCCTTCCTTTGCTGGGTTGGAGGTTGGGAAATACTGGGCCTGGACCTCCTTCTTCTGTTGGGTGAGGGGATGCAAAACTTCCTGCCACTGTGCTGTTCCTTGATCCTGGAGTCTCAAACCAACTCACCTTCTTCTTACCTTTTTTTTTTTTTACAGAGATCTCCTTTGGTATTTCGTCTACTACACCATTTCCAGGGTCCATGATGAACTTAGAGGGAACAGAGAAAATGGGTTTGCACCAGAAGTCAGGAGCCAGGATTTTAATCTAGAAGTTTCAGGAAGATCGATTTTTCACCCCAGGATACATCCTCACCTCTTGGAGCTCCGGGTGCCTGAGATATCTCCATTAAATGCCATTACCTTTGTTCCAGTATTGTCTTGCTGGGGCCCTGTCATAAATACACATACCAGGGGACACTTAAAGAGACAGCAGGGTGGAGGGCTGAGTTGGCTGAGGAGACAGATGATGTGACTTCAGTTCTAGTTGTGCTTCCAATTGTGTGGCCTTGGACAACAAATTCCATTCTCACCTCTGCGTCTCAGTTTCTTTATCTACAAAATGGAAGAAGCGGTTTGGGGTTGAACAAGGGAGCCCTGAAGACCCTTATAGTGGTGATGTCCTAGGACTCATGCTTCCCGTGTGTTCCCTGTGTGAGTGACGCTATGTGGTGCCTCTGTGCAAAGAATGCTTTTCTTAGGGAGTGCGAGGCCGGGGGTGCCAGGACCGGGCCAGTGGGCAGGGCAGGAGCTGTCCACTGTGCTGGACTTGATTGAGTCCAGGGCCCCTGAGAAGCTGTACCCAGGGCTATCCCTTGGGATTCGGGGTGAGGGTGGGGGAGGGGAAGGAACTTGCCCACTGGTTCCTGTGTGCTGCTGGGTAATTGATTGAGTCCAGGGCCCCTGAGAAGCTGTACCCACGGCTATCCCTTGGGATTCGGGGTGAGGGTGGGGGAGGGGAAGGAACTTGCCCACTGGTTCCTGTGTGCTGCTGGGTAAAATTCTGTCCAGGGTATTAACCCCTGTTTCCTCCCTGTGTGTGTGGATGCCGTGGCTTCCCTGGGGATGCCAGCCACGAGTCCGGGCAAGGGCGGGAGCGTGCACTTAATGGTCATCTCTGTGGAGCACGCCAGAGAGCGCACGGGTTCGGAACAGAGACAGGTGAGGCCTGGAGGATCTGGAGTGGTACTTGGGCCATCTCTCCTCTCAGCGTCAGTGGTACCTGTTCCTTCCTTTCCTCACCGACTCAGCTGAACACACGCAAAGCATTGCGCCTTGTACAGATGACGTGATTATTATTGGTCTGTTTCTTCCACATCCGGGCACATATGAACCTTTTTCTAATGGACCTGAAGGCTCGGAGCAACGGGCTCCCGGGTCCCCCCGCGGGGCTGGAGTTGGGGCTTCCTGCCCCTGTAACACAGGCGGAGGCTCCCCTGCACGTCAAGGCCTCCTCTGCACGGGGCTGGTCCGGGAGCCACATGTCGAGACAAGCCCTGGCAGCTCACAGCTGCGGGGGTCCCAGCACTTCTGTGCTGATGAAGCATCCTGCCAGGGGTCCCCTAAGAGGGCTGCATAGGCAGATGTGGCGTCTGTCACCCCCTCTCTCTGCCCTGAGCTGCCTGGGGCAGGGACCACGGTGGGCTCAGTTCTGATGTTCCTGAGCTGCCTGGGGCAGGGACCACGGTGGGCTCAGCTCTGATGTGCCCGTCACCACCCGCAGGCAGTTACTTTGTGAGGATTTGCTCAGTGAACCGCCTTCTGTACTACGGTGCCTGAAAGATCCCTGTTAGCACAGAGTTCTTCCTGGAATTCAGAGACGTTCCCCTTAGTCGCGGGCTGGGGGATGACCGCCGACACAAAAACCAAGTGCGGGCGGGTGACGAGGACGGGGCTGTCGAGAAAATCCCAGAATCAGAATCAGAGGATAGACATTTGCCTGATAACTGCTCCAATCCGTAGGAAGTCAAGAAAAAACTTTTTTTTTTTTTTTTTTTGGCTTGCCTTTTTCTCCTTTTTCTTCTGACAAGTGGTAGTGATTCAGGCTATGGTTCCAATGAGGACATATGGTGAAATTAACGAATCTCTTCCACTGTTCGATGTTGGCCAAATTTAGTAAAGAGAGGATGTGAACTTTTCCTTGATGATAATCATGCCAGCAGCTGTCATCTCCCCAGGCACCTACTAGGTGTCAGATCGTGGCCCGTGCTGGTCATCCTCACAACCATGCTGAGGGTAGGTGTTATTACCTGCTGTCACCTGTTCTGTGTGGGGTTTGGAAATTCTTTTGTTCACCTATGAGGTGGAGCCTGGGTCATCTCGGTTGCTCTGAACCCCGGCCATGGATGAGCCTTGGGTGAGCAGGTAGGTGCTTTCAGGGAGGGTGTGGAGAGGTGAGGCTGGAGGATGGTGCGCCAGGGAGTGGGAACCTGGCTGGTGAGGTGAGACAGGGACCTGGGATGCAGAGGACGTGGGGAGACTGGCATCAGCCTGGTCCCCGGGCAGACCTTCATCCTTGGGCCATTTTGGGCCCTGGGGACTGTCGCCCTTCTGGGGGCAAAACCTCTATCCCAGGCCGTCCAGCGCTTGGGGTTATGGGCTCCACCTCGGAAGTGGAATTTGGAGAACCTGGGCTGTGTTTTATCCCGGGTCAAGTCCCTGGGATGGCATGGGGCGGGCACCAGGGGCCGGAAGCTGTGCGGGGCCCCGGGAGAGGGAAGTGGGGAATGGGGAGACGTGAGGTGTGTGCCCCCCGGGCCTCACCAGAGGAGGCCCGGCCTAGAGGCCCTGCCCTGCTCCACTGTGGCCGCAGACAGGGCTACCTCCTCTCCAGCCTGACTCTTTAGCAGGAAATGACATCTCTATGGGCTGCCCTTTTATGACATGGAGGTCACCAATTCCAGGCACGAGTCGGGGGGGGGGCGCGGAGCTGGAAAGGCCCTCTTAGGGCTGAGCCAGTTGGTGGGCCCAGCACTCAGGCTGGCATCACACAAGTTCTAAGATCTTCCAGTTTTTCCAGGGAAACCAGAAATCTAGATTTTATGTGTTATCTCCTGAGTTGTAAAAATTGATAACTAACTTAAGAGACACAACAAGCCACAGTAGGGCTGAACGATTGGCTAGCTGGATGTCCTGGGGGTGCACCTCTGGGGTGGAGTCCGCGAGTGATGAAGCCAGATCGCTAGAGGAGAAAAGGGAGTGTCGGCGTTGGATCAGCGCTGCGTCCTCCCACCCACGTCCCCCGTCTTCTTCCTTCTCTGCTGCTGCCCCGCACCTGGGACAAGCCTGGCGCACGGTGATGTTCCGCTAATCATTCCTGAGGAGGTGATTCCTCTTCGTGTGTTCTCCGTGACTGTCCCCCAGGGGTCCACAGCTTTGTGCTGTGGTGACATTGCGTGTGTAACTAAGTGTGAGAGTCTGTGAGTGTGATTGCATGTGTATGTGAGCGTGTGATGTGTGTGTGTGATGTGTGTGGGTGTGATCGGTACGTGTATGGATGTGTAAGGGTGATTATGTGTCTGTGAGTGTGCAGATGTGCATGAGTACGTGTGATTCTGAGTGTGCCAATGAGGGAGGGCGTGTGTGTGGGCAGGTGTGAGTGTGGGTGAGAGGCTGGCATTGCTCTGCCTGCTGGGCACCGTTGCTCCAATGTCCCCCTGCTGCTGAGCAGAAGCTACCATCTCAGGCTGCTGGTTCCCCGGGCTCCTCTCCAGGCTGCTTTCCCCAACTCTGGTGTGGGACTTGGGCCTGGCTCCCAGCATCTCTGCCTGGATTACCTGCTGCTGGAGCACTGGGCCACCACACAGAGGCCCGGCGGCCCTGCAGGGGAGGCTCTGAGACCAGGATGCTAGTGGCAGGGCCTGGTGTGGACATCCCGGACCAGCTGCGCTGCAAGCCCGGCGCTGCGGAGCAAGCCCGGTCAGCGTCATGCAGAGCCAGGGCTGGTCATGCACCCAGCCGAGTTCCGCCCCGACACGGAGAGAGGTTGGGCCTCTATAAGCCAAGGAGGGAGGCCCGGGATGGAGCCTTCCCTCACAGCCTCAGACGGAACCAGCCCTGCCGACACCTTGAGTTTGGACTTCTGGCCTCCAGAACGGTGAGGTAATAATGTCTGTGGTTTAAGCCTCCCGGTCGGTGGCGCTCTGTTATGGCAGCCCTAGCAGACGAATACAGCGGTGTGTGCATGCTGGACCCCCGGGGGGGTGGCCACAGCCTGTGCTGGCCTGCACTCCTGGGCATCCTGTTTGGATACCCGTCCACTCACCACCACGTAGTGAGAGATAATAAAATGTGTTGCACTAAGCCACTAAATCTTGGGATGGTTTGTAAAACAGCAACGGATAAGCAGAATAATCAATGCCTTGATATTTCCCAAATGGTAGCGTGTCATGTTTGGTAAAAGGTTTCTTTCATGCTCCTTCAGTTTAGGACAAACTATGTCAGCAAACTATGACAATTAAAGAGAAAAAAAAAGAAAAAGCAGCATCCCAAATCCCAGGGAGACCCACGCTGGCTCATTCATTTGGATTCAGTTCTAATGATGATGACTTATTTCCCCTTGTTGGCAGCCTCACTGGTAACTAAGCCTTGGCTCAAAAATCGATGTGTTATTTTAGAGCCCAGAGCAGGCAGTGAGCTGCCTCATGATTGACGACAGGGTTGCCGGGGTTCTGGCTGGTTCTGGGCTGGCCCCCAGCACCCTGCTCGTGCCTCTGGGGAGGTGGGCAGTGGGGAGCAGAGGCCAACAGCCCCCGTGGCCCGCAGCCTGTGCAGGGGCACACAGAGCCCCCTGCGGGTTCCCTGCTGTCCTCAGGCCAGGCCTTCCTTGATGCAGCGAGACAGCACAGGTCCACGAGGACTTGGTGCTGTGCGCTGGACTGCATCTCTCCACTCATATGCTGGGGTCCTAACCCCCAGCACCTCAGTATGTGACCTTATTCAGACATAGGGTCCTTATGGAGGCAATCAACTTAGAATGAGTTCATGGGGTGGGCCCTGATCCAATGGGACTGCACTCCTTGTAAGAAGAGGAGATGGGACACAGACATGCACAGAGGGAGGACCCCGTGGAGACACGGGGAGAGGACGGGCCTCTATAAGCCAAGGAGGGAGGCCTGGGATGGAGCCTTCCCTCACAGCCTCAGACGGAACCAGCCCTGCTGACACCTTGAGTTTGGACTTCTGGCCTCCAGCACGTTGAGGTAATAATGTCTGTGGTTTAAGCCTCCCGGTCGGTGGCGCTCTGTTATGGCAGCCCTAGCAGACGAGTACAGCGGTGTGTGCATGCTGGTCACGTTCACACCCGCGGGGGTGGCCACAGCCTGTGCTGGCCTGCACTGCTGGGCTTCCTGTTTGGATACCCGTCCACTCACCACCACGGCATCCCCGTGGCCTCACTGAGGTGGGATCCTCAAGCCCCTCCCAAGCTTGACCGTATTCCTTCCCAAGCTGACGCTCACAGCCCCACGCTGCACTCATCCCAGTGACCCTTTACAACACTTGTGGGGTTTCTGCTCTCTGTGGCATCATTAATGTGAGGTGGGGTTGTCCCACAGTTGGGACAAGCAGGAGTGACCCTCCAGCTGGGTCCTTGGTCCCTCCACTTCTGTGTCTCACGGATGAGAGATCCCCAAGGTGGGACAACCCGGTACATTCTAAGTCAAAGCTCCACTAGCAGCTCTCAGTGGCCCGCCCCCAAGTTGTCTCTGACCTTGCACATTTGGACCCTGGGGACCTATTCTTCATTTGCGCCGGCCAGGCTCCCCATGGCACAGTTGTCTTGCCTGCGAAGGCTGAAGCCAAGGCTGAGGCAGGATCGGGGCGCCTGGGGGGGGCAATGTCAGAGGGGTCGCAGCACGAAGCCTTGTAGGGCTCTGAGCAGGCCTTGAGGACTGCAGTGGTGGGCAGCAGCTGGCAGAGGGCAGCAGCTGGCAGAGGGCAGCAGCTGGCAGAGGGCAGCAGCTGGCAGAGCGCCAAGGTTGCAGGAGGGAGAGTGTGGGGAAAGGAAGGCATGGCAAGGGTTAGGAACCAGCCTTGGCAGTGCTGTGATGGACACTGGGTCACAGGGGAGCAGGCGGTGAGCCCCAGGGGAAGAGGAGGGCAGGTCAAGGACACAGACCGGAGAGGCCTGCTGCCTGGCCGACTGTGCCCAGCTTCCTCGGGAAGCACCTTGGCAGCACCCCTGGGAGTCATGCGGGTTGTACACTGGCATCCTGGAACCAGGCTCGGAGAGAGTCTACGGGGCTGGACAGTTTTTAGAGAATGATCTTGGGATAGAGCAAGAGCAGGCAGAGAGAAGTGGGGCTGCCAGCAGGCCAACTGCTAGCCTGGAGTGGCCTTCAGAGATGTCCCACGGTGGGCCGAGATGGCCAGGCCCTTATGATCCTGCCTCAACCAGCCGCTGGACCTGGCTGCCTGGGAGGGCGTGGCCTCTGTAGCTGGGATGCGCCCCTCCCACCCCTGCGGTGGCCGACAGCATCTCCTAGTGACCATTCGGCCTTTCCTGTCTTTGCCTCCCACCCTAGCAGCCCTCTCCCCACCTTCTATCCCCCAGTAAGCAGGGATCCCCAGGGGACATCCTACCGCTGCTGGCAACTGGGTCCCCAGTTCTTGTCTGGCATGTGCTGCCTTTGCCTTTTCCTCCCTCTCTCAGGTCCTGGCTGTCTCCAGAGGTGCCTGTGAGCTGTGTGGGTCCAGCTCTTTGGTGATGTCATGTGTTTGGTGCTGTCACAGGAGCCATGGGTTCTGCAGGCCCCGCCCGGCTCCCCATGAGCACTGCCCCACCCGCTGGGCTCCGCCTGTCCCGGGGCTACTCCGTGCTTGGTCACCTGTGGCGGGTGGCCATGTCTTCCACCCAGCCCTTGGTGCTGGCCCCGAGGCCCTGGTCCTCCGCCTGTCACACCTGTGGTGGTTGCACTGTCCCCCGGCCCCTTCCTGAGGGCATCTGTTGCCCCAGGTCCCTGTGGTCAGGGCTGCTCCTCTCCCCCAGCCTGAGCCTGGTGCCCAGAGGAGGGTACTTCGACCAGGAAACCTATTTGGGGCTGACTAGTCACCTAGGCCCCAAGGGAAGCCACAAGGGCCTGAGCTGGGCCAGGCAGATTCCCCAAATGGGGACAGTGTGAAGTGGGGAAGCCAGCAGAAGCTGTGGCCAGGGAGGGGCCAGGAGGGACCTTCATGCCGCTGGCAGGGAGCTGGTCAGGAGAGGAGAAGGGGGCCGTGAGCAGAGGTGCAGAGAGGCAGAGACCCCGTGGGAGGGGGCGCTGACTCGGGGAGCCCCACCTCCCGGGGCCTGAGGCCTCAGTGACGTGGCGCCAAGCAGCCTGGTTCCTGCCTCAGCTGTCTGGCTGGACGTGCTTTCCGGAAGCGCATCCCAGATCTCTCCCCAGGGGCAGGCGCGGCGCCCCAGGCCTGCAGGGGCAGCGAGGGCTCCACCCCGGGCAGGCGCCACTCTCCCCGCTGTATGTTCGTTTCCAGACTGGTAACCAGGTCATCATCAGGTACGTTTCACAGACAAGCAGCGCGAGGCCGGCCTGGGCCAGCCCTGCCTGGAGGGTGTGGGGGGCAGAGAGAGCGAGGGGTCCAGAGGGCGAGCCTGGGCTGGGAAGAGGTCCTCCTCCTTCAGGCTGGAGGTGAGAGCAGGACCCGGGGCTGCAGGGGGAGCGTCCCGAGGGGGCAATTCCCAGACCTGATCTTGAGACGGTGCCAGCCATAGCTGTGGGAAAGCCGTTGGCATCTGGGTCAAAGCCTTACTAAAGCCAGCGCTCTGAGCAGGGAGGCCAGGTGAGAACCTGCCCTGGGCACGCTGGACATGCTGACCTCGACTCACGCCCGGAGAGAGGACCTGGGGCCATATTTATGTGGCCTGACATCGGAGGCTACTTAACGTCCCCGTATCTATTTAGATAGAGGAACGACTGTCTAAATCATGGCGTGATTAATATGAATGCGGTGCGAGTTAACACCAAAAAAATCCTTGCAATGTGACCTTAAGCACAAAAAACGGAAACAAAATCATCCCCGATCCTAAACAGCGAAAAGGCTGGAAGGAAATATACGACTATGTCAACAGTGAGCTCATGAGTTTTTTTCCTTTTTGTCTTTTAAATTTTTTTGTTTTGGTATTTTACTTATTTTTGATTAGGACAAAAGTTATTAAAAAATAAAGAGAAGTTGAAATGCTATTATCACGTTGGTATGAGGTGGGTATCAGTGAATTCATCCATCCCGTCCCGCTAACATCCTGATCTTGCTGAGGCTGGACCTGTGCTGGGCTAAGGTCCAAGGGGGTGGCCCTGGGTCCTGGCCCTTGGGGACCCATGTGTACTGGGGGCAGCTGACCAAGGACCAGGCCTTCGGCTGTGGTGAAGGGGAGCAGGTGGGGCACCTGGGGTGTAGGGAAAGCTTCTCAGAAGAAGAGGTTCCAGAAGGACCTGCCCTGGGGGCAGACCCAGGGGGTGCCAGTGGGGAGGAGGGTGTACCTAGCTTCCTGCAGTGGAGGCCCTGGCTGGGGGTCCCGTGCGTGCTCTCCTTCTGGCTCTCGAAGGATGCGGGTGAGCTGCTAGCCCGCTGGGTCCTCAATTTTCCCCTGAGGCAGGCCAGCGGGGTCGAGGCCCCAGAGGGCGATTTGCCAGCGAGGTCAAGACAGAGCTTTTACGAGCCTTACTGTCTCACATGTGTAGCCAGAGTAGGCCTCAGTGTGCTGCCCTCCTGCAGATACTCCCGGGAGGTACGTGTCCTGCCAGGCCGGGGGGGCAGCAGGTCAGAGCGGTCCGGCGGTCCGTCCTTGCGGTCCCGGGGCCTGGTGCTGGCAGAGTCCTTGGAAACATGGGACGAGGGGAGAGGAAGGGGCTGCAGGGTCAGGACAGGCCTGGGGCCGGAGCTCGGCAGTGACCCTGGGCCCGGTGTCTGGGGGCAGGACTGCTGCTCACACCCGGCCCCTGGCTCCTCAGACGAATTCAAGGTCAACGAACAAACAGCGTCAGAGCCTTGGGCAGACACTTGCTTCTGCCTAAGGCTGGCATGGCTGGCAGATGCAGTAAGCATGGCTGTAACTGCGCAGGGCTGTCTCTCCCCGACCTGTGTTCCTCCCCAAGGTGGCTCCGGGTCCTGGCAGGTCCTGTGTATGAGAATGAAGCCACGCAACCAGCAGTAAACCCCAAGGTTTAATTCCCCGTCCTCCGCAACCCCCTCCCGCGGACCTTCCCACCCCCCAACCCCTGCATTTCTGGGATCCCAGGTGCCTGCCCACGTGGTCTTCCCTCTCCTGCTCTGTCCTCCATGAAGCTGCTCCACGCACAGCACCCTCGGGAGAATGCTCAGGGGCAGGGCACGAGGAGGGTCCCCAGGTGTCTGGTCCTGGAGTCTCCCCCACACCCCCCAGCCCTTGGTGCTGGCCCTGAGGCCCTGCTCCTCCGCCTGTCACACCTGTGGTGGTTGCACTGTCCCCCGGCCCCTTCCTGAGGGCATCTGTTGCCCCAGGTCCCTGTGGTCAGGGCTGCTCCTCTCCCCCAGCCTGAGCCTGGTGCCCAGAGGAGGGTCCTTGGACCAGGAAACCTCTTTGTGGCCGACCAGTCACCTAGGCCCCAGGGGAAGCCACAAGGGCCTGAGCTGGGCCAGATCCCCGAAGTGGGGACAGTGTGAAGTGGGGAAGCCAGCAGAGGCTGTGGCCAGGAAGGGGACAGTCGTGAGCTGCATGAGAGCTCCCACCGAGAGCCTGTCTGTCTGGGGCTCGCCTTCCTCTCTGCACCGGGCTCAGAGCTGGTCCGAGGGCCAGGTGGCCCCTGCCCATCCCCTCTCACCAGGCAGCTCCGCCCGAGCCCCTGCTTGGGAAATGTGGGTGTGGGTGGCAGTCAGCGGGCTGCTCCCTGATGTGCTCAGCTGGCCACCTTCCAGGCACACAGAAGGGGGGACCTCCTGGTTTCCTCATGGTTGGGTGGGGCCCCGTGACTGGCTCGGGCTTAATCGTGAGCAGAAGGGCTGAGTGTAACCTCCAGGCTGGGTGTTCACTCTCTGATGTCAGACCCTTCGGAGATCCTGCTTCCTCTTCCAGGGACCAGCCAAACCCCTTGCAGCAGCTCGACTTGCCCAGAAATGAGGCGGTGCCCCCAGCTGGAGGGGCCCTGGTGATGCATCTAGCTCAACCCTCCCATTTTACAGAGGGAGAAACTGAGGCTGGAGAGGGAAGGGTGGCGTCTCAGGCCACACAGCCACTTGGTGGCACAGCTGGAACCCGATCTCTGCGTGTTGCATTAGCCTCTTTTTTGCTGAATCATGTTGCCTCCAGAAAGTGGATTTGTGGAAGTGCTTCCAAAGCAGAACAGAAAAATGAATGGCCTGACTTTGGGGTGAGGGAGAGTTCATAAAGTAAAGAGAATGCTCACTGGACACTCATGATTAAAGTTAGCCTGAGGCCAGAAGGGTGTGTACAGCTGCTGTCACACAGGCTGAGGCTTCCTGGCAGGGGGTGGCCGGGCAAGGCCCAGCACATCTTTGGGCAAAGGTTTGTACTTCCTGAAGCACACAGCCAGGCCAGAGGTCTGTTGGGAAGGGAGAAGGCAGAGATCAGATGCAGCATGGGATGAGGACCAGCGACGAGCTGCCCCGTTCGCAGCATGGCTGGCTGGGCCCTTTCTGGATAGACTCGTGGTGCTGCCCTAAGCAGTTGCACCAGCCTGTTTTGGAGGATGCTTGCACACGTTATGTGACTTGTCCAGGCTCACACAGCTTGTGGTGACAGAGCTGGGGTTTGACCCTGAGTCCCTGGAGCCGGCTTGTGGAGCTGTGGAAGAAAACCAGGCTTTGCACCTAGATTTTGCCACATTTGAGCTGTGTGTCCTTGGGAGAACCGCTTTGCCTCTCTGAGCCTCAGTTTCCTTGCCTGCCCATCAGGTAGAGGTCCTAGGGCAGATCTTGGGACGGATGTCCTGGTGTTCCCACGAGTTTTGTAAACAATGTGTGTGAATGCCTGGCAGGCCTGCCCTTGACTGTGATTTCGGAGGCCCCAGGCTGGGTCTCTGGAGGTTTCTCAAGCACAGATCAAGTTCCTCTCCCCTGGTGACCCGTGGGGGTGAGTGCACTTTCCCTGGAAGAGAAGCCTGGTTTCCTGAGGTCTGTGGGTGGTTCTGAGAAACGACCAGCCCCTTCTGGGAAGGAAGGAGGAGAAAGGGTGGTGGCAGAGAGCAGCTGGGGCCTGAGCGGAGAGGTCAGGTGAGGGGAGCAGACTGTGCCAGGAAAAGCGTATCGATTTCCTCCTTTTAGAAGTGGACTTAAGTGGAATCATTCATGATGCGCTCTCCCCACCACAGACAATACGCATTCCCATCACTGTCAGGGAAATGGATTTGCAGGACTCTCGGAAAGAGAAAACAGATTGCCTGAGATGCGCAAAGGCAGCTTGGTTCTGTCCCCACGTGCTTTCTGCAGAGCCTGGTGGTGGCTTGCTGGGGACGGAGGGCAGAGGGATGCACTGTCAGGGCTGCTCTAGGGACAAGGTCTGCACTGAGCATTGCGGCCATAACAAGCGGTCAGCCCTTGGTGGGCAGGGTCTCCAGGGGGGTATTGATGGAGCCGGGGGTCAGGAGGCCACCTGGGGGATGCAGGATTTGAGCTGAGCCTCAGAAGCAGGAGTGGCCACGCGGAGCAGTCTGGGCAGAGGGACGCCATACCCAAGGGCTGGCCGAGGGGCTTCTTGCTGGGAACCAGCGGAAGCCTCGGGTGGCTGGGACCCATGGGGTAAAGGTGGGAGGTGGTGGCTGGAGTGGAGGGCAGAGGTGATGCTGGGCATCTTGACACCTTTCCTTGCTGCCACCCTTGAGGGACTGCAGTCCAGGTGTGCATCAGAACACCTCTGGAGACAAGAGTAGGTGTGAGTGCAGCCTCTGTCAGTCAACCCAAGATGCCTGCCCTGGTCCTGGAGGAGGCTGACCGGGGTCACGGGTCTGCTTCCCTAAGGCTTGGCCTGGGGCTGCCTGGCAGCAGGGTGGCTTCAGCGGACACTGGGCCCAGTCAGCCGTGACCTACTCTGGAGAGGGCCCCGGGGCCAGTCCCCTGCCCAGCCAGACTGCAAGGTGTGTCCTGTTGTTGGTCCGTTCATTCATTCATCTGTTCATCCTTTCCCCAAGAGGAATATCAACACCAATGCCAGGTGAGCTGGACTCACGGCATTAAGTGGGGCAGGCGGTGGGGGGGCACATGGACAGACACAGGCCTTGGAGCCAAGGAGACCTGTGATCAAGTCGCACACACGAGTGTGTGACCTCTAGGAAGCCATCTAAGATCTCTGAGTCTCAGTTTCCTCAACAGCAAAATGGGGCTAACTCTTGTCAGGTGGTCGTGGGGCCCCAGGGATACAGTAACTGTAAAGGAAGTGACAGGTGCCAGGCCTGCACCTGGGCACTAGGAGCTCAACACGGTGCCTTCATGTACCAAGACACAGTGGGAAGTCCCCAGGGCCTTGGCACCTGCCGTGTCCGTGCCTGGAGCACTCTTCTTCCTGATACCCTGTGGTCAGCTCCTGAACTTCCTTCAGGGGTTTGCTTGGCTGTCACCTTCTTAGCGAGGCTCCCTGGTCACCCCCTCAACCCTGGGCACACGCCACCTGATGTGGATTTGTGAGATTCACGAAGGCGGGGCTTTGATCTTTGTTCCCTGAGTCTCTTCTGTGCCTAGAACCGTGCCTGTCACATGGCAGCAGGTGAAGGGATGTTGCTAAGATACTGTGCAGTGCAAGGTCACCAGCGCGCTGCTCATTGACCCCACGACCATGGAAACGGGGCCCAGGGTCACGGTGGAAGGGACTCCGCTGGTCCTCCTGAGCCTCGGTGAGGTGGTGGGGAGAGCACGCTGGGCTTTGAATCAGAAAGAGCTGGTTTGGCCGTGTGTGTGTGTGTGTGTGTCTGTGTGTGGTGGGGAGGCTCTGTCCCAGCTGGCAAGCAGCTCCTGGTCTGAGGGGGACACAAGGCCTAAACTGAGATCCATCCAGGATGACATCAGAACCAGGCCCGGGCAGTGACCTCGCAGGGAAGGGATGCCCCACGGGGACCTCCGAGGGGTGCTTGGTGGCTCCTGGGCAGGGCGCCTCCCTGAGCCTCCTCTGTTTGTGTCAGGGAGACCTGGGGTCCTTAATGATGTTGCCCTTGGGCACCCGAGCTGTCCTACCCTGGACCTCACGGGGCACACACAGGTGGAGGAGGGCTCTGTAAAACTTCTGAGGGAGGTGGGGTGCAGCAAGGGACAAAGTCAGGACCCCTGCGCACACTCTACCCCGACACAGAGCCCTTCCCTCCAAGATGGGGAACATGGCTAGGAACACAAGCCTTTCTGGGAGAGCTGGGTCTGAATCCTGCCCCTGCTGACGTGCTTGGTGACCGTGGGCTAATGACTGAGCTCACTGAGCCTCAGTTTCTTTATCTGTGAAATGGGCAGAGTGACAGCGCCTGCCGCAAGGGGCTCTGGTGTGGTGCATTCATCCCAAGGGACAGGGTCTGTAGGGGGTGAGGGGCCTTGAGAAGAGACCACAGCCAAGACAGGAGGGCTGTGGCCTGGGGCGCATCCAGCCACCTTCCCAGGTGAACTAGTGAAGGAGCGGCCAGGGCCACGTGTGTCTGGCTCCAAGCTGGGGCTCCAGTTCCTCCCTGCAGGGGCCCGGGCCTCTGGCAGCAGACTTCCCTCAGGTTCCTGGTCCAGGCAGGGCAGGGGTGAGTGGCTGGGGTCCCGTCTGAGGTTTAGTCCCATCCCGGGCAGGAAGCAGGCACGGAGGAGCAGAGGCAGCTGGTCCCTGTCTGCAGGCCGGAGGTGTCCCTGGGCCTGTGCTGAGCAAGGCCCCTCAGGGCGGACGGGCGGCTGCCTGGAAGGAGCATCCCGGGCTGGGCTGGCTGGGGGGGTGAGGGCAGCGGGACGTATGGGGGAGAGTTGGGAGGTGCAGCTAGTTTTGATGCTTCTGCGTCGGGGACCCAGTTCACGGGGCTGCGGCTTGCTCCCGCTAGACAGGAAGTTAAATCGCCAACCACATGTAGAGAATTTCCCCGACCCAGTTCTGAAGCCTAGAGTTCCCTTGGTGCAAAGGGGTGGGTGATTCCCCTTTTCTCAGGGGTCACCGTTGAGGGCAGTCTGTGCCTCGTTCCTGTCTCTTTGAATCGTCACAACAAAACCTGGGTCACCCCAGTGCCGCCCCATCTTACAGAAGAGGCAGGTGGAGGGAACGTCAGGAGAGTCGCTGGTGAGAGGTAGATGAGGGTCTTGACCAGGGCCCCTGTGCCCTAGGGGCACCCGCCTCAGTTCTGGGCCCCAGCAGCGCTGTTGCTTTCAGGAAGCTTGTACTTGGGTCTCTGCCCCACCCCTGCTCCCAACTTAGGTCCCTACCCAGGTCCCCAATCCCTCTGCCTCGTCTAAAGAGATGAGTGCTGCAGGGAACCAGCCCCAGGGTTGGGGGAGCCATTTCTAATGGGAAAACATGCACATTTGCCTAAATGAATCAAATCCATTTCTTCCCCATACATATTTCATGGGCTTCGTCTCTGTGTAATTTAATTATCACAGTTGTTAGTGTTAATGTCCTGGTTGGTGCAGCTCTGCTCCCCAGACCCTCGGAGCCTAATTCGGCACAGGGCTCTGAGGAGGAGCCGGGAGAGTGGAACCATCTCTATGGCAACAGGATGTGATACTATTTCCCGGTGATCTATTGCTTTAATCTTGAGGGCTCTGAGTATATTGCCAGCATTCATAAATAAATCTAAATAACACCCTGGTGAGATTGATATTATTCTATCCATTTTACTGATGGATGAACAGCAGCTCTGGGGGGTTAAGTGCCTGGCCTGGGGGAGAGGTGAGAAAGATAGGGATTGTGGAAATGCCTGCTGAGTGGGCCCTGGCTCCTGGGAGGCCCTGACATCCCCGCTGGAGGGGCTGGGTGTGGGGCCACAGAAGCCTCCGAGAGCCGGAGGGATGGTGATGGCCAAGTGCGTTCTGGATGTACAATCCATTCCTCTTTGCAACCGGGTGGGAGCAGGGCAGCGGGAAGGACCCTCGAGCCCCCAGCGTTGCTCCTCTGTTTTCTAGGTCCAGACAGTCCAACCAGAGGGCATCCATCCTTTGGCCTTTGCGTGTTCAACAGTACACTTCTTGGAAGAAATAACCTTTAATCCAATACTAGTCTAGGTACCCCGTAGTGAGAGCTACCAGGATGATTCTTGAGACTAGGTTTCCATAGGGGAGAAGGAAGAGTGAACAAGGAGATAGGGTGCGTCTGCGGTGGGTGTTAGGTGAGAGATCACAGTGCCCTCCTCTCCAGAAAATGTATTCTCACTTTTATTTCTCCAACTCAGGGCTGAATGCACACACCTTATTCAGAGAAGACCTCCCCTCCCCTTGGCTGTCCTGGGGCTTCCTTCAACTCGAGGAGTTGGTCCTTTATCTAAGTGCACCGCGTGCTTCCTGGCCTTGCCACAGAGTGTCACAGCTGCACTCTGGCCCCTGCAGCCCGGTGGCAGCTTGCCAGGCCTGTCTGTTCTCACCTCCCTTGGCCGCTCACACTCGCGCCTGCCCTGGGCGGGGGGGGGCTGGGTCCCGGCGCTGCTCGGCTGTGGGTCCTCTCCTCTCCCTGCGGTGAGGTCCTCACTTCTGTCTGCACGTGGGCCAGAGCAGCTGCCCCGCCTCCAGCCTCACCCCGCTTGCCAGCACAGCCCCCTCACAGGTCCTGGGTCGAGTCTGCTAAGCAGCTTCCATCCTCCGTCTAGGTGAGGACCCTTTTGAGGGTCCTTCTGTGAACCTTAGTCAGGGCCCCCCAATGCACCAGAGGGGCCCTAATAACGTGGGACCAAAAGACAAGGGGTCTGCAGGCCTGTGTCTTTCGTTAAGGTGCCTCCTTCGCTCCTGGTCAGATTGACCGGTCCCCTGTCTCTGGGACCAGCTATGCCCACGCAGGAGACTTGAGTGCAGCATTAGGCCCAAGGGTGCCTCATTTGGCCGTGAGGTCAGATCATCTCAGACTGAGGTCATTTTAGACTGTTTCAGGTCTTTCCGCGAAAGAAGGTCAGTTCCAGGATCCTGTGCCGACGGCTTCTCTGGCTAAAACGGGGAGTGTGGCCTCCTCGGGCTCCTGGTCCCGCCTGTGTATTCTCTCCCTCCCGCACTGTGTGTGAGCCCCTGGCCTCACCTGTCAGTGTGGGTGCTGAGCGCCGTGCCTGTGGAGCGGATGCGTTCTGGGGGAGTCTCTCCAGCCCACACCACCTTTCTCTGCACCCGCCTCCCTGGCCACGGCTGATGGGAGCAGGTGTGGGCACCTGACTCAAGCTGATCCAATCACATTCTCCCTCCCGGTCACTGGGGATTGGGCCTCAGACAACTGAGATTGTACCTGAACCACGGATGAAGGAGGCAGCTGGCCTGTGGCGGCTGCCTTTGGCCCACGTGCCTATAGAAGGGGAGGACGCTGGCAGGGAGGGGGAGGGGGAGAGAGCGGACGGGGTTGGGGGGAGAGAGTGGACGGGGGGGAGAGAGGAAGAGAAGAGAAGGGCAGACAAGGAAACCGAGAAGGGCAGGAACAGCAAGAAGGAGAGACAAGGCAGCCCCTGCGGGACGGAGGAGGGAACCCTGAAGACTTCCCTGCTTGCTCTGCTTCCCTGGAGGCTCAGCTGTCAGCCCCGCCCCGAGTTCTGGGAAGTGCTTTTTCCTCATTCTGCTTAATGGCAGGCCCTGCCTATTCCAGATAAAGGCCTGTCTTCAGAGATCTTAGAATATATTGCCTGGCAAGAGTATTTCTGCATGCCTGAGGCCTCGGGCCACGATGGACCAGTTTGACCAGATACGTTTATCCTGGCAATGTGATTTCTGGCAAATGCCTGTGTTTTCTCTGGGGCTGGGTGGGTGCTGCAGGCTTTCGTGACTGAGCC
Source organism: Balaenoptera physalus (assembly GCF_965194825.1). NCBI lineage: Eukaryota > Metazoa > Chordata > Mammalia > Artiodactyla > Balaenopteridae > Balaenoptera > Balaenoptera physalus. Next base: position 6,655,426 of record NC_138885.1, on the reverse strand, counting down.
CCAGTAAAAACTCTGGCCACCGTGGCTCAGGGGACAGTCCCTGGTTGGGAACGCTTTGCACCTGTTTCCACATTGTTGGGGGAATTAAGTGTGTCCCCATGTGACTCTGTCGGGAGGGACGCCCGGAAGCTTGTGCCTGGCGTCTCCTGCGCTTTTCCCAGGTGCCTTTCTCCCCAGCTGACTTTCATCTGCATCCTTTCTGCATCACAGACCACACCTGTGAGTAGAACAGCTTTCTCTGAGTGGTGTGAATCCATCTAGTGAACTGTCCGGCCCGAGGATGGTCTTGGGGACGCCTGACACAGGGGCTTAATGTGGCTTATGCATATTTCTCTCCCTTGGAAACAAAAGAGCCTTGTCTGAGGCAACTTGGAGTGGCAAAGATGTGGCAGAAGGGGACCCAGCAGAAAATGGCACACTTGGCCTGAGTGCCCGTGGAGGGAACCAGTGAGCGTGAAGAGAGAGCAAGCACAGGGGCTGCGACCACCGGGGCCCGAGGGGTGTCACGACCTGGAGCTGGAGAAAGCCCTGGCTGGAGGAGGCAGCCGCTCATGGGGTCAGCGGCCTTAGGCAGAGGACGTGGCCCTGCTCGCTGTGGCCTGGCGGGGAGAGGGCCAGGTTCTGGCCTGCCTGCTTCTGCCTCTAGGTCCCCGCAGGGGCCTCGCGTTGGCTAGACCCAGCAGGAAGCTCCAGGGCAGGTGGCGCCGGGGAGGAGCGAGGCCCCGCGGCCGGGCCTGATGCGGGGGTGTCCCCTGGGGTCCCCGGCGGAGGCTGAGGCTCAGGGTGCCGAGGGCTCTGCCCTGTGCCTGCAGCCTGCAGAGCCGCTGTGGGCCCAGGAGAGGTGACGAGCGCCGGGTGGAGCTGGAGCAGCGTGGAGGTCCCAGTTCCTCGGAGGGGCTCGGCGAGAAGGAGGAGGGAAGCAGGGCGGACCTGCCGGTGGGGGGCGGAGTGGGTGGGGGGGCTCAGGTGGCCAGGCTGCTCCTGAGGGTGGCATCCAGCTACGGAGCTCCGGGCCTCCGTGCACCGCCCACAGGCGCGGGGAGAGGCAGGGTGGGCTGCCAGCATCTCCCAGTGGGGCCACACGGCCTGACAGCACGCAGACCCCTCCCAGCGGCAGGCCGCTCGGGGCTGGTGCTGTGCTGGGAATGGGCAGGCCCAGTTGTAAAGCCTGGTTGGCAAAGGACTTGCTAATTAATTTGTTAATTAACGAATGCCCTTCTTCTTCAAGGCGATTCACAAGAACTCATACAATACAGTAACTACAAAACAGAGACAGAATCATTGCCCAGGGAAAAGGTAAACAAGGGTGCCTAGTGGGCGCTGGCAGGCGGTCCCATGGCCCTGGGATCGAGTTCACACTCCCTGCCCCCAGCCTGGCCCTATCTCCTGCCTTCGGTCTGGGCTCCAGGGCGTGTGCCACCTCCGTGGAGCCCTCCTCATATGGGATCACGTCACAGGGGGCTGATCCCCCCCCAGGAACTCTCTCTGTCCTCCCTGCGTTGGCCGGCTACCGCTGTCACTCCTCGGGTCTCTGTGTCCCAGGCTGGGCTGCGCTCGTCTGACTGCAGCCCTGGTCTCCACACTGCCTTTCCCTGCCAGGTCTGTGAAGGGAAGAGTCTGGGTCGCCCACCCGCCCTCCCCCCAGGCTGCCCCAAGCCCAGACAGGTGCCCGCAATGGGGAAGGACTGAGTGAGCCAATGTTTGCGCAGAAGTGATGCACTGACCACCTGGGAGTGGGTCACCGGCTTCCACGCTTGCCCACTCTCTCTTAGCTTTGCCCCGGGTCTCTTTTTATTCTGCTTAACATTAGCTTGTTCCATATATGTAACTCTGTAGCAACTTCTGTTTCTTTTTTGGAACAAGGCCGAATGTACTTAAAACGAAATAAAAGAAGAAAGGAAGATGGAAGAGTAAATCCAGGAAAAGTGAGCAGGCAAATTAGCAGATGATCTAGGACCTGTGTCATTTCTGCAAGCTGAGAGCTGAGTTTGACCGTGGCTCTGGGCTCCCTGGCAGGTGGAGCGTGGGGAGACACAAAGTGCTTATTTTCAGCAGGGTGTGCACCCAGGATTCCCACCAGCCACACACTTCCCAGCATGGAATCCAGGGAAAAAATGTGCCCTCGCCTTTGTACGTATCTGGGAAGGTGCAGTGGACCCTGGTTTGTTAGGTGGGTGGCTGGGAAGGGAGTGAGAAAGGAGGGGCTTCCTCCCTGGAGCAGCGGGGCTTCTGCACTGCAGGTTTAGGTGAGACCTCAGGCCGCAGCAGACTTCAGGGAAGAGGATCAGACTAGTCCGGCTGGTCAGATGGCCAGAGGCCAGGGTGGGGCTTTGGCAGACACCTGTGTCCAGCACACACGGTCACTGGCCCGGTTTGGTCAGCTCCGGCCAGCAGCCTCCTCTGAGCGCTCTGTCCTTCTGACTATGGTGTATGTGTAACTTGGATAAAAATAAACACTAATCACTGAACCCAATACTTGCGCCCTGTGTCCTCTGTCTCTTGATCCTGCCCTTCTCTCCATCCAGCCTCAGTTTATATTCCCCGACTGGAAACCCGATTCCTGGTTTCAAAAGCTCTGGTCTGCTGGAGTGGGAGGAAGCTTTGGAGTGGGCACACAGGGCCGGGTCCCCTCTCCCCATCTCAGCACCTCGGCGTCTTCGCTCAGACCCTCCCGACACCTGCTGGCCCCCATGTCTGTGCTCTGCTGGCAGCTGTGCTCGGGTCAGGCCCCCTCATCCCCAACCCCACATGCCGGAGGCCCTGACCCCCTGCCCACTCTCTCCTCACAGCCCATGTTCCTTGCTCCTCCATGAGCCCCCTGGGCAGGGCCTCTGCCTGGGACCCTCGTCTCCCCGCCAGCTCCCTACCTCCTTCAGGGCTTTGCTCAAACGTCGCCTTCTCCGGAGGCCCCGGCCAAACTGACAGTGACCGTGTCCCTCCTGCACGGCCCACGCAGCACTGCAGCCGCCTGCCCAGGGCCCGCATGTGTGCTCCCACCTGCCCTCTGCAGCCCGGGAGTGCCAGCCCCGCCAGGGCTCACTTAGTCACTAAGTGCAAGCTCGTTGATTTAACCAATTAATTAGTGACTGTAAATCCGGACATTACCTTGCGGGATTGCTGAGTGCAGCCCAGCGCCAAGCAGACAGCTGACGCTGAGTCAAAGGCCGTTCCTTTGCCTGCACGTTCAATACCCTCCAGGCCTGTGGCCAGCCTGGTCCTGGCCCGACCTCAGGCCTCCTGTCCAGCTCCCCCCATATTCCAGCCCACCCCAGTCTTTCTTTTCTTGCAGACTTCCACCCTCCAGGTTGAAGATAAAGCTCAGGTGGTTTACCCCTCTGGAATGATTTTGTTTTAGAAAAGCTGCAAGTTGCCTGCTTTTCTCCATCACAAGAGCTCCCTGCTTCATTGGTACACAGGTTGTGTTTCTGAAGGACTCCACGGGCCAAGGGAGCAGGCTCACTGACCCAGAGCAGGTAACAAACTTCCGAGAGGTTCACAAGCAGGTTGTTAATCACAACTATTATCATCAACTGAACTGTATAACCCTACAATTAAATGAGTTGTGTTGTAAACAAAGGCATCATGTCTCTAGTTTTTTCACTGCCTTTTGCAGTGCTGGATGCTCTTGGCATTATTTAGGCTGGCTGTGATCGTGAGTGTCTAAATGTGACTTTGTGTGCACCTACACACCTGGGGCACATGCAGGGAGCCCTGGGGCGGGCGTGGAGGCCGCCTGACCTGAACCACATGGCTGGGAACGTCCTGCCCTGACTTCCTGGCTGCTGGCACAGGGAAAGATGAAGTCCACCCTCCAGGACTTCCTGTAGCCCGGCCCTGCTCCCTCCTCTAGGTGTCAGGGGGCCACTGAGATCTGACAGAAAGGCTGTTAAGACATCCACGTGGAGACTGAGGGGGTCCAAGGAGAACCGCTCACTGGGTTTGGGCCCAGTGTCAGAATCCCTGCTGTTCAAGGAGGAACAGACAAACGACGCGGGGATGTCCCGGGATGGATGTGCTAGCAGGAAGCAACCAGGCCTGACTTGTCAAACCATGAAGCCATAGCAAATAGCAGAAAGCAGGATAAAGTGTTTCTAAAAATAATGGAAGATAAAGTAAATAATGTAAAATAATGATTTAAGATGAGTAACTCCAACAGTTTAATCTACGTTAAAGTGACATTTCACGTTAGCTGGGAAGAGTGGATTCATTTACCAGCAAATATATGGAGCCGTCCATCAGGCCCAGTTTTTTTGTCCCCCAGTGTCCGCTTGGGCCTGGATCTGCCTGGCCTTGGCCACTCGCCTCACTTCCTGGCTTAGTGGTCGGTCCTCGTGATGGCTCTTGGGCTTTCTGTGGCCACAGTGTGTGGGCCTCCCTGGGGCCAAGAGTGAGGGTCAGCCTCCGAATCCCATCTCTGCAGCTCCCTGCCCGGATCTGACCCAGTGGACCCACAGGGGCTGCTCTGAGAGGCAGGGGATGAAGGCAAGTTAGTGCCCTGGGGAGTGCACTTTGGCCAGTGAGAGAAGCAAGCACGCACCATCAGGGTCTGCCCCCTCCTGCAGCCGCTCTGCCCTCAGGCTGTGTCCCACTTGGCTGAGCCCTGTCAGGATTTGCTTTCCCTTCTTCCTGGTTCACTCCTCTTTCCCTCACTCTTGCTCCCTGGAAGTGTTGATACACACGTTTGACCTCAGGCTCTGATTTCTAAGGAGGCTGTGCTAAAATAAGCACATACTATGTCCCAGGCAGTATTTTGGACATGGGGAGACAGTAATGCACAAAACAGAAAAACATCTCTGTCTTCATGGAGCTGATGTGCTAGAAGTGGTGGTGGGCTGGGGAAGACAGTCAAGAAATAAGGAAGTTGCAGACAGTGTCAGAGTATGGTGAGCAGTAGGAGTAAGCTAGAGGGGGGCCCAGGCATGGGAATGCCAAGGGAGAAGGAGGGGGCAGTTTTATACAGGGCGTTCCAAAGAGGCCTCAGCACCAAGGCTGACATCTGAACACAGACTTGAAGAAAGCGATGGAGGGGGCCACGTGGGTACAAGGGGAAGAGTGTTCCAGATGGAGGGAACTGAGGTGCAAAGGCCCTGAGGCAGCATGATGCTTGGCATGTCCAAGGCTTAGGAAGGAAGCCAAAATGGCTGGAGCAGGGTGAGTGAGGAACACAATAGAGGTCCAAGTAGGCCAGACCCTGTTGGGTCATGATCTTGTCGGTGTTGGGAGAAGCAGGGAGAGGTGTAGTTGCTGTTGACTGGTGCAGTGAGAGATGATGGAGGCTTGGACCAGGGTTCAGCAGAGGAGTTGGAGGGCAGACTCTGGATAGAGTTTGGAGCCAGTAGGTGTTAAATTTAGACGTGAAGGAGGAGAGAAGGCAAGGCTGACCACAGGGTGTTTGGCCTGAGCATTGGAAGGTGGAATTGCCATTAACCAAGCTGATGGGAGAAGCGGGCTCTGAGGGGAAAGGTGAGGAATTCAGATGTTACGCGCTGAGCTTGAGGTGCACGTGGAAAGGTGGGTGGGTAGTTGGGTATAACAGAAGACTGGAGTTTGGGGTGGGGATTTGCATTGGAGACTGTGCACAGTTCTACCTGTATTCTTTTGCATCTTTCTGCTTCACTTGACATAATGTTTGAGAAAGTCGTATGTATTGTAGTTTGTTTATTTTGCCGTATGGCATTCCATGGTATGAATACACCCCAATTTATTTAACCATTTCACTTTCGATGGTTATACGGATTGTGCCCGATATTTGACTAATATGGGTATTTCCATTGTGATCATCCTTTATATGTGCACATGTGCTCACATTTCTTTGGGCTATACACACAGAATTGGGATTTCTAGGTCATAAGCAAGCATATTTTCAATTTTACTAGATAAGGCCAAACTGTTTTTCTTTTTGTTTTTTTTTCTTTTTTTTTTTTGGCTGCACCACTCAGGATGCAGGATCTTAGTTCCCTGACCAGGGATGGAACCCTTGCCCCCTGCGTTGGAAACGTGGAGTCTTAACCACTAGGTCATCAGGGAGGTCCAGGCCAAACTGTTTTTCAAAGTGTTTGTACCACTTTGCACTTTTCCTAGCAGTGTCTGGTGTCTGAGAGTTCCTGTGGGTCCATGGGGCTTGCTGATACTTGATACTGTCAGGCTTTTAGTGTTTGCCAATATGGTGGGTGTATAGGGTTATTCCATTATGCCCTTAATTTATGTTTTCCTGTTTTATTTGTGAAGCATGTATTACTTCTTCAGTACAAGTCATTAAAAGATATTAGTGATAATAAAAACAAAGAGAAACTGACTCTAAAATTCCAAAGATCAATAAAAACTTGAAGAAAGGGGTGAGAGGGAGTAAAAACATGCCTCTTTTCCATCTAACACTGGATTAGTCAGTGGACGTTGCCTGGAGCCTGGGTAACTTACAGGGCTTTGTATAACGTGAGTATAAGAAGACCCAGCAGGCCCTTGAAAGTCATACTGAACACTTCCTCTTTGACCATCTTAGTTCTCTTTCTAAGGGGACACAGAGGCTAAAGCTATTGATGGGGCAGAATTGGGGGGAGGCTGGGTATGGTTTTAAGCAGGGGCTGGTAGTACAATCCCCTTAACTTGGTGCCATATTGCTGCATAACTCCCCAAGCCCTCTCTGTAGACTGGTTGCCCAAAACAATGGAATCTGGAAAATTTCCAAACACGCTGGGCATGCCCCAGAATTGGAACATGGAGAAGCCTAAGGATGTCCTATGAGCAGCAGGTCCCAGGCTAGGGTGTCACCTTCCTCTGGGTGGGCAGGCTGGGCTCTGCGGAGCACACAGGGGCTCCGGCTACTGACCGTGGATGTGCTGTCTCTCCTTTGCTCAGTGACCTTTTCCAGTTGTATTTCTTTGTAAACAACAGCATTCCAGAGTAACATCAGGCCCCTTTGCTGACATCAGCTCCCTTCAGCTGCACCCCTGAACACAAGGAAAATGTGAAAGAAACACAATAACAGTGAAAAACTGTAGCATAGCTCTGAGGGCTGGATGCAACAATAAGGACATGGAGACTCTTAGCGGTGTAATCAGGGGGATGACCCAAAACTTACATACCGAACTCTGTGTGTATGAGAAGCCATGCTCTTTCCCAGTGCTCGTGGGACATTTACAAAAATATTTCATTCATTACGCAACAGGCAAGAAAAAAATTTCCAGTAAATTCCTCCTAATAGAAATTGTACAGGTCAGTGCTTTGACCCGGTGCAGTGAAAATGGAGACTAATAACAAAAGTAAAAAGCAAAAACCTCCATCTATGTGAAATTTAAACAAACATAAAAACACTGCAATCATTTCCTAAATAACTTCTGAATCAAAGACAAATTTGAAACTACAATTGCTGAATACTAAGAAAACGGTAATGTGAAAACCTTATATATCAAGACCTAGGAGATCTGTCAAAGTTATAATGAAGCAAATTCATGACCCTAAATGCTTTCAATGTTAGGCAGAAAGGAGAAATAAATAAAGTAAGCTTTCAATTCAAGTTAAAAAGAGAAGAATAGAGTAAACTTAAGGAAATCGGACAAAGGAATTAGTAGTTAAGAACAGAAATTAATGAATTAGAAACCCCAAGCCATAAATAAATAGTAGAACTGGTTCTTTGGAAAACCCCCAACAAAAGAGATAAATCACTAGCTGGTCCTGCTGGCCCTGGTGTGTTTCGCCAGGATACACATGATGGATGGCATTGCAGGCAGGACGGCTTCCTGAAGGCAGACCCAGGGTTAATGTGCAAGTCCACACCCTTCCCAGAAACTCCATTCCTCAAACGCTCAGGAAACTCTCTTGGAATGCAAGTGAGTAGAGTGTGATCGATTCAGGGATAAACTTGAATTTGGTCTAATTAATTAAAAAAGGTCTGAAAAACTTTAGAAATTGAACTATAATTAGAGAAAAAAACCTTTTATTGTACATTTAACCTCATGCCCGCAAAGAGAGCGTTGCCTCTTCGTGGTGGGGAGGAAGCAGGAACCTAAAGCACAGGGGCTGGAAAGGAGGGTCAGCACCTCAGATGTGGAGGGGATTGAAATGGGGTCAGGAAATTGCTAAATATAACTCAATAGATAGATGATTTCCCAAATAAGTATAAATGACCAAAACTTACTCCAAAAGAGAGAGAAAGCCTGCATATAGAAATAACCATGGAAAAAGTAGAAAAGTGATCCCTAAAATGGTAGATAAACAACTAGTTACATGTTGTAGAAGACGGCAGAGTGGAAAATTCCAGGAACTGGTCCCTCCACCAAAGCAGTTACTGAACTGGCATAAACTGTCAGAATCAACTATTTTGGAACTCTGGAATTTAGTCAGATCCTTGCAGCATCCAGGGGAGTGCTGGATGAAGAGAGGGTTTGGTAAATTTTGGTGTTTCTGTAGCAGCTACCATCCTCCATTCTTCAGCCTTGAGCCAAGCAGTTATGGGACAGATGGCCTGTCTTCCTGGTGGGTTTGCTGGTGCCAGAGTGGGCAATAAAGCTTCCCCTCCAAATATAAGACTGTGTGTTGTTTTCTGCCTTGATGGGTAAATGAGGGGCCAACATAGGTGCTGGCCATTGTTTCAACCCCTCTGGCTGAAGCACCTTCCTGAACAGCGTCTGTTGAAAGAATTTAAAGAGACAGAGGGTCTTTTTCTTCCTTGTCTTTTTTTTTTTTTTTTTTAATTGGATCCAGGCATTCAAAGAAATCACTGTCTGGTCACTCTTTGACCACAAAGACAACAGAACAGAGACTTCAGTGACTACATAAAACAAGGAATATAGATTTTGCATAAAATAGTTTAGAAAAGTCACCAAACAAATAGATGACTGCAGCCCTCAACAACAAAAACAGCAATCCATGGGGAGGGGGGAGAATCTGATCTCCAGAGTTATTATATTACAGTATTCAAAATGTCCAATTCTTGACAGGAAAACAAGAAATTGATAGAAACCATCCCCATGAAATCCCAGGCATTGAACTTACTAGGCAAAGACTTTAACTGTCTTATATATGTTAAAAGAACTGAAGAAAACCATGGACAAAGAACTAAAGGAATCAGAATGGTGTATGAACAAGTAGGGAGTATCAATAAAAAGATAGAAATTATAGAAAGTAACCAAATAGAAATTCTGAAGCTGAAAAGTACAATAGACAAAAAAAAAGTTCACTAGAGAGGTTCCACAGAAGATTTGAGCAGGTGGAGGAAAGTATCAGCGAACTTGAAGGTAGGGCAATTGAAATTAGGACAGAGAGAAAAAGGAATGAAGAAAAATGAACAGAGCCTAAGGAACCAATGAGATATCATAAAATAGACCAATATACATATTATGGGAGTCCCAGAAGGAGGAGTGGGGAGAGAGAGAGAGGTGGAGAGGGAGAGGGAAGGGAAGGGAAAGGAAGGGATGGGAAAGGAAGGGAAGAGGAGAGAAGAGGAGAGGAAAGGCAGAAAAAAATATTTGAAGAAATAATGGCTGGAAACTCCTAAAGTTTGAGGAAAGACATGAATGTACACATTCATGAATGTACAATAACAAGAAATTTAAGGAAATCCATGCAGGAGAAACTCAAAGAGAACCACACTGAGACACATAATCAAACCATCAAAAGTTAAAGACAAAGAAAAGCAGCAAGAGAGACGCAACTTGTCAGGTATAAAGAGTAGTCCATAAGATTAATAGCCAGCTTCTTCTCAGGAACCATGGTGAACAGAAGGCAGTGGAATGATATATTTAAAATGCTGAGAGAGGGACTTCCCTGGTGGTGCAGTGGATAAGTCTCTGTGCTCCCAGTGCAGGGGGCACAGGTTCGATCCCTGGTCAGGGAACTAGATCCCACATGCATGCCACAACTAAGAGTTTTCATGTCACAACTAAGGAGCCCATGTGCTGCAACTAAGGAGCCTACATGCTGCAAGGAGCCAGCAAGCCACAACTAAGGAGCCTGCCTGCTGCAACTAAGACCTGGCACAACTAACTAACTAAATAAATATTTTTTAAAAATGCTGAGAGAGAAAAAAACCCTGCTATCCAAGAATTCTGTATCTGGTAAATTATTCTTCAAAAATGAAGGAGAAGTTAAGACATTCTTTTTTTTCAATTGAAGTATAGTTGATTTACAATGTTATATTAGTTTCAGGTGTACAACACAGTGATTCAATATTTTTATAGATGATACTACACTTAAAGTTACTATAAAATATTGGCTATGTTCCCTGTGCTGTACATTATGTCCTTGTATCTTGTTTATTTTATACATTGTAGTGTGTACCTCTTAATCCCCTTCCCATATGTTTCCCCGGCACCACCCCCTCCCTACTGGTAACCACCAGTTTGTTCTCTATATCTGTGAATCTCTTTTGTTTTGTCATATTCATTTGTTTTATTTTTCAAATTCCACACATAAGTGAAAACATACAGTATTTGCCTTTCTCTGTCTGATTTACCTCACTAAGCATAATACCCTTTAGGTCCACCCATGTTTGTGAAAATGGCAAAATTCATTCTTTTATAGGGCTGAGTAATATTCCATTGTGTGTATATGTGTATACACTCCACATCTTCTTTATCCATTTATCTGTTGATGGACACTTAGGTTGTTTCCATATCTTGGCTACTATAAATAATGCTGTTTTGAACATTGGAGTGCATGTACTTTTTGAATTAGTGTTTTCATTTTCTTCAGATATATACCCAGGAGTGGAATTGCTGGATGATAAAGTAGTTCTATTTTTAGTTTTTAAAAGAACCTCTATACAGTTTTCCATAGTGGCTGCACCAATTTACATTCCCACCAACAGTGTACAAGGGTGTCTTTTTCTCCACATCCAATATTTATTATTTTTTGTCTTTTTGGTGAGAGCCATTCTGACAGATGTGAGGTGATACCCCTTTGTGGTTTTGATTTGAATTTCCCTGCTGATTAGTGATGTTGAGCATCTTTTCATGAGCCTGCTAGCCATCTGCATGTCTTCTTTGGAAAAATATCTGTTCAGGTCTTCTGCCCACTTTTTAACTGGATTATTTTTTTGATACAGAGTTATTTGAGCTGTTTATATATATATATATAATTTAAAAAAAATATTTATTTATTTATTTATTTATTTATTTATTTATTTATTTTGACTGCATCAGGTCTAAGTTGCCGCATGCGGGATTTTTCATTGCGGTGCACAGGCTCTTCAATGCGACGTGTGGGCTTCTCTCTAGTTCTGTTGCATGGGTTCAGTAGTTGCAGCACGTGGGCTTAGTTGCCCCATAGCATGTGGGATCTTAGTTCCCCCACTAGGGATTGAACCTGCATCTCCTGCATTGGAAGGCAGATTCTTAACCACTGGACCACCAGGGAAGTCCTTGTTTATATATTTTGGATATTAGCACCTTATCAGATATATCATTTGCAAATATCTTCTCCCATTCTGTAGCTTGTCTTTTTATTTTGTTGATGGTTTCCTTTGCTGTGCAAAATTTTTAAGTTTAATTAGGTCCCATTTGTTTATTCTTGATTTTTTTCCCTTGGCTGAGGAGACAGATCCAACAAATCATTGCTAGGACTGATGTCAAAGAGTGTACTGCCTATGTTTTCTTCTAGGAGTTTTATGGTGTTCGGTCTTAGATTTAGGTCTTTAATCCATTTTGAGTTTATTTTTGTATATAGTGTGAGAAAATATTCTAATTTCATTCTTTTACATGTAGCTGTCCATTTTTTCCAGCACCACTTACTGAAAGACTATCTTTTCCCACTGCATATTTTCACCTCCTCTGTTGTAGATTAATTGACCATATATACTTGGGTTTATTTCTGGGCTCTTTATTCTGTTCCATTGATCTATGTGTTTGTTTTTGTGCCAATACCACATTGTTTTGATTACTGTAGCCTTGTGACATTTGTTTTTTGTTTTTTTTTTTGGCCACACCATGTGGCTTGTGGGATCTTAGTTCCCTGACCAGGGATTGAACCCTGGCCCTTGGCAGTGAAAGTGTAGAGTCTTAACCACTGGACCATCAGGGAATTCTTGTGACATTCTTAGATAAAGAAAATGTAAGAGAGTTTATTGCTAGTAGACCTATCCTACAAGAAATGCTAAAAGAGCACTTCAGGTTGAAATGAAAGGACACTAGATGGTAACTCAAAGCTGTATGAACAAATAAAGATCTCCAGGAAAGTTAACTATATAGGTAAATGTAAAATTACCATTATTGCATTTCTGGTTTGTAACTCCTCTTTTTGTTTCCTATATGCTTTAAAAGACAACTGCTTAAAACAATAATTACAAATCTATGTTAATGAGCATACAATGTATAAAGATGTAATTTATGACAATAATAACACAAAAGGGAGATGAAGTAGGATTGGATCAGAGTTAATGTATGCTATTGAAACTAAGCTGGTATGAACTGAAATTAGATTGTTATAAATTTAGGATGTCAATTGTAATCTCCATGCTAAGCGCTAAGAAAATAAATTTAAAAATATGCAGAAAAGTAAATGAAGAGAGAATCACAAAGGTACACTAGAAAAAAATCAGTCAAACACAAAAGAAGGTATTATTGGAGAAACTAAGAAAAATATAACATACGACATAGAAAAAAACAACGAAATAGCAGAAGTAAGTTGTTAACTCTTGGTAGTCACTTTAAATGTAAATGGATTAAACCAATCAATTAAAAGAGATTGGCAGGACAGATTTAAAAAAATAATCCAACTTTATGCTGCTTACAATAAACTTACTTTAGACCCAAAGACACAAATAGGATGACAGTGAAAGGAAGGAAAGAGAGAGCTGGAGTGGCTATACTAATATCAGAAAAAAACAGATTTTAAGTAAAAAATTACTACAGTGAGACAAAGAAGAACATGTTTATAAAAATTTCTACTCATCAAGAAGATAGAAAAATTATAAATGTATACACATTAAACAACAGAACCTCAAAATATATAAAGCAAATATTGACAAAATAGAAGAAAGAAATAGACAGCTCTCCAATAATAATAATATGAAACTTCAATACCCTGCTTTCAATGACAGATAAAACATCTAGGACAAAAGAGCAATATAGAAGTAGAGGACTTGAATAGTATTATAAACCAACCAGACCTCACACATACAAAGAACACCCAACAACAAAAGAATACACATTCTTCTCAAGTGCCCTTGAAACTTTCTCCAGGATAAACCATACTTAAGCCATAAAACAATTCTAAATAAATTTTAAAAGATTGAAATCATAAAAATGTCTTCTCCAACCACAATGGAATGAAGCTAGAAGTCAATAATGAAGGGAAACTGGAAAATAAGGAAATTCATTGAAATCAAACAACAGACTCTTAAACAACCAATGTGTCAAAGAAGATATAACTAGAGAAATTATAAAATACTTTGAGATGAATGAAAACAAAAGCATAACATACCAAAACTTATAGGATGCAGTGAAAGCAGTGCTCAGAGAGAAATTTATAGCTATAATTGCATACATTAAAAAAGAATTCTCAAATCACCAACCTAACTTTATTCCTCAAGAAACTACCAAAATAAAAGCAAACTAAACCCAAACCTAGCAGAAGAAAGGGGATAATAATAATCAGAATAGAGACAAGGGAAGAGATAATAGAAAAACAATAGGGAAAATCAATAAAACCAAAGGTCATTTCTTTGAAAAGATCAAAAAAAAATTGGTAGACCTTTAGTTAGACTAAGAAAAAAAGAGAGGAGACATAAATAAATAAAATCAGAAATTAAAATGGGGACATTATACCAACCTTACAGAAACTAAAGGATTATAAGAGAATACCGTGAATAATTGTATGCCAAAAAAAAAAAAACACCCAAAAAACATAATCTAGATGAAATGGACTCATTCCTTGGAAACACACAAATTGCCAAAACTGACTCAAGCTGAAATAGAAAAATCTCAGCAGACTTATAATGTGTAAAGAGATAGAATTGGTCATCAAAAACCTCTCCGTACTCATACTTCCTGATTTTAGAGCTGACTACAAAGCTGCAGTAATCAAAACAATCCAGAGATTCCACCGTGTCTAGACACGAAGTGAGAGAAGTGGGGAGAGACCTTGTGCCTCATCCCTCTGGCACCGCTGTTATGGGAATACCGGCCCTAACCCTCTGCTGGCCCATTGGCTGGCGACTCCCCTTCTGGGGAGCCCACTTTGCTGGTGCTTCCTGCCCAGGGGTAGCTCTTCTGGGCTCACTGGCCTGTGCTCAGCCACTGCTTCCCAAAGTCTCACTCCTGGGATGGGATTCTTTAGCTTCTGGGATGAGGGGCAGGTTGGATCCCAAACAGTGTTCCCCTGGCACTCACCAATGGCGTTGACACCGGGTCTCAGTAGAGGTGGGCCTTTCCTTAGGGTAATGTAGTTCAGAGGCGAAGCAGGTGACTCTCACTTCACATCTCAGGAAGCGGAGGTGGGTGTCTGTTCCACCCTTTTCCCTGGGTTCCTGTGCAGATGGCCTGAAAACCAATTCCAAAGTGTCCTGAAAGTGTCAGCTCTGCCTCCGTGCCCCACTGCTCCACACTGCAAAAAATGATGCTACTTTGAAGGATGGAAAACCCAGCTTCTATAGACGAAAATAAGCACAGAAACAGAGCACCATGCATACGTATTCCTGCCCATCTATACATGTAGGAAAACACTGAAATACCAACAGTGAAGTTGGATTTTGGACACTTTTTATCTTTGTGATTTCCTGCATTTTCTAAGTTTTCAGAATTGAGATCTATCCTTTCGGTAAAGGAAAGATATGTTATAAAAATGTCGGGGGAGAGTCTTTTCCTCTTACAGCACTCAGCACAGGACCTGCTGATGCATTTTAGATTAAATCCATGAAACACTGAAGGATGACTCCCAGGCTTGGGACCCCAAACAAGGTGAGACCCCACCAAAGGAGATCAAAACCGTGGAGGAATCCTGCCCCTTCCAACCTTCCCCCACCAGCCGCCATCCCTCTAAATGGCCTTGGGGTGTGAGGGCTGGGCCGGAAGGAGGAGTGGCCCCAGCTCAGCAGGGGGCAGCCTGTGAGAGGCTGGTGGGGTCAGACGGTCCTCAGGGCCTGAGCGGCGGCCAGTGGGCCAGAGTGGGCCCTTCCCCATGGCCTCTCCTCTCCTACCAGCCTCCCTCTCACCTGCCCGGGCCTCAGGGCGCTCTCTTCCTGAGCACACTTGACCTTTGCCTTTGCTGCTTCCTCTGCCGGGAGCCCCGTCCCCACGAAGCTGTGGGTCAGGCTTACCCGGCCTCAGGCTCTGCTCGCTCCAGTCTTCTCTGAGAAACCGCTCAAGGCAGCTCCATCAGAAGGAGAAACCTCCCCAGGGAAGGTATCACGTGTCTGCTGACCTCGCTCCCCGTCTGTGGGTCTCGGGAGGACAGAGACCTTACCTGCCCTGTCGCCTGCTGAATCCTCCTGGGGGCTCAGCAGTGCTGCCTGGGGAGAGGCCTGAGGCTGGGCCCCCAGCCCCGCCTCATCTGTCCCAGCTTTGATGTGGCTTTAAGAATACCCGTGTCACCCCTACTTCCAGGACCCAGCGTGCACCCGCATCAGGGCCTCCCAGGCCTCCCGTGGACTGGCCTCCGTCCCCTCGACTCCAAGGCTGATGCTCTGGCCACACCCAGAATCCCTAGGGCCTCAGCCCCCCTGGCCTGGAGAGTCCGCCTTCCCCTGCTGTCCTGACATCAAGTCCAGGCCTCGGTGTCTCCCGCGCTGGGCGGCCGTTCCGCCTGCTCAGCCGGCTTGCCCGTCTCTGGATGCTCACCCACACAGAGGCTTCCGTACGCTGGGCTGCTGGCCTCTCTGACTGTCCAGAGGGATCCCTGAGCGCACAGGTACCTACCCCGGGGCAGCCCGGCTCAGAGGAGCCGCGGAGTGAGGGCCTTCGCTCCGTGAAGTCGCTCTGGGGGCATGACCGCTCCTCCCTTTTCCCTTGCCCTCCTCCTTCTCTGGTTTGTCTGTTTGCCTCTCCCGTTTGCACAGAGCCCATCTAGCTTATGAAAAACAAGCTGTCATCTTAGTGTTTTTTATACCTCGTTCCCCCAACAGCTGCTGTGTTTCCAGATGTTCATTATTGCTGTATTAGCGGAGGTTGTTAATGATACTCGGGCTGACAGAATACAAATTGATTTTCAAAAGTTATGCTGATTGCTTAGACACGTTTCTTGTGCCAGCTAAGCAAAATGGAAGCACACACACACACATACACACACACACACACACACACACACACACACACACACACACACAAACCCAAAACAAAACCCATGCCATGTGGCACACATGGTCTTTGATCTAAGGGGCTGGGGCCACATGTGAACCAAATGTCAAAGACATTACACTGACTGGAGAAGGTGTGGATAGGGACGGGTTTCCAGGGAAGCATTAACCGGGCTAAACCCAAAGGGACACAATACCCAGAAGCAGTGCGGCCCTGAGATGCTTTGTTGTTCCTGGCTTCTGCTGTGGGCAGAGAGAGCCTTGTGGGGTGCAGAAGGAGTGTGGATCCCAGAGTAGGACAGGCCTGGTTTGAATCCCAGCATTGCCATTTATTGGGGGTGTGTGAATTTGGGAAAGTCGTTAACCACTGAACATCCTTACCTACAGAATTCAGACAACAGTACAGGTGCGCACCTCCCGGGTGGTTATGGGCATCAAACAAGACAGAGGATGCCAAACTGGGATGGCCCCTTACCAGCTTGGGAGAGATAGGGAGATATGGGTACATGGCAGGAACTTCTGGAGTCTTCACCAGCCTTCATTAGTAGGAAAGGCAGAAACTCCTTGATCTGTCCCAGATCTCTGGAGCTGGTCCTGCTTCCAGACACCCAGGGAGAGATAGAGCTGGGGAACCAATCAAGCCAGAGGTACTGTGGTTTCTGCTGCTGCCACGAGGTGTCACTGTTGTGCACAAGCCTCGCATAGCTTGGTGGATGCCGGTCCACGGCTACAGTGCGGGCCTTGCTCCGGGACCCACTCAGGCTGCACTGCATACACGCCTGGGCTGCAGGGTTGTGATGCTATTCTTTTCTCTTCAAGAGGGCCCCAGGGTTCTTCACTGGAGATTGTACAACAGAGAAAACTAAAGGTCCTCTTATAGCTTTTTCTGGAGAAAGCATTCTTCAATGATGTCATAATTGGGGAGGGACCACTCCTGTGGTTTCCAAGAAAACAAAACTGGACTGCCAGGTGACTTGTCTCTACTCTTAGATTCAGAAGAAGCCATTTTGGCTTTAAAATTCCATGTCACCAACACCTCGTCCCATGTGTAGATCACCAAGCTCAAGTGATTGGTTTGTGCTGACCTATCGGCTGATAATCACCCTTTCCTCTCCATCCACGTGGGTGGGAAGGTCACAGGCTGCATCAGAGGTCCTGGCAACGTGTCTTGTCATCCAGGATATTTGTCTACTGACTTCCCTGCAGCCCTTACTCCTGGGAGTCTGTGGGGACAGCAGATGGAGGAGACCAGATCTGGACGAGATGGCTGTTTCCCGTCCGCCTGGCGCCTGCCCTATCAGGCCGAGACGTAAGGGAGTTTCCATAAGGCTGCGCTTTGGACCACTAAGCAGAGAAGCACCTTGAGGGAAGAGGCTTTAAAAGGGCTCTGTTGTGGAGAGGAGTCTGGGCTCTTGTTCAGGCCTCACAAGCATACCCGCTGCTCCGGGCTGCTCGCTGGGCAAGAACAGACATCCCAGAGTTTTCTTTGCCCTGTATCCTGCCACATTTGTGGGCCCACTACTCCATTCATTCATTCATTCGTTGCTGAAAGCCCATCGTATGTCCAGCCGTGTGATTGGTGCTGTTGGAGAAGGAGCCCACAGCACACTCGCGGCGACGCATTTGGAGGAGGCTGGGGTCCTAGGGGGAGCGCAGGACCTGAAGTGTTGGATGGGAGGAAGGCGAGAGATGTGACTGCAGGAGGCCTGGGAGCGGGCCAGTGATTGCTGTGTTGGGCATGAAGGCCAGCAGTGTGGCCGGCTGGTTTGGAGCAAACGGCTTTCTTGGAGGTGGAGGGAGAGGGGGCGGGGGGAGGGAGACACCCTCTTCCCGGGTCTCTGCCCACCTTTTGTCTGGCTAACCTTCCAGTCTCAGGTTCCGTGACACCTCCTTAGGCAAGTCCCCCGTGCCTGCCAGGCCCAGACTAGGTTAGACCTCCTGGTTATAAAGTCTTTTAGCCCCATGAGCTTTCAGCCACAATTCATAATAAATAATGGTTTGTGTGATTCTCTGTTTGTCGTCTGCGATCTGGCAGAGGGGCACCTCCACGGGGTTTTGCCCACCTATCATGCTTACTGAGTATTTGCACCTGCCTCTGGGTGGAGAACTGGAGTTCTGCCTCTGTCCATCCGGGGAGGTGCTGGTGAGGGATCTGAAGTCCCCCTCCCAGGGTTGTCACCTGGTGAACCAGTAAGGTTGTTCCCCTTCTGGTCTCAGTTTTCTCTGAGAAAATGAAACAAACTATTGAAGCAAACTATCTCTGAGTTTCCTTCCAGCTCCGACCATCTGTGCATCACAGCGGAGCGACGTCTGGGGGAGATTGCAGAGCCCCCTCAGTCTTGGCTTGACTGCCTCTTGCTCTGTTCTCTCCCTTCTGCCTGTTTCCCACTTTCAGTCCCACCAGGACCTGGGACTGTACTGGCGGCGCCACGGCTGGAAAGCACCTGTGGCATCATGGGAAGATCTGTCACCTCGAGATACTCGTGATGATTTTTCCATCGAGCTGACCTCAAGATGTCAGATTGTTCCTGATTTGTGCGGCTGGCTCTGGGCAGCTGAGTTCCTCATTCTGGGGAAACGTCTATCTGTGGAGGGCTGTGGTTGAGGGGACCAGTGGAGGGGCGGTTGCACTGCCCACAGACATGCTGCCCTGCCTCCAGGCTGTGAAGGGAGATCAATGATGTACTGCCAGAAGGCGGAAAGAGATGTCTTTCTTGATCATGCTCAGTACATATGACAGGTTATTGGGTTTCCTGAAAACAGAGTTGGCGATTTCCATTGACATATATGTTAGAGGGAACCCAAACCAGATTTTGCAAATTGTTTTATGTGTCTATGTGGAATGCTCGGCCTCATTGCTGATGACAGGACTATTCTTTTCCTGTCGCTGTTGTCTTGACAAAGGGCTGCACTGCGGAGATGCCCAAAGGGGAGAAAGGGTGTATCCTCACCATCATCCCGGCCCCACCCAGTCAGGAGACATCAACTCCCTTGAGTGTTCGCCCCCAGGTAGAAGAGCCTTGGGGAGTCCGGCCTGGGGTTTTACCTCTGCGTCTGCAGGATCCTAGACTAGCCTGAGGAGAAGCCGGTCTGGCCCTGGGCAGAGGCTGGCTGAGCGTTTAGAAGTGTCTGGTGCCAGCTTGGGTGCAGAGTAGACCTTTGAATGAGTTAATTCCACGTCGTCTGGACGCCGGTCGGGGAGGGACCATCACACCCCATCTCACGAAGCTCCCAGACCTCACCAGGTGGAAGGACACTGGGAAGGGGCAGGGGCCCAGCAGGAAGGGTGATGTATGTGGAACAAGTCTTGCTCGCTCCCTGGCCTAGCCCCCCTTTTCCTTCCTGTTCCTCAAGGGCCCGAGCCCAAGCTGAGCTCTGAATGAGCTCTCACGGCACACTCCTGTCCCCAAGACGTCCCCTCTGCCGGGGAAGGAAGGGCACCGGTTGCATGGGGGAAGGGCAAGCACATCTGCAGGCCTGTTTTGGGTGGGCAGAGGCCCCGCGTTATCAGAGTGTGCTGGGCCTCTAAATCCAAAAAAGGCAAGGGTGGGGTCATGCGGGTACTGGCAGCCTTTCACGTGGTGCAGGCGTCACTCTGAGCTCAGGAGGCGTCTCTGAAGCATGAGGACTAACTCCTTTGGGAGGTCTGGACAAGGGGCCGGTACACTGCCCCAGGCCAGGGAAACTCCAGATGCCCTTGCTCCAGGGGCCGCCACCAGGGCCCTGGCCTTGTCCATCCTCTCTGACCCTCTCTCCTTGGGGCTGGACCCACTCCACCCCACCCCAGGTGACCTGGGACGCTAAGGGATCCCACCCAACCCTTCTCCTGGCCTCACCCCAGGGAGTCCTCAACTCATCCCTGGAGGCTGCTGGCCCCTTGGCACACAGAGGGCCTGGTGGCTTCCCAGCTAGGCCTGGCAGAGCCGAGGGCAGGGGCTCTGGGGTCTGTCTGTGCGTGTCTCGTATCCCCGGCCCGCACTGAGCCTCCCCACAGCACCCAGAGTCCTGGTCAGCTCCGGGCCCTGTCCCCACCTGTGTTGCTTCTGTCCTTTGTCTGTCTCTCCACTCGGGTGTCTGATGGCAACTCAGCCCCTAGCAGGGTGCCAGGCACTTAGTAGGCACCATTTAAAAAACACATCAGTAAGTGCATCAAAAGAGCAAGGATTCCACCCAGCCACTTGGGAGGGGGATGGGAGGAGGGAAGTGGCGTGTGCCTGGCAAAGCCAGGCAGCCCTAGGACGTCCATGGAAACGGCTGTCATTCTGCAGTGCCGACTTGGCTGACTCTCTAGACAGGAGCCCCGCCCGCAGTCCCCAGCCCTGCTGGGTTGATTCTCTGCTCTCAGGGATGCGGTGGAGGCCCTGCTCTTGCGGCCGAGGTTCCCAGCCCAGCCCCCTCACTGGGGTCCTCCATGTGCTCTGGGCTGGTGATCGGGACATCGGGGGTCCCCCACTTCTCTGCATTAGAGCCCAGGCAACTCCATCCTCCACGCTGTGCTACCTGGGTTACCACCCCCCGCTTCCCGTCCAGGGAGAAGGGAGGAGTTCTGGTGTCGCTTGCCTCCATCCACCAAAGGCCTTGTCAAAGGGGGGGTGGGTGGGAGCATGGGGGGCATTGGCACTGGGCACCCCAGCCTTAGCATGCTTGCCCCTTCCTCCCGTCTGGGTGTTTCTGCTGTGCCTCTTTCTGAATGCCCCCAGTGTGTTCCAGTATGAGTGGTCACAAGCATGGACTTTGGTTTGGGTGCAATTCTGAATCCTTCACTCAGTAGTTATTGATCTGAGGCAAGTGAGTTAACCTCCCTAAGCTTTCATTCTTTTTTAATCTGCAAAATGGGCGTACAAATGGTATTGGACTTTTAGGGTGTCTTGAGGGTTAAGTGAGGTTAAGGTCTCAGCTCAGGCTGGTGAACGTCAGCTGCTGTCCCCACAATACTCCTTGCTGTGGCCCCTTTTCTCTTGGGGAAGCTGGAATGAGGGAAAGGACTGAGTGGCCATTGAATGGGGTTCTGGGAGAGGCTGAAACCTCCTTTACTTTGCTGTGTCCCAGAGCCCCATTTCTGCCATCAAATAATTAAAAGAGTGGTTTGCAAACTGTTTCTGAAACTATTTTTCAAATCGTGCCCTAAGCTTCCATGAAGATCCTGTGGGGAATACCTTGGGGGCAAGAGGGTGTAGGGTGGACTCTTCTACCCTTCCCCTTAACAGGGGCTACTTTGCTTCTGTAAATGCTATCAGATATTGGGTTCCACAGAAGATTTCTTTAAAATACATGACACACTGTTAAAAAAGTTTGAACATGAACATTTGTATAATAAAATGTGGTAAAACGTTTGGACACCAGTGTATTAAAAAGACTTCATCATTATCACCGTTTTAAACTGACAGGAACAGATACTACACTTGATCTTAGCCAAAAAGCAGAGAAGTGATCATCAACATTTAAAAAATAAAATTATATAGAAGGCTTCCACAGGCCAGGCAGTCTTCTAAATTCTGGGGACATAAAAGGGCATGAAAACATGGTCCCTGCCATCAAGGAGAGTAACTAGCAAACTTTCATAAAAATTGCTTTCACTCACATCTGTGTGTTTATCAAAGCCCATGGGGGTTGCAGATGAGGAAACGGGGACTGAGCTTCCAGATAGTGTCAACACCATTAACCAGCAGGACTGAGCTCTGCCCTACCCCACCCCCCTTCTTCCCACCTGAAGTCTTACCACCACTCCTACAGGTTATAATGTCAGTGGACTTGAGAAAAGTAAGAAAATGCACCAAAATAGTAATACTGGTTGTTTTTTAATAGAGGAATTTTGTGTGATTTATATTTTCTTCTTTATACTTTTCTGGGTTTTCAAATTTCCTCTAAAGTATTATATATTACTTCCATTTTGACGCTTATATTATTTTTTAAGGAGAAAAAGGCCTTTAAAAATTATTGAAAAGTAACAGAACCGTTTGTATTCTGAGGTGATGCTGCCTGTCTTGATAGAACATGGATGTGATTTAATTTTTTCCCCTTTAGAAAAGTTTCATCACTTCACGGGGAGGTAAAGGGAGTTATAACTTAAAAACAGCAATACACACTTCCCCTCCCGATCATGTTATTCTATCAGAGAAACAGAGTAAAACCAGCTGGATTTATCAGGGTACCTCCTGGAGACACCCGTTGAATGAAGATTCAAGAAATGCACCTGAATGTGGAGGTTAACTCCCTCCAATGTCTTGGGAAGGTTATCTGACTCTGGCACTGCAATCTGACAAAGGTGTTAAAATCTTATCTCAGCTGTTGACTTTAAGCAAGTCATTTAACCTTTCTCATCTGCAAAATGGGAATGATGACACTTTCCTGGCCAGGCTGTTGTGAGGCTAATGGTCTTGTATGTAGCTGGCTTCGTCTGGTCCTGACATATAGCAGAAGCTCAACCATGATGGTGATTTTTCTGTGATTCCCTGGAGGCAGTCCCCAAAGGCAGAGAGCTCACCGTGGCTTCCCTTGTTTCTCCTGCTCTGGTGTGGCTCACCCCCCAGGGTAGCTGCCACAGCTGCTGGGGGAGGCACCTGGATACTCCTCATCCTGAATGCCACAAGGGGGGTCTGAAGATGCCTGATAAGGGGCCAAGGGAGGGGAGTCAGGGTGAGGGAAAAGGAAGGGTATACAACTGCAATTGTATAACTATAAAAGACAGTATAAATGCATAGTTTTCTCTCTTCCTTCTCCTCTCCTCTCTCTTCTTCATACATGTCTCACTCCTCAGTACTCCGTGGAGAAGAGGGCTTCAGGCAGCCGGCCTCAGCACTTCTCCGGGAAGTCCAGCTAAAAGGCAGCGTTCTTCTGGGTCTCAGGTTAAATCCTGGGCTCAGCTCTGCTCAGCTCCTCCCACGGGCACATGGGTCCTTGGCCCTGCCTGCCAGGGATTGGGGCACCTGGACTGCCCACCCTGCTCTGGCCAAAGGCACGAGGGAGTGGGTGCTAGTCATTGGGCTGAACGTCTAGCACCCACGCAACACAGCAGTGAGAGCAGCATGAGGTGAGCGAGCCCGGGAGGCAGGCGCGATGGGTGTGGGGAGGAGTTTGCATGAGGGCGGAGGGGGCAATGGCCACCTGTGATCATCTGCTCTCCAATCATGACCCGTATACATGCATCTCATCTAACCTTCAATAACCACCCGCCAGAGAGGCCCTCGTACCATCTTACAGAGGAAGGAACGCTCTGGACACTCCCCCTGGCGCTGGGCAGTTGGGGGCGGGGCTAGGAGGTGGTTCTGCGGGGGAGGGGGGCTCCACCCCAGGGCGTGGCTGGTATGCTCACGCCCCTCCCACGTCCTCGCCCTCGATTAGGAACCAAGGGGCTGGCGTGGGGCCTGGGCGTACTTGGACTTACTCGCACTGTCGCGGTGAGCGTCCAGGAGAGTGAGCTAAAGCCTTCTTCTTCCCAGCCCCGCCCACCTCGCCCCACTGACCCCCCTTCCCCCGCCCCCTTGAGCAGGGTGCTGGGCTGAAGTGGGGCTGCGCTGCAGAGGCAGCGGCCTGGGCGCTGACCCTCTGTCTGCCTTCTGTTTGTCATGTCCGGTCCCTCCAGGCTTTGATTTGGACGCAAACACCCCTGCTGGTTACAGACACGTTATCAGCAGCAACACCTTGGTGTGACTTCTTTATCAGATCTTTTTTTTCCCCAGACTGAGGATTGTACTACAGAATAGAATAAACCTTTGGGAGGATTTGAAGGCAGGCGGAGATACTCTTGCAAAGGCGCAGTCACCCTTAACAGTCTTCAGCATAGGAAAATACATCTGTGATAACCATCGCCATGTTTAGGCTGCACTGCGCCCACTCTGGAGCCAGCTGCCTCTGTTGCAGTGATGGCTTTGCCTCTTTCTAGCTGTGGGCGAGGCCTTAGCCTTCCTGCATCTCAGTCAGCTGCAAAGTGGGGATATTAATAATACCTGCCTGCTAGGGGCCTGGTGAGCAGTGCCTTGCGTGCATTAAGTGCTCAATTATAAGAATAACAATAACTAGTATCTACATGTCAATTTGCAGAATACAAAACTCATTTACACAATCTCCTTTGAGTTATAAACAGCTCTGGAAGTAGTTTTGACTCCCATTTTACAGATGCAGGACCTGAGGCTCAGAGAGATTAAGAGCCTGGATCTCTGTGGCCCAGCTTTTAAGTGGAGGAGGCAGGAGGCAAACCCAAGATAGTGATTCCACATCTGCAGAGTCTTAAAAGGCCTCAGGCTTTGAGGGTAGCTGGACTTAGCACTGATGCTTGAAAAATAATGTGGCCTCTCTGAGCCTCGGTTTTCCCACCTGTAAAATGGGGCTGATGCTGTGGGTCTGCAGAGTTGCAGGCAGAAGATGTCTGCAGTGGAGGGCGATGGTCATCATTACACAGCCTCATGGGTCCAGTGGGCCTGGTGGACTTCTCTGCTATTGCTGTTATGTCTGGCTTATCCTGTGTGTCTACAGAAGGAGAGCAGAGACCTTGAAGGCTGGGAGTGGGTCAAGAAAAGATAAAACACTGCTCCAGCCTATTATCTCAGCTTCAGATATCGACATTGGCAGACTTTTCTGTGCTTGTGGAGGAAAAGCACTGAAACTCCTGCCAAGAGCAAAAACTGATTTGCCCACATGCCGTCCAGCCCTCTGATCTGTGTCCTTGGAGACAAAATAAGGAAACTACCTCTTTGATTCAAAGCTATTTTTATCTGCCTGTGAGCAGTGCTTATGGCGCATTATGCATTTCACAGGGAAGGGGGCTACTGGCGGTGGAGATAACCATAGCCTTTGGCCCAGCCCTATAGATGAGTCCCTTTTGTCTCCTTCAGCAGTGCAGGAGGGGCCAGGTTTGGGTCTTAAGCTGATGGCGGCGGAGGAATGGTGTCTGCACTTCTGCCTGGCTGGCGAAGGAGGCAGAGTTGTCTTGGGTGCCTCCTGTCCCCAGGATCTTGCGTGGCCTCAGCCTGAAGCGGCTTGAAGCAGGATTTTGGTTCCCTGGCCGCAGACTGAAGTCAGGCTGTGAGAGCGCTGAATCCTCGCCGCAAGCCCAGTGGCCGGTGACAAGGCCCTGGCCCGTCAGCTGTGTGGAAATGAATTTCCATGAAGAGACAGAAAGTAGTGGAACAAGTGAAGTGTTTATTAGGAGGAAAAAATGTATGTGTGAATGGACTCACACAGGTGAGCTCAGAGAGAGTCACGCCTTCGTGGTAGTTTGAATCACTTTTATGGGGCATTTCTTCCGGGTTTCCTCTAGCCAATCATCTTGCTTTGCCGGGCTCTGAGTCTGTATTTGGTTTATCTCAGGGTCCTCCCCTGTGAGTGCACACATCTCTAAGCCAAGATGGATTCCAGTGCAGAGGCCTGTGGGAAGGTTGACATCACCTACTATGGGGTGGCGCCCCCTCCCTTTTTGACCCCCAAGGAGCCTTTCTGCACATGTGTAGCTGGGAAGGTCTCCTTGCCTTGAGAATGAGGTATATGTGGTCTATTTATCTCTTATCTGGGCAGGACTCCTCTCTGCCCCTGCTCCTATCTTTATCTTGGAGCATCTGGTCCACAGGGGACAGACTCCAGCTGCGCAGCATGGGGCCCGTCTACGTCCTGCCTCACCCAGGAGTGTGTGCTGTGGAGCAGGGGCCCCAACCTCTGGGCTGCAGACCGGTACCGGTCCGCGGCCTGTTAGGAACCGGGCCGCACAACAGGAGGTGAACAGGGGGCGAGCGAGCGAAGCTTCATCTGCCGTTCTCCATCACTTCCCATCACTCATATTACCGCCTGAGCCATCGCTGGCATTACCACCTGAACCATCCTCACCCCCGCAGCATCCGTGGAAAAACGGTCTTCCACGAAACCGGTCCCTGGTGCCAAAAAGGTTCGGGACCACTGCTGTGGAGCAGGGAAGTCCCGAGTGGGTGCCCACGTCTGCTCTGTGGGCTCTCCTCTCCTGCCTTCCCATCCCTGGCCCTAGCACCCAGCTATTGGTCTATGTCGCCTCGCCCTGCCTGCCGTCAGGATCCAGCTGCACGCTGGCTACTGATCTTCAGTTCACCCCCAGCTTTGGTCAGAGGTTATCCCCTATCAGCAACTGCCTGCAACTTTTCTGGGAAGGGGGGAATTCAGACTGTAGGGGTGCACATTTTGCTGGGCTTTGAGTGGTCAGTAAGACTAGGGTAACCACAAAGAGGAAGGAGGGAATTTATGGCTGGGGGAAGACTGCTCATAAAAACCTGGAGTTGGACTTCAGTGTAGCAGGATAACCTTAGAGGTATTACACAAGCTCTTTGTACCAGATTCCCCCAGGAGTGACTGCTTCCTGTGTGCCTTGGCCCCAGCGCACAGAGGCAGGTACAGCCTGGAACTTAGTGTGACGGTTAATTTTATACGTCTACTTGATTGGGCCGCACGGTGCCCAGACGTTTGGTCAACCATTCTTTTGGGTGTGTCTGTGAGGGAGTTGAAATTAACATTTGAATTGGTAGACTGAGGAAAGCAGCTTGCTCTCCCCAATGTGGCTCGGCCTCAGCAATCAGCTGAGGACCTGAATAGCACAAAAATGTAAATGCCTTCTGCCGGACTGCCTTGAGCTGGGACATCAGTTCATCCAGCCTTTGGACTCAAATGGGAACACTAGCTCTTTCTAGGTCTCAAGCCTGTTGGCATTTGGACTGGAACTGCACCATCAGCGCTCCTGGGTCTGCAGCTCGCTAATGTCACATCTTGGGACTTGTTGGGTTCCGTAATCACACGGACTGATTCCTTAGCAATTTCTTTATACACACACACACACACACACACACACACACCCATTGGTTTGTTTTCTGGAGAACACCAACTCATATACCAAGAGTCACAGTGTGATTTCAAAGTATTCCCCTAAAACACATAGCAGAGACACAGTCTTGCAAGCCTAGGTTGTTTTTTTTTTTTTTAATTTATTTATTTTTATATTTTTATTTTTGGCTGTGTTGGGTCTTCGTTTCTGTGCTAGGACTTTCTCTAGTTGCGGCAAGCGGGGGCCACTCTTCATCGCGGTGCGCGGGCCTCTCACTATCGTGGCCTCTCTTGTTGCGGGGCGCAGGCTCCAGACGCGCAGGCTCAGTAGTTGTGGCTCACGGGCTTAGTTGCTCCGCGGCATGTGGGATCCTCCCAGACCAGGGCTCGAACCCATGTCCCCTGCATTAGCAGGCAGATTCTCAACCACTGCGCCACCAGGGAAGCCCCAAGCCTAGGTTTTTAAGTTAAGAGCCTGGCTTTTTGAAAGAGAAGGGCTCAGCACATGAAGTTTATAGCATAAAGATAGGGTTGGGAAGCTTGTAAAAGCAGATTTCCCATCCTGAGGGGGTCATGTTTGGTAGAAGGAAGATGACCAGAGGGGTGTGGATGGAGCCCAGAGGGTGGGAGTCCCTGGGAAGGGCAAGTGCCCTGCCCCCTCCATGTCTGAGCTGGGAGGGGGTGTTGATAGAATGCACTGGGTTATTGAATGTGGGGGTCAAGGGCTGGGTGAATGTGTGCCTGACCCTTCCTGAGGAGAAGGGGTACAGAATCCTGAGCTGAATGAACATTTACCCAGTTGTCTGCCCAATTGTTTTTTCGGGACCCTGAGAGTTGCCCCTACAAATGTTGACTTTTGAGCTCTTAAATAAAAATCAATTTGCTTATTGAGTTTCTCTCAGCTCCTCTCCCTGCCTCCATCCTCCACCCCAAGTTATGCCAGTGTGGAGCTGTCACCCTTTAAAACTGTCTAAAAGTGTGTCCGTTAGGGTGCTTTTGATCATGAGCAACAGGAAAAGCAGTTCAAACTAGTTGAAACAATAGAGAGACTCCTTTGACTAGCTCAAATGAAAGTCCAGACTAGAGTGGGCTTCAGGTAAGTCTTGCTCCAGTCGCTCGGCAGTGTCACAAGGCCCATTTCCCCATACTGCCTTCCTCAGTGCCAGATTTAACAAATGAGTGCTTCATATCCGCTCCCAAGGTGGCAGACTGTAGCTTATTGAACGACTTGAGTCTTCTCACGTCCAGCCAGAAGGAGCCTTGGTTCTGGTGCTCACAGCCGTTAGTTCCTGCCAGGACCAGCAGTGACACTAGCCCATCTCCATCCCAGTGACCGGATGCAGGAACTGGCTCAGCCCAGTAGGCCAGCTCCGTGCTTGGAGGCTGCAGAGGTGCTGCTTCCCTGAGACCCCGTGGGTGGCTGGGTGGGATTAGTGCTGTTGGGAAGGGGGAGGGGGAGTAGTGCTGAGGGGGCAGCAACAAGTGTTCTCAACAAATGGGATCTTGCATTTTCATGTTTTATCAAAATTCATTTTTGCTACCAACCTTGCACAGTTTTCTGCTAATTGGTAAGGAATCTATCATCTGAGCAGAAATAGCTAAATTCTTACCTGCCAAGCGGGAGTTAGTAAAGTTCTCTCTTTACCTGTGGTTGAGGGAGGGCAGGCTACCGAATCACGTGTCCTGGCTGCACCCACACTGGCCTTGCTCTGCTCACCTGTGGAAGGAGTCGGGGGTCCCTGCTTTGCGAGGTCCTTGTGAGGATAAGCGGCACGTCTCCAGCATGCATCCTGCCCCGTGCCGAGGCAGTGGTGAGGGAAACTCTCTCGGGATACGCTATCGGTTCATACAGATGCCCATGAGGCTGCTCCCTGCGAAGTGCTATGTGGGTCTTGGTGAAAGACAGATGGCAGATGCAGAGGGTAGAAGGCAGGAGGGGGCACAGGGGACAGAGACTGTCGGCCAGGACGCTGTGAGCACCGGCTGGAGGGGAGGGGCCCCGTGAGGGCCCCAGCGTCATCCGCTAACCGCCCACCCCTCTTGATGAGAACTTGATGGCCCGTCTTCAGCTCACCGTCCAATTGAACAGGAGGTATTGGAGGTGGACATGCCTCCACGTGGTCACTCCCGGCGTGGCGTGGCCAGGGGTCCTGACACTGAAGGCGCCCTGCTTGCTGCAGGAGGGGTGGTCTGCGGTGCCCAGTCCAGGGCTGGCCTTGGCGTCTCTGCCCCTCAGGGCTTCCAGGTGACCCGTCAGTGCAGACACACGGAGGCTGCGGGGTCCTCGGGCACTCAGAGCCACTGCAGTGTGACGGGGATGGGCCCAGGCCCCCACCAGCCCCACAGACAGATCTGGGCTTGCAGGTGGAGGTGCTCTTGACCTAGATGTTGACATTAACCTGGCCTCCATTTTCTCATCTACCTGTAAGAATGATCCTGTAACAAGAGATTAACACGGGGCTTTTCGGTCAGTTCTGGTTGAGACCCACAAATGCAGAGGACAAGTGCATGGTGAGTGTCCCACGTTTGAAAGTAGGGCCAGTAGATACGCGGTGGGACCTGCACCGGCAGTGGCAGCCAGGGCTTCCAGGCCTTAGACAAACACCCGCGGGGCCTGGGCGCCGCTCTCAGCCTCCCGGCTGGGGGCCCTGCTGCCTTGGACCTGTTTTCTCTGTCTGTGCCGGCTTCCTCAGTGACCTTGCCAGGCCTGTGTGCTCAGGTCCCGGGTGTGTCTCCAGCCCGGCCTCTCCTCGGCTCTGGACAGGGATACCCGCTCCTGAACTCCAGACCACCATCCTCCCTGTCTCGGGACGGCAGCTCTAGCCCTCCAGCTGCTCAGGCCGAGCGCCCCAGGGCTGTCCTGGCCTCACTTTCTCTCTCACATCACTTTCAATGAACTAGAAAATCCATTTGGCTCGATCGACCTTGAAAACATGTCCTGCTGTGACCCTCTCTCACTGCTTGCATTTCCTCCTCCGGGACCCAAGTTCACCTGGGTTACCGTGCTGGTCCCCAGCTGGTCTCCACATCCACATCCACATTCCCCAGACCGCCTGCGATCCTTTTACAACGGATGATGTGAGACGCCTCTCCTCTGCTCAGAGACTCGCCCCCCACTCCTCCTCTCTCCTCCTCTCTCCGAGGCCTGTGTTATCTGGCCACGCAGGACCTGGTTAACCTCAACACCTACCTCTCTCCCCTGTCTCACTTCATTCTGTCCACACTGGCCTCCTTGTTTGCTTGGTGTGTGCCAGGCCTGATGTGCCCCAGGGCCTTTGCACTGCCCCAGAATGCTTTCCTCCATGGTCCACTGTCTCACCTTCCCCAAGCCCTTGCTCCAGCATCACCTTCCCCCTGAGGCCCACCCTGAGGCTCATGTTTAAAGTGGCAGTTCCCTCTCCACTGCGGTCTCACTCTGCACCCTCTCTCTGGCGTTTCCTTCACAGGACAGTGGCATTCTAATGCTGTGCCATCTGCTGCACTATTGTGTGTCTCATTATTATTATTTTTAGGTTTGGAGATCTTTATTATGCAAAAAGGTAGTTCGGGGATTGTAACTGACTGTTTTATTTATTTATTTATTTATTTATTTATTTAGTTATTGGAGTAGAGTTGATTTACAGTGTTGTGTTTGTTTCAGGTGTGCAGCAAGGTGAATCAGATATACACATATGTCTTCTTTTTCAGATTCTTTTCCTGTTCAGGTTATTACAGAGTATTGAGTACAGTTCCCTATGCTATATGGTAGGTTCTTGTTGGTTATCTATTTTATGTACAGTAGTCTATTGTGTGTCTTTTTATCTCCTCCAGCAGAAGGGCCGCCTCATGAGGGCAGGGATTCTTGTCTGTTTCATTCACTGAGGTATCCCTGGTCCCCACAGTGGTGACTGGCACAATGTAAATGCTCAATAAGTACCTGGAGAAAGAATGGGCACCCTCTTGACTTTAAAGGGTTGAGTGTGAAGGTACGAGAGGAAGTTTCCTTTGGGGAAAGCGGTTGGCCTGCTGTAGGGGAGGGGTCGCTCCACATCGTCTCGAGCAGGCCAGAGGGGCTTCAGGAAGACCCTTAGCCTTTGATAGGTGCCCCCAGGAGGGGGCCACATTGGGCACTTGGCTAAGTCAGGCCTAAACTGACACCAAGTGGGAGGCTGCCTGGGGAGGGTGGCGGGCAAGGACGCACTGCAGGCCGTGTTTCCATGCACTGATGTGCCCGAGCCTGGGACATTCGTCCAGAGGGGCCAGCGAAGGGAGAGCTGGGCTCTCAGGTGAGGTCAGCTATGCCTGGAGGGGCTCTTCAGGGATCTCCGAGGCTCCGGGGACACCCCTCCAGTGAGGTGGGGCTTGACATTTCCCATGCAGAGAGGACCCTGCAGGGAGTCTTGCCTCTGAGCCCCTCAGGGAGAAGGGGCAGCTCTCACCAAGCAAGGGTTTCTGACTGTGACTTAATGGGGCACATCAATCGTGGAAAGAATGCTGTTTTGGACTAAAAGTGATAGGAAGACGTTTTATTATATCAGCAAGATCCGGAGACTTACAAGACCCACTTGAACTTTCATCTAAGGGAGTAAGTAGGGCTTGGGGCGGGAGACGCAGGTCTGAGGGGCAGTGAGAGAAGGGTGAAGATGCTGCTTCCTGGCTGCTGTTACAGCCGGGCCAGAGCCCTGCATCTCCCTGAAGCAAGATGCCAGGCCGCACTCCAGGGGCACCCTGCAAGTCGGTGAGGTTAGTTGTGCCCGCCTTGGTCCACACTCTGCCTCTGGCTGTGTGGGAAGTTGAAGACCCCACGGTAGGAGGGTTGCTGTGTGCTGTGCCTACCGCCCCCAAAGGGGAGCAGTGGGGGAAGGGTGCCCCTCCTCCCCCAAGCAAGAGGGAGAAGGCTTCGGGGGAGGCACTGGATTGTAGGGAACGCGAGGTCTGGAGTCTGACTGTGGTTGGTGTACGAGGACCAAGTAGGTGATGCTGCAGTAAGGAACACCCCCAAAGCTCACAGCTTCACCCCACGATGCTTCTTGCCATTCATACTCCTTGCCCAGCATGGGCTGGTGGAGGTTTCTGGTCACATAGTCACTCAGGGACCCTCCATCAGCTTTTATGTGTTCTCCTACTATTGCCCTGGCTGAAGGAAAAGGACGTGGCGAGTTGTGCATTGGACCTTAACGCTTTCTCCTGGGAGTGACACAGCTACCTCACAGCCGTCCCCATGTCATCGTCCAAAGTGAATCGTGTGATCATGACTTTGAGGAGGAGCGTGGGGGTGGGCCTGGAGATGGAAGATTGCCGTGTGCCTATTTGGGGACCAGCACCAGTGACCCCCACTGCTGGGAAGGCCCAAAGGCAAGAGGCTATTAGGGATTTGCCAGGTGGAGGGCACGGAGCCTGATGAAAACGCGGTCCCCTTCCACCAACGGGGGGATGAAGGGTGGGTGCCCAACACCAGTGAGGGTGGCCTTGAAGGAGACCAAGGGCCCCAGCAGAGGGGTTGAGAGCAGCCAGCCCAGGAGGGCATTGCCTGTGCCAGGATTCCAGCCAGCGGCCACTGAGGAACCTGCAGACTGTCCAAGGGAGTCAGTCAGCTTCCCCAGCTGGGCCCAGCAAGTCGACTTTTCCCATCACTGTGTCCCCAGTCCCACTCCCCGAGACGACCCTCCAGCGCCCTGGAGCTGCCCTAAACAGCAGCCAGCAGCGGGGGCGGCTGGAGTGAAAAGGGCAGGAAGCTGCAGGCCAGGCACCCACTTCCACGGCAGGGCCAGGCCAGGGCAGGCCTGAGCTGGTGGAAGGAAGAAGCTTTACCTGGGCGAGAGCTCAGGTTCCAATATTAAAATGGATTCCGTGGAATTCGGGGACTACCGGCCCGGCCTGGTCTTCTGTTATCCTGGAGAGGCTGAGAGGCTAGGGGACCCACCCCAGAGTCCTTCCCGAGGGCAGAGGTGACAAACTCGTGGTGAGGTTGGTAGGCACAGCGGGAGAAGGAGCAGGTTGCCCACCCTCTGAGGCAAATGGTCGCATCCAAACCAGGGGAAGCACCGTCTACGCGTGGCCTGTCTCTCAGAGCGCCCCGGCTCGGGGCGACACGCGTGAGTGAGAAAGGGCTCCCTTCCCATGTGCTGTGTAGGCGGTCGGGCTGCAGCTCCCGATGGCCAGGCGGCTCTTGCGAGGGCCGCTCCAGGTACTGCGGAACAAGCCCGTCCCAGGACAGCTTGCCCCCCTCCCCACGGCCCCCAGCTCCTGAGACCCTCAGGTCTCCCCGCCCTCCCCGCCTCCCTTTCTCTCCCTCTGTGCCCAGGCCCTGGCCTGGGGTCTCGGGTCCTGCTGAGAGGACAGATGTTCTCACGCTGTGGGCCCAGGGCTGTGCAGGGGAAGGGCTGCAGTCTGGGGAGTTGGGGTGGGGGTGACCCACCAAGGAGCGAGCTGGGGAAGGGAGGAGGGGGTGGCCTGGGCAGGAGAAGGGCTGAAGCCCTCAGGGCTGCGGGAGTGGGTGTGGGCATCAGGCCTGGGGGGGTGCTGGCTGTGGGCAGGGGGTGCTGAGGACGGCTGGGGCCTGGGCTGAGATTTCCTCCTGCAGCTTCTCCCCGTGGCCAGAGGGTGCTGTGTGTCCAAACCCCTGACCCCGCGGAGCCTGTGCTCCTGGGAGGGGAGGCAGACTGGGAACAGATGCTAGCAGGTGACACCCGCTATGGAGGTCAGGGGAGCAGGGAAAGAGTTGGGGGGACCATGGAGGCCAGAGGAGGCCTCACTGACAACTGGAGGTTTGAGCCAAGTTTCCAGGGCATGGGGGTGGGGGGACAAGGCCCCGCCTGGGAGGCAGAAGGCAAGGCTGCAGCCGGTGTGTTCTGGGCGCACGGGAGCCGTGGCTGCTGTGGCCTGAGGGGCGTGGGGGCCGGGTCCCGTGGTCCTGATGTTGGCTGCTGCCCTGTGTGAAGTGGGAGCCCTTGTAGGTTTTGAGCAGAGGGTGGCGGGACCTGATGTAGATTTTAACAGGTTCATCTGGGTGAAGCAGACCTCCGAGGTGGGCCGGGGTGAGGGAGGGGAACCAGCCGAGGCTCCTGCAATCCTGCAGTGAGAGCACAGCTGCCCCGGGCCAGGTGGGGTGGCGGAGACAGTGAAAGATGGCGATTCTGGATGTGTTTTGGAAGATAAGCCAAGAGGGATGAGGAAAAGGAAATGCATGGGCACGTCCCCAAGGTGTTGGTCTAAGCGGGTGCGAGGACGGGCGTGCCGTTCAGTGAATGGGGGCTGGCGTGCAGTAGGTGTCGGGGACAGGTGACCGAGAGTCTAGTCTTGGACGTGACCGTCAGGGCTCCTGCTCTGCATCAGGAGGAGGGGGTTGGATGGCCGAGGCCTTGTGTTTAGCGGCGAGGTCTGCAGCTCAGTGCGAACCTGGCGGCCCTTGCTGTGGCGCTGGTATTTCAAACCCTGGTGAGGGAGGCATCCCTACGGAAGTGGCATGAGATGTGCTCCAAAACCGAGGCTCTGGGCATCTGCCCACAGGCTGGAGGAGAGCTGAGAACAGCAAAGGAGGCTGAGAAGAAGCAGCCTGGAGCTGGTGTCGGGCAGGTGGCTCGGGAGCGTCTGGCGGGGTGAACACGGGGGGATGCGAGGGTCAGAGCCCGGCCTAGGCCCAGGAGACCGGCAGCATCTCTCTGGGAGGGGTGGTTGCGTCCCCTGCAGCCCCAAAGGGCTGGAAAACCCCCTGTCAGCCAAAGACAGAGACCTCGGGTAGAGCAGGGTCCCCCAGGGGAACCGCTGAAGCAGTGACGTGGGACAAATGGGGAAGACCCTGTAGGCTCTGCTGTCTGCCGGGTGTGCCAGGCGTAGCCCGCTGCCTCCCCGTCTGTTTCACAGATGAAGAAACTGAGGCTGGGAGGCTGTGTGATTTGCTGTGGTCACACTGCCAAGTGCAGGCTTGGGCTCCAAGACCGGGAATCTTCCCACTGCTGGCCACCCGTCTCCTCAGAAAAGCAACAAACGGCAAAGCAACTTGCAGAAGATCGCAGATGGTCTGAGGCCATTTAGACAAGGTTTAAAATGTGCCAAACAGTGCTCGGTATTGCTTAGGGATGTAACATCCCCTGAGTGGGACGATAAACCCCAGCGCAGGAGAGCGGGTGGGCAGGGGTCCACGGCAGCAGACCGGAGGCCTTTGTATTCTAAGCTGCGTGGTGTTGCCAAAGTTCGGCCTCTGTACCCCGGTGCCGGA
This sequence comes from Balaenoptera physalus, assembly GCF_965194825.1. Classification (NCBI taxonomy): domain Eukaryota; kingdom Metazoa; phylum Chordata; class Mammalia; order Artiodactyla; family Balaenopteridae; genus Balaenoptera; species Balaenoptera physalus. The sequence continues at coordinate 6,620,231 of NC_138885.1, read as the reverse complement.
TTAAACCTCGGAGGCAGAGTTTAGGGTGAAGTAGAAAGAAAGAGCTTTACTGCTTTGCCAGGCAAAGGGAGCCACAGCCTCAAGACTGCCTCTCACCCTGAGGGGTTAGTGAGGAGTCTTAGCGCGTTCGAAGAGCAGCGCATGCTCACCTCGTGGACATTCTTCTGATTGGCTGGTGGTGAGGTCATCGGGAGTCAACATCATTAACCTTCTGGTTCCAACCGGTCTGGGGTCTGTGTGCGTGGGGGCAGCATGTAGTTAACTTCTTCCACCTGATGGGGGTTTCAGTATCTGCAAAACAGCTCAAAGGACATGACTCAGAATATTATCTATAGTCCTTGAGGAAGAACTAAAGATACTTGACTTTGTTTAGTGGCTAAAGTATTATTTTGTCTTGCTTTACTGTTTACCTTTCTGTATTTTCTGACTTCTCTGATTAAATTTATTCTTTTTTAAAAAAATAGATCTTTATTGGAGTATAATTGCTTCACAATACTGTGTTAGTTTCTGCTGTACAACAAAGTGAATCAGCTATATGTATACATATATCCCCATATCCCCTCCCTCTTGAGCCTCCCTCCCACCCTCCGTATCCCACCCCTCTAGGTGATCGCAAAGCACCAAGCTGTTCTCCCTGTGCTATCCTGCTTCTCCCCACTAACTATTTTACATTCGGTAGTATATATATGTCCATGCCACTCTCTCACTTTGCCCCAGCTTCCCCCTCCCCCTGCTGTGTCCTCAAGTCTATTCTCTATGTCTACGTCTTTATTCCTGCCCTGCAACTAGGTTCATCAATACAAATTTTGTTTTTTTAGATTCCATTCTGACTTACTTCACTCTGTATGACAGACTCTAGGTCCATCCACCTCACTACAAATAACTCAATTTCGTTTCTTCTTATGGCTGAGTAATATTCCATTGTATATATGTGCCACATCTTCTTTGTCCATTCATCTGTCGATGGACATTTAGGTTGGTTCCATGTCCTGGTTATTGTAAATAGTGCTGCAGTGAACATTGGGGTACATGTCTCTCTTTGAATTATGGTTTTATCAGGGTATATGCTCAGTAGTGGGATTGCTGGGTCACATGGTAGTTCTATTTTTAGTTTTTTAAGGAACCTCCATACTGTTCTCCATAGTGGTTGTATCAACTTACATTCCCACCAACAGTGCTGGAGGGTTCCTTTTTCACCACACCCTTTCCAGCATTTATTGTTTCTAGATTTTTGATGATGGCCATTCTGACTGGTGTGAGGTGATAGCTCATTGTAGTTTTGGTTTGCGTTTCTCTAATAATTAGTGATGTTGAGCATCTTTTCATGTGCCTCTTGGCCATCTGTATGTCTCCTTTGGTGAAATGTCTATTTAGGTCTTCTGCCCATTTTTAAATTGAATTGTTTGTTTTTTTGATATTGAGCTGCATGAGATGCTTGTAAATTTTGGAGATTAATCCTTTGTCAGCTGCTTCATTTGCAAATATTTTCTCCCATTCTGAGGGTTGTCTTTTCATCTTATTTATGGTTTCCTTTGCTGTGCAAAAGCTTTTAAGTTTCATTAGGTCACATTTGTTTATTTTTGTCTTTATTTCCATTACTCTAGGAAAGATCAAAAGAGATCTTGCTGTGGTTTATGTCAAAGAGTGTTTTTCCTGTATTTTCCTCTAAGAGTTTTATAGTGTCTGGTCTTACATTTAGGTCTTTAATCCATTTGGAGTTTATTTTTATGTATGGTGTTAGGTAGTGTTCTAATTTCATTCTTTTACATGTAGCTGTCCAGTTTTCCCAGCACCACTTATTGAAGAGGCTGTCTTTTCTCCATTGTATGTTCTTGCCTCCTTTGTCATAAATTAGGTGACCATATGTGTGGGGGTTTTCTATCCTGTATATTGATCTATATTTCTATTTTTGTGCCACTACCATACTGTCTTGATTACTGTAGCTTTGTAGTATTGTTTGAAGTTGGGGAGCCTGATTCCTCCAGCTCCGCTTTTCTTTCTCAAGATTGCTTTGGGCTGTTTGGGGTCTTTTGTGTTTCCATACAAATTGTAAATTTTTTTGTTCTAATTCTGTGAAGAATGCTATTGATAGTTTGATAGGGATTGTGTTCAATCTGCAGACTGTTTTGGGTAGTATAGTCATTTTCACAATGTTGATTCTTCCAATCCAAGAGCATGGTATATTTCTCCATCTGTTTATGTCATCTTTGATTTCTTTCATCAGTGTTTTATAGTTTTCTGAGTACAAGTCTTTCTCCTCCTTAGGTAGGTTTATTCCTAGGTATTTTATTCTTTTTGTTGCAATGGTAAATGGGATTGTTTCCTTAATTTTTCTTTCGGATTTCTTGTTGTTAGTGTATAGGAATGCCAGAGATTTCTGTGCATTAATTTTGTATCCTGCAACCTTACCAAATTCATTGATTATTTCTAGTAGTTTTCTGGTGGCATCTTTAGGATTCTGTATGTATAGTATCATGTCATCTGCAAACACTGACAGTTTTACTTCTTCTTTTCCAATTTGTAGTCCTTTTATTTCTTTTTTTCTCTGATTGCCGTGTCCAGGACTCCCAAAACTATGTTGAATAAGAGTGGCGAGAGTGGATATCCTTGTCTTGTTCCTGATCTTGCAGGAAAAGCTTTCAGTTTTTCACCATTGAGTATGATGTTTGCTGTGGGTTTGTCATATACGGCCTTTATTATGTTGTGGTAGGTTTCCTCTATGCCCATTTTCTGGAGAGTTTTTATCATAAATTGGTGTTGAATTTTGTCAAAGGCTTTTTCATCTATTGAGATGATCATATGGTTTTTATTCCTTAATGTGTAAATATGGTGTATCACATTGATTGATTTGCATATATTGAAGAATCCTTGCATCCCTGGGATAAATCCCACTTGATCACGGTGTATGATCCTTTTAATATGTTGTTGGACTCTGTTTGTTAGAATTTTGTTCAGGATTTTTGCATCTATGTTCATCAGTGATATTGGTCTATAATTTTCTTTTTTTGGTGATATCTTTTTCTGGTTTTGGTATCAGGGTGATGGTGCCTTCATAGAATGAATTTGGGAGTGTTCCTCCCTCTGCAATGTTTTGGAAGAGTCTGAGAATGATAGGTGTTAGTTCTTCTCTAAATGTTTGATAGAATTCACCTGTGAAGCCATCTGGTCCTGGACTTTTGTTTGTTGGAAGATTTTTAATTAAGGTTTCAATTTCTTTACTTGTGATATGTCTGTTTATATTTTCTAATTCTTCCTATTTCAGTCTTTGAAAACTGTACCTTTCCAAGAATTTGTCCATTTCTTCATGGTTGTCCATTTTATTGGCATATAGTTGTTTATAGTAGTCTCTTATAATCCTTTGTATTTCTGTGGTGTCAGTTGTGATTTCTCCTTTTTCCTTTCTAATTTTATTGATTTGGGTCCTCTCCCTTTTTTTCTTGATGAGTCTGGCTAAGGGTTTATCAATTTTGTTTATCTTCTCAAAGAACAAGCTTTTAGTTTTATTGAACTTTGCTATTGTTTTCTTTGTTTCTTTTTCATTTATTTCTGCTCAATCATTTTGATTTCTTTCCTTCTACTGACTTTGGGTTTTCTTTGTTCTTCTTTCTCTAGTTGCTTTAGGTATAGGGTTAGGTTATTTATTTGAGATTTTTTCTTGTTTCTGGAGGTGAGATTGAATTGCTATAAACTTCCCTCTTAGAACTGCTTTTGCTGCATCCCATAGGTTTTGGGTCATTGTGTTTTCATTGTCATTTGTTTCTATGTATTTTTTAATTTCTTCTTTGATTTCTTCGGTGATCTCTTGGTTATTTAGTAGTGCACTGTTTAGCCTCCATATATTTGTGGTTTTTACAGTTTTTTTCCTGTAATTGATTTCCAATCTCATAGCATTGTGGTCAGAAAAGATGCTTGATACAATTTCAATTTTCTTAAATTTTCTGAGGCTTGATTTGTGACCCAAGATGTGATCTATCCTGGAGAATGTTCTGTGTGCACTTGAGAAGAAAGTGTATTCTGCCACTTTTGGGTGGAATGTTCTATAAATATCATTTAAATCTATCTGGCCTATCATGTTATTTAAAGCTTGTGTTTCCTTATTTATTTTCTGTTTGGATGATCTGTCCATTGGTGTAAGTGGGGTGTTAAAGTCCCCTACTATTATTGTGTAACTGTTGATTTCCCCTTTCATGGTTGTTAGCATTTGCTTTATGTATTGAGGTGTACCTATGTTGGGTGCATAAACATTTATAATTGTTATATCTTCTTCTTGGATTGATCCCTTGATCATTATGTTGTGTCCTACCTTATCTCTTGTAACAGTCTTTATTTTAAAGTCTATTTTATCTCAAACAAGTATTGCTACTCCAGCTTTCTTCTGATTTCTGTTTGCATGGAATATCTTTTTCCATCCCTTCATTTTCAGTCTGTGTGTCCCTAGGTCTGAAGTGGGCCTCTTGTAGGCAACATACATATGGGTCTTATTTTTGTATACATTTAGCCAGTCTGTGTCTTTTGGTTGGGGCATTTAATCCATTTACTTTTAAGGTTATTATCAATGTGTATGTTCCTATTACCATTTTCTTAATTGTTTTGGGTTTGATTTTGTGTGTCTTTTTCTTCTCTTGTGTTTCCCACTTAGAGAATTCCTTTAGCATTTGTTGTAAAGCTTGTTTGGTGGTGCTGAATTCTCTTAGCTTTTGCTTGTCTGAAAAGCTTTTGATTTCTCTGTCAAATCTGAATGAGATCCTTGCCAGGTAGAGTAATCTTGGTTGTAGGTTTTTCTCTTTCATTACTTTAAGTATATCTTGCCACTCCCTTCTGGCCTGAAGAGTTTCTGCTGAAAAATCAGCTGATAACCTTATGGGGATTCCTTTGTATGTTATTTTTTGTTTTTCCCTTGCTGCTTTTAATATTTTTTCTTTGAATTTAATTTTTTTAGTTTGATTAATATATGTGTTGGTGTGTTTCTCCAGGGTTTATCCTGTATGGGACTCTGCACTTCCTCGACTTGGGTGACTATTTCCTTTCCCATGTTAGGAAAATTTTCCGCTGTAATCTCTTCAAATATTTTCTCAGACCCTTTCTTTTCCTCTTCTTCTTCTGGGCCCCCTATAATTTGAATACTGGTGCATTTAGTATTGTCCCAGAGGTCTCTGAGATTGTCTTCAATTCTTTTCATTCTTTTTTCTTTATTCTGCTCCTCAGCAGTTATTTCCACCATTTTGTCTTCCAGCTCACTTATTTGTTCTTCTGCCTTGGTTATTCTGTTATTGATTCCTTCTAGTATATTTTTCATTTCAGTTATTTTGTTGTTTGTATCTGTTTGTTTGTTCTTTAGTTCTTCCAGATCTTTGTTAAACATTTCTTGTATTTTCTCAGTCCATGCCTCCATTCTATTTCTGAGATTCTGGATCATTTTTACTATCATTACTCTGAATTCTTTTTCAGGTAGATTGCCTATTTCCTCTTCATTTACTTGGTCTTGTAGTTTTTTACCTTGCTCCTTCATCTGTGACATATTTCCCCCCCCCCCTTTTTTTTTATGAGTGGGATTGTGTTGCTGTCTTACTGGTTGTGTGGCCTGAGGCTTCCAACACTGCAGTTTGTATGCTGTTGGGTAGAGCTGGGCTGAGGTGAGGACCTCCAGGAGACCTCACTCTGTTGAATATTCCTTGGGGTCGTAGGTTCTCTGTTGATCCAGTGGTTTGGACTCAGAGCTCCCACCGCCAGATCTTCGGCTTGATCCATGCAGGGTGGATAAAAAAAAAAGGAGAACAATAACAAAGTAAAAAATAAAATTAGACTAGGAAACTAACAGCTATGTTAGAAAAAATATAAAAATAAAAATATAGATGAAACAACACAACAACCGGAAGTTTAAATTTATACTTTGACTAAAGTTTTTCTACAGACAATAGGCAAGTGGAGGACATGAGTGTGGGTCTATTTTGGGAAGGCCTCATAGGTTACAGTGGTGCAGACACAGGTGCTGTCATGCTGTTCTTTTCCCTTTCTTAGGTCTGAATTGTGTCTGAGTAAGTGAAGGGAGGCTGACTCAGGTCCTCCTTGTGACCTGCCTCCTCAGCAGTCCAACCAGGGACCAGGCACCAAGGAGGGGAAGGAACTGTGAGCCCTTCCTGGCTGCTTGCTGGGGGTGGGTGGGAGGGCTGGGCCTCTTCAGAACTACCTTCCATGGTCGGGGGTGGGCCTTCCACCAGGGCACAGCCAGGCTCATGTTACCTGACTCATGCCCTCTCTGGTCATAGGCAGCTGTCCCTTCCCCACGGTGGCCTCTCCTTCCCTTCTCAGCACCAGGGAAAGGACCCCTTTGCCCTTTGCGATCCAGGTGCTCCAAGTGGCCTGCGTGTTCCACTGTATGAGTGCTGCACCTTTTTTGGGGACCTGCCATGTGTCTTGTCTACTTGTGGCATAGAGGCCAGAGCTGCACTGGAGCTGCCACAGAATGACACCCAGGAGCCAGTGGTCACATTTTTAGAAATTTTGAGAGCTGGTCATCAAACTGTGGGTAGCTTGAAATTGACCACGGGGAATATTTACACCATGAGAATTGGTTCTTGCCACACCTCAGGGGTTTTCTCCGTTTACTTTAGAGAGCTGGCTGTTAAACCTTTACCAGCACAGGCCCATGGAGCTCCCACTGTGAGCCTTCCAGAACTTGGTCCCAGGTTTCAGAGCCCAGCTGTCCACTCATACTCCCTCAGGCGTCCAGAGGTCCCTGAGGCCTGCCTGGCTGCAGTGTAGGGTCCCTCCTATGCTCTGTCCAGCAGTCACATTCCAAGCATGTAGAATAAGTGTGGGCCCCTGAATTTCACAAGCTGGAGGTCCCTTCTGTCTGGGCCTGGCCAACCTGGAGAAGCGACTTAGCCTCCGGAGCTGCAGTTTCTCCCTGTTTACACGATGTTAATGCCACCCACACATAACCCCCACTCGGGAGGCATGTGCAGCTCCAGGAACCCCGTGGGTCTCCAGCAGTGACAGCCTCCAGTGGTGGGGCTGGTGGGGCTGGTGGGGCTTGTCTGGGAACTTCCAGCAGAGTTACTTTGAGATGTCTCTCCCCCTCTCTTCTCCATTCAGTGCCCCTGGTGTACCAACGGATACACGAAGTACAAGAACTCAACCTGCTAGACCCCTTGCTGATGGAAAGAACCAGCTCTCATGTCATCCTGGCACGGGGGGTGTGCAGTGAGGGAGCAGGTGTGTTCTTAGGGGTTCTAGGAGTGTTGGCCTGAAGAGCAAGAGCATGGGCTGGGGATCGTAGGTTCTGCATGGGTGTTGCGCATGTGTGCGTCTGCGCATGGGAGGCCCCAGATTTCCATGTAACAAATCTGTCGAATTCTGGCCCCACTGGCAAATGGAGAACATGGTTGGTTCAATAGGTCCTAAACCCAAAGCTGCCTCTCTCTCCGGTCCAGTCCTCACAGAGTCTCAGTGCTGGACATCCAGTGGGGACCTCACACTGGCCAAGTGGCTGAATGACTGTCTTCAGGACTCCAGTTGTTATGAACTGAATTGTGTGTCCCCTCCCTCCCCCCGACTCATACGTTGAAACCCTAGACCTCAATGTGACTGTATTTGCAGATAGGGCATAAGGATGGGGCCCTGATCCCATAGGACTGGTTTCCTTACAAGAAGAGGAAGAGACACCAGCCGCCCCCCCACCCCCCTCTCTCTGCCCACACAGAAAAGGGCATGTGAGGACACAGCAAGAAGGCAGCCATCTGCAAGCCAGGAAGAGGGTCTCACCAGGCACCAACCCTGATGGTACCTCGATCTTGGACTTCCAGCCTCCAGGCTGTGAGATAGGGCTTTTGTTTAAACCACCCAGCCTGTGGTGTTTGCTATGGCAGCTGAGCGGACTAAGACAGGGGATATTACTCCCTTTTATTGAGGACCATGGGCTTTTCAGACATTATTCACACACATTATTTATTTATCTTTGCATGATTTACATGCATTATTTCACTTAGATTATCCCCATTTTACAAATAAGGTGAGGTGAAGTGACTTGTCCAAAGTCACAGACAGTAGGGTCAGAATTTGAGCAAAGGAGGCTGTCACCTGCCCAACACCACACCATACTTGGGGTCCCCACATGAAGCCCCTTGGGTCTGGGCACCTGGCCCCTGCAGCCTGCAGTGCTGTGACCTGAGGCGACCCTGCCCATGAATGGGGCCAGGGCTACTCATTCTTTGGTGCACTGGAAATTAGGCTCAAGACTAAACCTCTGGAAAGTGGGGCTCCCTGTGCAGCGCCCTGGCAGTTTGATGGATGAAAAACATTTCAACTTTTCCTGTAAAAATGTCTGTTGTGCAAAGATAAGGTAATTCTAGGACCTGCAGCGGCGACTTCTTAACTAGTTCATGCAAGAATGATGTGCTCATTTATAGCCTTGGAGCTGGGTGCAGCATGGCCCCGATCAACAGCTGGGGTGATGCCAGCCTGGCCAGCACCAGTCCGGACCCAAAGGCAGCACGGGAGGGGCAGGGCCATTGTCTGTCCAGGGCTGCCCTCTGGTGCCACATGCTCTGGCTGTCTGCAGAGAATCCAGACTTCAGAACTGGAGGGCTTAAAAGGGGACACATGCTCACCTTGGAGGTCAGGGGTTTGAGTGTGACACTGGGGCCTGGGGCCTGGGGCTGGTGGGGCCTTCCCTGCCCTGTGACCTCAGGCAGCTCTTTTCATCCATGTGTTGGGAGGAAGGGTGAAATGAGCTCAGCATTTTGGGGGCCCTGGAGCCCCATCCAGCTGCCAGCTGGGGAGGGGCTGTCCCCTGAGTGAGCACAGCCACCATGGGTGCACAGGGCAGAGTCTTCACCTGTCGACCTTCATGCCCTCCTCAGAGGTTGCCCCCTGCACCCTGGCAAAGGTGGGGTGGTGGGCAAGTCATCCCCTTATTTGGCCAGGAGAGGACCCCAATTTCCAGTAGAAGGTGCCTCAGGGACCACCAGTTGGAAGGGGAAGGTCTGATGGGGAGCTTGTGCTCAGCCTCTGGTCTGACCACCTTTGTAATTCCTACCAGGTGTGGCCCCTCCCTCTGCCCTGGACAGGCCACACTCTCTTCATCTCCTTTGTTAACGCCTTGCTCCCCCTCACCCCTCCCTACCCGGACCGGGAGCCCCGAGACCTGAGGATGATGGGTCACCTCGGGGTGCCCAAGGCATCATAGGGTCTGGACCTGGGAGACACTGCAGCCCCACTCCACCCTCCCTCTTCTCGCCCCAACATTCTGGGTTCTCAGCTCCAAAGGGCTGTGAGGGGCTGGCCCCAGCTCTGGGCTTAGCTTTCTCTAGCAACTGACTTTCCTTGGGGACCCTCATCCTCTCCTCCCACCTCTGGACCTGTCCTATCACAGGACCTCATGCTCTCACCCCAGTCTGCAAAACATCCTTTCCCCACCTCCAGGGTCAGGAAGCCCAGCGTCTTCTCTGCTCCTGTGTCAGCCACACCTGTTGGCTTTCTGGCGGGGCCTGGCCCTGCACACTGTCCAGAAGGCCGCTTGCCTGTGTGCACCCTTCCTGAGACCTTCCTCCCCTGTCACCCCCCAGGACCAGCGTGCTCAGGAGGGAGGACGTGTTAGCAATTTGGGGTTCCCCACTCTCTGACAGTGGGCTGTGCTGGGGTTTCATCTCAGTTCCGATGCCTTCAGCTGGGTGACCCAGCCTTTCGCCTTGCTTCTCTGGGGATCTGTGTCCTGTGTAACCCATGGGGGACAGGGTTATTGTGAGACCCAGGGGGATACCTCACGGTGCCCTCTGACTCAGGGCTTGTTCACAGCAGGGCTCTCTGGACGCAGCCTACCTCTGTTTGGCCTAACCGCAAAGCCACCGTCAGGCTCAGAGGTGCTGGGGAGACAGGCCATGTTTTGCTCTAGGTAGCAGTTTCCTCCTGTGTCTGGGGTGGAGAGGCAGTTGCCTCCATGGTCTCTGGATGACCCAGCTCAGTCTGGAATGGTGGTGAAAACATCAGGCCCCAGCCCAGGCCTCGACCCCGCCCCTAGCGCTGGCGCACTCCCACTTTATGATTCTTGGAATTCACTCTCGGAGAAAATGCAAAATTCACTTACCCTTGGGAATCCCTTGGCAGTGCTGGGCTACATTTCAGCCCAGCCATCCAAGGGCCAAATATTCCAGCTGGAAACTACACCCATCCTGAATGTGATCATGACAAATAAGACGGGGAAGTGGATCAGAGATATGATTTCTGATGAGTACAATTACAGGGAGCCGTGGCTCTGTCCTGTGGAGAAGACAATAAATTAACTGCACTGCCATGTGGGAGACATGGCACCCTGAATCCACACAGCGCCCGGCCCTACTGCAACCATGTAATTGCATCATATTGCCAAGAGAGTTGGGGCAGGGATTTAATTACTCTGCAGAGTGACTGGAAACTGTCCCTACCCCTCTCTCATCTCCTGATCACACTGGGGAAGATGTTGCATCATTAGGCCCTCAGCTCAGCAGAGGAAGTGCCAACAGCCAAATCACAGCTCTGTGGGCCTGTGTCCACCTCTGTGCAGAAACCCGCTGAGCGAGTGTTATGGACTGAATGTGTGTGTCCCCCTACAATTCATGTGTTGAGACCCTGACCCCCATCGTGATGGTATTTGGAGGAGGGGCCTTTGGGAGGTGATAGCATTTAGATGAGGTTTCATGATGGATTAACCTCCATAGGAGAGGAGAAAGGGAGACCAGAGCCCACCCTCTCGGCCACGTGAGGACACAGCAAGAAGGTAGCCAGCGACAAGCCAGGAAGAGGCTGAATTGGCAGGAACCTTGATCTTGGACTTCCCAGCCTCCAGAACTGTGAGGAATCAGCGTCTGCCGTTTAAGCCACACATCCTGTGGTACTTTGTTGAGCAGCCTGAGCTAAGACAGCAAGTCAGAGTCCAACAGAATGCAGCCAATGCCTGTAGGTAAGGCGGGCACTGTGGTCCTACAGCTGCCCGAGGAACCCCGCACACTCGACCGGTGCTTTTCACCTTTTATTAAAGAGCTGTCTGAAGTGAGGGACTGGGGTTCTCCCTACCTGTTCCATGCGTACTGTTAGCTGTTTTAGAAGTGTTTTCCTTTGATGCGCGCAGCAATAAGCATTTTTGAGGCAGGTTTCAGGTTTCAGAATCTAAAGGATGGGGCAGCTGACTGTTCGCTGGGTGCCTCCTATGGGCCAGCTGCTGTCCTCAGCACTGGACAAAGTAAACGAAGCTCCCCGCCTTGGCGCAGCTGCCTTCCAGCAGGGAGGAGACACGTAATAAATCATGGACGTTACATAGCGTGTTCGAAGCAGATAGTGCTTGAATAACTTAGAGCTGAGTCAGGGGGATCAAGAGGGCTGGGATGGGTAAAGGCAGCACGTGGGGTGCAATGTTGTATAAAGTGGTCAGGGCGAGCCTCAATGACAAGGTGGCGCTGCGTCGCAGGAGGTGAGGGAGTTAGCTATGTGGAGTGGGTATCTGGGTGAAGTATGTTCTAGGCAAAGAGAACAGCCAAGCAGAAGCCCTAAATGGGACCCGCTGGAGTGATCCCGGAACAGCCAGGAGGCTGGTGCGGCTGCAGCAGAGTGAGCTGGGGAAGCAGTAGCTGGGGTAAGAGAGCCCGCAGCAGGTGGGGGCTTGTAGGTCATGGTGACGACTTGGGCTTTTACTCTGAGATGGGAGCCAAGGGCAGGTTGGAGCGGAGGAGTAACATGATGGGAAGTTTATTTGATGAAGGTCACTGTGGCTCTGTGTATGGAGGCCAGAGGGGAGCAGGCGGAGCCCTAGGGGTGCTACTGCAATAATCCCGGTGAGAGGTGAAAGTGGCTCCCCCCAGGTGAAAGCATAGAGGGTTGTGGTCGGATTCTGGATATATTTTGACTATCGAGCCATCAAGACTTCCTCATCAATTGGGAGCGGGGTGCAATGGAGCAGGTGAGGTAACCATGACCCCAAAGTTTTTCACCTGAGCGATCGGAAGGATAGAGCGGAGTTGGGAAGGTCAAGCAAGTTAAGGGAAGAATCATGAGTTCAGTCCTGGGTGGCTGAGCTTGAGATGCCCATCAGATACTCAAGTGAGACTGTCAAGTAGGCGGTAGCCCAAGATCCTAGAGTGTAGTAGGGGTGGGTCTGGTACAGGAATTTAGATTTCCCAGGTCTCTCTCTCCATCTTATTCCATCATGATTTTCTCTCTTCCAGTAGTTTTGGGAACTGGGCAGTAGAAGGGGACTTGTGCAGCTAATGCCATATTTATTTTGGGATATGAAAGCCAGAATTTCCCCAATCCCAGAGGCCCTTTCCTCGAATGCTACACAGCCCTCTGTGCAAACATCCATTTGGCAGGCTCTGCGCACTGCTGTAATTGTTCATGCCACCCTGTCTCCATTTAGACTGTGAGATTCTGGAAGATAGGACAGGACTTCTTATCCCTGGCTTCTCTGTGCCTGGCTCTTGAGATGACCTGTGACAGATACTCAGTGAATCTGACTGTTTGATGTTACCCAGAGAAGCACAACAATTGAACCCCAGTACAGGAAGCAAGGATTTGATGTGCCCCAATTTAAAAATATTTATTTATTTGTATTTATTTGGCTGCGTCGGGTTTTAGTTGCAGCATGCAGGATCTTCGTTGCAGAGCGTGGGCTTCTCTAGTTGCGGTGTGCGGGCTTCTTTCTAGCTGTGGCACGGGGGCTCCAGAGGGTGCGGGCTCAGTAGTTGCAGTGTGTGGGCTTAGTTGTGGGATCTTAGTTCCCCGACCAGGGATGAAACCCGTGTCCCCTGCATTGGAAAGCAGATTCTTAACCACTGGACCACCAGGGAAGTCCCCCTGTTTCTTTTTATTGAAAACTTTGGTGATATTTTGGGCTCAAATACTTTGGCCAGATATATTTTAGAATCAACACTTTGTCAAGTGCCATGAAATACCCTGTTGGATTTTAATTGGAATTACACTAAATCTACAGCATAATTTGGGGAGAATTGATATTTTTATGATATTGAATCTTCTTATCCATGAACATGGCAAAAATCTCCATTTGTTTACATTTGCTTTAATTTTTTTCCATACTGCCTTAGAGCTTTCTCTATAATGCTGAGCTCCTGCTGCGCAGGCGGTGGATCTCAGTCTATGAAATGATGCCCTGGAGTTGTGCAATGTACACACTTCATGGCTGCCCAGAACAACTATGTGTGCAAGTCTTGCACAACTGTTCTTAGAATTAGTCCTAAGTATCTTATGGTTCTTGTTGCTGCTAGAAGTAACTGTACCTTTCAAAAATTTACAGTTTTTAATTTAATGTTGCTAGTGTGTGTGTGTGTGTGTGTGTGTGTCTGTGTGTGAGGCCACATACACATATCATCTTGTATCCAGTGAACTTGCTGAACTCTTTTACTAGCGCTAACAGTTTGTAGATTCTTTTAGATTTTTCTATGTAGACAACCATAATACCTGCAAATAATAAAATATTTGTTTCTTCTTTTCTAAACCTTATATAAATTTTAAAAAGTTTTATTGTACTGGCACAATGATGAGTGAAACAATTACAGTAGATCTTATGCCTGACTTTAAATAAATTATGCTAATCAGTATAATGTTTGCAATAGATTTATAGAGATAGCCTTCATCCAGTTAAGAAAATTCCCTCCTATTTCCAGTATGTAAAGAGGTGCTTTTTCATTGATTTAAAAAAATCCATCTGTAGTGAAATTATCATCTCCCCCTTTTTCAGCTTTTTAATGTGGTGAATTATTACATTGACATATTTTCTAATATTAAATCAATCTTGCTTTCCTGGTGGCAAATTGGTCATGATGTGTTGCTGTTTTTATTCATTACTGGATTTGGTTTCCTAATATCTTATTTATGATATTGACATCTATGTTCACGAGTGTAACCAACTTATAATTTTTCCTATTTGTATTACCCTTGTCTGGTTTTGATATCAAGGTTACACTAGCCTCATAAAATGAGCTGAGGAACATTCCCTCTATCCATTTGAATAGTTTGTAAAATATTGGGGTTGTCTATTTCTCGACTTATTTTTGGAACTCACCCTAAAATACCTGGCATCGGTGCTTGATTTCTTTCACTCTTTGTCTCTAGTCCCCCCTCACATCCCTGCCCACCCTCCACCCCTGTAGATTTTAAAACGCTGATAACTTTGATGGCTATGGGTCTACTCAGCTTTTCTATTTCTTCCTGAGTCAGTTTTGGTAAGCAGAATTTGTTAGGAAATTGCCTAAGTTTGCAAGAAGTTTTAAATAATTCTCCGATTTTTAAAACTGAGATCTTGTTTTTCATCAGTTTCTGGTCTTTGTCATTATCTACCTTCTTCTTTCCTTGGGTTACACTGTTGTTTTTCTCACTGAGTTGACGTCCTGCTCATTAGTCTTCAGGCCTTTTTCCTAATGTAATATAAGCATCTACAGCTCTTAAGTTTCTGTTTAAGTACCATCACAAGTTTTTGTATTATTGTTCATTTTTAAGGATCTTCTAATTAACAGGTTGATTTCTTTTTTAGCCCACGAGTTATTCATTGATTTGTTTCTATATACTCAAATGTATGTTTCTGTTTGTTTCTAGTTACTTTTTTGATACTGATTTCTAACTTAATTGCATCATGCATCATCCTTAAAATTTGTTGAGGCTGGCATTAGGCCTAGTATATGATCGATTTCTTGTTAATGTTCCAAGTGTTATTGAGAATTTTGTACCTTTGATTGTTGTGCCTTGTGATTGTCCAATGGATCAAGGTTGTTAATTGTGTTGCTCAAATTTCCTATATTCTTACAATTTTTTGGTATGTTTAAATGGCTAATTACTGAGAAGTGAATTAAAATGTCTCAGTATGGTTGTGGATTTTTTTCCCTCATAACTGGGTCAATTTTTTTTTATATTCATAAAATAATTTTATAGCATCTAACCACATCTACAAATTGTCTGGCTTTTTTTTTTTTTCACACACACACACTGTATTTTATTTTTACAAGAGATAAATAGACTGACACCAAGCATTGTACATGGATGACCACAACAAAAGCAACAATGATTGCAATTACCAAACATGAAACACACTCATACTATGTCATAATATTGACATTCAGTCCAGTAATCCTCCACTGTAACAGCTCCTTTACTTTGCAGTGAAAATTGATTTGTATATTCTTTGCCTCTGAGTCCTTGTGGGATTTTTTTTTTTTTAATTCAGACAGAAAGTCACAAAAATTATACTCATCCTCATCAGTTCACTCAGTCCCATGTAATTAATTCTTTTTTTTCATCTTGATCTTTTGTTAGCACTTTTATGAGTTCATCAGTTTTTCATTAGAGTTCTGAAAATGCTTATTCATTCAGTTCAGCAGTACAGTCAGTTACCAGAAACCTGTACTTGTCAGAGTCTTTTCCATGACTTTCTTGAAGATGAAACCCTTTTATAGGAACATGTTTGCAAAATCATCAGAGTACACCCAGAACTGTCTGTAAATGACAAAAGACTTAAAAATGACCACGGTTAAAGATTTGATGAAAGTTCATAATAATGCAGTTGACAAGAAAATTAGTTATTTCTGAGATATACATTTTAAAGTAATAACTAGGATTATGACTTATAACATTATACCAGAACATATAAGATTTTTAGAAATTTCATGTAATGTCTGAAACATTTATATTAACATATTTCCATACAAATAGCCCAATGAAAGTTTAGTATTAGTTGTTTTGTTTGTTTTTTTATACTGCAGGTTCTTATTAGGCATCAATTTTATACACATCAGTGTATACATGTCAATCCCAATTGCCCAATTCAGCACACCACCATCCCCACCTCACCGCAGTTTTCCCCCCTTGGTGTCCATATGTCCATTCTCTACATCTGTGTCTCAACTTCTGCCCTGCAAACTGGCTCATCTGTACCATTTTTCTAGGTTCCACATACATGCATTAATATACGATATTTGTTTTTCTCTTTCTGACTTACTTCACTCTGTATGACAGTCTCTAGATCCATCCACGTCTCAACAAATGACTCAATTTCGTTCCTTTTTATGGCTGAGTAATATTCCATTGTATATATGTACCACACTTCTTTACCCATTCATCTGTTGATGGGCATTTAGGTTGCTTTCATGACCTGGCTATTGTAAATAGTGCTGCAATGAACATTTGGGTGCATGTGTCTTTTTGAATTACGGTTTTCTCTGGGTATATGCCCAGTAGTGGGATTGCTGGGTCATATGGTAATTCTATTTTTAGTTTTTTAAGGAACCTCCATATTGTTCTCCATAGTGGCTGTATCAATTTACATTCCCACCAACAGTGCAAGAGGGTTCCCTTTTCTCCACACCCTCTCCAGCATTTGTTGTTTGTAGAATTTCTGATGATGCCCATTCTAACAGGAGTGAGGTGATACCTCATTGTAGTTTTGATTTGCATTTCTCTAATAATTAGTGATGTTGAGCATCTTTTCATGTGCTTCGTGGCCATCTGTATGTCTTCTTTGGAGAAATGTCTATTTAGGTCTTCTGCCCATTTTTGGATTGGGGTGTTTGTTTCTTTAATATTGAGCTGAATGAGCTGTTTATATATTTTGGAGATTAATCCTTTGTCCGTTGATTCGTTTGCAAATATTTTCTCCCATTCTGAGGGTTGTCTTTTCGTCTTGTTTATGGTTTCCTTTGCTGTGCAAAAGCTTTTAAGTTTCATTAGGTCCCACTTGTTTATTTTTGTTTTTATTTCCATTACTCTAGGAGGTGGATCAAAAAAGATCTTGCTGTGATTTATGTCAAAGAGTGTTCTTCCTATGTTTTCCTCTAAGAGTTTTATAGTGTCCAGTCTTATATTTAGGTCTCTAATCCATTTTGAGTTTATTTTTGTGTATGGTGTTAGGGAGTATTCTAATTTCTTTCTTTTACATGTAGCTGTCCAGTTTTCCCAGCACCACTTATTGAAGAGACTGTCTTTTCTCCATTGTATATCTTTGCCTCCTTTGTCATAGATTAGTTGACCATAGGTGCGTGGGTTAATCTCTGGGCTTTCTATCTTGTTCCATTGATCTATGTTTCTGTTTTTGTGCCAGTACCACATTGTCTTGATTACTGTAGCTTTGTAGTATAGTCTGAAGTCAGGGAGTCTGATTCCTCCAGCTCCATTTTTTTCCCTCAAGACTGCTTTGGCTATTCAGGGTCTTTTGTGTCTCCATACAAATTTTAAGATGATTTGTTCTAGCTCCGTAAAAATTGCCATTGGTAATTTGATAGGGATTGCATTGAATCTGTAGATTGCTTTGGGTAGTATACTCATTTTCACAATGTTGATTCTTCCAATCCAAGAACATGGTATATCTCTCCATCTGTTGGTATCATCTTTAATTTCTTTCATCAGTGTCTTAGAGTTTTCTGCATACAGGTCTTTTGTCTCCCTAGGTAGGTTTATTCCTAGGTATTTTATTCTTTTTGTTGCAATGGTAAATGGGAGTGTTTCCATAATTTCTCTTTCAGATTTTTCATCATTAGTGTATAGGAATGCAAGAGATTTCTGTGCATTAATTTTGTATCCTGCAACTTTACCATATTCATTAATTAGCTCTAGCAGTTTTCTGGTGACAGTTTTAGGATTCTCTATGTATAGTATCAAGTCATCTGCAAACAGTGACAGTTTTACTTCTTCTTTTCCAATTTGTATTCCTTTTATTTCTTTTTCTTCTCTGATTGCCATGGCTAGGACTTCCAGAACTATGTTGAATAATAGTGGTGAGAGTGGACATCCTTGTCTTGTTCCTGATCTTAGAGGAAATGCTTTCAGTTTTTCACCATTGAGAATGATGTTTGCTGTGGGTTTGTCATATATGGCCTTTATTATGTTGAGGTAGGTTCCCTCTATGCCCACTTTCTGGAGAGTTTTTATCAGAAATGGGTGTTGAATTTTGTCAAAAGCTTTTTCTGCATCTATTGAGATGATCATATGGTTTTTATTCTTCAATTTGTTAATATGGTGTATCACATTGATTGATTTGCGTATATTGAAGAATCCTTGCATCCCTGGGATAAATCCCACTTGATCGTGGTGTATGATCCTTTTAATGTGTTGTTGGATTCTGTTTGCTAGTATTTTGTTGAGGATTTTTGCATCTATATTCATCAGTGATATTGGTCTGTAATTTTCTTTTTTTTTGTAGTATCTTTGTCTGGTTTTAGTATCAGGGTGATGGTGGCCTCATAGAATGAGTTTGGGAGTGTGCCTTCCTCTGCAATTTTTTGGAAGAGTTTGAGAAGGATGGGTGTTAGCTCTTCTCTAAATGTTTGATAGAATTCACCGGTGAAGCCATCTGGTCCTGGACTTTTGTTTGTTGGAAGATTTTTAATCACAGTTTCAATTTCATTACTTGTGATTGGTCCGTTCATATTTTCTGTTTCTTCCTGGTTCAGTCTTGGAAGGTTATACCTTTCTAAGAATTTGTCCATTTCTTCCAGGTTGTCCATTTTATTGGCATAAAGTTGCTTGTAGTAGTCTCTTAGGATGCTTTGTATTTCTGCGGTGTCTGTTGTAACTTCTCCTTTTTCATTTCTGATTTTATTGATTTGAGTCCTCTCCCTCTTTTTCTTGATGAGTCTGGCTAATGGCTTATCAATTTTGTTTATCTTCTCAAAGAACCAACTTTTAGTTTTAATGATCTTTGCTATTGTTTTCTTTGTTTCTATTTCATTTATTTCTGCTCTGATCTTTATGATTTCTTTCCTTCTGCTAACTTGGGGTTTTGTTTGTTCTTCTTTCTCTAGTTTCTTTAGGTGTAAGGTTAGATTGTTTTCTTGAGATTTTTCTTGTTTCTTGAGGTAGGCTTGTATAGCTATAAACTTCCCTCTTAGAACTGCTTTTGCTGCATCCCATAGGTTTTGGGTCGTCGTGTTTTCATTGTCATTTGTCTCTAGGTATTTTTTGATTTCCTCTTTGATTTCTTCAGTGATCTCTTGGTTATTTAGTAACGTATTGTTTAGCCTCCATGTGTTTGTGTTTTTTACGTTTTTTTTCCCTGTAATTGATTTCTAATCTCACAGCGTTGTGGTCAGAAAAGATGCTTGATATGATTTCAATTTTCTTAAATTTACTGAGGCTTGATTTGTGACCCAAGATGTGATCTATCCTGGAGAATGTTCTGTGCGCACTTGAGAAGAACGTGTAATCTGCTGTTTTTGGATGGAATGTCCTATATATATGAATTAAATCTATCTGGTCTATTGTGTCATTTAAAGCTTCTGTTTCCTTATTTATTTTCATTTTGGATGATCTGTCCATTGATGTAAGTGAGGTGTTAAAGTCCCCCACTATTATTGTGTTACTGTCGATTTCCTCTTTTATAGCTGTTAGCAGTTGCCTTATGTATTGAGGTGCTCCTATGTTGGGTGCATATATATTTATAATTGTTATATCTTCTTCTTGGGTTGATCCCTGGATCATTATGTAGTGTCCTTCCTTGTCTCTTGTAACATTCTTTATTTTAAAGTCTATTTTATCTGTTATGAGTATAGCTACTCCAGCTTTCTTTTGATTTCCATTTGCATGGAATATCTTTTTCCATCCCCTCACTTTCAGTCTGTATGTGTCCCTAGGTCTAAAGTGGGTCTCTTGTACACAGCATATATATGGGTCTTGTGTTTGTATCCATTCAGCCAGTCTATGTCTTTTGGTTGGGGCATTTAATCCATTCACGTTTAAGGTAATTATCGATATGTATGTTCCTATGACCATTTTCTTAATTGTTTTGGGTTTGTTTTTGTAGGTCCTTTTCTTCTCTTGTGTTTCCCACTTAGAGAAGTTCCTTTAGCATTTGTTGTAGAGCTGGTTTGGTGGTGCTGAATTCTCTTAGCTTTTGCTTGTCTGTAAAGCTTTTGATTTCTCCATCAAATCTAAATGAGATCCTTGCCGGGTAGAGTAATCTTGGTTGTAGGTTCTTCCCTTTCATCACTTTAAGTATATCATGCCACTCCCTTCTGGCTTGCAGAGTTTCTGCTGAGAAATCAGCTGTTAATCTTATGGGAGTTCCCTTGTATATTATTTGTCGTTTTTCCCTTGCTGCTTTCAATAATTTTTCTTTGTCTTTAATTTTTGCCACTTTGATTACTATGTGTCTCGGCGTGTTTCTCCTTGGGTTTATTCTGTATGGGACTCTCTGCGCTTCCTGGACTTGGGTGGCTATTTCCTTTCCCATGTTAGGGAAGTTTTCGACTATAATCTCTTCAAATATTTTCTCGGGTCCTTTCTCTCTCTCTTCTCCTTCTGGGACCCCTATAATGCGAATGTTGTTGCGTTTAATGTTTTCCCAGAGGTCTCTTAGGCTGTCTTCATTTCTTTTCTTTCTTTTTTCTTTAGTCTGTTCCGCAGCAGTGAATTCCACCATTCTGTCTTCCAGGTAACGTATCCATTCTTCTGCCTCAGTTATTCTGCTATTGATTCCTTCTAGTGTAGTTTTCATTTCAGTTATTGTATTGGTCATCTCTGTTTGTTTGTTCTTTAATTCTTCTAGGTCTTTGTTAATCATTTCTTGCATCTTCTCAATCTTTGCCTCCATTCTTATTCCAAGGTCCTGGATCATCTTCACTATCATTATTCTGAATTCTTTTTCTGGAAGGTTGCCTATCTCCACTTCATTTAGTTGTTTTTCTAGGGTTTTTTCTTGTTCCTTCATCTGGTACATAGCCCTCTGCCTTTTCATCTTCTCTATCTTTCTGTAACTGTGGTTTTTGGTCCACAGGCTGCAGGATTGTAGTTTTTCTTGCTTCTGCTGTCTGCCCTCTGGTGGTTGAGGCTATCTAAGAGGCTTGATGGGAGGCTCTGGTGGTGGGTAGAGCTGACTGTTGCTGTGGCAGTCAGAGCTCAGTAAAACCTTAATCCACTTGACTGTTGATGGGTGGGGCCGGCTTCCCTCCCTGTTGCTGTGG
The DNA here is from genome assembly GCF_965194825.1 of Balaenoptera physalus. Lineage (NCBI taxonomy): Eukaryota > Metazoa > Chordata > Mammalia > Artiodactyla > Balaenopteridae > Balaenoptera > Balaenoptera physalus. The sequence goes on along the minus strand of NC_138885.1, from coordinate 6,599,304 downwards.
CGGTCAGAGCTCAGTAAAACCTTAATCCACTTGACTGTTGATGGGTGGGGCTGGGTTCCCTCCCTGTTGGTTGTTTTGCCTGAGGCAACCCAACACTGGAGCCTACCCGTGCTCTTTGGTGGGGTTAATGGCAGACTCTGGGAGGGCTCACGCCAAGGAGAACTTCACAGAACCTCTGCTGCCAGTGTCCTTATCCCCACGGTGAAACAGAGCCACCACCCGCCTCTGCAGGAGACCCCCCAACACCAGCAGGTAGGTCTGGTTCAGTCTCCCCCAGGGTCACTGCTCCTTCCCCTGGGTCCCGATGCACACAGTACTTTGTGTGTGCCCTCCAAGAGTGGGGTCTCTGTTTCCCCCAGTCCTGTCAAAGTCCTGCAATCAATTCCCACTAGGCTTCAAAGTCTGCTTCTCTAGGAATTCCTCCTCCCGTTGCCGGACCCCCAGGTTGGGAAGCCTGACATGGGGCTCAGAACCTTCACTCCAGTGGGTGGACTTCTGTGGTATAAGTGTTCTCCAGTCTGTGAGTCACCCACCCAGCAGTTATGGGATTTGATTTTACTCTGATTGCGCCCCTCCTACCGTCTCACTGTGGCTTCTCCTCTGTTCCTGGACGTGGGGTATCCTCTTTGGTGAAGTCCAGGATCTTCCTGTCAGTGATTGTCCAGCAGCCAGTTGTGATTCTGGTGCTCTCGCAAGAGGGAGTGAGAGCGCGTCCTTCTACTCCGCCATCTTGGTTAATCTCCCACTGGGTCAATTTTTGCTTTATAAATATGAAGCCATGTTTTTAGTTGTCTGTAGTTTAGAATGTTTACATCATTTTGATGAATTCTTTCTTTTTTCCATTAGAGTAGTCTCTACTTTTCTTAATAATGCTTTTCTTTTGATTAGTATTTCACTGGTATTTTTCTTTTACATTCTTTACTTCTAATTTTCCTGTATCCTTATGTGTGATTCCTGTAAACAACCTATTTCTGGATTACTCTTTTAATTTAACCCGAATCTCTATTTTTCATTTTTAAACAGGAAAGTTTAGTCAATGTGCATTTACTGTGATTACTGATCTATTTAAGTTTCCCTCTAGCACCTTTTGCACCTCATTTTGTGCCTTCTGTTTGTTTTGCTTTTACTTGAACTTTCTCCTTTCTTTCTTGCCTTTTACTGGCACAAGTGAGTTTTCTTATGCCTCTTTCTCTTCTGCTTGTTTGAAAGTTATGCATTCTCTTTCTATCATCTCATGATCACACGGAAACTTTTTCATCTTTTTTACACAAACTTTTTTCCCAGTTTTACTGAGATGTAATCGACACACAGCACTGTGTAAGTTTAAGGTATACAGCATAATGTTTGACTTACATATATTGTGAAACGATTACCTCAATAATCATGCATGTTTAGTTAGCATGTATCACCTCATACAGATACAACAAAAAAAAAAGAAAAAAGTGATTTTTTTTTCCCTTTGTGATGAGAACTCTTAGGATCTACTCTTTTTACAACTTTTCTATATATCATCAGCAGTGTTAGCTGTAATCATCATGTTGTACATTATATCCCCAGGACTTATTTATCTTATGACTGGAACTTTGTACCTTTTGACCCCCTTCATCAAATTCTCCTACCCCCCACCCCAGACTCCCTGCCTCTAGTGACCGACAAGTATAATCTCTTTCTATGAGTTTTTTTTTTTCCAGATTCCATGTAAAAGTGAGATCATACAGTATTTGTCTTTCTCTGTCTGACTTAGCATAATGCCCTCAGGGTCCATCTATGTTCTCTGTCTGACTTATTTCACTTAGCATAATGTCCTCAAGGTTCATCTATGTTGTCACAAATGGCGGGATTTTCTTCTTCTTCTTTTATTTTTTTTGGCCATGCTGTGTGGCATGTGGGATCTCAGTACCCCGAGCAGGGATCAAACCTGCGTCCCCTGCATTGGAAGTGTGGGCTCTTAACCACTGGACCGCCAGGCAAGTCCCAGAATTTTCTTCTTTTTAATGCTGAATAATGTTCTATTATATATATGTGTATATATGTATCATATATTCTTTATTCATTCATCTGTCGATGGACACTTAGGTTGTTTCCATGCACTGGCTATTGTAATAGTGCTGCTATAAACATGAGAGTGCAGATATATTTTTGACATAGTGTCTTCATTTCCTTCATTCCCAGAAGTGGAACTGCTGGATCATATGATAATTCTATTTTTAATATTTTGAGGAACCTGCATATTGTTTTCCATAGTAGCTGTACTAATTTACAATCCCACCAACAGCGCACAAAGATTCCTTTTTCTCTACATCCTGACCAATATTTACCTCTCGTCTTTTTGATAACCACCATTCTCACAGTTGTGAGGTGATATCTCATTGTGGTTTTGATTTACATTTCCCTGAACAACTTTCATGTACCTGTTGACCTTCATTATATCTTCTTTAGAAAAATATCTATGTAGGTCATTGCCCATTTTTAAATTGGATTATTTGGTGGATTTTTTTTTTTTTTTTGCTGTTGAATTGTATGAGTTCTTTATATAATTCGGATATTAACCCCATATCTGATATATAATTTGCAAATACTTTTTTTTCTGTTCTGTGGGTTGTCTTTTCATTTTGTTAATTGTTTCTTTGGCTGCACAGAAGCTTTTTAGTTTGATGTGGTCTCACTTGTTTATTGTTAATTTTGCTTTAGGTATCATATCCAAAAAATCATTATCAAGATCCATGTCAAGGAACTTTTTTCCTATGTTTTTTCTAGGAGTTTTATGGTGCCTGATATTACATTTGGGAATACTCAATGGAGAAGACAGTCTCTTTAATACATGGTGCTGGGAAAATTGAATTTACACATGTAAAAGAATGAAACTAAACCCCTACCTTACCCACTTACAAAAATTGACATGAAATAGATTAAGCACATATAGTTTTAACATGTCAACAAGTCTAAAAGTAATCAGCCCTGCACCCTGTCGCAGGATACTACGAGGACCTTAAGAGTGCTTTAGCTTGAATCACCCCCTTTCTGCTTAACTTATTTACTTATTGCCTGTTAGCTCTTTCACCCCTCTAGCTTTCCTGGCTCCTGCTGTACTCGCAGTGTCTAGAACATGTTCTGGCACATAGTAGGAGCTCAGCAGAATGCTGAATGGACATGTTATTATTCATCCTTTAAGTCCGTTTATTTTATATTTCGCATGTTAGTCATCAGTGTTTTTATTGTTTTATATCCTTATTGAGTGACTGCTGCTTGCTCTCTTCATTAAAGACACAGCAAGAAATTTGTCAACGAGAAGAAATGCATTCTCTCCCAAACTAGGGTAAGACTTATGCTTTGATGAGTTCTTCATCAGGTCTCAAGGTTACTGTGTCTTCCAGTTGTGGTTTTTTCATTTCGAAAAGCACCTGCTGTTCAGGGCCCTTCAAGGATTCCACAGGCTGGGAAGAGAGTCCGCTGTAGTGTGCCGGTTTGCCTGTCTGTCACGGGGGGATGAACCTTCAGCGTAGGGGCCAGGGGCTCTGGGACAGGGCTTCCTGTTCTCCCTCTCTTTCTCCCATCATCCCCCTTGCTATTGCATAGTTCCCGGGAGCATGCAAATGTGCTGTATTCTCCCATCTGGGACGCAGCCCTCCCTGATGCCGCGTCTTCCTCTAAATCGTGCCGGAGATGGGGCATGCTTCCAGCCGGAGCTGGCAGGGCTGTGGGGGGATTGGCTGCATCATGGGGTGTTTGGTGTTCTCTCTCTGCTCTGCAGGGATCTGAGGCTGCTCCGTGTGAAGCTTGTGCTCCTGAGTAGGAAGGATCATGGCTGGGGAAAGGCCCAGGCTCCTTGGACCATTTGTCATCCTTGAACGAATTAGGGGAGCTTGGGACATACCTTCACCTGGATCAAGATCTACTTTCCCCTGCTGCATCCAGACCTCTGGGGTCTGAGAGAGGTGGGCTCACCTCCCAGGCACAGAACCGTTGTGGGAGAAGCCCAAGGATGCATTGAGGGACATTGAGACCTAGGTGGCCTAAGGCCGACAGAGCAGTCAGAGGAGGGGGCCTGGCTCAGAGGGACATCAAACCCCAGGGCAGGGATAGAAGGGGCCTGAAACAGGCTGTGGACAGCTCTTGTCCCTTTGACCAGTCACTGCTTCAGGTGAAGCCTTCTGTCGCTGGCACCAAGTCTCCAGGGTCTGCAGCGTGCCAAGGCTTCACTGTGGTTCCCCTCAGCTTAGCAGGCTCAAAAAGCCAGGGGCTTCCCTTCTAAGCAGTGGGTGCCCATAGTAGGAACAGCTCGCCAGGGGGCCGCCTGACCCCCACAAGGGGCCAACTGGATAACTCTCGCCCTTGGCAGGCGTGCCCTGTGAGCGGCACTCAGCCTCCCTGAGTCTCACCTCCTCCCCCATCCCATGGGGACGCCTCCTCCATGAAGCCAGGACAGTGAGTAGAGCATGTGTGCCAAGTGTCAGGGGAGAGCCCGGTGCACGCTGAACCCTGTCTAAGGTCTGTTCTCTCCCCGTCACCACTTTTGCTTGTGATCTCAGCTGAGTCAGGGCCTTTGATCATTTGCTGAGCAGAGTTAATAATCCACATTCTCCCAACCTCCCAGAACTACTGAGAGAAACAAGTAAAAGGGTGGACTTGTTTTCCAACACGGCCCAGCATCTCCAGTTTAGCTCCAAACCTGCCAGGCTGAGTGGGATTTCTCCTCTTCCACGTTCGGAGCCCTTGGAATCCACTGTGCTCTTTACCAGATGACAGTGTTTGGCTACTAAGGGTCAGCCCATGTGTCACCTCCCCTTAAGAGTTCCCCACCTCTCCCCCCAACAAGATTAGGTGAGGCCCTTCCCCGTGACCCCCCTCCCCAGTCCCCATGCCACCTTCCACACCAGAGCTCATCGCCCTCTGCTTTGCCTTCTTGTCTGCCCTCCTGAGCAAGATCAGGGTCCAATTCTGACCCAGGTCTTTGGATACAGTACAGGTCTGACCAGAGCCCGTAATGGCTTCTTAAACAAATAGATGCATGAATGAATAAATGAGGTAGAAGACGACCTGTGAGTGGCAGCCAGTTCAGGGAGGGAAAGCTGAAACCGTGGGCTTACAACTGGTGGGTCCTCTCTGGGTGTGAAGACGCCCCGGGGATTTCAAGTTTTCAGCTACCCTTGTGCTTAGCCCGGGGCAACCGTGAAAGACGCCCAGGCCCTGAGTGGAAGGTGGGCTCCTGGATTCACACTCAAACTCCTGTCCTGCTTTGGTCTCACTGCTCTCACCTGTCTTGGGTCTCCTCTCTGTAAGTAGTGACATTTTGCACAGACTGGAAGTTCAATGTTGAAAATAACATGGGCTCCATGTTGGGTTCATTATTATTCCTTATCATCATCAGGGCTGTTTCTGATACTGACTCTAATTCCTCACCACCCATTCATCCTGCACCCTGCTCATTGGCCTTGCTACCCAACCGCCTTCACTGAACCTGGCCTTGAGCCCCCGTGTCGTCAAACCTAGGCTGCCCATCCTCTTAGGAGCGTCACACCAAGTGACTGGCTTCCTGGGAGCCGTCCCACCTCTTGGTTCCTGGGGTCCCACTCTGCCTGCGTCTCCCCTCTCCCTTCTCAGACTCTCTTTGCAGCTGTGCCCATGTTCCCCTGGAGCTCACCCATTACCATGGTCCCAGCACCACGGCAGGCACGTACTTGTGTGCTGGCCCTTCTCTAGGTCACAACTCAGAGGCTACCCCTGACTTCTCAAACTTGACATGCCCCAAACACAACTGCTAATTTTTCCCTTGAAACCTGTCCTCTCCTGGTTTTACTCAGTTCTGTAGATGGCACCCAGTTCCTCCATGCCGACTCTTAGAAGTGGTCTTGATTCCTCTCACCCTCTCACACTCTACATTTGACCCACCAGCAAGTCCCAATGCTTCTGCTTTCACCTGGGCCTCAGATCTGTCCACATCTCCCCATTACTGTCTGGGTGCCCCCATGAGGTGTAAGCTCCATTTGTTAAACAAATGCCTGAATCTCATTTCATCTACCAAGGAACTCTGTGAAATAGGAAGAGTAGAGGTTAGAGACGAGGGCACAGAGAGACCTGGGACCGGGATCCTGCCTCAGGCCAGAGCCTCTGTTCCTTCTGCGGGTTGCACCACCTTCCTGGTAATGGGTTCAGCACGGGAACACAGGCTTAATCTCACCCCAGGGTTCAAATTCAGACACAACCCTCCCTACATTCTTAAAGGCTGTGAGGCTTTAACTGTTGTTTGTGCCGCAGTCTCCTTGACTGTGGTTCAGGAATGTCTGTCACACTGTTTTGTTTTGTTTTTTTTTAACATCTTTATTGGAGTATAATTGCTTTACAATGGTGTGTTAGTTTCTGCTTTATAACAAAGTGAATCAGTTATACATATACATATGTTCCCATATCTCTTCCCTCTTGCATCTCCCTCCCTCCCACCCTCCCTATCCCACCCCTCTAGGTGGTCACAAAGCACAGAGCTGATCTCCCTGTGCTATGCGGCTGCTTCCCACTAGCTATCTATTTTACATTTGGTAGTGTATATATGTCCATGCCACTCTCTCACTTTGTCACAGCTTACCCTTCCCCCTTCCCATATCCTCAAGTCCATTCTCTAGTAGGTCTGTGTCTTTATTCCCGTCTTACCCCTAGGTTCTTCATGACCTTTTTTTTTTTTTTCTTAGATTCCATATATATGTGTTAGCATACGGTATTTGTTTTTCTCTTTCTGTCTTACTTCACTCTGTATGACAGACTCTAGGTCCATCCACCTCACTACAAATAACTCAATTTCGTTTCTTTTTATGGCTGAGTAATATTCCATTGTATATATGTGCCACATCTTCTTTATCCATTCATCTGTTGATGGACACTTAGATTGCTTCCATACCCTGGCTATTGTAAATAGAGCTGCAATGAACATTGTGGTACATGACTCTTTTTGAATTATGGCTTTCTCAGGGTATATGCCCAGTAGTGGGATTGCTGGGTCGTACGGTAGTTCTATTCTTAGTTTTCTAAGGAACCTCCATACTGTTCTCCATAGTGGCTGTATCAATTTACATTCCCACCAACAGTGCAAGAGGGTTCCCTTTTCTCCACACTCTCTCCAGCATTTATTGTTTCTAGATTTTTTGATGATGGCCATTCTGACCGGTGTGAGATGATATCTCATTGTAGTTTTGATTTGCATTTCTCTAATGATTAATGATGTTGAGCATCCTTTCATGTGTTTGTTGGCAATCTGTATGTCTTCTTTGGAGAAATGTCTGTTTAGGTCTTCTGCCCATTTTTGGACTGGGTTGTTTGTTTTATAGGGCCGTTGCGGGGATTACGGGAGCGAATATGCAGAGCGCCCTCAGTTCTGTCAGCACACTGACCGCCCCGGGGTCGGGTGTTTATCACCACAGTTGCTGTCTACTGTGCAGTCCGGCACTAGACTTCTCTGCAGAGATGTCTACCCTTGCTGGCTTGCTTCACTTCCCTTTCACTCCTCAGCCCACTCACTTATGGTCCTCCCAGCTCTCTGCTAGGAGTTGCTCCTGGGGTCATCAGGAATGGCAGTGGCCATTAGTCCTGTACACTGGTCCTTGCATCTTACCCTGTCTCACAGAGTACTCAGCTCCTTCCCTCCTGAGGCAGCCCCTCCCCTCTGTGGCCGGGACACTACCAGCTTTTCTCCACCTCTCCCTCTCCCTCCCTTCCTCCTTCCCTCCCTCCTGCTCTCTCTCTCTCCTTTGCTGGCTCCCCTGCCTCCACTGGACCCTAAGGACTGGCCTCTGTCCCCCTTCCTGGCTCAGGGTCTGTTCTTCTGGGAGACCTCATCCACCCACATAGCACCACCCGCCAGCCATTCACCACCCTGTCTGCAGCCAGCTCTCCCTCCTGTCCAGCTTGCTCCTCTAAGCTCCAATCCAGACCTCCTTGTGGGGTCAGCAGTGCCAGCACTGAATATGTTTCAACTGAGCTGGACTTTCCCCTGAATCTGACACCTTTATCTTTCCCCAGGGACAGGGCACTGTCCTCCCCCCCAAACCCAGGAACCCTTCTTCACCCATCCCCTCTCCTTCTACACTCCATCACCTCCTGTGCTGTTTTGCCTGCTTCATGGTTCCCAGACTATCCACTTTCCCCATCTCTCCAGACCTCCCTCTAGTCCAAACATGTAATTTCTCACCTGGATGGATTACTTTGCCATTCTAATCCATTCTCCACAAAGCAGCTTATTCAAGCCTTTAAAAACTCTCCTCGGATCGTGTCACTTTGCTACTTAGAAGTCTTCAATCCTTGCTGGTAGCTCTGCTGATAAAATCCCAGGTCCGTGGTGTGTTTTCTCACGACGGTGCCCTGGCTCCCTGAGTCCACTCACCACCGGCCTTTTCCTGCTCCTTGAAAGTCCCATGCTGCCCCCTCCTCCAGGCCTTTGTCTGGCTGTCTAGCCCAGCCTCACCTTGCTGTGCTTTCCAAGGTCACGTGCTGTGCCCTCAGACTAGGTCAGGGATTCTGTTCTCTGAAGCATGTCCATGATGCCTTAAAGAGCTGTACCTGTGATTTTATTATTTGCCTGAGGCCACACCCTCCAGTCTCTTGGTTTTAAATTCCAAGGAAATACTGGTGTTTCCCACATCACCCTCTTCTCTGGGCTCTCATCCTGGGTATCTGTCCACCCACATGAAACATCCACTAGGATGTCCAGCAGGTACCTCAACAGGGAACATGTCTGAAAAGCAAATTCCTGATTCCACCTGGGCCAGACCTGCCCCTCCTACAGTGTCCCAGTGCAGCCCTCCATGCTGAGGCCACCCCTGACGGCTACTCTCCTGCTTTCACACTTGGATTCAGTTCTCACCTGTTGGCTCTACATCCAAATCCCAGGACATTTGACACCGACAGATACTCCTTTTTTTTAATATTGCCCTTGTGTGAACTAAATGTTTGTGTCTTCTCCAAAGTCACATGTTGAAGCCCTTATCCCCAGTGTGATGATGTTTGCAGGTGGGGTCTTTGGGAGGTAATTGGGTCACAAGGGTGGAGCCCCCAGGATAGGATTTGTGCCATTTTAAAAGAGGGAGAGACATGAAATGTCTCCCTCTGCATGCATTCACCAAAATGACCAGGAAGAGAGCCCTCATAGAGATCCAGACCCTGCTGGCAGCCTGATCTTGGACTTCCAGTCTCCAGAACCGTGAGGAATAAACATCTGCTGTTTAAATCATCCAGGTCTATGGTATTCTGTTGTCGATTGAAAAAAATGCACAACCTAAAAGTTGAGAATTATGCTTTATTTGGCAGACAAAACTGAGGACTTAAGCACAGGATGCAGACACTCAGATGCTCTGGGAGTCTGAGCAGTTGTTCCCAAAAGGAAAGGGGGGAGCCAGGATCTATAGGAGTTTTTGCAACAAAGACCAGGTAGTCAGAACATCAGATGACTACTGTTAGTTAAAGAAAACCAGACATCTCAAGTTAATGAATTTAGCACTTTTTTATGAATGGGAAGATGCAAGAGTCTGGGCTTATTGAAATAATTCCTTTGATATGCACCTCAGCTCTCTGGGGCCAGTATCCTGTGCTTTCTCATCCTGAGTCTCCTCAAGGTGCACCATTGTCAAGGGGTGGCTGCAGCTGGCTGACTGCTGGATGGTGGGCATCCTGTTCCATGCTGAGTTCCCTCAGGGCTCACCTTGGGGGAGGCTGTAATGTGATGGCTTGATGGCTGCAACATCCCTTGTTTACTGATGTGGCGGGCAACATGTTTTCATTGACACTGTTATGGCAGCCCGAACTAACAGACATCCCTCTTCTACGTGACAAAATTATTTTCAGTAATAATCATGAAATAAAGCAAATAATAAGGTCCAAGAAAAGAAGTGCAGAGTGCAAATTTTCTTAAACTGAACTTTGTGTATATAATCATGCCAATAAAAAATTAGTGAATTTCAATAAAGCAGAATCAGCCAAAAGAGGTACAGTTCAGACAACTGCTACAAGATATCAATGATGCAATGTTTTATTTCCTTTATTAATTCTTTGGTTTTAAAACAATCACTTAACAATTATAAAGGCTAAATTTCAATTTAAAATATATTATTTACAATTGGTAATAGTTTGTGTATAAATTAAAATATGTTCTTGTAAAACAAAAATGTCACACCTCACAGTTTGCACTCTTTTAAATACATTTTAAACACAAAAAAAACATATTTTAAACACAAAAATCTATCCCACGTGGTCACAGGGAATGACAGAGTTGAAGGAACTCACATTCTGTGGCCTTGCCTTCGTAATTGCTGTGCTGTCAATATTTGTTTCAACTCTGCAGTTTAAACGCAGGGTCTGGAGCCCTCATCTGGGCCCTAAGTGAGCTCGTGTGGTTGGGAACCATGGAAACTTATGCGTGACCTGGTCCCAGAAGTTGGGAGTGGTCAACCTTGCAACCGACAGTTCTCTGAATTAACCTTCACGTGGAACACATTGCTGACTAAAGAATACATCATAAAATGTGCAAATTTGAAGTCTACGGCTGTATTAATAAAACTCAACAGTAAATGCAGCATTCTTTAAAAATTAGACAAATAAGATATTATTGAAGGAGAACTATTTTCTCAGTGATAATATTTAGAATCGCCCATTCTTGGATCTTGAACTCTCTCAGGGCGATGCACCTTTTTGCCTGCACTGGGGGCAGACTGCTCCCGCCCCCCACCTTGGCACCTGCCTGCAGGATCAGACTCCTTCTCACAATCCTCCCTGCCACTGTGGTGGTCGCAGCCGTGACCTTTCACCCGATTCCTGTCATTGTCACTGTGTGGGCTCAACCGTGTCACCCTCCCACTTCCCTCCTACAAAATTCACACGTGGCAGTCCCCACCCCAGAACCTCAGAATGTGACCATATTTGGAGATGGAGACTTCAAAGAGGTAATTAAGGTAAAAAGAGGTCATTGGGGGTGGGCCCTAACCCAACATGACTGGAGTCCTTATAAGAAGAGATTAGGACACAGACACATGCAGAGGGACGACCGCGTGGAGACACAGAAGACGGCCGTCTGTGGGGTTTGCTATGGCAGCCGAGTTGACACTATGGTCACCTAAGAGGGTCGCAGGCTTCTGTCCTCACCCCTCTGTGGTCCTTCCCCATCACAGCAGCACAATGATCCTCCAGGTCGGACCGTGTCCGCCTCTGCTCCGCCCCTCCAGGTCCGCCTTGCCCCAGGCCCTCTAGCAGGCTTCTGACTTCCTCCCCAACCCTGGCTTCCCCTCCCCGCTCCCTGCAGGCCCCAGGGGCCTCTGCCCTTTGCTGGTTACTCTGCCGGATACCTTCCGCTCAGGTGTCCACACTGCAGCTCCACCACGACCTTCCCTCTTAAAAAGCCACCTCCTCATGAGGCATTGCAAACTTCACGCCCCCCATCCCACACTTCCTCTCTCTCCTGCCTGCTTTGCCCCTCCTATTAGCGCACAATCTCACATTCCTGCCTGCTCTATCTCACATTCCTGCCTGCTCTATCTCACCTGGCGGTGGAATGAGGTCACCTGTCCTGAATTCCAGAGCCTAGGACAGGGCTTGGCACAGAGCAGGTGACCGGTAACCATTCATCGATGGAAAGGATGAACACATGAATGAATGTCCAGCCCCTTGCAAGCCCCTCTGCCAGAGCAGGGAACAGCCCTGACTTCTTATTAAATAGCTCCATCCCTGGGGCCTGGGCTAACAGCTGGCACAACTAAATTTTGAATTCAAATGTGCTGATTCCCTTGGATTTCACCACACTCTCTGAGCAGACTTACAAATACAGCTAAGATTGCAGAATTAGTCCCCCAGGACTTGGCTCTTTCAACTGGGAAGTGAAATGGGATTTCAGAGCAGGGGTGGAAGTAAGAGGCTTGAGGGGCTTTGGCAGGGATACAAGGTTTGAGGAAGTTTCTGGAAGTTAATTCACCCATAAAGCCATCTATTATGCCTAAAATCCAGACACAAGGGTTTGGGGGTGGGGCTGTCTAAGCCACTGTGCATTTCCTTTGGGACATGCAGGCTGGAGAGAAGCCCACACAGCCCACCAGCCACATTTGGACACCCCTCCCCAGCCTGGGGCCTGGATGGGAGACAGGATTCTATCAAGAGCCAGCTGTCTCCCCCCCCAGTCCAGGGCCTTTATCGGTGAGTAACCCTGAAACTCGCCCCCTCCATGGGGATCCTTACCCCTCCCTGGACCTTCAAGCTTTGGCCAGGCTAAGCTGCCAGTGGCCTGGAGAGGCTCGTTGGAGAAGGCACAGCTTTCAAAGCTGTCAGTTCAGGCTTCCCAGAAAGGGCTTTAACGTCTGACGTGCTGGTTCCTCCCTTGGGCAAGGACTGGCACCTTCTTTCCTCCCGTGCCTCAGTTTGCTCACCTATAAGCTGAGGAGGACCATGCCCGCCTGGCAGGTGCATGTGAAGGTCCAGAGCAGTGTAGAGAAGCAGCTGTCCTGGAGTAAGTTAATGTGGGGAAGCAGCACGACCTAGGACAGCACTGAGGGGACACAACCCCAGAGGCTCCAGTCCTGGCGTCCAGGCAGGACACTGAACAGAGAGTCAGAGGCACTGGCCACCGGCCTTGCTGCCTCTGCCTTCCTGCCCAGCAGCTGTGCCTGAGGCCCACAAGGCAAGCGCATGGGCCGTTAGACCCAAGGGCTTGAGAGCAGCTATCCTGAGGCCGCTGACGGCAGGGATGGGGGGGACCTTTGTGTCTGCCCATCCCCTCCTGAGGCTGGGGTCACTCTCCTCACCAGGGGCCTCTGTCTCACCAGGCAGTTCGTCTATTCCAGTCCAAGGGCCCATCATCAAAGCGCATTTCATGCAGACTGCTGAGTGTGTGGGATTTATCCAGGATCTGCTTTCTTTAAAATAGTATCAGGGTCTCCTTTTGTTAATTGCAGAGCCATTACTAAGGGAACGGAAAAGGGCAAGCTTCCTTTTCTGGGGGCAAAATCTACTCGAAATGAAGAGATTCTCTCTTGTTGGTGATGGGACGCTCACGGGGATGGGAAATCTCAAAGGGGACCCCAAATGGTTCTGCATCACTTTGGGCTGCACTTGACCATCAGAATGGCCTGTCCAAGCCTGAGGAACACTGATGATGTCCAATCAAGACCACAGTGATGTGGTGGAGGCCTCTGGGACCAGGACCTCAGAGAGCCACTAGGGTGACAAGTGTCCCAGTTTGCCTGCCCAAGGTCTAGCTGGACGTTCTGCTCACTCTGGAACAGTGTGGCCTCTGCACCTCTGCACGCTGATCCGTCATCCTCTCTGCTGCCACCTACATGCCCTCTGACCCTGTCACACCTTTGCCCTTCCTGACCAGGTGGGAGGTCAGGGTCCAGGGTTCCAGGGTACAGTGTCAAGTAGGCCAGTGGGGAACCCATTTGCGCCCCCTGGCCCTGGACTGCTGCCTGGGGTTGGGGCGCCGGTAGCCGGGCATTAAATGGCGCCCGCATTGACCAGAAGGCAGGAGGTGCAGCTTCTAGAGAGCAAAGCCACTCCTCCTGGGGCGTGGGGCACAGGAAGCTCTTCCAAAGTCTTGGGAGAAAAGTTGTGTAATTACCTTCTGGGTTAAGGAATTATTTAGTCTACTTCTTCCTTTACTGGCCAGGCCCTGTGCTGGGAGCTGGGAAACGTTGACTCATAGAATGCTGTTCTCATCCGGGGGTCGGGGGTTCAGGTCTGTGGGAGGGACAGGCACTTAGCAGAAAGGACACTGTGAGGGCTAAAGCCCCTGAGGGAGAAACGAGGTGCCGTGTGTGCGTGCCTGTGTGTGCACACGTGCATGTGTGTGAATGCACACTCTTATGAGCCCCGTCTAGGGGGCGGGGAGGGAGGCAGAAGAGGGCTTCAGGGAGAGGGCAAAACTCAGAGGCAGGGAGACACAGGGATGGCCTTGACAGAGCTCAGCCATCCTAGGAGGGTCCTGAGTGGCATCAAGAAGCCACATAAAACCCAAGAAACTTATAGTCCATTGTAGACTAAGACTTGGGGCTGCCTCTCACTCACTCTTATACCTTCATTCTCTCTTTCTTTCTCTCATTTTCTCTCTCACTCGCACCCACACATTCTCTCTCTCTCTCTCTCTCTCACTGTGAGGCAGGCACCTAAAGGTTTTCCACATCCTCAGGTGTCACAGTGAGACGAGAGATGTTAAGAAAGGGGAAATTTTGTGCCTGGAAAGCAATGGTGCATCCTTCATTTATTAACAGTGAAGAAACTGGGTACCAAAATCTTGCTAACTGCTTTGATGTACTAGAAACAGAACTCTCTTTTTGTACAAAAACATTTTAGGGTATATTTTGAAAACTTCTAGGTGAAAATTTTAAAAAATCTTATTCAAAAACCCACACAACTTTTATCAAAGTTATGAATACATGGGGTTTAAAGAGTCTCACAGCCCAACAAGTTTTGTTATGCAAAACAGCAGTCTCCTTGCCCCACCCCTTAGTTTCCTGCTCCCCAGAGAAAACCAATTTTCAACAGTTCTTTTGATGTTATGTTCACAATTCTAAGTAAAATGCTTACATTGTTAACTTTTAATTTTCCAGTTCTGGGCATTATTCTTTTACTTCTTACCATGGAAAGCGGGGAATTATTTTTCATTCACACGCATTCTAGGCAGCACCACACACATATTCTAACACTTTCCATCCCCCATTATCAACAACATAGTTACATCCTAATTCTGCATGGATTCTGCATGGATTGAGAACACAGAAGTTCCCACACTCCTAGGAAAAGACCCATTGTTCTGTAGCCATGGTAACAAATAACAGCAGAGCAGGTTTTAAACTTTTTCAATGGAGAGACAACAGCTGACTTCAAGGAACATGCTTTGCAGCCAACCAATCAGTGTCAGCTCCTAGCTGAAACTCAGCCAATCAGAGATGGACACAGTCAATTAAGTGGCCTCTGTGTGCCAGCCAATCAACCATATTGTGTCTCATCCAGTCACCTGCAAGTGATGACGAATGACATCATCCACAGTCTGGATGGGTGGCCAGTCCTTGCACTCCTGGCTCCGTGCTCTGGGAGACTGCCTGAACAGCAAAGCCCTCCTTTTCTCAAGCGAGCAGTAAGTTCAGCTTTGCATTTTATTTTAGAGTTCAAGGATAGCCCCATCATCCTTGACAAGATGAACATTCATTATTTACAGTGTGACTCTGTTAAGGCTTTTCACAGGCAAGCCCTTTCTTGCATAACATTTTGTTTTACCTGGAGTTAATGATTGCTTTATGTTTTTCATTTGCTTAGTTTTCTTTTCCTTTCCTGCATAACTTTTGTTTTGTTTAGTTTTACCTGGAGTTAATGATTGCTCTATATTTTTCATTTGCTTAGTTATCTTTTCCTTTCTTGCATAACTTTTTTGCTGTACCTGGAGTTAATAATTGTTCTATATTTTACATTTGTTTGATTTTTTTCTGTACTTGTCTCTAATTTATCCCCAAACTCTTCTCTATTGTCCATGCTTCTTCCGTGTTGGTGCAAACTTCCTCTCACTGTGTTCCAATACATTAGCTGTTCTATCAATTTTGTTTTCCTGCAAAGTGTCCCTTAGAGCTCCTGACCTCCCCAGCTGCTCTGGCTAACCTGGCCCTGCTGGTGTGATCATCTTAGGGTCTCCTTCATGGCCCACCTGGGAACCCTTTTCCGTTGTCTGTCCCATCGGACCCCTTTTTCCTGCAACCCTGGAAGGGTGATGCCTCACTTTGGAGAAGCCCATCCCCTGAGGGCTTGCTGAGGAAGGGTGCAGGGGAGGACCTGAGTGCTTGCATGTCTGAAAAAGTCTTTAACTCCTGATAAAACCAAACTACTGGTATAGAATTCTCTGATCAAGATTATTTTCCTTTAAAATTTTGAAGGTATTGCTCTATTTTTTTTCTGGTTTTCAGAATTACTAATAAGACACTTGTTGCATTCTGACCCCAAACCACTGTATCTAACTCATGTTCACTTATTTTTCTATCCTCTCTGAGAGCTTGTAGGATCTCAGTTTGTCCTCAGTATTTGAAACATAATGATGACAAGCTCATTTATCCCACATGTTCCCATTCCTTCAGGTTGTCCTGT
This sequence comes from Balaenoptera physalus, assembly GCF_965194825.1. NCBI lineage: Eukaryota > Metazoa > Chordata > Mammalia > Artiodactyla > Balaenopteridae > Balaenoptera > Balaenoptera physalus. The sequence goes on along the minus strand of NC_138885.1, from coordinate 6,583,215 downwards.
TGCAAGTTCAAGCTCATTCACCAACTTCTCTTTTTCCTCCGTCCCCCGAATCCCCTGCCCCAGACTCTGAGGTGCTGGGGTGGAGCTTTAGAGACGGTGGGGAGGGAGCATTGCAGCAGGCCCCTCTGCTGAGTGTGTCTGGCCCAGTCTGGGTCCTGGTGATTGCCATCTGTCCCTGCCGGCATCTGATGGTACTTCCATGTCCTCCTTGGTCTGTGGTCACTGATACCCAACAATTAACTCTGTGTCTCCTTCTGTGAACTCTGAGGCCACCGGGCTGTTGATCCTGTAACAAACACAGGACACTGGGTGGGGGGCTGCTTTAGGCCTCTCTGCCACCTCCTGGGGTTCCCACAGGAAATGGGATGCACATTCCCACAGCTTTGGGGGTATCCTCCATTTTCTGGGAATTCTATCAATCATCCCTGCTTTGGGAAGTGACCTGGGGTGGGGGGCTGTAGGGCAGGAGGTCTTTAGCAGCACCCAGCCCTGTTGCCTTCTTCCCTGCCCTCTCCTCCCCCAGCCCAAGAGCCCCCATGGCTCTGTATGTGTGTGTGTGTGGGGTAGCTGGTGAGGTGGTACCTGCCCATCCTATCACTCATGCAGGGACTCCATCTCTTTTTTTTAAAAAGTAATTAATTAATTAATTAATTAATTAATTAATTTTTGGCTGCGTTGGGTCTTCGTTGCTGCACGCGGGCTTTCTCTAGTTGTGGTGAGCGGGCGCTACTTTTCATTGCAGTGTGTGGGCTTGTCATTGCGGTGGCTTCTCTTGTTGCAGAGCTTGGGCTCTAGATGTGTGGGCTTCAGTAGTTGTGTCTCGTGAGCTCTAGAGCGCAGGCTCAGTAGTTGTGGCGCATGGGCTTCGTTGCTCTGCGACATGTGGGATCTTCCCAGACCAGGGCTCGAACCCATGTCCGCTGCATTGGCAGGCGGATTCTCAACCACTGCGCCACCAGGGAAGCCGCAGGGACTCCGCCTCTTGTTGGTCAGACCCCGTTGCTCCTGCAGTGCTGTCTCCGTCCGGGGCTCAGGCGTCCCTTGGCGACACTGCAGGAGGCTTCCACGTGGTCTCTCTGCTCCTACTCCTGCTTGCAGCAGCCCCAAGGGGCTTGTTTGTTTGTTTGTTTAACTTGTAGCCCACGTTGGTCCCTTCCCCTCTCCCTGTCTTCCGATGACTTCCCTCCGATGTTCGTGTTCAATGTCTACTGGCTTCTGTCACCTCCGCTGCCCTTCTCCTTGTCTCCTTCCTCCAGTGCACTGGCTCCTTGGCTGCTCCTTGAAGCTGCCGGTCTGGCCTCGGGGCCTTGGTGTTGCTTTCCCCGCGGAAGCGTTCTCCAGCTCCTCCTCTCCACTCATTCATGTCCCTGCGAGTTGTCACCGGAGTGCATCCTTCTCGACCCTCCCAGAGTTTCTCTTCCCCTTCCAGAGGACAGTGGAAGAGAGCCCATGACACGGGGAGTGTGGGATCGTGTGTTATTTCACGCGGGTTTCACACTGGCTGCACGTGGGCTCCAAGGCAGAGGCTCCCCTGACTGGTCTTGTCATCTCCAGTCCTGACTGAGCTGACGTGGGGCAGGCACTTGGTAAGTTGTTTGCATGAATGTGAATCCGGAGCTGAGCACTGACTCATGCTGCCATCTTCTCCGTTCTGCCATGGAAACCCTTTGCTGTGAGTGAGGCCCACCCAGGGCCCTCCAGGCTGTGTGCTGAGTGGGGGAAACACACACCGGCCAGAGAAACAACATTCCTTTACCAGAGCAGCCTAAATTCAGTGTGTGCTAATTAGACCTCTCAGTGTCACCCTGTTTCCTCTAAACCTCTGAACCAGGAGGGGTCCCTGGTTCCATCCCCTCCCATCCCCAGCCAGGCTCTGCCTGTCTGCTAACCTGTTCCCCTGGTGTTCTGCCGTGGAGAGCGGGGAGTTAGCAAAGTGCCAGGCACCCTCTATCCCGTGCCCGTGCCCGTGCCCAGCCCCTGAGTCCCCTTCTCCTGGCCCCGCCCAGCCTGGCCTTACCTGTGCCTTCATTCTCTTCTAGTTTTATTTGAGGGCTTTATCTGCAGTCACACAGACTGCCCTGTCCCATGTGTGGGAGCCAATGGGAATACAGGGAATTAAACTCCCCTAAGTGGCCCTCAACAAGCGAGTCTCAAGACTTTTGTATAACTTCTCCAGCTCCCTCACCCTGGGGTGGGATGAATCTGAGGCCTATATTTTACACTGTTTCCCAACAGGATGAAGCTGGTGGTGTGCTGTTAAGTGTTTATCAACCAGTTCTCGGGGGTGGGGGGGCAGGGTGGGAAGAACCGGATTTGTGGTGTTTGCAGATTTCCATGGTGTGAAAACTCCCACCATGACTAATATCAGCCAGCACGTGACATCACTGAAGGTGTAGCTGGGAGGAGATGCACCCCATGAACCGATGTGAACAGAAGAGCAGGTGTGAACCCAGGGAAGATGTGAGCAGAGGGCAGCTGTGAGCCTAAGGGCAGGTGTGAGCCCAGGGCAGGTGTGAGCCCAGGGCAGGTGTGAGCCTGAGGGCAGACGTGAGCCAGCTCCAGCTCGCCTGGGACCGAGGTCTCGTCAGCACATCTTCCTGCCTTCCCTTTCCTAGCTCCCTCCCCTTCTGCTGGTATCCCTGCTCCTCCCAAATAAATGATTTCCACTTGAACCCTGTCTCAGGGCCTGCTTCTGGGGGAACTCAGTCTAAACAGCCAGAGTTAGCTCCAGAAGGGGCCGTGGATGTTGCCCATTTTTAAGATGAGGAAACGGAGGCCCAGAGAGGGGAGATGACTCCCCAGGGCCCCAAGCTGGGTAGCAGCAGATCCAGCTTCAGAAGTCCCAGGGTCAGGGGTCATCTTCAATTACCATCTCAGCAATGTGGAGTTGGGGGTCACACCCCAGAGCGCATTGCTGTCACGTGTCTGTGCCTGGAGACAGCCCCTTTGCAGGGAGGTACTGGGCAGTCCTGCAGCCCAGGGTCACGGCAGGACAGAAGGGGAAGAGTAGGGGCTCAGGGCGTGAGGCAGGCAGGGTTCAGAATTCTCGCTGTGCCTTTCTAGGGTGAGCCAGGATGTCGCGTTTACATCAGCAGCCTTTCCATCTCTGTAAGGTAGTGATGGTGATTCTGACCTAGAGAACCTCCTGCAGACATTCCCTTAGTGCCCAGCGCACAGTAGGTCCTCAGTGAGTGAGGATGTGGAGAACGGTGATGAGTATGCCGGGTAGAGGCAGTCACAGTGTCCCGCCATAAACGGGGCTCCTCATCTGCACAGAGGGAGCAAGAAACAAGCCAGCAGCTGGCTGGGGGCGTGTGTGAGGTGACCTGAGGGATGCAGGTGGGCCCTACACTGGCAGGCAGCCTGAGGCGCACCATGAGGCTGCCACGTCCAGCGTGCTCCGGGGGCCAGGGCTGTCCTGGGCCCTGAAGGTGATGACGGTCCCTCCACATTCATTCCTCACCCAGCTCCTCCCGGGAGAAATGGGCTCAAGCGCGACGTCACCTCAGTCACGGAGCTGTCGCGGCTACAGATGGATGGTGGTGCCGTGGGCTGATTACTGCTGCAGGTAAATGCTGGGAAGGGGTGTGGAGGATGGGGGTTAGGCTGGATTTCTGTCCTGCACATTTGCAGATAATAACATTATATTTTTAGAAAGCGTTTTCATCCAATTCCCCATGGCTGGTTCCCCTTTGTTCTTCTATATCCTGGTGAGATGTTATGCAATGATTGGTTAATTTGAAGTTTTGAACTTTTATCGAGGATAATTATCAAAAGATAGCCATTGGAATTAGTAGGACTTTTTTTTTTTAAATCAGATGCAGTGACAGCATTTTGAGATGAGGCCATTCTGGACAGAGAGGCACACTCTCCTGGGAGCCCTGCACTGAGGTGAGAAGGACTCGGGTTCCCCTTGTAGCCATGGGCCCTCCCATCACAGGGACTGTCCCCACGTTCTGAGGACTCCACGTGTCCCAGCCTGCTCTGCAGGTGAGTGCATGGCAGAGGATCAGCCCAAGGTGGGAGTTAGGTGGATTTGGGTTCGCGCCCTGCCTGCTCTCACTGCAGTGTGACTCGACGCCTTTTGGTTTCTCTGGGCCAGTCCCCTTTTCTGTTGGGTGGGCTGTGTGTCCACCTTGGGTGGTCATATGGACTCGGGAAATCACAAGCTACAGCTCCAAGCTCCATGCTGACACAGGGTGGGCACAGGGTGCCATAGTTCCCTCTGCCTCTTGTCCAATTGCCTGATGGCAGTTTTTACTGAGCACCTATTGTGTGCACATCCCTCTGCAAGCCTGGCCCCTGTCCTCTGCGGACTTGGATTCCTTCCCTGGCCCCTTCCTGCATGAGGAAGAGTGCAGCGTGATGCTGACAATAGCCCACCTATAGGAGCGACTCCTACCTGCCAGGCACTGTTCTCAGTATCTACGTGAATTACTTCATTTAACCTTCCCAGTAGTCTTTCCCCCATTTTACAAGCATGGAAGTTGAGCATAGGGAGAGTAAGTAACTCATGGGAGGCCCCAAGACCAGACTGATTGATAATGGGGGGGGAGGGGTTGTTGATAATGGAGGATGCTGTACATGTGGAGGAGCAGGAGGTATATGGGAAATCTCTGTACTCTGTGCACAAAATTGCTGTGAACCAAAGACTGCTCTAAAAAATAAAGGCTATTTATTTTTTAAACGGCTGGTGTCTTGCAGTGCCTGGTCATGGTAGAAGTTAGGCATAAAGCAGAGGACCTGGGGATTTAACTCAAGGGCTCTAGGAATCCATGGAAGAGTCCACAGCAGAGAGGGCATGATGGGATTTGTTCTTTAAGCAGATGCCTCTCATCATCAGGCAGGGAACACTGTGGGGCCCTGTTTATCTGGGGTGGGGATTCCTGTGTTCCTGTGTGGGGAAGTTTTTGCAGAAAGCATCTGCCCTCCCATTCCTACCCAGCCCTGCTAAGCCATCTGGACCCTCTGAGGTATCACTGGATGACCCTTCCAAAGGACTTCATCTCATACCCACTCCATTCTCGAAATTAATTTTTCTCCAACCATACAACTTAGTTTGGAAAGTCTTGTAGAAAAATATTTTCATCTATTAATTATGTTCTCATGGGTTCCTTGGAATGCAACAAGAGATGAGAATCCTTTGAGCTCAGCATCTTGCCTTTTTCCTAAAATTTCCCCTAGATTTAGGAGCCCACTTAACAGAAGGAGTAGTCTAAATATTCCTATTACCCATCACTTTCCCATCTGAAGAAAACTAAAAACTGGACAAAATATATAAAACAATGGTTTTCCAGCACCGGACTGTGATCCATGGGGAAGAGTAAAGAAATGACGTGAACCCTAAGACACGTCACTTACTGCCTGTAGGGATTTACAGCCACTGCGCAGGGAAGTCGAATCCAAGCAGAGCCTGGTGGTCTTCCTGAATTGAAGAGACACCTGGGCCTGTGAGAGGCTAAGGCAACTGGAGTTTTCAGGGCAGGTTTTGAAGAGGAGATCTATGGAGGGTCCTCTTAGGTCTTTAGCTGAGTACTGGTCAGCATATGTATGTCAGGAAACAACCCAAGTCCAGGGAAAGAGCCACTTGAAAGGAACAGAAGGAACAACCCTCAAAGCTCACAAAGGGGGCTGGGAAGAGTTTACGTTCCCACCAGCTGGTGGAAAACCTTGTAATTCATGGGGAACTAGATAGAGTACCTAGGAGGGTATATCCTCTGAAGTTAAACAAAATTAGCCCCAGAATAATGGCTGCTCTAGTTCTGCCTAACAAATTTTAAAGGTAAGGCTTGACAAGGTCAAACTGCTTCCAGGTAACTCAACTGTATCTTAGACAAAAGTTCAAGAATATTTAAAAATAAAAATATTCAATAAACAACAAAGTAAAATTCACAATGTCTATCTAGGCAACAATTAATAATTATTCATCAAAGCGTGAAAATATGATGCATGACAAGAGAAAAACTAATAAAAACAGAACTGCAAATGACACAGATAATAGACTTATTAGACAAGAGCATCCAAAGAGTTATAACTTTGTTCCATATGCTTTGGTAGGTGGAGGAAAGATTGAGCATGTTAAGTAGAGGTAGAGAATATATAAAAAACACAGGTCAAGATTCTAGAGGTAAAAATGAATATATCTGAGATGAAAAATACACTGGATGGGATTAACGACAGATTAATGCTGAAAAGACTGATGAATTTGAAGAAATAGCAGTAGAAACTATCCAAAATGAAACAGAAGGAAAAAATCAGACTGAAAAAAATATGAACAATGAACTGTGGGAAAACTTCAAGAGACCTAAACATGTATAATTGGAGTCCCCAAAAGAGAGGAGAGGGGGAAGGGCAGAAAAAATATTTGAAAGAATAATGGCTGAAAAATTTCCAAGTTGGATGAAAGCTATAAACCCACAAGAAGCTCAATGAACCTCAAACAAAAGAAATAAGAAAGTTACACCAAGGTGTATCATAATCATTTTGCTTAAAACCAATGATAAAAAGAAAATCATAAAGCAGTTGGAGCAAAAGACCTGTTATGTACAGAGGAACAAATATGAGAATGAAAGTAGACTTATTACTGGAAACAATGCAAAGGAGAAGACAGTGGAGTGACACCTTTACAGTGCTGAAAAAATCACCCTTGTCAACCTAGAATTCTATGCTTGGTGAAAATATCTTCCACAGTTAAGGTGAAATAAACTTTCTTGGAATGTCAAAAGATGGAAGAATTTATCACTAGAAGACCTGCACTACAGGGTATATTAAAGAAGTCCACCGGGAAAAAGGAAAATGATTCCAGATGAAAATGTGGATCCACAAAAAGAAATGAAGAATATCAGAAATTGTAAAGATGTAGGTAAATATAGAATATTAAAAAAAAAAGCTTTTAAAAGGAAAATTGACAGTTCAATGTCAAAAAATGATACCACTGTATTTTGGGTTTTATAACACATGCAGAAGTGAAATATATGACAAAAGGAGCAAAAAGATGGGAGGGGGAGAAATAGAAAAATGCTGTTCTAAGGACCTTATACTATATGCGGAGTGCAATAATATTAATTAAAAGTAGATAGTATACCATAAACTCTAAAGCAACCACACACAAACACAAGGAGTTATGGCCAATAAATTGACAAAGGAGGTTAAATAGAATCATTAAAAATATTCCATCCAAACACTCCCAAACTCATTCTACAAGGCCACCATCACCCTGATACCAAAACCATACAAAGATGTCACAAAGAAAGAAAACTACAGACCAATATCACTGATGAACAAAGATGCAAAGATCCTCAGCACAATACTAGCAAATAGAATCCAACAGCACATTAAAAGGATCATACACCATGATCAAGTGGGGTTTATCCCAGGAATGCAAGGATTCTTTAATATACACAAGTCAATCAATGTGATAAACCATATTAACAAATTTGAAGGAGAAAAACCATATGATCATCTCTATAGATGCAGAGAAAGCTTTCGACAAAATTCAACACCCATTTATGATAAAAACCCTCCCAAAAGTAGGCATAGAGGGAACTTACCTCAACATAATAAAAACCATATATGACAAACCTAAAGCCAACAGTGTTCTCAGTGGTGAAAAACTGAAACCATTTCCACTAAGATCAGGAACAAGACAAGGCTTTCCACTCTCACCACTATTATTCAACATAGTTTTGGAAGTTTTAGCCACAGCAATCAGAGAAGAAAAAGAAATAAAAGGAATCCAAATCAGAAAAGAAGAAGTAAAACTGTCACTGTTTGCAGATGACATGATACTATACATAGAGAATCCTAAAGATGCTACCAGAAAACTACTAGAGCTAATCAATGACTATTGTAAAGTAGCAGGATACAAAATTAATGCATAGAAATCTCTTGCATTACTATACACTAATGATGAAAAATCTGAAAGAGAAATTAAGGAAACACTCCCATTTACCATCACAACAAAAAGAATAAAATACCTAGGAATAAACCTACCTAAGGACCTGTATGAAGACCTGTATGAAGAACAGTATAAGACACTGATGAAAGAAATTAAAGATGATACAAACAAATGGAGAGATATACCATGTTCTTGGTTTGGAAGAATCAACCTTGTGAAAATGACTATGCTACCCAAAGCAATGTACAGATTGAATGCATTCCCTATCAAACTACCAATGGCATTTTTCACAGAAGTATAACAAAATATTTCACAATTTGTATGGAAACGCAAAAGACCCCAAATAGCCAAAGCAGTCCTGAGAAAGAAAAATGGAGCTGGAGGAATCAGGCTCCCTGACTTCAGACTATACTACAAAGCTACAATAATCCGGACAATATGGTACTGGCACAAAAACAGAAATACAGATCAATGGAACAGGATAGAAAGCCCAGAGATAAACCCATGCACATATGGTCACCTTATTTTTGATAAAGGAGGCAAGCACATACAATGGAGAAAAGACAGCCTCTTCAATAAGTGGTGCTGGGAAAACTGGACAGCTACATGTAAAAGAACGAAATTAGAACACTCCCTAACACAATACACAAAAATAAACTCCAAATGGATTAAAGACCTAAGTGTAAGACCAGACACTATAAAACTCTTAGAAGAAAACATAGGCAGAACACTCTATGACATAAATCACAGCAAGATGCTTTTTGACCCACCTCCTAAAGAAATGGAAATAAAAACAAAAATAAGCAAATGGCACTTAATGAAACTTAAAAGCTTTTGCACAGCAAAGGAAACCTTAAACAAGACGAAAAAACAGCCCTCAGAATGGGAGAAAATATTTGCACATGAAGCAACTGACAAAGGATTAATCTCCAAAATATAGAGGCAGCTCATGCAGCTCAATATCAAAAAAACAAAAAATCCAATCCAAAAATGGGCAGAAGACCTAAGTAGACATTTCTCCAAAGAAGATATACAGATTGCCAACATACACATGAAAGGATGCTCAACATCACTAATCATTAGAGAAATGCAAATCAAAATTACAATGAGGTATCACCTCACACCAGTCAGAATGGCCATCATCAAAAAGTCTACAAACAATAAATGCTGGAGAGGGTATGGAGAAAAGGGAACCCTCTTGCATTTTTGGTGGGAATGTAAATTGACACAGCCACTATGGAAAACAGTATGGTGGTTCCTTAAAAAAACTAAAAATAGAGCTACCATATGACCCAGCAATCCCACTACTAAGCATATACTCTGAGAAAACCATAATTCAAAAAAAAAAAACCCCATAATTCATGTACCACAATGTTCATTGCAGCTCTATTTACAATAGCCAGGACATGGAAGCAACCTAAGTGTCCATCAACAGATGAATGGATAAAGAAGATGTGGCACATATATACAATGGAATATTAGTCAGCCATAAAAAGAAGCGAAACTGAGTTATTTGTAGTGAGGTGGATGGACTTAGAGTCTGTCATACAGAGTAAAGTAAGTCAGAAAGAGAAAAACAAATACTGTATGCTAACACATACATATAGAATTTTAAAAAATATATGGTTTTGAAAAACGTAGGGGCAGCAAAGGAATAAAGATGCAGACATAGAGAATGGAGTTGAGGACATGGGGAGGGGGAAGGGTAAGCTGGGACTGAGTGAGAGAGTGGCATGGACATATATACACTACCAAATGTCAAATCAATTGCTAGTGGGAAGCAGGTGCATCGCACAGGGAGATCTGCTCGGTGCTTTGTGACCACTAGAGGGGTGGGAGGGAGATGCAAGAGGGAGTAGATATGAGGATATATGTATATATTTAGCTGATTCAGTTTGTTTTAAAGCAGAAACGAACACACCATTGTAAAGCCATTATACTCCAATAAAGATGTTAAAAAAAAAAAGGGACTCCTGGGGAGGGCGCTGTAGAAGGTCAAACAGTGATCCAGTGCCCTGCAGACCGCAAGCCCACATACAGTGGCTGGTGCTTCTTGGTCAACACTGACTTGTCTTCATTATTTCTCCCTTATTTCTTACAATAACCTCATGAGGTTGTTACAGTTACTCCCCTTTACAATGAGGAAGTTCAGGCCCAGACAGGTGGGCCAATGTGTTTCTAACAGTACAGAGCTACGAAGTGAGGGTGCTGTCATCCTAACTCCACAGCCAGAGTCTTTGAAGCATCTTGGAAACAACTTGCAGGCAGAGGCTACACAAAAGCAGAGGGGGTGCGTGTTCATGGTTGGAATTGTAATAGATGGTCGAGGTATACATATGATTTTAAGCACTTTACCGGACTCTCCTTTGTTCATCCTTGTGGTCAGCATTTATTCTCTGGCCGAAGAAACATTCAGAGTGGGTAGTATTTTTGAAAAGAAACAGTGATTGCTGGGAGCCTTCATGGGTTCATTAAAAACAAGTCATGGCTTGATGACATTCAGTTTCATTGGGCAGATACACTAAGCCATAAGACCCAGTGTTCTTAAATAAAGGGCGCTGTGAATTCTATAAAACATTTGGCAACGTTTTTAAGTGTGTTACTGTGGACAAAATGGGAACAGGGGTCTGAAGGAGGGTGACCGCAATTAGATGGGCAGAAAGTGGGCTGAGCTCCGTGCCCGCAGCCTGAATGATGAGCCTCGTTTGGTCCAGATGCATTTTCTATACTGTGGCTGCAGGCTCTGTGGCTGTAACAATTCATTTTAATCAATGACCTAAATCACGGCAGGCTCATCTATACTGTGGCAAAGAACCTGGGGGAGACAGCTCTTGTGTTGAATGAGAGGTTCCAAAGAGTACTGGGATAGTGCCTGCACCAGGAAGGTGGGTCTCAAAGGCACAGTTGTGGGCCTGCTGTGCCCACAGGGAAGCCAAGCCGTGGTTTGTCATGGGGTTTGGACGCAAGGTTTATGATGCGAAGTTTAAGCTTTCACAGAAGGTTCATGATATTTTATAATCAATCCTGCTACTTAGACTACAGACACCCTCCTCAGGGTCTCAGAGGACTTAATCCAGAGAGCTTCTGATGGGTCTTTCTTCTTTCACACCCACTTTCCCACTAGCCCACTCAAGTGTGCCCCATCTACCCATCTACTGTCATTCACCAATCTGCCCACTCATCACTCATCATCCAACTACCTATTCATCTATCTACCCAATCTTCATTCACCCATCCATCCACTTACCCACCCATTATCCATCCATCAGTCCATCCCTCCATCCGCCCATCCATCCATCTTCCCACCCACCAACCCACCCACCTGTCTATCTACCCACCAACCCACTCACCTATCCATCTACCCATCCTCCTAGATACAGCATCCAGCACGTGTCTGCTCTATCTCAGGCAGTGTACCGGGTGCTGGAGAGCTAACAGATGAGTTAATGCAGCTCCTACCATTAAAGAGCTCATAGCCTGTTTATGGGTGGGCATGTGTGTGAGTGGGAAAACAGAGGACAGACAGTCAGTGAGGGCATTATAAAGTGTGGAAGTGAGATCAGGCTGAGGCTCTGGGCAGTTTAGGGGCTCTAGAGGCCCCAGACATGATTATTGCCTGATAAATGTAATTCTCTTATCCCCGAGGCCTGGTGTTCTTCAATTCTTCCTCTTTCTACCATCCTTGCTTCCTCTTGACCCACCCTTCCCTTTTCTAGAATTATGAGAGCTGACAACAGCCAAGGGTTGGGGGAGAATAAATGAATTTCCGGCTTGTATATCATTGCAGAAGCACAGACTACTCTTTGCAGGTTTCACCCTGACCAGTAGCCATTTATCTGGATAATACATTTATTTATTGCTGCTTGACCATTTTGCATTGAGATATATGTGCAAACTTAAAGTGCCAATGATTTGCTTGCAAACATCAAAGGTAGGAAAAGAAAATGAAATTGGGCATATTAGATTATTCGGTATTGAATTCAACGTCGGCAGCCTCCCATTTTTCTCCATCTCCTGCTTTTTGTACAAATCAATTTACATGGCTTTTGCTGGAAATATTATTTAGCATCAAAATCTACGGGTAAAACCCAGCCGTGGTCATCATTCTCGTACCAGCAGGCAGTGAGATGTGGAGCGGGGCTGCTGCTGGGCTGGTGTCCGCGTGGCTGTGCTGCACAGGCTTTCCTCCTATCCCTCATGCCCACAGACGCGTGCACACAGGCAAACGCGTGCACACACGCGCACACACGTGCATACACGCACACACGCACACACGTGCATACACGCACACACGCGCGCACACACACGCGCGCACACACACGCACACACGCGCACACACGCACACACACGCACACACGTGCATACAGCACGCACGCATACATGCACACACGTGCATACACGCACACACACGCATGATGAACCAAAGTCACTGTACTGTGATCGGGGGGATTAAAAGAATGAGTCATTGACGACTAGCGAAGGTCAGGCTTGTCTGTAAAAGCTGCCTGGGCTTGGGGAAATCACAGGGTGGGGGGCCTCTGGGTTCTTTCCTAGGAGGCTATAGGGGTGATGACGCCCCGTCTTGGGTGTATGAGGATTCGAGCTCAAGTGTGGAGATGCACGTGTTCAACAGTGAAGTTCTCCTAAACCTACCCCACCACCCGGGCCCCAGGCATGCGCAGGCCGCACATCAGTGATGTGTGTGGGAGGGCGGCCACCGTCCAGGCAGCTGTGCCGACAGAGCCCCTGCCCCTACTACCCGCAGCATGTGCGGCCAGGGCTCCTCGTTCCTCTCCGTGGGGCCTCTGCACCCACGCCTGGCAGCCTTCCTGCCTTCCTCCAAGTTCAGCCCCTCAGTTTCCTTACCCCTCCCTGAGTGCCCTTCTGTTACCAAAAGCTCAGTCTCTCTGTGCACCGGGGCCAAATCAAATCTCAGAGACAGAGTTTTGGGTGAAGTGGGAAATAATAGCTTTATTGCTTTGCCAGGCAAAGGGGGCCACAGTGGGCTGCTGCTCTTGAAAACTATGTGTCCCAGCCCGGAGGATTTGATGAGGGGTTTACAGCAATGGTTCAAAGGTGGGGTCTCTGACAAGATCGGGGGTGAGCAGGGCTTCCACTCCTTAATCTCATCTCAGGTGGTCTGGGTCTCCTAATCTTGAGGAGTTTCTCTGGTCCCTTTAATCTCGCCTCAGGTGGTTTCCTGGCTGCTCCTCCCTTGATTAGCAACTGTTCGAATCTGCGCTTCGGAACTCGGGGAAGGTCATGGAGGCTGGAATCTTGCCTACGGGAAGCAGGGGACACACGGGCCTCCGTGCCCGGGAGCCCCTTGGGGCCCCGCTGGCTTTGCTCCCTCTACCCAAGTGGTTTCTCTTCTAACCCAGGCCCCAGCCAGTCACGGGATCACATGACCCCTATTAATTTTTTATCTTTTTCTAAAACTCGCTTTCATAGGTAAGTTTACCTGGCAGGGTAGAATGACATATAGGCCAAGACATGGAATATTTAGGCTCTCAAGGTTCTAGTTGGCTTTATCTCTACCTGGCTTGTAGCTCTGTGCGAGGCCCTATGTGGGTCTCAGTTTCCATATCTGGTAAGTGGGGTAATTCTGGCCTTGCTTACATCATCAGGTTTTTTGATTGGTTTTTTCTTTAAAATTTAAAATAAATTTTGGCTGTGTTGTCTTTGTTGCTGCGCGAGGGCTTTCTCTAGTTGTGGCGAGCAGGGGCTACTCTTCATTGCAGTGTGCGGGCTTCTCATTGCGGTGGCTTCTCTTGTTGTGGAGCAAGGGCTCTAAGCACGTGGGCTTCAGTAGTTGTGGCACACGGGCTCAGTAGTTGTGGCTTGCGGGCTCAGTAGTTGTGGCTTGCGGGCTCTAGAGCGCAGGCTCAGTCGTTGCGGCCCACGGGCTTAGTTGCTCCGCGGCATGTGGGATTTTCCCAGACCAGGGCTCAAACCTGTGTCCCTTGCATTGGCAGGCGGATTCTTAACCACTGTGCCATCAGGGAAGTCCCACGTCATCGTCATCAGGTTTTATAAGAATCACACGAAGGAATGAATGTGAAAACAGTCTGCTAAGTTAATCCACATTCTAGAGCAGTGATTAAACATGGACCTGGCGGGGGCCCCTGGCTTCCACCCCATTTACTGGCTGTGTAACTCCGGCAAGTTGCTCAGTGTCTCTGAACCTGGGATTCCTCCTGGGTAACACTTACTTCAGAGGGTTGTTCTGATGAGGGGTGGGGGGCAGTAACCGTTAACTGTGACCTGGTAGCCTCACGCTTTGCTCAGGGCCTGCTGCATTCTGAGCCTTTAGTGGTTGGTAGGGATCACTTTGCAGTTTTAAAAGGTTACTAAAGCATGTGGAAGTTGGCTGATTGAGAAAATGGGATTTTACTTTATGAATCAGGAAAAGTTCTGAAAAGCTGGGATCTTTCCTAGGGATCCCAGAAAAGGGGAAAAGGGTCCGTTTTCTCCGTGACATCTCCTGTCCTCCTCTGGGGCAAAATGAACCCGACGGAGGTAGGGGAGATTCTCAGAACCAGCCACCCAGAACCTGGGGCCCCGCGGGCCTGCACCTCCTCCCAGGGCTCCCCTGCCCATCCTCTGGTTCCTGCTCCCCGGGTGCGCCCTGAGCAGGCAGGTAGCCGAGCAGGGCCCCACAGTCCCTCCCACTTGTCCTGTAAGCACCGCCCCCACCCCAGCTGGGTCAGCGACCATGCCTCCGCCTCTCCCCCCTCCCTCTTCAGCCTCCCGCCCCTCCTCCCCGGTGGCCCGCAGGAAGCCCATCTAATGAGGTGCACTTGGCTGCCTGCTGAGGTGGGCAAAACTGCTCTGTCAGCATTTCTTCAGCGTCTAATAAACCACAGAAAAATTCCCTGCAGACAAAAGCTCGGCACTGAGGCCCTCTGCTTAGAAAGTAGTTTCCTCCTGAAGTTAGAGTGAAGTCAGTTTCCAGGGCTGTTCCCCACCCCACGGTTTCCTTTTGGGAAAGGATGTGGAGGGCTGAGGAAGGAAGAGGGCAGGAGACAGCCACTTGGAAATTTCAGGCTTGCCCTCCCTTCCCCCACCTCCCTGTCCCCTCCTCCCTCCCCTTTCTCCCTCCCTCCCACTTACAGGGTCTGTGGCTTCAGTGGTGTTATGGTTTAAAAACCTGCAAACTCCACCATCACACCTTCTGCCAGAGTGGAGCGTGGTATTTTGTTGGAGCAAAGTGTTTCAGTCCCTGAGACGGCACACCCGACATTTGTGGCTCCTTTACATGTTGCCACTTGGTTCTGGCTCGAAACCGTGGAGTTTTTGGAGTCAGGTGGACCTGGATTATGTTTCCAGATCTTCCTTTTAGTAGATTGAGGGCATGGAGATTCTCACATCCCTGTACACAAACGTGCACGCAGTTGGTGCCCAATAAAGGTGCAGTATTGCCCCGACTGGCATGTGTCTCTGAAGCTTCTCTAGAGTGTACAGGGGGCTCTCACACACATCCTTTCTTTTGGGCACTGCACAGCCATTAGGAAACAACCTATCTAGTCTGAGGTAGCGTCCGAGATAAACACAGTGGGACACTGGTTAAAGCGGTGAGAAGGTGAGAACGTTTTCTTGTGTACGTGCTGCTGTGGGGCTGGTGGAGGGAAGGGGGGGGCAGCTGAGCTTCATTCTGACTTAGCAGACGTTCCCGGTGTTCCAATACGGGAGTGGGGGGGGCGGGTGAGTGGGGGTCTGAGCAGAGTCAAGCGAAACACGGCGAGAAGCAGGTGAGAGGTTGGGCGGTGTTGGTGCCGTGTCTGCTGACTGGCACTCATCACACTGGGACAAGGGCCCCAGCCTGCCGGACGATTGCATTTCAAAGGCTTGGCTGCAGGTCCTTGAGAAAGACACTCCAGGGTGGTAGGAGATATCAGTACATATACATCTCAACAGAAGGATGGATGGAGGAAGGATTTACAATTTTAAGCTTTCTAAAGAAACTAGGGGTTCAGGAGTCCACAATCAGGTGCTGGCTGAAACAAATGGCAGATCCTTTGGTGGCCTCGAGCTGTCTTCAGCGGCATTTTTTAGGGGACGTGGCCTTAGGCTGCTAGAAGCTGTGTTGGAGTTTCTTCAGGCTTCCTAGTGTGCGTGTGGGCAGGTGGAGGAAATGGTTTATGTTGAAAGCTGCAGTTCTTCTCGGCCCAGGTGGAAGCCTGGTCTCAGCAGGCTCAGAGGACCCTGGCTGGAGTCAGTCAAGGACAGAGCAACGGTGTCAGCAGGAGGCCAGGAGTTGCTACTCCTCCCATTTTACGGAGGAGGAAACAGAGCCTGGGGGAGATCCCCCCCGCTCACACACGAGTGATCAGGGTACCACCGTCACCTGGGGCCTGTGCCGGGTTTGCGCCTCTGGATGGAAGCAGATGTGACAGTTCCGTATGACACTCCAAGGAAGGGCAACGAGCGTTTGTCCACCAGGCCCAGAGCTGCTCAGAACCAGGCCCCGAGCCTCCTGTGCCCTGTTCTCCGAGTCCCGAGGATGGGTTCTTTGCTCCCTTGTTTATTCCGTGGGTGGGTTTGTTTTCCTCGCAGTGGGGAGAGGGCAGTGAGGTGGCCCGTCTAAGTCACAGGGAGGTAGCTCTGTGCTCCCAGCGGCCTCTTCCTTCGGAGCCCTGGTGTGGCCTCCAAGTTTTCAGGCTGGGACAGGCGGGACAGGGCGTGGGACATCCTGAATCCTGCCCTGGGTGGTCCCATCACGGGCCAGATCCGGGGTGTGTGCTAGAGCTCTCGCGTCCCTCTCAGCCTCCAGGGCACTGGGCTACAGTGCTCTCTGTCTGGTCTGGGCTGCCCCACCTCACTGGTGAGCAGATCGCCATGGAGCTGACCTCGAGGCCGGCTGGGCCCTGTTTCGGAAGAAGAACGCAGGGTGCAACTGGCTCCAGCACGCCAGGGTCTCCTGCACCTCTTTGGCGGCAGCTCTGTGTGGTGGGTGCCACTGTGGCTGGGCCCAGGCACCCGCCTTCTGGAAGCTCTGGGGTGGTGAGGGGTGCAGTTTCCTCCTCTGTGTCTTCCAGCATTGCCCTAGAGTTCCCCTGTGTCCTGTTCTCCATCTGAGGAGCTTTCTCCTTGGCTCTGCTCACGTTACATCAGCACCCACACAGCTGGGGTGTCCAGGACCAGACGTGTCTGCTGGAGGGAAGTGGCCCCCGATGGGGGTGCTGGGATGGCCAGCTGAAGTGGGTGTCAAATGGGAGTGCTGGCTGAAAGCAAACACGGAGGCTGTGCCTGAAAGGGGCTGGTCCAGTGGGGAAGAGTGGGGTCCCAGCCACAGGAGGCTGGGAGGGGCAGAGCAGAGGGGGCTGGGAGCCGGGGCAGAGAGTGAGGGCTTGGGGAAGGCAGCTCAGAAGTTGGACCCCAGGGCTGGGCCAACAGGGTGTCAGGCTGTCACCAGGCCGTGGTCCAGGGTCAGGTTCTCAAAAGATGACCGGCTGGAGGGGAATGAAGGACGTCACGCCTCAGTCAACAGAAGCGCTGAACTGGCTGCGGGAGCAGGTCGTTTCAGACGCTGGGGGTCCTGGTTGGCAGGCGCTCCCCTTTGTTAGAGGTCCCGTCTGGTGCTGAGCACTTTCCTGCTCTGGGTCCTCTGACGGGTTGTTCTCTGGACTCCAGGGACTTTTTGAATGAAACTCCAGGGCCCACCATCCAGACAGGTGGGCACAGGGGAAGAAAGCGGCATCAGACTCATGCCGGGTTGTATCACTTGTTATTCCTTCTGGGTCATTAGTCCCTGGGGAGCTGGCTTCCCCAGCGGTGGAGGGCAGTGGGGGTGGGGAGAACCCCATTTGTTATTCCCTTTCTTCCCAGCGTAGGGGGCCTCCTCCTTGAGCCCTCACTCAGGGGGCAGTCACCAGCTCTGGGCCTTCCAGGACGTACTTCACGGTGACCAGGTTCTCATGGGTAAGAAGGCAGGGGTGCCAAGCAGTGCTGCCCGCAAGCAGGAGGTGCTCACGCCAGGGCGGGACTCTCCCTGTGCTGGGCTGTATACCAGCTTGAAGATGCCCGCTGGTAGTAGGCGTCAGGTGCCTGCATCAGAGCTCCCTGCAGCACTGTTTAAAATACAGACCTAGGGACCCACCGCAGGCCCAAGAGCCTGCGTGGAATCAAGTAGCCTTCAGGCTGGGGGGCCGGGAGTAGAGAGTGGCAGCCTCCCTCCCAGCCTGAGTCTGATGCTGGCCCGGGCATGGATGGCGTGGGTGCTGGACCGCAGAATGCTCACCCTTGAACTTAGCCCAGCACTCAGAGGGACCCTTCCCGGTGCAGGGGGCATGCACAGAAGTCAGGGATGGGGCGTCTTTCCTGGTGTGTTTCTCCAGCAGGGTTCTGGCTGCTCCCAGGTCTGCCTGTCTGTCGGTTTCATTCTATGTGTCTTAAAAGCACCATTCCTTTTCAGAGGAAGCTATTTTGACTTCAACATCTGGGCCATTATTATTTTTTTCTCCTCCTTCTCCTTCTTTTCTTCTTCTTCTGAGATTCAGGAAGGAAACGCCTCCCTCCTTTCCTAAACTGCAGCGTCCTGAGGACCATTAGTCCGTGACCGGAATGGGCAGGGGCCCAGCGTCTGCACATGGCTGGCTGGGGACACAGTTTCCCAGGACCCACCCAAGATGATCACTCTGTTTCCTACCCACATCTTGATTTCCCTTTTCTTGTTCCAAGGCCAAGGGCACAGGTTTTAGGTCCAGCTCGCTCAAAGCTGGCCGACTTTGGACCTTCCTGTCTCAGATGGGGAACACCCTGAGGCCCTCGACGCCTCCTTTGAGAGCTCGGCTTGCCCTTTGACCTCCAAGGCTTGCAGTCCCGGGATCCAGGCTTCCTTCCGGGAGAGGCTTTGGGTGTGTGGCTCTGAGATGGAGGGTGGACCCATCGGCAGGCTGGGACTCCTTTTCCCTGGGTACCAGTAACAGGTGGGTGTGGGCTTGGCAGGGCCAGATCCTCTGGGAGGGACACTAGCAGCCAGCCCCCCGACCCCCATTGGTTTCCATACATGTCTCCCCCAGGCCTCTGTGGGGAACCTGCAACCCCCTGGAGCAGGGCAGGACCATCCTCACTGCCCAGGTGACATGCCTCTTCCCTTGGCTCAGGAAGACAGACCACCGGGGTGGGGGTCACACCTTGTCTGCCTGAGCCTTTGATGATCCCTCAGCTTTCCCAGCTCAGGGGTGGTGGGAGGGCTCCTTGTGCCCTGGATGGATGTCAGATCCAGGTCAGCACCCTTCCCACCTCTTCCTGCTAGGAGGCATTTTGATTTGGGCTGCAATCTTCCTACAAAATCTCCCTTTTTTGTTCTACGCTGGCCTCTGGCTCAGCCTGGAGGGAAGCAGTACAGTGAGGTGGAAAGAGCCCAACCCTTGGGAGGAAGCTGACCCGGGTTTGAACTCAGCCCCGGTGGTCGCTCTCCGGAGCAGGGAGTTTGCATGTTTTGCTCATTTGAGAGCCCCCAGCTCCTAGACCACGTGGTGCGTGCACAGTGCATATCCACTAAACTCACACACACGCACTTACATGGTATTGTTACCAAAGAGCAGATTGGTAAGAAACAAACACCAAGATAACCCCAAAACTCTGGCTTCTGCCCAGCCAGCTCTCCCTCGCTCTGTACCTGTGCATTGAAGCTTAAATCTGGGGGGCTTAAATGTGATCTCGGGTGGCCTCAGCCTGCAGCGGCTTGAAGCAAGATTTCGGTTCCTGGCCAGAGATGGAAGTCAGGCTGCGGCAGTGAGAACACTGAACCCTAGCCGCTAGACCAGTGGCCGGTGACAAAGCCCTGGCCCGTACGGCTTTGCAGAAATGAATTCCCACAAAGATGGAAAGCAGTGAAACAAGTAAAGTGTTTATTAGGAGGAAAAGGAGTACGTGTGGATAGACACACAGGTGGGCTCACCTTGAGAGTCGCGCCCTTGTGGTAGTTTGAATCACTTTTACGGGGCATTTCTTCTGGGTTTCCTTTGGCCAATCACCTTGCTTTGGCTGGTTCTAAGTCTGTATTTGGTTTATCTCAGGGTTCTCCCGTGTGTGCACACGCATCTCTTAGCCAAGATGGATTCCAGCAAAGAGGCCGATAGGTAGGTTGACATCACCTACTATGGGGTGGCCACCCCTCCCTTTTTGACCTTCAAGGAGACTTTCTGCCCATGTGTAGTCGTGAAGGTCTCCTTGACTTCGAGAATGAGGAATATGTGGCCTTTTCTCTCTCATCTGGGCAGGGCTCAGCTTCTCCTCCCTCCTGCTATTTTGGAGCATCAGTCCACAGGGGACGAACTCCAGCGGCTCAGCCTGAGGCCCATCTATCTCCTGCCTCAAATCCAGGCAGACAGACGCCTCCTGGGCACCCTCTCAGGAAGTCGCAGCGGGGCGGGGGCTCCCCTCCTCCTCACTGATCACAAGTCCCTCCTGCCTGGTCTGCAGTCAGCCTGCCCGGATTCCTTCTCCTGCTGGGTCTGGCACAGCATGCTCTCTGTTCCCAGGAGCCCCCTTGGGGGGCCGCTGGCCTGGGTGCCCTCACAGTGCACAGCAGCTGGGCCTGTCTCCTATGCACAAGGAAAGCCCAGCTAATCGCACACATGGGCCCCTCTGCTTGCAGGCCGATTTGCATTGTGGGTGTATCCCTGGTCTCACAGGAGTCTGGTTCTGGCGCTCTGCCCTCTATGTTCCTCCTAAGCCATGTCTGCTTCCCACTCTGGCTCCTTGTCTTCTGGAAACTATGAGTTTGGGGCCTTTGGGAGGTGCTTAGGTCACGAGGGTGGAGTCTTCATGAATGGGATTAGTGCCCTTATAAAAGAGACCCCACAAAGTTCCCTAGCTCCCTTCTACCAAATGAGAGTCCTAGAAATCTGTGACCCAGAAGAAGGCCTTCACCTGACTATGCTGGCACCCTGATCTTGGACTTCTAGCCTCCAGAACAGTGAGCGACACATTTCTGTTCTTTATAAGCTACCCAACCTGTGGTATTTTGTTGTAGCAGCCCGAACAGACTAAGATGGTCTATCTCCCCACCTGCCGGACCCCTGAAGGCAGCTGCTGTGTTCTGTACTTCTTTGAATCGGCCCTTATGTGAGTGTGTCCTGCATTTATGTTGAATGATCTGAGTACAGAGGGTTTCAATGACTTGAAATCTAGGGCAAATGACTTTTCAAGCCTCCAGATAGGAACACTAATCTTTTAATCTTAGTGTGGCAGTATGCAGGGTTTAATTGAGTTGTGTTGGGACGGTGACAATCCAGGCAGCTTAATAAATGCCACGTGGAGTGGAATCTCAGGCAGAACTTGTTCTGTGAGCAATTTTGAACTATCACGAGGAGGGAGGTAATACAGAATGAGCGCGGGGCACGGTGTCTGGGGCTGGAGTGCCCAAGACCCAGCCTGGAGATCCCTTTTATGGGTCTAACGGTGCTGGTTTGGATGGACACACTCAAACAGCATGCACACAGAGAAGCTTGAGTCCTTGGCGAAGTGAAGGGTCATGGGTGTTTTTAACTTGTGTCTGATGATGAAACACAATGAATCCTAGAACCCACTGATGATGGATGCTTAGTTTCTTTGCACATGGAAGTAAAGGATGGGCTTTCTTGACCCAGGACCTCAGGCAACGCCCAGGGGGTAGGAGAGGAACTCCTCCAACAGAAACGGCAGCTTTTCATCCGAACGAGCTTCTTAATGTTCATCCCAAGGTGGCCTTCCGTGGGCACCCTGGCAGCGAGGGGCCCCTAGGGCAGGATGCCAGTCAGAACCTGCTGGGAGTGTTGTTACCATGCAGATTCCCAGGCCCTGCCCAGGCCTACTGAACCGGAGACTTTGGGGGAGGAGGTGGGGCATTCATAGCTTCTGGAAGGTTCCCGGGTGTCTCTGGGGTCACCGGCTCAGCCGGCCTGCAGAGTGACTTTGGGATCTACTGCCAGGGCAGAAGAACGCCCAGCAGATTGACCTTGGAGGCAGTGTGACTTTCATCAGTGATGTATGACAGTGTCACCTCCCTCCCTCAGCTAGTGACCTTTCTGCCTAAAGGTGGAACTTATATTGACTGAATGCCTGCTATGTGCAAGGCCTCTGCAACTCTGTGAATTAGGAACTGTCACCATCCCCATTATACAAACGACACAGCTGAGGCACAGAGGGGCTTGAGTAACTGGCTCGAGATGGAACCAGGGCTGGAGGGTGGCAGAGCCCGGCATTCCAACCTGGCCTGCTAACTGCACGCCAGCTGCTACCTGCGCTCTGGACTGTCTCTAGATGAGGTGTCCTATAGTCCCCAGAGGTTAGCAAGGGCTGGAGTAGCATTCCAGGCACTGCTGCTACTGGCTGAGTGTCCTTGGAAGGCCACTCCCCCCTCAGGCCCTGGCCCCATTATTCCATGGTTGACTCTCAGAGCTGCCCCTCAGGCCTGAGGCCCCCCATTTCCTTTGCACTTGGTTTCTTGGTTCCACAGGGAACTGAGCTGTCATCCAGGTAAAGAGATGGGGCCTCCTTGGTTTCCCTTTCTAATTTGGGCTCCCACCTCTGAAGAGAAACACATTTCCTGCTTCCTCATTTTGTGAAATAAGTTTTAAATTAAACTGTTTCTGATACTGTGCTCATTGTAGTAAATTTGGAAAAGCAAAAGTGTAATGATACAAAAAATTCACCCACAATTTTCCCATTCGCTGTTAGCATTAGTACATTTTTCTATCCAGTTTTTTTAAACTTGTTTTCTCTTTCTTTTCTTTTCTTCCAGTTTTATTGAGATATAATTGACATACAGCACCATATAAGTTTAAGGTGTACAGCATAATGATTTGTTCTTTCTCTAAACTGAGCTCATACTGTAAATAAAGTTTTGCATTCTGGTTTTGGTTCAACATTAAATCAAAAACATTTCCCCGCATCATTAAAACAGCTTTTTTGTTAACATATTTTTCATAGTTGCATTATGTCCCATTGATGTGATAATTTATTACTTAACCACTTTCTACGTTTGGGTTGCTTTCCCATTTCTTGCTTGGATGTGAATGCTTGTCAGACATCTTTATGTGTCAGTTTTTATCCACATCTTTGAGAGATTATGTAGAAGCATTATCTGTGGGTTGTTACAAAGGCTCTTAATACAAATTTGCAAATTGCTTTCCTGAAGACTTGTGCTAACTCATCTTCCTGCCCTTGTGAGTTAGTATTTGACCTCAAAGAGGTGCTATGGGTCCTTGATTCTGAAGTGACCCTCCAAATCAAATTGGGGCAGAAAGGACATGGGAGCAGCCCATTTCTCCATGATGGGGAGCCCCCCCAGGATGTTCAGCCTCTGTTAAGGGAGCACGTGGTCTGTTGGCCTAGGAGGATAAAGCTCACCTTTAGCGGATTGGGCAGGACGTATCTGCCTGTTAAGCCTGCTCTTTGCAATAGATTTCATTTTAGAAGGTCCACTGCCCACCTAACGTCAGAGAATTTCACATAGGAATGGCTTTTAGATTTTGATAATGTTTCTGCTCAATCACTTAGTGGAGTCATTATTTTAATTTTGCTTTTTAAGTGTTCCAACTTTCCATGCCCCTTCCCCGCTCAAGATCCAGCCCCAGAGTGCTTGAAGGAGGAGCGGAGGGCTGAACACCACTGCCGGTGTCATCTCAGCGCCACGCGGGCCCCAGGACGTCTCGGCGTGCACGTGCGCACACACGGACACACGCACGCATGCGTGCGCGCCACCTGGAGCGTGTAGGAGAAAGTGAGCTGGAGTCTGGGCACTGCCACGCCCCCTCCCTTTTGTGCTCGGGATGGAATTATCCGTTAACCCAGCGCTGGTTTTCTGTTGGACCTTGGTACCTCTTCAGAAACCTACTCAACGCTTTACCCCAGGAAGTCGTTGCCATTCAAAATAAATTAAAATGACTGATACTTTGCACCGAAAACTGAAGCGCACCTCCATCCGCATCTAGCATACGTCATAGGCTGTTGTGCTGCGAGCTCGTTGTACCCCCTTCCCTGGCCCCGTCCCCTCCCTGTCCCTTCCCCAAGCTTCTTGCAGGAAGGAAATGGAAATGAGAGACTGGGTGACCGCTGGTGGGCTTTACGTGGCCCTCGGGGATATTTTGAGGTGTAGTGGTCCATGCAGGGCCTTTCAGCTCCCACTTCACCAATGGCTGCATTACCTGCTTGTGCTTCAGGCTGCTTTGCCCCTCCCCATCCTGAACTCAGCTGGAGCTGCTGGTAAAGTGTCAACTGTCATGTCTTGGATTGTCCATGTGTCTTCTTGCCTGCCTGTAGTGGGCTTTTTTTTTTTTTTTTTTGCTATAGGCTCCTCTAAGGAGTCATTTTCCAAGGGTAAACTTAGGAAGCTGATGGGAGCCGAGGAAACTTTGAGGATGGGGAGGCAGGTGGCAGGTGGCCCTCTGGGGGTGAAATACCCACATCTTCTCCCTGCTCCTGCCTACCCTTCACCAGCTCTGTTCCACGGGGGACCCAAGCCATTAGCGGCCACAAGTTGGGCCCTGGCTGATGGGGCTTCTTGAGACCCAGTGGAGTCTCTTGGGAAAGTACGCGGGGTCCTCACGTCCAAGGCCTTGTCCCCACGTGGACTGTGAGGTCCTCAGAGTGGGCACCACCCCTGGCAATGCTGCCTCTTCCCTCGGTGCTGACTTCTGGAAATGCATAACTGACGCTGTTGCCCATCCTCATTCACCAACAGTTACAGAACCCCTCTGAGTAGGCGCTGTTCTAGTGCTTGGCGTCCCTTGCTTTCATGAGCCTACATTCTTGGGGGAGGCAGAGGGATTAAACAATAAACACAATGTGCTTCATAATTCATACACTGTGGTGGAAGTGATTAAGTGTTTGTAACAGAGATGAAGTAGGACAGTGTCAGTGGCCTGGGGGTGCCAATCGTAATTTTACCTAGGTGCCACGGTGAGCTTCTGGCATTTCGGCAGAGTCTTGAAGGAGCTGAGGGTGTTGACCATGCAGATGTCTGTGGAAAGGATGTTCCAGGCAGAGGCAGAAGTAAGTGCAAAGGCCCTGGGGCAAGCGTGAGCCACAGTGAGGCCATGTAGCTGGAGAGTGCAAGGACACCTGAAGCGAAGGCATCGGAGAGAGCTGGGGCCAGGCCCACGGGGCCTGCGATCCTTCGCACAGACTCGGGCTTTCACTCTGAGTGAGGCAGGAGCCTGGCTGGGGTTGTGGGGATGGACTGTGGACGCCCCGTTGGGAGGAGAGGGCAGTGGTCCAGACGGATGCTGACAGCAGGTGGGACGAGGGGGTTAGCTGTGACGGTGGTGAGAAGTGGCCAGATGCTGAATGCATTTCGAAGGTAGGGTTTTTGACCCAAGCAGTCAGAAGCATGGTGTTGCCATCAACAGAGATGGCAAAGGCTGTGGGTGGCACAGGTTTTGGGGCAAGAGGTGGGCACGCAGAGCTGGAGGAGGAGCCCACCAGCACCCAGGAAGCTGGGCTGATGGATGGGTGGCAGGCTGCGGGCCAAGGCTGGTGTCAGCATGTGGAGGCTCTCTGCCGAGGCTTCTGTTTCCTCTGTGCAGCGGGACAGTTGTCAGGCGAGGGTGAGGTTGGTGAAGGTGTTGGAGCATTTGGGGAGAGACAAGCAGGAGACAGCACCGCATTGCTGTGTAGAAGAGGGCAGCCCTGGGGCACGGTGGGGACACACGTGAGCTTCGTGCCGTGGTGGGTGAATGGAAGAAAGCAGCAAAGCAAGGTGATGAAGGGGTGAAGGGGTCACCCGGCCGGCAAAAGGCATGGTCAGCAGGTGCTGGCTGAGGCCAAGGAGGCGTGCATGGAAGGAATGAAAAGAAATCTGTAAAGACAATGGGGGCTGGAATGGCCAGGTATGAGTTCTTCTTTGCTTTATTACGTACTTGTATGTGTTTCCCCATTTCTTTCTTATCTCTCATCCACTCCTCGCTAATATAAAACACAAATGACAGCATCTCAAATGGGAATGGTGACTGAGCTGGAAATGGGATGCATGTTCTCCAGAGACAGAACCATGGCCTTTGCCCCTTCCCTTCTGAGTGGGTTTGCATGAGGGGTGTGGGGAGGTGAAGCCACATTGCCTCTGTTGTTTGGATGAGGCTTAGTTGGCAAAGGTGGAGACTGCCCTGTCCATTGCAGGCTCTGAATCTCTCCTGCATTCCCTTCTGCATCGCTGCAGGTCAGGCGCCCGGAACTACACTTTGTAGGGTCTCCTTTCTCAAGGTCTGGCAGAGGCAGCTGAAGGGAGGCCCTGGTGTGAGGCCCGGGAGGTGGAAGAGAAAGGGACCCTGTGCCTGCAGGGTGGCAGTGGGTGACAGATTCTGAGAGCCGGCTGCTCAGTGAAGGGGGCACCAGGACAGTTTCTGTGGCCTCCTTGACCCTCGCTCCCAGCCTTCCAGCAGTCGTGAAAGCCTTCAGTTCTCTGCTAATAAGCGGGATACCTCGAGAGGCTCCTGGGCTGTTCACCAAACCCCTCATGATGCACCCTGGAAGGCTGCTGTTGTGGGATGCTGGGCCATGTGCCCCGACTGTGCCAGGGCAGGGAACACGGTTACTGATAATCCCTGGACAAGTGGACACAGGTGCCCCACCTGCCCTCTCTGTAGGGAGGGGTGGAAAGGCCATGCGGGGCTCCGGGGTCGCTTAGGGAATGGTACAGCGTCTACATGCCGAGTTAGATGGATTTACAGATGGTGTTCTCTATGTTTAAAGTTTCCTCATAAAACCGGTGAGTAGTCTTAAAATATTTCTACTAATAAACTGTGGATTGATGCTAATAGTAATAACAAAAGCAGAAGCCATAAGAAATGGCAGAACAGGCACTTGTACTCCCAGCAGGGACTTTTTTTTTTTTTAACATCTTTATTGGAGTATAATTGCTTTACAATGGTGTGTTAGTTTCTGCTGTATAACAAAGTGAGTCAGCTATACATATACATATATCCCCATATCTCCTCCCTCTTGTGTCTCCCTCCCACCTTCCCTATCCCACTCCTCTAGGTGGTCACAAACAACCGAGCTGATCTCCCTGTGTCATGCGGCTGCTTCCCACTAGCTATCTATTTTACGTTTGGTAGTGTATATATGTCCATGCCACTCTCTCACTTCGTCCCTCCCCGTGTCCTCAAGTCCATTCTCTTCGTCTCCAGCAGGGACTTTTGTTGCTTCCGCATTATGGAGTGAAAACATTGCTGAGCTGGTTAGATATTATATATTTGTATCATTAATAAAATTGTAAGAAATTATGTAATTTTAAAATAATTGTCTGTGTAATGTTTATCTCGCCAGTCAAGGTGATATTCTCAGTGTGTGTAATTGTCCAGCAGGTTAGGAGAGAAGCACATGGTGATCATCCTTGGATGGAGAGGCCCGTCCGTGTCCTCCCGTGGTGGGGGTGCAGTGGGGGGCAGCTCTGAGGAGTGGGGTGTGTGGACACAGGGGGAAGCTAGATGCAGAAAGGCTATCTTTATCTTCCCCTTGTATTCTCTAACTGGTAGTTTTCTACCGAAAGCTAATTATCTTTGGATGTAATTCTATGTTTAGACAGTTAACTAAATTCTCTTATTGTTCAAGTAGCTTTTCAATGCATTCTCCTGGTCCTTCCACGTATACAAATAATAATAATTTTGCTTCCTTCTTCCCAATTTTTATATTGAGCCACTAGCCTCAGATTGAACTCTGTATCAGCAAAGAATAGAATTTGAATGCACGTGTAATCTATTCTAGAACTTAAAAAAAAGACAACATCAAAATTATTTCATGGAGCTAGCATAAAATTCAGCCCAAAACCTGATAAAAAGAACACAGAAGTAAAAATTCATATTGATTGATGCAAACACTTGAAATTAAGTTTTAGCAAATGAAATCTCTAAAAATATTTTTAAAATAATGCAGTACAACGCATTCCAAGAATGCAAGAATATTTTACTGCCAGGAACTACTTAATATTAGAAAAAAGAATTGGGAAGTAATTTCCTGTATTAAAGAGTCTCAAGGAAAATAAAACACCATCTATGATTATCTCCATTAAAGCCAAAATGGCATTTGATAAAAATGTACAGTCACATCTAAAATAGGAATAGGTAAACACTCCCTCCATGTAGTAAGAGAAAGAAACTCAAACAAGAAACCAGCTTCCATGGAACAGGGACACACTGAGAGCCTGTCATTAATGGCAGAAACAAGGTAAAGATGATCATTTTCATCATGATTCTTTGACACTGTCCTAAAAGGACTAGTTAATAGAGCCAGAAAATAAAAAGGAATAAGATATAAAAATTGGGAAGAAGGGAGCAAAATTGTCATTATTGTCAGGTGACTTAGTTGTGTACCCGAAACAAGCAGGAGAACCTAGTGAGAACATTTTGAAAAATAAGGGAATTCAGTAAAGTGTGTGATTATGGAATTGATATACAAAATAATTCATTTGCTAATTTCTTCTATATTCTACATATTTTTCCTATATTCAAATTAGGTAACTCATGTTTTCCTGGAAAGTCATCCATTTCTTCCAGGTTTCATATGTATTTGCATGGGTTTGAGCAAAATTTGCTTTTATTATGATTTATACATTTTTTTCTGTGGTTATTTCCCATTCTCACTTCTCATCTGGGGCAGTTTGCTTGTGCTTCTTTCTTGATTGGATCAGTGTGCTGCGAATTCTCTCTTTGCTCCTCCCCCATCTGTTTTTCCGCCCAGCTCTGTCCTATCCGGTTCCAGGAGGCCAAGCTGTGTGGCTTAGTCACCTGAGCAGCCTTGCCGGCGGGCTGGCGCCCAGGTAGGTGGGGCAGCAGGAGGAAAGCAGTGTCACGGCCTTTCTAGGCCCGGCACACTGCAGCCCCTGCCCTCACCTGGTTCACATCTACATGTCACTTCCTCATTTCTTCAGTCCCGGGGTGGGGGGTGGGTGTGTGGGCCGTGACTTCACCTGGAGCTTGTCCCAGGTATCCTTCTTCCCCTCAACCTGCCCACACCTCTGGGAGCAGGTGGGCCCTTGAGGCCTGTAGGTGCCACTGTTTGTAAATGTCCCATAGGTGTTGAAAAGGCGGGAACGTTCAGTTTGCTGGGCAGGGTTCGAAACTTGTTGATTCATTTTGTGGCCTAGACCCCTACCCTTAATCTTCTGTCATTGCATTTCTGTGATTAATTAGATATAGGCAGAGAGAGGTGAATTCAATCTTTTTGCTACTGTTGTGTTTCTATTTCTCTGCGTATTTACTTAGTTTTTCCTTTATAATTTGGTGCCGCATTCGTTGGCACATACGTTTTCCTGACAGTTAGGGCTTTATTGCATATTACCCTCTTTATCATTATAAAGTGTCTTCCTCTCCATAATGCGTCCCCTGAACTGTCTTGACTGATTGTGCTTTCACAGCCCCAGCCTTGCTCATCACGGCTTTGCCCATCCATTTACTCTCAGGCTTCTCAGCGGCTTTGCTTAGGTGCAGCTCTTTTTTTTTTTTTTTTTTTTTCAGCAAGTAGATTTTTCAAATATAATCTTAAAGGTATGAATTTATCCAGTTATTGATATATCTGTCAAGTTTGATCTTAGTTCTATTGTCTTTTTTATGTTACTTTACTGAGTGTTAATGTTTTGTGTGTGTGTGTGCGTGTGTGTGTCTGTGTAGTTGGAATGTTTTCTGCCAGTAATATGCAGATTGATTGTCTTATATTTTAGTTTTATATTTGTACAAATTTTGAAAACTCCATTTCCTGATTTATCAACCTTCAGCCAGTTTTTGACAACCCAGATGAAACATGAGAAAAAGAAAAGATTTAGACTTTCTTCCAAATCCCTTTCCTGCCTATAGATCCAAGTTTGGTTAGTTTATATCATTCTCATGTGGCTAATGTCAGAATACTGGCCTGCTGGAATCATATTTTGACTCTCTTTAGCCCTGATTCTGTAAGTAACCCACTGCCAGGCTATCTCTAGTTCTTGTACCAGGCATCTCCAAGTATGTCTTGACTGGCTGGCTGGTTGTTTTTAGGACTTTCTAGAGACCTTCATGAGTGCAATATTTTGGGTACTTGCATATTTGAGGTTGTCTATTGCTCAACTTAGTATAAATTTTTTAGGTCACATTTTATTTCCCACAAATGTTGAATACATTCCTTTGTGGTCTTCTGGAATTTAGTGGTGCTGGGAAAAATCTGAAGGCAGCCAAATTTCCTTCTTTGTAAGGAGTTACATGTTTTATTTTTATTTTTTGCCTGGATGCCTAAAGACTTTCTTTTCTATCCTTGATAAAGCTTACTAGGATATGCTTTAGTGTTGCTTTCCTGTATCATTTTCTTCTGGAATATGGAGTGCCCTTTCAATCTGTAGCTGCAATTCTTCCTTTTTTTTCCCAAAAATATTTCCTTCTCAGTTACCTTTGAATATTTTTATTTCCGTTTGGTAGGTTCTCTATTTTAGGGATACCAATTATCCATAAGTTGGATACTTGTTGTTTGCTCTTCATGTCCACTGGTTTTTTTTCAAAAAGTACTTTAATCAATTTGTCTCTTTATTCTGCATTCATTTTGATTATATTCAGTATTTCCTCTTTGCCAGAAATGTGATAATCTACCCTGTCTTTCCTTTGCTACTTTTTTTAAAATAAATTTATTTATTTTTGGCTGTGTTGGGTCTTCATTGCTGCATGCAGGCTTTCTCTAGTTGTGGCGAGTGGGGGCTACTCTTCATAGCAGTGTGCGGGCTTCTCATTGCGGTGGCTTCTCTTGTTGCGGAGCATGGGCTCTAGGCACGTGGGCTTCAGTAGTTGTGGTTCGCGGGCTCTAGAGCCCAGGCTCAGTAGTTGTGGCACATGGGCTTAGTTGCTCCGTGGCATGTGGGATCTTCCCAGACCAGGGCTTGATCCCATGTCCCCTGCATTGGCAGGCGGATTCTTAACCACTGTGCCACCAGGGAAGTGCCCTCCTTTGCTATTTTTAATTTATTTATTGGTTCAGAAAGTCACTCCATTTGTTTCCTTATCTCTTTAATCTCCCCTTGTTATGCTGGTATACCATTTTAATCATTTAAACAATCTGTAAATCCTCTATAGTGTACAGAGCCCTTCCATATTCATTATCTCGTGTAATCCTTATGATAATTTTGAAGAGCAGGTGTTACCTGTTCCCCCCAACATTTTATTCTAAAAAATTTCACGTGTGGAAATGATGACAGAATTTCACAGTGAATCTCCATCTATCCACGCCTAAATTCCATCTACATTGTCCCATATTGCTTTATTGCTGTTTCTCTATCCCTCTTTCTTTCCGCCCATCAATCCTTCTTCTTTCTGATGCCTTTCAAATTTGCAGACATCAGTACACATCCCCCCGAATACCTCAGCAGAGTCATCTATTTTGGAGTTCTTTCATTGCCTTTCATTGTGAAAGCAGTCTTTGCTGTTCCCTCCAGACCGCTGGGCAGACCTGCACCCAGAGTGCTTCCTCCTGGCTCTGAAGAGGGATGCCACCACAGCACTCAGGACTCCTGCATCTCCTCTCCTTCCCCGCTGTCCTCATCCTCCCCGGCCCCCATACTTTCTGTGATTCTTCAGTTGGTTCCTTAGCCACTAGGAGCTGTGCCACCGCACCAATTCCTTCTCATGTCACTTCTCCCTTTTTTCTCCTTCGCTTTCTGAAATGTATGTTACAGACCTCAAATTCGTAATAAGTTAAACTAAGTTTTATTCACGTAGTAGTTATTAAATGTGACACAGGCCCCTCCTGGTTGCTGCAGTGAGCGAGGCTGGGATGGCCAGCAAGGTCACTGTGCACCCACATTTCCAACACCGCAGGACCTCTCAGAGCAGGTGATGGTCCTATGTTCCACTGCCTCTGAAGAGCCAGGGGCTGGGGAACCAATGCTGAGCCCCAAGGCACAAATGCCGATGGAGCTGTTCTCCACCCCTGCTCCGAGGGAATGTCTTTCTCGGCCCACTCAGGATGCCACTCCAGTTCAGGAAGGGACCTACCAGAGGAAGGAAAGGAGACGAGAAAGAGCACTGTTTTCCCTCGGCTCATCCAAGTGAGCCTGTCATCCAAGGAGAGAATCACGTGATACAAAAGACAAACAACTTTAGAGAGAATTGGTCACAGGACAGGACCCTGAATTTCCTAGGGGACAACATCCCCAGTGGCCAAACAGGCACAGATCAGGATGCTCAGTGGTCATGTCTGGAGAGTTGCCACTTAACTCAACCAAGGAGCACAGCTAGAAAGGGCATGACAAGGACCAGAGTGACCAGGGCAGGTGACACAGGGTCTCGCTCCCTGCTGGGAGGACTGCACCTCAGCTCTGCCTTTGGAGGCCAGTTGGGCCCTAATAAAACCGAATAAGCATCAAACCTATAACCCAGAAATTCTCCTGTGAGGCACCCTTCCCAGGGGAAGTCCTCCGTGGGAAGATGTGAACATGGCCATGAGCTGAGCATTGTTTACAGTACTGAAAAATCATAATGTCCACCAGGAAGGAACTGGCTGAATAAATCGTGCTATGTTCACATGCACACATTCTAACAGCAATTAAAATAAATGAGCTAGATGTATAGGAATCAACTGCATGAGAGCTTAAAACTGCAGTATGAATACGGTGAGTGAAGAAAGCATGTTTCAGAATTATAAATTCAGTACGACTTTACGGAAATAGTAAAAACAGTAAAGCTTTGCTACCCTGTCTTTTTGGATGCATATCCACAGAGCAAAATAAGACTGTTAGGATGGGAAGAACACATTCCAGCTTCAGATGGGGTTTGCCTGTCGGGCCAAGGAGAGGGAATGGGGCTGGGGAGGGGTACCCAGCAGATGCAATCGTAGCTGCATGCTTTTATTGCTTTAGAAATCTCCCAGGCACTTTTGGAGATGTTAACATCTGTTAATTGAGGGTGGTGGGTACACAGGCAGTAGTAGTTCTCTTTGTAATTTTTCATGGTCTGGAAGTATCATGCTTTCTCTTCCCTCATTTCAGTAAAAAAGTCCTGGAGCCCTCTGTGGTGGAGGGGAATGTGTCTGAGCACAGAGGCTGGGGCAGAAGAGCCGGCTGCTGAGTTCCTGGAGGGCTGCGTGGGCCCTGCTGGGCTGTGAGCCCGTGAACCCAGGACCAGGGTAATTAATTTCTGATTCCCTGACCTGGCCCGGGGTAGTACGGCAGCTGTTCGGGTCACCTTGTCTGGAATGAACAGACCGCTGACAGGGGTGGTGTCCCCCTTGCTCCTGTCTGCAGGGCCCACCTGGGGATCTGGATCGAGGGGCCATCCACGTGCCTGTTGAATGGACAGGCCATGAGCACGGGGTGGGGGCAGGGTCCTGCAGAGGGTCGGCCCCCTCCTGGGCCCTAGCCAGGGAGGGCTTGACAGGGGAAGGAGTGGGCACTAGCCCAGAGAGGGGGCGCGGGGAGGGCTGCCTGCTTCTGCTCCCCGTTCAGGCCTCTGTGACAGACATCGGAAGCGAGTGGTCCCAGGCCCACAAGTCCTCATGTCTCTCCCTGCCTCAGGGATGCAGGAGCAGAGCTGCAAAATGCTTCCAGAGCCTGCCCTGGGCTTAGATGTGGGAAGGAGGGCTGGCAGTAGGAACCACACCACTGTAACAACAGTACAATGCTGGAATTTTGGATGCAAAATGTCTCAGCTGTAATGTACCTGGCATCTCCTCTGTCAGGAAGCTGATTTCATACACTACTGGGCGGGGATCAGAAGGGGTGCCTTTGTGTGAAGTTTGAAAATAGATACTGGTGCCTTCAACCTAGAGCCCTGGGGAGGGTGTTAGCGGGTATTTGGATGGGCCAGCTCTGGGCAGCTGGCGAGGCCAGGAGGAGAGCCCAAGTGGGCTCTGTTTGTATTTATGGGATCTGATCTTTAAAATAAATCATCATGAGTCTTATTGATGCATTAATTCATGAAGTAGGACTCCATTTCGAGTTGACTCTGTGCCAGGCCCTGTGCTGGGAAGCTGGAAGGAACCACAGGGGTTCCCACCTTTGTGAAGCTCCCTCTGGGAGCTTGAAGACAATTTAGGTTAGAAAGAGCTGGACGGAGCCTGCAGGGAGGGGGCTGCGGGCAGGTCCGTGTGTGAAGAAGGCCAGGGGGCTTGAGGGAGTGCAGGCTCCAGGGCTGTGTGTGTGTGTGTGTGTGTGTGTGTGTGTGTATGCGTGTGCGCGCACGCGCAAACACGCTGGTGGGCCTTGTTTGCTGTATGAGTGTGCGTGTGTGTCCAGAAGGACCTTGGTGACCTGCGAGATGGTCAGGCTGGTCTCCTGTGGGTGGGCCGGTCACTGAGGTAGTGACAGGGTCAGACTGGCTGGGCCGGAGGGCAGAGCAATGGCAGAGGGCGTGAACTTGAGTCAAGGCTACATGTGGGTCTGGGCTGTGCCGGTTGAGACCCACCGCTGAGCCACCCTGGACCTGGGCAGCATGGGCCGTCCAGTTTCTGATGAGTGTGGAATCGGTTCCTCCCCGACTCTGGAAGCAGGAACGAGCCAAGGTGTGGAGGGCAGGGGACAGAACAGGCTGACGCAGAGTGATGGAAGGGACCGGCGCAGGACTGACTGTTCTTTGCAAACAGGCTCATTCCTCATAGGGGACCGCAGGGCCCCAGGGCCCCAGGGGTGGCCCAGCAGGGAAAAACAATCACCAAGTCAGTGAACCCAGGTCTTCGGTTAGATACCTGCTGTGAGGGATACACATTTTTTTTTAGCTTTAAGGAGGCCCTTCACTTCGAAAAGGGCCAGCTTTTGAAAGGACCGCATGGAAAGAGTCAGAGGCAATGGAAAAGGCAAGCTGAGAAATGCATACTTGCACGCCGAGATCCAAACACACTTCTCCAGGATGGAGTGAATTCAATACAGGAAGAGACTCTCACTCAAAGAAGTAATTAGATTTGGAGGATAGAGATATAAATCTGGGCCCAAGTGAAGATAATTATGTTAGCTTTTATATAACACAATTTATGTTTACTTAAAAAAATAAATGTCAATTCGTTTCTTTGTGGATATTTGTATCTTCTCATATTTTGGGCTCCGCCATTGCCTGCACAACCCCCGAGGCAGTGTGGCGGAGCAGTAAAAAATATCAGGGAGGATTCAAACTCATTTCTAGTCCTGCTGTCTGCCCCTGGGCAAGCCTCTTCACCTTTCTCAGCCTCGGTTTCCCTGCTGCTAAAATGAAGGGTCGCACTAGATAATCTCTAAATGTGTGGCCTGGTTCAAAGATGAACTCGGCCACGTGCAGGAAGCACCGGATGTGTGTAGAATGGTACCTGGCTGTGCTTTGCCGTAGAATTGACATAAAGGACAAACATAAACATCAGATAAAATAAGAATAGAAAAGTGATACTAAAATCTTTTAATCTCAAAAGTTTGCATCTCCTGAATTTCTAGTTCTTTTTTTTTTTTTTTTTAAGAAAATTTGCTGTCAACTCCCAGCATGATTCACTTCTTGATTTTCCCCTATGCCTGAGTTCAATACCAAACTCTGCTTTCTATAAAAGCCCGGAGGCATGAAATGGATTAGCTCTTGGAAAACTGGGAGGTGAGTCTATTTTTTGACTGATTATAAAAGTCGTATATTTTAATAGGGAAATTTTTTAAAGGACAGAAAAACTTGAAGAAGAAAACAAGAATTGTCTATAACATTACTATCCAGAGGAAAGTGTTGTTAATATTTTATGTGCTTCTTTTTAAACTTTTCTGTGGCATATAAGTTCAAATACAGAAATCTTAAAATAGCAGAAAACTACAAATACAACAAGCACTATATATCCACCATATTGAATTAACAACTGTCAATATAGATCAAATTTATCACGTCTACTTTACTTTCCAAAGAATTAAAAAGCAGCATATAGTTGACATCGTCTTGACCCCTACCTCGGGCTCATTGCAACAAGTACTGTAATTCTGTGAGTATCTTTTCAATCTATTTTTGGGGGGCTTGTATATTATGTACTGGTATCTGTGAATAATTTAGAATATTGTTTCCTATGCTTCAAAAAATGCATATAAATAATATACTAAAAGTTTTGTTTTGCAACTCTTCGTGATTAAACACTATGTTTTTGAGAAATGTCAATGGTGACATAGAGATCTAGTTATATTTAAGTGCTGAATACCATTTTATTGAATAAATATTCCGTGTTTTATTCATCCATTCTGTGAGTGGTTTGAGTTTTTACATATGTATGTATGTTATTTTTTACTGTTATGCTTTTTTCAAGAAATATTTCATGATGAAAATTGCCTTGTATCATTGACAATTCTTAAAAACATTGGTTTTGAATATTGAATATTATTCCATTTAATGGATGCAGTAAAATTTATTTAACCATTAAAGATGTGGTCTAGCGTCGTTCAGGAGAATCATTGAGCTATCTAATACCGTGAACCCACAAGAATAAATTTGAATTTGAAGGAATCCATGACATCTATGGGATTTGGGCTGACTTAAATACATTTCCAGCTTTGCCTTTTACAAGCTGGGTGAACTTAGCAAGTTCCTTAACTTCTGGGAGCCTCCAAATTCCCACGTGGATGGGGGGGGCTATAATAATATAATCAGTTCCCAGGGCTCTGGGGAATATTGCAGGCATGGTGCCAGGCATATCACCCACCAGCACTGCTCATCACAAACAGGGTTGTTATTGAGAGTTGTTGAGAATTAGGTCTCCTCTCTGGATCTAGTTTTCTCTTGGGAACCTTGAAGTTACAGGCGCTTTGCTCTGGGGATATACACATAGCCTAGTCCAAAGCTTTCAAACTGCAAGGTGCACAAGCATCTCCTGAGAGGCTCATTGAAATGCAGATTCTGATCCATAGGTCTGGGGCTCCAGAGAGCCTGCATTTCTAAGCAGCCCTGTGGGTGGGTGATGCTTGCTGAAGCTGCTGGACTGGTCAGCAGAGAGGGTTTGACCACGTGGTCCTCTTCCACTGGCTCACTCTCCCCTGGGCTCAGTCTTCTTCCACATCTGTGGGCGGCTGCACGTGGGTGGGGGCTGTGGTTGGCTGAAGCCACAAGAAGACCCTCCCTCCCTTCTCTCCTCCCTTCAGGGGGGCGGTCTGGGGGCTTTCCTGTGCCTTAGAGTTGCTGAGAAGTGCACATACTTCCATTGGTTTCGTGGTGATAATGAAGTCCTAAAGAAAAACTCCTTTTCCTTTTCTCTGTAATACCCCTAAATCAATTCGTTTTTGCAATCAGGGATACAAGGTGGAAAAAAAAGATTGCCTCGAACAGGTGGTGTGTCATCCTGTTGTCAGTTATGAAAAGTTAATTTTACTTAAACTGAAGGGACTCAGTAAACATTTTGATATTATTTAATAACCTGAAGGTTTTTTGACCACTAATTAAGCATAAAAGAACAAATCTAACCTACGGATCAAGGAGGACGATTGTGCTAATGAGATGTTACAACATCCATATAAAAATAAGAGATTCAGC
Organism: Balaenoptera physalus; assembly: GCF_965194825.1. Classification (NCBI taxonomy): domain Eukaryota; kingdom Metazoa; phylum Chordata; class Mammalia; order Artiodactyla; family Balaenopteridae; genus Balaenoptera; species Balaenoptera physalus. The sequence goes on along the minus strand of NC_138885.1, from coordinate 6,545,934 downwards.
CAGAGAACAAAATCCTTGCTGTCTGCAGCTGCTGGAGGCAGTGGGGAAGGGAGTTTGCTTCCTCACTTTCTCCCCGTCGCCTTCCATCCACAGACACCCTCTCCCCAATCGCTGCATGGTTGCCAGCTGGCCAGAGGCAGAGAAATGAGAAGTGATTCCTGCTGTCTGCACTTCATCCCCTCCTGTCCCTGCTCCTCTGGAGATCCAGGCGGCTGAGCCCCTGGGCAGAACCATGGCCCTCCTCTATGGCACCCCTCCCCACCCCCATCACCATCTGTCCCCATCCCTCCTGGACCCTGTTCCTGAGCTGTTTCTTGCTGTAACCCTGCAGGTCTTCCATCCCCTTTGCTCTCTTTCTTTACTGTGTTAATTGAGAGCACCAGGATTCTCCTTCATCTTCGGGTCCCTTCCCCCTCCTGCTTCTCCCTGACCACGCTCAGCCTCATCCCTTCATCCTCCCAAGAGGATGAGAGCTCCCATCTCCACTCAAGGCCACGTGTCTTGGCCCCTCTCCTGATGCTCGTGAGTATGTACTTAACATCTATCCTCTCGACTCCACTGCACACTATGAGATCCGGAAGGTCAGGGACTGATTTCTTATTCAAGGCTTATTCTTAGTCAAGAATTTCTTATTCTGATCCTCACGCCCAAGTGGCCTTCAATAAATATTTGTTTGGGAAATGAGTACCATCAACGCTCACATCCATATTGTTAAATCTGGCCTCTTCTCGATGGCTCATATACCAGTTGGCATCCATGATATGTGCCACGAGCAGCCCAGACCCAAGGTGTACAAAATTGAAGCCGTTGTCTTCTTTCTTCAATTGGCATGAGTCCACTGTCCTCACTGCTTGGTGTTCATTATAGAAATCTGGACTTATGATTGGCTTTCTCTTAAATGAATGAGTGTCCTGAGACTCAGTCCCACTCCATGTCCCACCAATTTACTTCCGGGCTGTTCCCTTCCCTAGGACTCAGTGATGGGTCCCAGACTAGCCTTGAACCCAGAACCTGGTTCACAGAGCCAAGGCATGGTCATTAGCAGCTGTGCTTCAGCCACAAGACCTCAGGGAAAGCCAGGGTCAGGTGCCCACCCAAACTCCACATCTCTGTGTTGCCAAATAAATAAAGAGGGCAGCTGGACTCCCCCTCCATCATGGTATCCAGGTCTCCTCAGTGCCAGCAATAATTTGGCAAGTAAAAATTCCAAGGTCACCCTATTATTTATAGTAGGAGCTTCATCTATTCTAGACACCTCTGCAAATTGGAACAATAATTCCACCAATTAACAGAAAATAAAGATCACAAAAATATTACACAAAAACTGTCTGCAAAAGGACATAAATAGTGTAGTCTTTGAGATAGAGAAGCTGCCCCACTCTTCCATAATACTTAATAGTGAGGTATGTCCAATGCTCTAAGGCAAATAAACTCACTCCCTCAAAACTTAAACTCAGTACAAAGATCAGCATTCATCCCATCTTCATCCAGAGCACCTTCAGCCTCAGTTCAGGTACTTAGAATCTGGTTTTCACTTTTCTTTTGGATTTTTCCCCTTGAGAATTTCCCCTGATTTCTTATAAGCTCAACTATCCATTTAAAAGGATATCACCTCTCCCTTTCTCAACATTTCTAAGTACTTTATATAGCAGGATGATTTTTCTAGTTAACTAAAGTATTCCTAAATATAAGCATGTATTAGATCGCAGATATAAATACAATAAGTAAATCTGATTGACAAGACAAAAAAAAAAAACAACTTAAACTCAGGATGAGGAGTGGATGGGGAGAGGATCCCAGACTCCAGTTCTGGACCATTATCATAAAGAGCTTTAGAAATATGAAAAAGAATATTATATTTCTGGCTGAATGTGTAAGCTCAGTTCCCAAATTTAATGAAGATCAAATAAAGCCACCAATAGAACCATTAGTCAAGTCCAAGAAAATAGACAGGGTTTGGGGAATCAGCATTCTCTGTTGGAGACGGCCTAAACTTACGCCCTTGCTTTGCCAGGGAAAAGGCTATTGATAAATGATTGAGTTGATGACTTCGCAAGGCAAAGGCATCTGCTTTTACTTTTTACATGTTCTCTCATTTCGGCTCCTTGGCTCGAGGCTCCCACAAGAGCCCGTTCTGTGTCTGAACTGACGAGATAGTGAATCAAGGAATCCTGCTGCACCGGGAACCACCCCGTGTTCCACAGAGAGAGCAGTGCTCCCAGAATCAAAAGGGTGGGCTCCATGCAGGGAGCCCTGCAGACACAGCTTAGCTTCCCCAAGGGTCAAGCGAGGAGGGAAGGGCTTTCAAAGGTTTGCTGCATCGGCTGTCAGCTGCAAGCTCCTTTGTTTCGGCAGGGCCAGGAGAGCACTGCCCGAGGCCAAGCTCCCCTAACTCAAGCTCAGGCTCCCACTTTGGCGCCAGTTCCAATCACAGGGGGCACAGCGTGGCCAGGAGCTGTGGCTGCCAAGGTTGGGCAGCAACCAGAACTTGGGGTGTGGAAGAGTGGTTGTTGAGAGCCTTCTGGACGGCACTCTGGGCCACTTGGTTTCTTTCTTTGGACAGTTCTCTGCTTTTACTGCCACGTCTCCCTTGGCCCAGGTACAAAGAAGAAAAGGTTGCCCACCATTCCAGTTCTGCAAGGATCAAGTCATCCTCTACTGCTGTCACCCACCCCATGACAGTGCGCCCTGAGGGGGGTTCAGGATAGAGCTAAGCAGGGTGTACTCTGTGCTTTGGATGAAAGGAGCCCCTAGCTAGTTAGACGCATACCTCAGGAAGAATTTCAGTGACCCCAGATCTTATATCTTCCCGTAGATAGAAAAACACTAAAATCATTAACTTGAGATATCTATTCTTTGCGATTAGCAGTTGTCCTTTTATGCTAGACTGCATGTTTTTCCCAGCAAAAAAGTTCATATATATCCTGGCTCCTTCCAGGATCCGTCTGCTTCCTCTTTGGAGCAGTTCCTCAGAGCTACTGAGAGGCTGTCTCCCAGGCTGTAGTCCTCAGTAAGGTCTCCACATAAAACTTAGCTCACTGCTCTCACGTTGTGTGTTTTTCTCAGTCGACACTGGGACGCCTGCCCTTTACGCTGAACTAGGCCACCCCGCTCCACTGCCCACGGCCTCACTTTCTTCCTCAGCCCCCTCCCACCACTGACCTCATAAAGCAACACTCTGCCCAAAGGGCTGCAGTCTGAGCAGACGCAGAGTTGTCTGTGAGGACGCAGTTTCATGCTGAGGCAGGAGACAGATGGGCCCCAGGCTGAACATTTTCTCCCCTGTGGACAGAAACTCCATAAAAGCAGGATGATGGAGGAGGCTGGGCCCTGCCCAGATAAGAGAGAAAAGACCACATATGCCTCATTCTCGAAATCAAGGAGACCTCCCCCCCTACACATGCGCAGAAAGCCTCCTCGGAGGTCAAAAAGGGGGGGAGGGCGCCACCCCATAGTAGGTGATGTCAACCTTCCCACAGGCCTCTTCGCTAGAATCCACCTTGGCTAAGAGATGCACGCACAACCAGGGAAGGACCCCGAGATGTACCAAATACGGACTCAGAACCATGCAAAGCAAGATGATTGGTCAAAGGAAACCTGGAAGAAATGCCCCATATCAATGATTCAAACTGCCACGCGGGTGCAACTCTCTCTCTCTGAGCCCACCCGTGTGTCTACCCACACATACTGTACTCTTTTTCCTCCTAATAAACACTTTACTGGCTTCACTACTTTCCGTCTCTATGTGGAAATTCATTTCTTCACAGCTGACAGGCCAGGCCCTTGTCACTGGTCACTGGTCCCTGGTGGTCTGGTGGCCGGGATTCAGCGCTCTCACTGCCGCCGCCTGACCTCAGTCTCTGGCCGGGAACAGGAATCCTGTTTCAAGCCGCTGCAGGCCAAGGCCACTCGAGGTCAATGCCACCTCTCGGGACTTCATGCCCTACCTTGGCCAGTTAGGGCCTCGGGCCATGGCTGCGGCAGCGTCACACCTACCCTTCTGCAATGCTTTGCCTGTCAACCTTGCCGTGGCTTGTTGAATTGTCTCCCTTACCAAACTGGAGGCTCTGTGAGGTCAGTGACCTGCTTCTAGCAGCATCACGGTAGGCAGGGCCCCCCAGCCTGATCCCTCAGTTTCCTTCGCCTGTGTGTTCCTACCCCAAACGGGTTCTGTGGTGTGGGAGCCTGTGCTCCCCCTCCTGCTTGCCACGGGGACCCTGACAGGCCTACCCAGAGCTGTGTGTCTCACATGGGGCCCAGGGAGGTCTCTTGGTCACATGAATACATAGGACTTTAGGACCAACAGCTGGTCAATGGCACTAGGAAGTCAAGACCCTGGGACCCTGGGGAGGTGACTCTTTAAATACAGAAGGCGGGGAGGAGTTCAGTTACTGCCCTTGGCCTCTGGGTGGAAAGGCTCATGCTGGCGGTGGGGGATGTGGAGGTGTTTGAGCTGCACCTGAATCACCCCGCCATGACGCACTGCTAAGGCCCTTTCCATGGCTGCGCAAGATGGGGCTCTGCCTCTGCTCCGTCCCATTGATTTATTTGCCTGTTTACGACAACACCATACTGTCTTCAAATTACCGTAGTTTAGAGTAAGTCTTGAAATCAGGGAGTATTGGTTACCCGACTTTGTCCTTCTTTCCAAAATTATTTTGGATATCCTAGGTCCTTTGCTTTTATGTATGAATTTTATAATCAGTTTGTCAATAGGTACAAAAATCCTGTTGAGATTTTGATTGGGATTATGTTGGATTAATTTGGAGAGAACAGATATCTTAATGATATTGAGACTTCTGATGCATGAACATGATATATGTCTCCTTTAAATTCTCTCAACAATGTTTCATACTTTCCAAATCTTTTTGTCAGATTTATCCCCAAGTGCTTAATATTTTCTGATGCTATTATAAATGGTATTTTAAAAATATCAATTTATGACTTTTTATTGTTAGTATATGGAAATAAAATTGATTTTTTTTTTGTATATTGCTCTTGAGACCTACAAATGTATTAAGCTCATTTCTTATCTAGTAATTTAAAAAAAAATTCCATTGGATTTTCTACAAAGATAATCATGTCATCTGTGAATAGAAATAGTTTTACTTCTTCCTTTCCAATCTAGATGCTTTTTTTTTTCCCCATTGTACTGACTTGAACTCCAGTGCAATGTTGATAGAAATAGTGAGAATGAACATCCTTGTCTACTTCCTGATTCAGGGGGAATGTATTCAGTTATTCTCCATTGAATATGATGTTTTTGTAGGTTTTTTGTGTATACCCTTTATCAGGTTGAAGAAGCTCCCTTCTTTCTATTCATGCTTTGCTGAGTGGTTCTTTTTTTTTTTTTTTTTTTAATCAGGAATGGATATTAGATCATTTCAAATGCATCTATTGAGATGAACATATGGTTTTTCTGTTTCAGTTTATTAATATGGAGATTACATTGGTTGAGTTTTGAATGCTATACCAATCTTGTATTCCTGGGATAAACCCCACTTGGTCATGATATATTATTCTTTTTATATATTGTTGGATTTGATTTACTAAAATTTTGTTAAGAATTTTTACATCTATATTCACAAGGGATATTGAGCTCTAGTTGTATTCTCTTCTAATACCTTTTTTCTGGTTTTATTACATCAGGGTAATGCTGGCTTTATACAATCAATTGGGAAGTACTCCCTTCTCCTCAGTTTTCTGGAATAATTTGTGTAGAACTGGTATTATTTTTTTCCTTGAATTTTGGGCAGAAGTTATTAGTGAATCCATCTGGGACTGGAGTTTTCTCTGTGGAAAAGCTTTAACTACAATTCTCTTTTCTTAATAGATATAAGGATAAATAAATTATCGATTTCTTTTTGAGTGAGCTTTGGTAGTTTGTTTCTTTCAAGAAATTTGTCCATTTCATCTACATTTTCAAATTTATTGGCTAATTTAGAAAATGGCTTTCTGTAACAAATTACCATGGCTTAAAACAACAGAAATGTGTTGTCTCTCAGTTCTGGAGGCTAGGAGTCCAAAATCAAAGTGTTGGCAGGGTTGGTTCCTTGCAGAGGCTCTGAAGGAGAATCTGTCCCATGCCTCTCTCCTAGCTTATGGCAGTTGCTGGCACGCCTGGGCCTTCCTTGACTTATAAGTGCTTTACTTCAATCTCTTCTTTCCACCTACACATGATGTTCTTCCTGTGTGTTTCTCTGTGTCCAAATTTCCCTTTTCTTATAGGGACACTGGTGATTGGATTTAGGGCCCAATCCAATCCATTATGACCTTATCTTAACTTGATTACATCTGCAAAGACCTTATTTCCAGTAAGGTCACATTGACAAATGTCAGGTAGACAGGACTTTTTGAGAACACTATTCAACCAGCACGTCCTTATCACACTTTTATTATCTGTAGTCTCTATAGAAATGCCTCTTCTCTCACTCAGGATTTTGGTAATTTGCAACTTCTCTTTCTCTCTCTCTTTTTTCTGATAAGTCTGATTAGACATTTAATAACATTATTACTTTTTTTCCAAAGGAAATGGCTTTGGTTTCATAGATTTATTTCTATTGATTTTCTGCTATGTTTTTATCTGATAAGTCTGATTAGACATTTAATAACATTATTACTTTTTTTCCCAAGGAAATGGCTTTGGTTTCATAGATTTATTTCTATTGATTTTCTGCTGTGTTTTTATATTTCTATTATTTCCTCTCTTCTACTTACTTTGGGTTTAATTTTCTCTTGTTTTCTATCAGTTCTATTCTATCAGTTTTACATTCATGTAATTCCAAGCTCTGATATTTGGGGCATAAATGGGTACAATTTTTATGTCCATGTGATGAAATGATGGCTTTATTATTATGAAATAATCATTTTGGCACAGGGTAATATTTTTTGCTTTGAAATCTACTTTATCTGATCTTAATATAGCCCCTCCAGCTTTCTTTTGCTTAGTGTTAGCAAGGTTTAGCTTTTTTCCATGGTTTTATTTTTAATGTATTTTTCTCTCTATTTAAAACGTATTTCTTGTAGGCAGCATATAAGTGGGTACTGCTTTTTCATCTAATCTGCCATTTAATTGTGAATATTTATCCATTTATATTTAATGTGATTATAGATTTTATTGTTTATTATTATTTTTTTATACATCTTCATTGGAGTATAATTGCTTCACAATGCTGTGTTAGTTTCTGTTGTACAATAATGCGAATCAGCCATATGCATGTATGTATCCCCACATCACCTCCCTCTTGAGCTTCCCTCCCACCCTCCCTATCCCACCCCTCTAGGTTGTCACAAAGCACCGAGATGATCTCCTTGTGCTATGCAGCTGCTTCCCACTAGCTAATCTATTTTACATTGGGTAGTGTATATATGTTGATGCTTCTCTCACTTTGCCCCTCCCTAGCCCATGTCCTCAAGTCCATTCTCTATGTCTGCGTCTTTATTCCTGCACTGCTACTAGGTTCATCAGTACCACTTTTTTTTTTTTTTTTTTAGATTCCATATACATGCGTTAGCATACGGTATTTGTTTTTCTCTTTCTGACTTACTTCACTCTGTATGACAGACTCTAGGTCCATCCACCTCACTACAAATAACTCAATTTTGTTTCTTTTTATGGCTGAGTAATATTCAACTGTATATATGTACCACATCTTCTTTATCAATTCATCTGTTGATGGACATTTAGGTTGGTTCCATATCCTGGCTATTGTAAATAGTGCTGCAATGAACATTGGCGTACATGTCTCTTTTTGAATTATGGTTTTCTCAGGGTATATGCCCAGTAGTGGGATTGTTGGGTCACAAGGTAGTTCTATTTTTAGAAGGAACCTCCCTACTGTTCTCCATAGTGGCTGTATCAATTTACATTCCCACCAACAGTGCAGGAGGGTTCCCTTTTCACCACACCCTCTCCAGCATTTATTGTTTTTAGATTTTTTGATAATGGCCATTCTGACCGGCATGAGGTGATACCTCATTGTAGTTTTGATTTGCATTTCTCTAATGATTAGTGATGTTGAGCATCTTTTCATGTGCCTCTTGGCCATTCTGTATGTCTTCTTTGGAGAAATGTCTATTTAGGTCTTCAGCTCATTTTTGGATTGGGTTTTTTGTTTTATTGATATTGAGCTGCATGAGCTGCTTGTGTATTTTGGGGATTAATCCTTTGTCAGTTGCTTCATTTGCAAATATTTTCTCCCATTCTGAGGGTTGTCTTTTCATCTTGTTTATGGTTTCCTTTGCTGTGCAAAAGCTTTTAAGTTTAATTAAGTCCCAGTTTTATGCATAAAATCTGCTTAAAATCTACCTGCAGGAGCTACATGGAGAAGTTCAGATTCACATCCTCTTCAATTTGTCCCATCAGAAATATGTTCTCATCTTCCAAAACCCTTGAAACTCTAATTTTGTTACTTGAAAGTCAGAGCATAATTTTTCTATTGAGATTTAAATTTTTCTTTTACCTTTAGTGCAATTAATTTGTCAATGAGTCATGACAAATTCCAGCTAGTGGTTTCACTACATGAGTAAAAATGATCACTTTTGTAAATGTTTTATTTACACACTGTAAATATATTTATCTGCTCACTTCTAGTGCACACAAATAATGCATCATATTTAGGGATGTTGAAAGATCGATTGAGGAATTCCCCGGCAGTCCAGTGGTTGAGACTCTGTGATTCCACTGCAGGGTGCACGGGTTTGATCCCTGGTCAGGGAACTAAGATCCCACAAACTGAGCGGCAAAAAAAAAAAAAAAAAGCATTGGATTTTGAATAGGGCACATTAGCTTTTTGGAATCCAGCCATGTCAACCAAGCTCCCCTTTCCTCTTAACTCCCATTTTGTAAACATTAAATAAGATATGTGAAGTACTAGAAAACACTTAGTAGGTGTTACTAACCCTCACTCACCCACCTCTTCCCATCCTCCCTGGAACTTGTCTATTCTCCCCCATTTTATGTAGTTTATTCTAACTGAAATAAGCCGTGACCATCAGGGTTATTTCTGAAATATGTTAAAATCCCTTTATGGGGTGAGCATTGGGTAGGTAGATTAACAGTGTCTTGTAGTCAGTTTTTTGGGCTGCATTTTGCCATATGGAGTTGTTTTGCTTCAGGGAATACATTTTTCCTAGTGGTGGATCTGAGTCACCAGCACATTTATGGAGTCATAGCTCCTTCGGGTAGCAAAGATCTCAAGGGAGCCAAGAGATGGTACAGCTCTGGCTCCCTGCTAGAGAAAGGGCTGAGTTGGCAGAGCCTGGGGAGGGAAGGCAACTGGAGTGGGGTCACGGCGCTGGTTGTGGGAACGCTGGATTTAGTGTTCCTGTCTCCTGGTTTCTGATGCTGTGCTTTTTCTTATGCTGTGAAGAGTTCCACCCTCACAGAGAAGTGTTTAACACAAGTGACAGGGATTATTAGAATCATCTGAGTTTCCTCTGGACTGAGACTCAAGTCGTGGGGGACTCAAAATGCTTTTAGCATCATCTCAATTCTGTTGGCAGCAAAGAGGATAAACAGAATCACCCAATTGTGTCCATTCTCTTCTCATGTGAGAGACAAAGCCTGCCAAGTTAAATTACGCCCTTAGTCCCTGCTGCTATGAATTCATAGTTCAATGTCTCCTTTCCCCCTCATTAAAAAAAAAAAAAACCAAAAACAAACCCACATGTTCTCTATTAACAAAAATGTAAAAGCCAGAGAGTTAGAAAGAGGAATTTTAAAATTCCCATAGTCCCTCCTGCCAAAGACTATCACAGTTAACATTTTGGGATACTTTTCCGAATTAAAAAAAAAAATAATCTAGTTATGATTTTATTGCTTTCTGTTTTTTTTTTTTTACATAGTTGTGATCTTATTCCATATAAAATTTCATATTCTGCAGTTTTTTCTACATTATAACAGAAGTCTTTTCCATAGTTATTATAACTTTATAAAAATAATTTTAGTGGCCGCAGAGTGTCTTATTCAGGCAATTTAGTAGGTTACTTAACTGATTGGACATTTAGCTTTTAATGTAACTGAATTCTAGAACTGAAATTAATAGAAAAAGGTTTAGTATATTTGATACTGTTTTCAATCTTAATACATGAACATTATAAAAACATGGACAAAGAGAAAGGCTCAGATCCAAGGGAACAGAAAATAAAAAAGCAAAATTCTTCACCTGGCCTCTTTCAGCACACACTTTGTAGCCCATCACCCTCTTCTAACCACTTATGATTTTTGTGTCTCTGGAAATTTCCTCTCCGACTCTAAATAAGGGTTGTCAAGCATTCTAAACCTTTTCCTAGTAATTTAGTCCAAGTGTTGAGTAACAGCAAAAGTTATGTCCAACTAGCAAAGTACCCTACTAAATTGCCTAGATTAAGTATTATGTAGCCACTAAAGTTATTTTTAGAAAGGCTTTCTAATAAACCAAGCATGCTTCTATTCTTGATTTGTCAACTAAAAAGCATATATCTACTCTTCAGTGTTACACTGAGGAATTTACCTCACTTCAAGTATCCTGTACTCACCTTTGCCTCCTCTCATTTTTTAATATTTATACTTATTACCTGAGATATACTTGTTATTCTGGTAAATTCAATTGATGGGCTTATACCTCTATTTCTTGGGCCATCCACTCTGAGACGCTGACTCCTCTCTAACACTTGAGGGAAAAGCTGGCCCCCCTCTGTTTCTTCCCATCTTCTTGTCCTCTGTACCACTCTCAATTTCTTCAGGTGTACCACTTCTTCACATGCCAGGTTGATAACATTTACATTTTGTTAAGCTTTCAGTGAGGTTGCTCCTGACCTGAGATTGTTTTTGGAGCTGTGGTGACCAGAGTTGCACTAAAATGAAAAATCCAGGAGTCGAAGGACCAATACTGTGCATTTAAAGAGAAGGTGGGGCCCAAGCAACCCCACTCCATGACTGCATCCCCTGAGGTGTGTTTGCCCATCACGATGGGTCCAAGAGCAAGAGGGGGCAGCTGGGCAGACAGTGGAGCTGGGGGCTCCCTCTGAGCTGGCTGCTCCCCCGGCTGGTTGTTATCTGCCCGGGGGAGAGGCTCAGGGTTTGAGATCCTCAGAATCCTGGTCTGGAGACCAGAAGAATAACGCCTCCCTCTGACAGCGCACATGGGGGATGTGTGTGGGACGTGTCCGGGGTGGAGCCTGGCAAAACGTTGGGGCTCCTTGTGGTGAGCAGAGCCTGCCCTTCGGCCAGCCCTGGCTCCCACCAGGCCACAAGGGCGTCCAAGGTTGCTGTCACTGTTCCAGGCCCTGGGGATACGGCAGTGATCAGAAGAGAGAAGACTCCCTCTCCTTAGGGAGCTGGGAGTCCTTAAAGGGAGGCAGACAAGAAGCGAAATCGATGCCATCAATTGTGTGGAGAAGGTGGTGAGTGTGGTGCAGAAAAGCACACAGGGAAGGTCTGGGAAAGCCGGGGCTGGGCGGCCTGGATCCTGCCCGCCCCAGGGCTCCCACCTCCCTGCTTTCCCTGTCCCTCTCTCCTGCATCCGTGCCTCTTCTAGTTCCTAATCTTCCCAAGCCCTGCACACGATGCTCCGGGCACTGTCCCTGGGGAGCGATGCTCAGACCGTGGCAGTGAGAGGGAGGGGAGCGATCGCTGAGCCCTTGCTGGGTGCTGCTGGGCAGGGATGGGGGTGGGAGACGAGAGGAGGAACATTGGGCTCCTGCACGAAGGTCTTCCGGAGGGTGAAGGCAAACCCCTGGCCTCCAGGAAGGTTCCCCTGTGCGTGGGATGAAAGAGGATGACCCTTTCCTCCCTGGTGGGCGCTGGCCATGGAGAAAGGGTGAGCTGGGGCAGGTCGCCGTGCGGCCGGGGCAGGGGCGCTCGCCACCCTCCAGCCTCTCGGCGTTGCTGGGAAGCTGCCGCCACAGGCAGAGACCGGGTTCCAGGCCTCCCCCGCCACCAGCTTTGTCACTTTAGTCCTCAAATAACCCAGCAAGCCTGGTTGGTGCGGCAGCAAATCCACGTTCCTCCAGTTGCTGTGCCTGGCGCGAGGCTGCTCAGACATTCCGTAGGCGCCAGCTGAAGGTGCCAGGCCCCATGGTCGGACCCCGCGCTGCACGCCCCCTGCACAGAGGCCGGTGGTTATAACTGGCGCCCCTCATTCCTCACCACCACAGAGGAGAGAAGCGTGGGCGCGGGCTCGGAGCACGCCAGGGGAAGATGGGGGGTGGGGACAAGAGGCCACCGGGCAGGGCAGCGCGGTGCCCGCTGGAGGAGCTCAGAGCGGGGCCCAGGCACCCAGGCTGATGGGAATCGGGGTGTTTCCAGGCCAGCTGGGGATGTCTTTTCAGTATTCTTTTGCTCGAAATAGAATTATCTTTCGAAATCAATTTTGATAGGCAGCCCAGGCATCTTGCCTGGGCTGTCTGAAGGAGCTGGCTTCCTCGCCTACACATACTTTCTTTTCCTTCCAAAGGAAGAAGGAGGTAACATTCTGCTGGTTTGGAAGAAAGTGGGAGAGGAGGGAGGAAGGCAAGTAGGTGAACTTAGAAGAAGGGACAGGAAAGGGGGGGGCAGGGGAAGCTGCCATGAAAGCAAAGGGCCGGCAAGCCCGAGGCCAGCACCTTTGCAGCTGGAGCTGCAGACCCGCGGTGCTGAGCGCTGGCCCACTTCGCTCTACATGCAGGGCATCCTGGCCTCCAGGGCCGCCCCGGACAGTGAGTCTGTGGACCCCCAGGAGCCCCTGGGCCGCAGCGCACAGCGCAGGCGTCATTGTGAAAACCAGAAGAAAAGTCAATGTGGAAACCAGGGGAAGGGAGCAAAGGGCAGAGAGAGGAAGAGAGTAGAGTGATGGGCGTTCGCTGGGGGAGGGAGGGGTGGTCATGCACAGCAGTCGAGGGGCTACAAGCCAGACAGCAGGAGCCCAGGCCTGGACTGCCACCGCCGTGCTCAGTTTCCCCACTTGAGAGGGTGAGCTGGCGTGGACCCTTCCCCCCTCTTGCTTGGGTGGTCCAGGCAGCAGAGGCTCTGCATTGTCCCTGTCACCCTCTATGGCTGTGCGCCCTCCCTCTGGAACAAGGACAGATGTAGCCACCTGCCCTCACTGTTCTCACTGGGGTTGCTCTGCATGAGCCTCCAGGCCAGGGAGGTTCCTCTCTGCCAGGTGGGCAGCCCGGAGCTAGAGCTTCTCCTTTGTGGAGGTGCCCAGAGTGGACCAAGCCCCCTGCCCTGGCAGGGCCTGGAGCTGGGAAGCACGATGTGGGCAAGTTATTTTACAAAAACAGCAGTGCCACCCTTGCTGGGTCTTGAAGCAAAAATGAGGGAAATCCTGCCCATGTCCCACATCTGGTGAAGATAGCCCACTAAGTGCTCAGCACAGCATGCAGTATAGGGTGGACTTCCCAAGGGGAGAGCAGGCCCCCCAGTGACCACAAGCTGCTGTGTGTCCGGGGCTAACAGACATCCCACCCCTTAGTTACGGAGCCCTGAGTAGGGGCTGGGCCGGGGGTTGGCTTGTCTGGAGACACGTCCAGCCCCTCGACTGCCTGCTGGCTCCGGCCTCTGGCTCCTACTGCCCTGCAGTCACCTGTGCTCAGCAAGAGTCAGCCATGCCTTGCCCTCTGGACACACCAGCCAGCCACTGAGCTCCAACTGCATGGGTCTGGTCCTGGAGAACGGCGGCTTTGGAGGGTGAGCATGACATGGGAGGACAAGGACGGCTCTGCTGGCCAACGGTTGGGCAGAATGAAGCACAGGGGCCTGTGGAGGCAGATAGGAGGGGGTCCAGGTGCTCAGGGCAGAGCTGGACATGAAAGAAATGGGACAGTCATGGGCAAGGGGGACACTGAAACAGCAGGTGCAGAGGCTGGAGGTGAGACAGAGTGAGGCAGAGCTCCGCGGTTGTAGGGTCTGGGGGGAGGACGGATGGGCTGGCAGGGAAGGTGGGGCTCACATCCCAAAGGCAGGGTGGGAGAGCCCGGGGATCTGACTCAGCCCCCCGCATGCGGCGGGCCCGGGGGGAGTGCGCCTGGATGGTAGGCTCTCGAGCTGCTCCGCCCCGGCCCAGTCCCCAGGCCACCTTCAGCTCAGAAGAGAGCGTCTGCCCCTTCCCGACCCCCCACGGGGCTCCTCCATGTGCGTGCATTGAGCTGCCTGTCACCTCTGTGCCATCCCCACCCCCCTGGGCTGTGAGTCCCTCTGAATCCCCCCCGCACCTGGCACCATGGCACCTCTGATGTGTGTGTGCTGAATGGATCCGCACAGCAATCAAAAACTAAAAACTTTAGGGAAAGGTTTCCTAAAGGCAAGAAGGGGCTTCTTTTTTTATCCCCCAATCCACTGTTTTTTTTTTTTAATAAATTTACTTATTTATTTATTTTTGGCTGAGTTGGGTCTTTGTTGCTGCGCACGGGCTTTCTCTAGTTGCAGCGAGCGGGGGCTACTCTTCATTGCGGTGCCCGGGCTGTAGGTGTGCGGGCTTCAATAGCTGAGGCTCGCGGGCTCTAGAGCTCAGGCTCAGTAGCTGTGGCGCACGGGCTTAGTTGCTCCGCGGCATGTGGGATCTTCCCGGACCAGGTCTTGAACCAGTGTCCCCTGCATTGGCAGGCGGATTCTTAACCACTGTGCCACCAGGGAAGCCCTGTTTTTATTTTATTTTTTAAATTTAATTAATTTATTTTTAAAAATTTATGTATTTATTTATTTGACTGCGTCAGGCACGTGCAGCACATGGGATCTTCGCTGCGGCACGGGGGCTCTTAGCTGTGGTGCACAGGCTTCTCTAGTTGCTGTGCGGGCTTAGTTGCCCCGCGACATGTGGGATCTTAGTTCCCCGACCAGAGATCGAACCCGCATCCCCTGCATTGGAAGGCGGATTCTTAACCACTGGACCACCAGGGAAGTCCCAAAGGGGCTTCTTTTTAAGCAAGGAAAATGGAACTTACACAGAATTCTGTCTCCTATCAAAATTTTATTTAAATGACAAGGAAAGGAGTAAAAAGAGTATAAATTCCCAAGAACAAGAAGAGGCCAGGAAGGACACGATCCTAGGCAAGAGGAGTTTGGCACACTTTGGAAGCCTGCACGTGGATGGAGAAGGGGTAAGTGGCTTTGCAGACCCGAGGAAGCTGAAAGCTGGCCATCTGTTATTAGTACAAAACCCCAGAAAGGCTCTAGAGTTGAAGGAGGGGTTTTGGGGAGGGACTGGAAACAAGAGAACTGGATGAAAGTTTAAGGAAAGCCACCCCCATTCGAGGCCGGATAGTGGCCCAGCTTGACCGGCTCTTGGCCTGGGTCTGCACTGCTCCTACCCCAGAGGGACGGGCTGTGGTTTCTGTGCCCGTGGAGATCTGGGAAGTAAGGCTGAGTGGGGTGAAGTCACCAGAACCTGGTGAAATCTGGGTTGTGGAAGCCAGATACCTGTTGTCAAGCCCAGGGCAGCCATGGGGAGGTAAGCAAGACCTGGAGGAGAGCGCCCAGGGCTGCCCTGGGGCAGGGACGCTCTGCTCCTGAGAACTGCTTGGGTGCCGAAGCAGCTGTTGGTTAAGGCCTGCACTTTTCCTGGACCGCAGACGGCTTAATCCAGAGGACTGAGACACGGGCGGGACCATTTACCTTTTACCTCTGCACACAGCTAACTGCCGGAGCGTTTCAGCCGCCCTGGCCTGGCAGCAGCCGCTAAGTTGGTTATGGAAAAGTGCAGCACACTAACGTTCTGGCGGGATTTCCAGGAGAGATGAGCGTTTGCCGAGATTGACTGCGAAGTAAACTCGGCATTCTCTCAGCTTTACGGCGGCCTCGGCCCTCAGACCCAGTCGGTCCGCGGTTCCCGCCAGACGGAACCCGGGTCTGTGCATGCAGCCACTCCCGCGAAGCAGCATCGCACGTAAGACGACAAGGAGGGCAACGTGGAGCCGGCGAGAAAAAGCAAGCCGGGCACATCCTTGAGAACTCACCTGGCCAGCTGCCCGCCTGGGGAGGCTCAGACGCAAATGCGGTTTCACTGTTTCCAAGGCCAGGAGAGCTCAGGGATTAGGGGAAGGGGGAGCGCCTGCGGTGGCTCCGGGACGGCCTGGCTCCCAGGGTCCAGCGGGGGCTCCCTGCACAGTCCCATGGCCCCTATGGATAGTGTCTGGAGGGAAGGAATAGGATCTCTTAGGTGTTAAGTGGATCAGGAGAGAACCATCTCCATCCTTCTAGATGCTCAGGTTGGAAGTCTCGGGCCATCTTGCCCCCTCTCCTCTGATCTCCCATATCTGCAAGTACATCCAGAATCGGACCTCTCCTCCCACCTCCCTCATTCGCCCTGGTGCAAGTGTCCAGACACTCCGGCTGAGGTGACCGCCATGGCTGCCCACGTGGCTGTGCTGCTTTCACTCTGTCCCCTGTTGTCTATGCCTGGCACAGCAGCGGGAGTGGCGCTGTTACACCTGAGCCACACCGGGGCCCTCTTCTGCTTCCACTTCCTGAGCGAGACCTGAGGTCCTCAAACATGTGAAGACGGCCCTACCGGCCCTCCCTGCAGCCTGCCCCCAGCCACAGGCCCACCTGACCTTGTGGGTGCCTTGCTCACGGTGTTCCAGAGCCTCTGCCGCGGACATCCACACGCTTGCTTCCTTCTTCCTTTGGGTCTCAGGGGGCACCAGGGGCTTTCTGTATCCCCCGATCTGCGCAGTTGCCCACCCTGCTTGCCCTCCCCATCACCCACCCTGTGTGTTTTTCTCCACTGCACTTGCTATTAGCTGGCCCAGCTTATCTTCATTTGCCTGTTGGCATTTTCGAGTCTCCCCGCACGGGAGTGGGAACAGCACGTGAGCAAGCACTTGGTTTGTTCAGTCAGCTACTCTGTCCCCAGTGCCTGTACCCTACATACCCTGGCCACCGTGCAGGCTTCCACATTAGTCCACGTGGCAGCCCTGTGAGGTCGCCTACAGCGTGCAGCTTTGCAGTCAAGGCTGCAGGGAGGCCCAGCCACGCGGCCAGAAAGGCCTTCCCTGCCACGTGCCATTCCTGGGTTCTGGTTCCTTGGCCAGGCTTCTTAAGCTCTCTTAGCCTCAGTGTTCTCATCTGTAAAATGGGGCTGACAACACACTTCCCTCAGTAATAGCAGTGCTAATGGGTGGCCTCCAAAGTGGATGGGGCAGTGGGATCATCATTCCTTCCTCAGTCCTCAAGGGCCACTGCCCAGTGGAGTTTCTCTTTTGGATTCTGGAGGAACATTCCCCTGAGCTCTGGGCGCTGGGCTGCTTGACACTCTGCCTTGTAAGTAGCCCTGAACACACCCACCCGTTCATGAATTCAGAGGTGGGTGGACTGTGCAAAATCCATTTCCTACAGGCTCAGAGCTGACCGGTGTTACCTTCCCACTCACAGCTGGCCGGGAAGTGAGAGTGAGGGGCTGGCATCTCCGTCACGTGCCCTGTGGGGCTGGCCGGCT
Source organism: Balaenoptera physalus (assembly GCF_965194825.1). Taxonomy (NCBI): domain Eukaryota; kingdom Metazoa; phylum Chordata; class Mammalia; order Artiodactyla; family Balaenopteridae; genus Balaenoptera; species Balaenoptera physalus. The sequence goes on along the minus strand of NC_138885.1, from coordinate 6,528,538 downwards.
TCTCCACTTGCCACCTGGGTTTGACCAGCGGAGGACCAGGGACCGGTGCTAGGGCCTCCTCCCTCCCCTTTGGCCTGCTGGGGAGCTGGGATCATCCAGGCCCCACTTCCTTCCCGGGGATGGACTGCCTTCCTTGCCCTGCTCAGTGGGGAAGGTCAGGGCCACAGCTCTTTTCTCAGGAGCGCTCCCGCACCCCAGGGCATGGAGAGGCTGGCCTTTCGAGAGCCTCTATCCTCCCCAGGCCTCACTGCATGTTCAGGCCGTCCTATCTTAGAGGGGACGGTGAGAACAAAAAGCTCCTGAGCTTCTGCTGACTTAGCCGGCAGGACGGGTCCAGAGTGTCAGCCTGGGAAAAGCCAGGGGGCTCCACGTTCCGCTGTCAGCCCGTGCTGGCTGGGCTCTGCTGCTCCTTAACACGGCACCCTCCACCTGCTGTGTACGTGGTGGGACGCTCCACACCCAGACAGAGCGAGCGTGGCTGGGCGCATCCTCCAAGAGGGGCCGCCCGTCTCCTTTGCTCATCAAGGAAGGGACCCCTGTTCTGTCTGCGGGATGAATGCAGCCCTGGCCTCTGAGCTTGACGGTCTGAGCTTCGTGTAAGTTGTTCTGAAATCATGTGGCTTTGGTAAGGGGGGTCTTTTGGCTCCTTTGTCCAGAGCAAGGCGTTATTGATTAGAGTGCCACTGGACTGGAAATCCACTACATGGAAAACGGACACAGACACTTCCTGTGTCACCTCATTAAACATCCATCTATTGTTGGCGCATGGGCTCTGCTCCTTAGAGCCTTGTGACACCTGACAGCATCTTCCAAAGATTCAGGACATCACAGATACGTTTCAGAAAGACGGGAGAAGTGCTAAAAGGGGCAGGTCCAGGCCTGGGAGCCCTGAGTAGCCCAGGGGAGCAGGGAAGTAGGGAGGGCATGGAATCGGGCTCTAGACCAGGCTTTGTTGGGGCCAAACTCTTAAGATGCTTTCTCATAGCCTTGCAGCTGGCCACTCTGGTCCTGTGTCTCTCGCTGAGTTCTGGAAGAGGCCGTAGTCAATGAGAGAGACAGAGAAACAGAGGGGCAGGTACTGTGCCACGTGATGGAGGCTGTGACGGAAGATCCAGAGTGGAGGGCTGCAAGAAGATGGGGGTCGGGCTGTCCACCCCAGTCTCGGGGAGATCTGGGCGGAGCAGGCCAGGGAGGCTTCCCCGAGGAGTTGACAGCTGAGGGTGAGCTGCAGCATGAGCCTGGGTCAGCCCAGCCCAGAGAGGTAGGCAGCAGCGGCGCAGAGCCCAGACAGCGGGAGGATGGGGGCAAAGCCTGGAAGTGCAATCAGCGTGTGTGTGTGTGTGTGTGTGTGTGTGTGTGTGTGTGTGTGTGCGCTCTGGGCAACGAAGAAGGGTGGAATGGGGTTGAGGAGGTGGGAGGAGTCACACGGGGCGGGAGTAGGGTGTCAATGAGTTTGGACTTTGTACTGCAGACAGAGGGGGGCATTGTGGGGGTTCAAGCTGGGCGTGTTGAGGTCAGATTTGAATCTGACACAGTGAGGAGTGTGTGAAAACCCAGAAGGAGGCTGTGGCGGCAATCTCAGCCAGATGGGATGAGGTCCTTGATTGGACACTGAAGATAGTCAGCGTTCTTTGCAGCGGCCGTGGGAATAGAGGACACCAGAAGTGTCCCAGCGGAGCCCTCCTGGGGCAATCCTCCCTGGTGGGGCCCAGTGGGGCTGGGTAGGGCGGCCAGAGGCTCTGGGACTGTCAGCTCAGAGCATTCCCATGCTGCTGCAAGCCTGGCAGGCAAAGCGCTTAAATATTTATTACAAACATAAATTGACTTTGGAGAGCTAAATTCTCAAAAAGGAAAATGAAGAGGGAGGGAAGGTGGGACCTCTGAATCCCAATCTGTAGCGCCGGCGTCTGCATATTTCATTAACTCCTCAGAGTGCTGAGGGACCAGATTTTCAGGATGTGAGGATGTCTGGCTATTCACACTCTGATGCTCCTTGTGGCAGCAGCTCATTATTCTGGGGCTGTGTGAGGAAGGTCAGATGCAAAGATGCTTGAAAAAAGGAAGAGTGAATGAAATCATAATGGGCAGGGGAGGACTTTTGCTGAGCTGCTGAAGGAATAATAGATACGAGAAACTAGCTGAGAATCGAAATGAACATCCGGAAAAGGTAATGGGGTGTTTGGAAAGAGCACTGGCTGTGGCCTCAGCCAGATCTTCATCTTTTTACTACTCTGAGAACTTGAGAAAATGTCTCAATGTCTCTGGACTTGTGAAGTACAAGTAATATGATCTATAATCACCATCGCTATCATCATTATTACCATCATTATCGTCATTACTTTTATATTCATCATCCATCATCATCACTACCAACATATCACCATTACCATCATTATCATCACTATCATCACCACCACCACCATCATCATCACCATCATTATCATCACCATCATCACCATTACCATTGTTACCACCACCAACACTGTCGTCATTACCACTGCCATCATCGTGACCATCACCATCATCGTCACCCCCTTAGCACCACAATCATCATTCCATCATCACTATCTTCCCCACCACCGTCATCACTGTCATTATCACAGTTCCCATTATCGTTATCATCATTACTCCCATTACCATCCCCATCACCATTGCCATCATTATCATCATCACTGTCACCTTCATCATCATGACCAGCACCCTCACCATCACCACTACCATTATCACCTTCACCATCATCATCACTATGATTATCCATGATTATCGCCATCATCTTTATTACAATTTTCAACATTTTGACCAGTTACTGTGTGCCCCACCCTTGAACTGATCTATTTCTCAAAACAACCGTATCACTATAGACTGTTGTCTACATGTCCCATTGCACAGGTTAGGAAACTGAGGTGTAATAAATTAGGCTTAAGTTGACCAAGAGCCGGTAAGTGGCAGAGTGGTTCTGCCTGACAGCATAGGCGTCTCCTGGGTTGAGTGTTGCTGTGAGCATTAACTATGGTGATGTTTGTACATTGCTGGTGAGAAGTAGGTCCCATCACCTGGGGCTTCTTGTTGCATGTGTCTTTGTTGGTGAAGAGCAGTTGTGCCATGGCCTGGTCCAGGGGTGGTAGGTCAGATTTTGCCCTGATAAGCATAAACAAAATCCAAAGACATTTTGGGGATCCTCCTATGTGCTGAGCAATGTGCCAGGAAACACTGGGCCTGTGACCTTTGGGACAAGCACCAAGACGCATGTCTGCAGCCTGGCCAAAATGATGCTTAACCTGTGCGAGGGGCAAGCACTGGAGGGGCCTGGCGACTCCCTCTGCCTGCTGCCCAGTGCACCACTGCCCAGTGCCTGCTGTGGCACCTCCCAAAGTCAGAGATGGAGAGAGAAGAGCTTGGTCAGAGACCGCAGTGGTGCTGGCAGAGGCAAAGGCCTGGTGCCTCCTTCTCAGGTGCCCGGATCCATCAGCAGAAATGGCTGGAATTGGAGAACTGGTCTTTGACATTTTGAGAGCAACTGACTAATGAATTTGTATAAATTTAGATTACTTTAATAAAGCACACTCTACAGAATGCATTTTAAGGGCAGAAGGAAGAAGCGAAGGGCCCTGCAATTATTCCAGCCCACTGCATAATTTATTTCATGCACTGTAGTGTCACCTTAGACATCACAGGAGTCATCTACCATGCTTTTGGCACGGTAGGGGAAAGGGGCAGAAAAGGGAGACTTTTTTCTTATTGGCTTAGTCTTATCTACCTTATTAAAGGATCTAAATTTATTTTCAAAACCCATCAGAGTCTTACCATCCAAAGATGAACCTTTTGTTAATAATTTGTAAGTGTATCCTTTGTCTTCTTTTCCTCTTAATATTTTTATTAAGAAAAAGAAAGGGAACAAAAAGAAGCAATTTAAGGTTAAGAAGTGTCTGGGGGAAGGAGAAGCCCTCAGGGGACCTGAGGGCAGTGTGATGTTGAGTAAAGTGGGTCATCCTGTGGTCAGGTAAATGCAGGTTAAGGCTGCACCTTGCCCGTAACTTTGACAGCTACCAGGAGTCTCTGTGCTTCAGTCTCCTCATCTTCAAAGTAGAGATCAGAGTCTCCACCCGCCAGGGTCTGGGTGAGGTTAAGTGAGGTACACTGTAGGAAGCACCCGGCAGGTACCCCAGCAGAGGCCGTCCCTCTCCTGCTGGTGGCCTGGGCGCTCGGGGCCACACGGAGGGACATGCTGGGCTTGATGGGGGGCCTGGGATCAAGTCATTGCCCAGCATGGATGGTGGACTGTTTGCATGCACTCTGTACACACACACACACACACATATACACTTACACACACATACAGATAGAGTGGAGCTGGCACACAGCTAAGGAGGATGCGAGGACACCCTGAGAGGTCAGTGCTCCTTCAAAAGGCCGCGAGTGCTTCGGAGCCAGCACGGTGTGTGGTCCTCTGTTGGCTTCTGAGCTGTGTTCGCTGTGGCATCTAGACCCTTCCATCCCAGACCCCTACCAGTGGGGGCTCCGGGGGGGCAGAGGCTCCACACTGTCACAGGTGCCCCAGGTCCAGCAGAGGCCGTACTGCAGCCGAACAAAGAGGCAGCTCGCTGCCATCAGGCGTGTGGGTCATGGCGGAACTCTCCCCTCAGCACAGCCATCAACTCTGGGGGTGCCGTCAGCTGCAAAGTCCCAGAGAGGCTCTGAGACAGCTCCTGCCACTTGGGAGTTGCGTACGTTGGCGGGCTGAGGGCCTGCTCTGGGAGATGCTGGGCATGAAATGGTAGCCTAGCCCGGAGCGGACCAGAGAGCGTTCCAGGCACGGCGTTCGCGGCTCCCAGGGGCCCAGGTGCTGGAGAGGAGATGTCAGGCCGTGCCAGCGCCCCCTGAGAGGTGGGCTGTGCTCCTTCATCCCATATGCGTTTTTGGAAGCGCACTTGCAGGGTGGGGGGCACTGCCCTGCCACCATCCCCTCCCCGTGCACCTGGGCTGGCTCGTGGCTGCTCCAACCAACAGAGGACGGGAAAGCTCAGCCTGGGGGAGCTAGCGAGCTTTCCCAGGGGAGGGGGGCAGTCTGGGCCTCGTGCCCTCTCCTCCCGGGCCCTGGCTCTTCCTGCTGCCGTGGCACACTTGCGGGTGACACGGGAGGGATGCACCCAGTGCTAGTCTGAGCTCGGGCCCTTCTGAGGTTCCGATGCCGCTACCCAGCCCACAAGCTGAGAAACAAGGCCCAGAAGGTGAGGGGCCATCTCTAGAGCTCACCCTGGAGCCCATGCGGCTCAAAGCCATCCTTCCTTCCACCTAGGTTGTAAAAGTGTGGAAAGTGGGGATTTAAAATAAAAAAAGTAATAATCTGGACAGGTGCATTCAAAAGGTGAGCTGTGAGGGAGGGGGCCGCACACGTCTTAGGGAGCCGAGCTGCTAGCGCGAGGTCATGGGAGCTGCTCTGATGAGGGCCGGGAGGGTCCAGTTCTACTTGTGGCCGCCTTCCCTCAGGGCTTCGGCCGTCCTGGCTGCAGCGTCGGGAGTTCTGCGGTGTGAGTGCCTGGGCATGCGTGTCTGGGAGTGTGTGTGAGTGTGTGCCTGTGGACGTGAGTGTGCCTGTGAGTGTGGATGCGGGGGGAGAGTGCAAGGGGGCTCTCAGGGCCAGCCCAGCCCCCAGGCCTTCCTGCGTCCTCCACGGCTGGCATGGGACTGGCTTGGGGACAGGTCTTGAGCTCGTGTTATGAGGAGGCAGCAGTTCCGTGTCAGGTGCAAGGTGGCCCAGGTGGAAGACAGGTCCCTCCCGCAGAAAGAGCCCGGTCAGATGTGAGACGAGGGGGCCAAGGCGTGGGAAGTGACGGTCCGGCAGACAGGGCAGGGGTGGACCAGCCCCAGGCGCAGGGGCCCCCAGGCCGCTGGACCCAGCTGTGGGTGCATCCTCAGGTCAGGGACAACCTCAAGAGCAGGGGCGGGGCGGTTGCCAGAAGCACGTGCAGAGGTGGCGCTGCAAGGGGCAGCGAGGGCACAGAGGCCAGAGGCAGGAGGGATGCCCTGTGGGGCCTTGAAGACCTGGCCCTTCTCCTGGGGTACCGGCGGGTGGCCTTGGTCAGGGGCCACGGGCAGATGTGCATGAAGACTCGGTGGGTCAGCAGCGGGGGCTGAGGAGCTGGGGGACGTACATGGTGCCGGAGGCAGAATCTGAACAGTGGCGGGTGGGCGGAGAGGAGGGAAGGGACGACAAATACCAGGAGGCTCCATCTTCAGCAACTGGTGGCCAAGTGGGCATGGTGCGTGGAGCAGAGCCCGAGATGACAGAAGAGGCTGACACGGGATGGAGAAGGGGTGTGCGTGGGCTCCCCCCAGGGCGGGGTGGACCCTTCTCGTCCCCAGAGCACCTCCAGAGCTGACCGTGGTCAGGAGCGCGTGTCCTCACTGGTCCTGGGCGGGGGAACCGGGGCTGGCTTGCTCTCTTCTCTGGCCATGCACCATGTCCCGTGTGGGCTGAGTGTGCCTCGGGCAGGGCCTCCAGAGGGCAAGCTGCAGGGTGGGTGTGGGTGTGGGTCAGGGTGCACAGCTTGGCCTTTGCCGGAAGCAGGATGCCCTCTGCCTGTGCCCTGTGTGTGCGCAGCTGCACGCTGACCCTCTGAACTGCCGAGTGGAGCTGTCCACGCTCTTGTGCCGGCCCCTCAGGACCAGCAGCGAACCGGGTGCATTTCTCCCTAGGGGAGCTCACCCCAGTCCATTTCTGGAGCAGGGAGGCGGTGACGGAACGGGGAAAGCCCCAGGAATATTTTGCTTGTTCCTTAACAGCAGGGAGACTGCAGGTTGCTGTTGACAGACATTTCCTGGACACCTACTGTGTGTTGGTTTCTGGCGGGAACATTACTGAAGTTCCCTAGCTCCCCAGGTGAGGTGCAAATTGCAGAGACATTGAGAGGTTTGTGGAGGGTTCCGAGGCATGTTGACCCAGGCTGCTGCATGGAGCAGTTCTTCACCCCGGGAGCGGTTCTGGAAGCAGACCTACTGGCGTACTTCAGGGCCGGGAGAGTAAGAGCAGGCTTTGGTACCTGGAGCCCCTGTGCCCACTTTCAGAAGCCCCAAGGGAGCGGATGCTGGGCAGAGTCTCTTCAGGAACCCCTGAGGTCCCTGCCTGCTCATTCTGGAGGCTCCAGGGCAGAATCCCTTTCCTCACCTTCTCCAGTGTCCTGAGGCTCCTGTGTTCCAGCTTGTGGCCCTTCCCCCATCTTCATAGTGCCTCACCCTGACCTCTGCTTCCGCCACCACATTGCCTTCTCTCTGACTCTTCCTGTGTCCTTCTGATGAGGGCCCTGTGGTTACACCAGGCTACCTTCACAATCAGAATAATTTCCCCATCTCAAGATCCAACCGCATCACATCTGCACAGTCCCTTTGGCCACAGGACGTGACATTCTCTGGTTTCGGGGATTAGGGCATGGACATTTTGGGGGGCCATTATGCAGCTTCACACAAGAGCTGTTACTGTCAAAGTCCTCCTTCCCAGGGTGGGGTGGTCAGGGCACTATCCTGACTGCGTGGAAAGGGGCCCCGTGGGAGCCGGGGAAGGGCAGAAGCCAGCGCATCAGTGAAGGAGTCCCAGGGGAGGGTTGGTCTTCACCCCCTCCTCCTTCTCCGCTCCAGATGCCAGACTCCATCTCCCTCTGCTCTAACCCTCCAGGGGCTTCCGTCTCTCTCAGAAGGTCCTCAGGCCCTGGCTCACGCCTGTATTTGCCCCACTTGTAGTCTCCTGAACATCCCAGGGACACTCCAGCTCAGGGTCTTTGCATGTGCTGTTCCCTCTGTTGGAAACACCCATCCCCAGACATCCCATGCACCTTTCCAGTTCCAGCTCATGTTATGTGATGGCAGGGTCCTCCCTGACTAACCTCCCGCACCCCACTCTTACTCTGCTTGATTTTGCTTCTTGACACTTCAGTGCAACTGACATACATTTATTTGGTGACTAGTTTTGCTTCTGTCACCCCAGGGGGATGTCAGCTGCTGAGGACAGGGACGTTGTGTTCCCAGTGCCTGAAGCAGTGCAAGGCTTGGTAAATATCAAATGAATGAATGTCACGCACTTTGGGACAAAACTCCCCAAACAGGAGGTCCGACATCAGTGAGTTGGAAAAGACTTCTGGATTGGGATTCCTCCTTCAAATTGTTGGGCTGCCTTCCTCCCATCTCGAGCTCAAAGCTTCCTGGGAAAGGTGCCCTGTGACCCCTCCTCCGGGGTGGTGAGGGCCGTGGCCACCCACCGAGGTAGAAGAAGAGGCTTTTTGAAAAGTTGGGCAGAATCAATACCTCCAGGGCAGGGCTCCTCAGGCATCTTAAGCTTCTCATGGATGGACTTGGGACCCGAAGGAGAAAAGATGCTCTCTCAGACTTTAAATTCTACATTTTCCTGCCATTAGCCTGTAATTTGTTTCTCAAAATTCTTCTATTTTAAGAAATTAAGCAGGAGGAGAAGAGGGTGAAAAGCAAAAGAGAAGGGGGAGGGACCAGGAGGAAATGAGGATACCCCGAAGGCAGGAAGAATGGGGGGTGGACGGCGGTGAGGGGAGGAGGGAGACAGCCTGAAGCCGGCGCTTTCGTCTGTCTTTTCCTCTCTGCGGTGGCTGCAACTATTTCTCAGCTGAGGGCATCTGCGTGGAGGCCCTGAAGACACCCGTGCTTGCAGCTGCACTGGAGACGAGGGCATTTCTCGTCGAGGCACAAGGTCCCAGGCTTCTGCTGGCACCCAGGGTGCAGTGAGTGCCCAGCCTGACCCGGCCAGCTCCTCCTGTCTCTAGGAGGTTAGACAGAGCACCCTGCCCCCGGAGCTCTGCAGGAACAAAAGTCAAGAGATGCGCTCCTCAGGACTCCCTGGTGCCCTCTGGGTGTCGGGGTGCTTGTCAGAGAGGCATTTCTGGGCCCTCCGTGAGCACACACACCACAGCTCTTCAAAGGAATGGGGGGTGGGTCCTCCAGGGGGCTGCGGTCTGGCTTTCCTGGTGGGCATGGACACGCGCAGGTGTGAGACGCTCCCACATTTTGTCCTGGAAATTGATCCACTAATTTCAATTAACCTTAGAATCATTTCCCTTAAAAAAAGTCATCAGGATCAGTGGGACATGGTGCCTGCTTACGGATGGGTGATACAGTCCCAACTGCTGAAGGAGGTGGGAAGGAGCCCTGAGAGGTATATTTGGGTTCAGTGCTGTCTGGGAAAAGAAAGTGCAAAGGCCCTGAGGCCTGAGGCCGCTCCTGGCTTGTTTGAGGAACGGCAGACAATCCAGAGGGGACGATGGCTGGGGGAGATTAGGGGGCGTGCTCAGAGGCCCTAACTGTGAGGGCTTCGCCATTACTCTGAGTGAGGTCGTCTGACCTACAATGTAGAAGGACTCCTCTGGCTGTTGCATTGTGGGGAGGCTGTCAGGGGCAGGGAAGCGTGGAAATGCGTTGGGAGGCGTGAAATGAGGGTGGGCTTGGACCAGGATGGAGGGAGAGCAGGCTCAGACAAGTGGTTGGATCCGGGTATTCAATATTCCAAGGGCAAAGCCACACGGATTTCCTGATGGAACGGATGGGGACTGGGGGAGGAGCATGGCAGCCAAGGCTGATTCCCGGGTTGTGATGGCAGAGAGCTTCGGAAGCAGCAGGTCTGGGAGGGGACGGGTGTGGATGACAAGGATGTGTGATGGGGAAGGCATGTCCAGGCTGGGGGGTGATGGTGGGCGACGTGGAGGCATTGCAATCATGCCTGTCTGAGTGGCTGGAGAGAGAAGGATCGAGCCTGCTATCGGTACCACATTGAGCACCGCTGTTTGCAGCTCTCATGCAGCAGCAGGCAACCCAGAGGGGAGGGAGGCTGGGGGAGAAGGATAGGGGGTGTGCTCGGAGGCCATACAGACACCCGCCACCTCTTCCTTGTGCAGCTCTAAGCCTTACCTGCTGAGGTGTTGCGATGCTCGCAGCTCCAAGACCTGCTCCATGCAGAGTCACGTCACTGAACTCAGGTCCTCTGTCCAGCCATTCGCAGCCTCAGGCCACGCCCTGGAGTCTTCATGGTTGTGCCTTTGCCCATAAGCATGTCTCTCACTGGACTTAGGGAAGCTGGGACCCTGGCTCTGTCCCCACCCCACTTTCACCCCTGGGGTGGCGCCCAGCCTTGGTCAGCTCAGCCTTCACTCATATTGTCAAGACGGATGGGATACGTGTGTTTTGTTTCCGTCCTGGACCCAGGGCTAAAGCTCTTGTGATTTTGATCTGGAAGTGGGTTCTAAACCGAGAACAAATGCCCAGCTTTGCCGCCCCTTGACTCTGCCAGCTGGGGTGTGTGGTGGGGTTCTTCTGCCCCCTGGCTGTGTTAGGACCCCCTACGACTCTGCGCAGGGAGGCCCTCTCTGCTCCCTAACTGCTCAGGCCACACGGGCTTTAGTTTGTTTCATAGTTTGTTTCATATTTGCACCATGCCTTTCAGCTGAGATGTTTTTTCTTGTAGCTTCTGGTGGCTTTTTCTGTTCTTTTTGTTGTGTTGTCATTTTTAGCTTTTACATTGTGTATTTTACCCCAAGATTTCCCAAGACTTGTATAGATTTTCCAGCATTTCTGTAATTGTCCGCTGGTCTGTCTGCTCTGAGGTCTCCTTCCCAGCACTCCTCCTCCATCCTTGTCCCTTTGTTCTTGTGGGGATCTGTCCCCAGCCTGCAACACATCTGTCCTCCTGGGTGACTTTTACCTTTCTCTTGGTTTAGAGCTGTTGTTATCTTCGTATTTCTTGTTTTTCACTCTCACTTTGCTGGAAAAAACTTCCTAAGAAAGTGAGTTTTAGAGTTAATTTTTTTAAGCATTTTGTTTCTAAAAACATATTTATTTTGCCCTCACATTTTCCAATAGTTTGGCTAGGTAAAGAATTGTACAGCTGTACATTTCTACTCAGAACCTTGCAGGAACCCTCTACTGCCTTCTGGGACCCTGTGCTTCCAATGTCTGATGTTGCTGTGACGTTTGAATCTTTCTGGATGATGTGTTCTTTTGTCCAAAAGAATCATATCTTCTTTTGACTCCAGCAAATTTCTCTGTATTACTTTCTGGATAATTTTTCTTCCTTTTATTTTATTTGTTCTATCTTTTTGGAACTTTTATTAGTCAGTTGTCAGAGCTTCTGGGTTGATCCTTTATATGGTTTATCATTATTTTGCTAATGTTTCCTTCTACATTTTGGGAATTTTTTTCTATTTATCTTTCTATTAAATTGTTTACTTTGGCAAAGTGTGTGTAGTATTCAAGAGGATTTTCTTGTTCCCTGATTTTTTTCTTTTAATGGCAGCCTGTTCTAGGGATGCTGCCCTTATCTTCTCAGATCTCCCCAGAATACTAATTTGATGTCTCTCTTCTTAAAGTTACCTGTGGAGATCTGTTTATCAAATTATAGCTATTTTGTCTGAGACTGCCCCTCCTTTTTATGTTGTCCTCTCTCTTCTTCTAGGTTTTCTTCATGAGTGGTGGTCCTGGAACCCCTCATATTGGAGAACAAGACACACAGGCAGCCTGGAAGCTCAGGTTTCTGGGATGTGCAAGTCCATGGTCAGCAATCCTGTAAAGGTGACACTGCCCATTCTTCTGAGGCTTGTAGGAGCCATGAGGGTTATCGTGGGTGCCAACCTGCCCCCTTGGCTCTCAGCAGCACGTGACACAGCTGGAGCAGGTCACCCCTACAGCCACTGTCGTTTCAGTTCTCTGCCCCCCTCCACGGACACCCTTTGCTCTCTTTTCTCCTGGTCTCTGATCATCTTCCTGACCCAGAAGTATGGAGGCCTGAGGCTGTGTCCTGGTCCTTTTCTCTCCTCCATCTTCACTCACACTCACTCCAATGCCTCATTCTAGCTCATGGTTTTGAGACACAAGTGTCCCTCCAGCCTGGAGCTCTCTCCTGACCCCAGGACTCGGCACCTAACTGCCTGTCTCATCTCCACCTGGATGTCTAATGGGCATCTCAGACTTGACCTGCCTTCATCCAGTTCCTCCCGGCTCAGCAAAGGGCAACTCTCCTTACTGCTGGTCAGGGAGAAATCTGGAGATTCTTTTGCACACCTCTCTCTGTCCATTCTCTCTCTCTCTGTCTCTCTCTCTTTCATACTTCACATCCAATCCATCACTAAACCCTATTAGGCTCCGTGTGTCCAGAATTCACCTCCTCTCTCTCCTTCACTCCTACCATGCCCACCCCAGTCCGGGTCACAACACTGCTTATCTGGACTGCAGTAACTTCTTAACTAGTTCCTAACAAGTCTCTGATTCCTCGTTGTTTATGCGGGGACTTCTAAGTGTCTTCCGTGGCCCTTTATAGCACCTCAGTTATGTATTTGCCCTACATGCCCCAGGCTATAGCCAGGACCAAGTCTTGCTCACAGAGGTTTTTCCAGCCCTTAGATCAAAGGACCCATGGAGAGGTCACAGGTTGTATTTATTCAGTGAGTGACTGTTGAGTCTTTGCTTTCAGACTTCTGTCTGTCTGCACTGCAGCCATTTTTTCTTTACCAGGGGAGTGAGTCCCGTTTTGTTCAGGTATCAGCTTCGGCAATGTGCTTAGGGGATGGTGGGCCCCCAGACTGATGGGGGGTTCACAATTGGTTCAAATCAGTTATAATGATGCCACTTCTCCATCAGGAGCTGGTTCAGTGGTGGGTGTGTAACTCAGTTCTGGAGAGTGAGGCCTGAGGGAGTCAGCTCGGGACTTCTGGGAAAATCTTTTCTTCCCTCGTAAAACCATTGAGCCTCACAGGAAAAAGTCTCTTTCTGCCACTGTCTACCTTTCTTCCTGCTTTCTGTTATGTGAGGATGTTATGCAGCCATTCTGTGCTCATGAGGAAAAGGTCAAGTGGCCCAGAGTCCTGATGCGTTGGAGCCACAGAATGAGTCTCGGAACCACTCAATTTCAGACTTCTTGCCAAAAACACAATAAACACTTTAAACCATGATTATCACTGTTTTGTTTCTTGTACCCAGAAGCACCCTAAATATCCTACCCCCCACCCACATGCCAGAGGCAGAGCTGGGAGGAGGAAGGGGTCTCAGGTGTCCTTAGCCAGTCCCTGGATGCACACAGGAGGTCCTATGTGGGAAATGCAGAGTGGAGGGGCTTTGCATAAGCAAATGTGAGGACTGCTGGGGGAGGGGAGAGACTGGAGGGAAAGGTCTCAGCCTGGGACAGTCTGGCTGAAAGACCTTTCAATCCAAGAATGTGTACTATGCCATGGCAAGGGCTTCTGTGCAGTCACGGGGGCCTGCCTGTCTTCCCAGACAGATGAAAAGCCTGCTGCCCAGAAGGGCCTGTGCATTTGGTGATTATGTGCCCACTGGGGTGTGTCTAGATCAAGGGAAGGGGTTGAGTTTGGTATTTAATCATTGTCAGGTGATAACTGTGGACAGCTACAAGACTCAGAGATGAGAAATCCCAGAGATGAGAGAAAGAATTCAGTGGGAGGAGGCAGGCAGAGCTATTGAGGACTAGGAATGAGAAAGCTCCTTAGAGTTTCCTGAAATGCTGAAGAGGGCTTTAGATCTTCAGCAGAACTTGCATGGGTTGAGCCAGCCTTCTGTAGACTTAAGCGTTAGGGAGACCTGAGCTGGTGTGGCACCTGCCCCTGGCATCCCCTTCTGTTCAGCCAAATTGCTTTCAGCTGGTGACTGAGTGGCAGGCAGAATAATGCCCCTTGCCCACAGGTCCCCACCCGTATTCCAGGAGTCTGTGAATATGCTCCTTTACGTGGCAAAGGGATTTTGCGGATGTGATTAACTGAAGGACCTTGCATGGGGAGATTACCCTGGATTATCCAGGTGGGTCCGATCTAATCCCATGAACCCTTTAAAAAGGAGGAGGAAGACAGAGGAGGAAGGCCAGAGAGACACAACATAAGCAGGACTCGACTTGCTGTTGTTGGTTTGAAGATAGAGGAAGGGGCCATGACTCAAGGGATGTGGGCAGCCTCTAGCAATTGTAACCAGCAAAGCAAAAACAAAACCAAAAATCAAACCAAACCAAAACCAGGGTCCTCAGTCCTACAACCAGAGGAAACAGATCCTCCCTGGAACCTCCAGGAAGCAACCAGCCTTGCCAAAACCTTGACTTCAGTCCAGTGATACCAGGCTAGGGGGACTTCTGACTTCCAGAACTCTAGGATGATGACTTTGAGTTGTTTTAAGCCACTAAAGCTGTGGTTATTTGTTACAGCAGCACGCGGTAAAGGATTCTCTCTGCAGGCCTGAGTTGTACAAACCCTGCCCTTTCCAAAATTCTTCAGGACTCGCACTTGCCCAGTTCCTGGGAGATAACCTCTGAGTCCTTGGAATATCCTGCCTGCTAAGAGGGTCTTTGTCTACCTGAGGCTTTGGACCATGCCAGACAGTTTATGCTAACAGTGTGACTTAAGGCTATCTTAGTCTGCTAGGGCTGCCACAACAAAGTACCACAGACAGGGTGGCCCAAACATCAGAAAGGTAACATCTGGCATTCTGGAGGCTGGAAGTCTGAGATCAGGATGCCGGCAGGTTTGGTTTCTCCTGAGGTCTCTCTCCTTGGCTTGCAGATGGCCACGTTCTTGCTGTGTTCTCACATGGTCTTTCCTCCGTACTTGCACTTCCCTGGTGTCTCTGTGTGCCCCAATTTCCTCTTCCTATAAGGGCACTGGTCATATAGGATTAGGGCTCACCCTAACAGACTCATTTTATTCTAATCATATCTTAAAATCCCTGTCTCCAACCAAATACAGTCACATTCTGAGGTGCTGGGGGTTAAGATTTCAACATATGAATTTTGGGAGGGGACACAATTCAGCCCATGACAACAAGGAATGCCTGTCTTTCTTTGCCTAGGCCCTGGGCATTGCTGTATATAGTTTGACCTCTGGGGGTGGGGGCTGGAGACTGAATAAATAAGGTCAGTCACATGGGCTCTCCATGCTGGTTTGACTGACCCCAGTAAACACCCCAGATGGCCATACTCCACACATGTGATCACACATCTTAGCTGGGAGAACTAAGGGCTGTCCATGTGATACCACTTGGAGTGGGCAGCTGGAAGCTTGTGCCTGGTCTCTCCCGGACCTGTTGTACATAACCTTTCTCCTTTGCTGACTTTAACCTGTATCTTGTCACTGTAATAAACCATAACCGTGAGTATTAACAGCTTTTCTGAGTTCTGTGAGTCCTTTTAGTCAGTTGTCAACTGAGGGAAGTCCTGGGAACCCCCCAATAGAAGCAGCAATAGAAAACCAATACATATGGCAAAGAAAGCCAAACTCTGAAGGGAATCAAGCTGGTTAATCAGTTAAGATGTTACCTTCTCCAGAGACCCCTGGTGTGGGTGTGGGACCAGGCTTCACTGGCATGAGTGAATGAAGGGGCTGAAGAAGGGGTTCTGGGCACCACAGCAGAGTTGGCGGGGGGGGGGTCTCCCTCCTGGTGGAAAGCACTGTCACAACCCCCAGGGCCAGTTTAGTTCCTGCTCTGTGTTTTTCTTTTAGAGAAACGTGTTCTAAAAAGACTCTGAATCCAACTCTGTGAGAAGAGCTTGGTTCCCCTTCCTGAGGAGCCCCAGGCTGAGGGCCAGCAGCATCAAGGTTGCAGGCTGTCCTGCCAGCCTCAGGACACGTTGGAAGAGAGCTGGCATCTGCAGTCCTGGTCCTGCTCCCTCCTAGTAGCTCCTGGGACCAGCAGCGGCGTTGCTCTGCCCCCACTAATCCTGTCGCGCCTGGCCAGGTGAGCTGTGTGTGCGTGAGATGTTTCTTTGCTAGGAGCTTGTGAATGGCAGAGCATGCCGCCTGGGAGACACACAACTCCCCTGCAGCCCCTCGGCCTTGTGCCTTCACGACATCTGGTCCTTCCTGCCCTGGGTGTTCTGCTGGCTGGGCCTTTTCTTTCCTTCCTTCTTCCCATCGGCTTGTGTGGCCCCCTCTGCTCTGTGCCCAGGAACTGTAGCTCTGACTCATTCCTGATTGCAGCGCTTCTGCATTTTCCACATGCGTGAAGCTGGGATGTTAAAACAATTAAGTCAAAATGAACACGCTGCAAGGTCATGGAGTGACAGAAGAAGTCATTTGACAACACTTTCAGATACTTATCCATGGACAGAAAGACCCGTCCAGGACAACAGCACTGAGACGAGAGCAGCACAGAGCAGCTTACCCAGCCAGAAACAGTGCCGAGGGAGCTGGGGTGTGTGAGGAGGGTGTGAGGGCATGGGGGCGCCTCCCCCAGCAGGAGGGCTGAGGATGAGCGTGTGGAAATGTGCCTCTTGTGAGGAACACACAGCCTGGCCGACCGCGCCCTGGGCTTCTCTCTGCGGAGGTGGAGGGATGGTGGCAATCTGCTCCCTCTTCAGTGGCCCTCGGCTCTGCCGAGTAACACGCGCCTTCCCAGCTGGTGGCCTGCCCCAGGAGGCGGGCGACCCTGAGGTCCTGGTGGATTCCTGCCCCTCAGGCAGGACCTCCTGGGATGCTGATTTTCTCCCTTTTCTGACTTCTCTGGTTCTCAGGAAGAGAAGGGAGCAGGGGTTCAGGGAGTGCCAGCCGGGTCCTGCAAAGGTGACTTGGCATAATCATCTTCTCTAATCTCGGCAAGGTGGTGCCACCACCTTTACTGCCAAATGTTGAGGCTCAGAGAGACCCAACATTTGGAGGGGCTCTGGTTTGCCTCCTCCAAAGTGCCCTCCCTAAATGTCCTGGTCTGATCTAAGAGGCTCCTGCTGTCCCCTCTGGGTCCTGGGAGCTGTCCTTGGAGGGAAAGAGAAGTCTGCTGGGGAGCTAGAGGCTGCAGAACTCCCCACCCGGGCTCCCCAGTGGTCCCCTCTGGGGCTCCTCTGGGCACCAAGCACCCCTCCAAGCATGGCAGTGCCACGTCCCCTGGGCCCGGGTGCCCAGCTTCTCTCCAGCTCTGGAGAGGCAGGTCAGTGGCTGCACAGGCTTTCTGGGCTCTGGTCCCTGTGCCTGCCCTGGAGCACACAGGAGGGGCCCCCCTGGACCCTGCATCTCCTCCTCTCTTCTCTCCAGACACTGTCTCTGGAAAACGGGCCGTGTGCATCCAGGCAGAAATCCTTGTGTGCCGCCCTCTCGGGCCCCTCTGGCCCCTCTGTGTTCCCCCTCTGTTGTGATCCTTCCAGGCCTGGACCCCTGGCTGTTCTCAGGTGAGTGGGGCATCTCTCCCACCTCTGCACCTGAGCCGGTTACCCATGCTGTGTCACAAGCCCCCCAAACTTAGTGGTATATGACCCCCATCAGTTACACTCACAATTCTGTGGGTCAGGAGTCCAGACAGGACACAGTGGGGAGGGCGTGTCTGCTCCATGAGGTCTGGGGTCTCCTTGGGAAGGCTTGAAGGCTGAGGCTGAAATTATCTGAAGGCTCACGTGCTTGACACATGATGCGGGCTATGAGGGGGACCTCGGCTAGTGGTGACCTCGGCATGTGGCCTCTCCCAGTGGCTGGTCTGGGTTTCCTCACAGTATGGCAGCTGGGTTCCCAGAGAACCAGGTGGAAGTGGTATTGCCTTTTATGACCTAGCCTTGGAAGTCACGTGGCATCACCTTCCAGATCTTCCCAAGTTCAAGGCAATGGAAACACAGATCCCACCTTCTCAATGCCAAAGTCACACTGGGAGAAGAGAATGTGGGCTGGGAGAGATTGTGCTGCCACTTGAAAATGCAGTCTGCCCCTCCCCACAAACGAAGTAAGTTCATCATTCATTCCCCGCATTGTCCAAGCTCCTCGTGTATGCCAGACACCTGCTAGCCGCTAGGGGAACAGAGTAGACACTACGACACAGTCCTAAACCCTAGAGCATGTAGTCGAGCAGGGGAGGCTGAGAGAAAACAGAGCAGGGCTCAAGCTTCTCCCCACTGCAAAACATTGTTAAAAATCCAGCAGTTCCAAAGGATCTGGTCGGTATGCCTCGAATCCGTGATATGGGACCTGACCAGGGATTTCAACACACTGTCTCTCTCTCTTTTGTGCTACCTGGTTATTACACTGGAAGAACCTCAAAGAATGGGCCCAGGCTCTCCTTTTGTAGAAGTCCTGACACCTCCCACACAGCAGGCACAGAAAGCTTTGATGACCTATTTCCTTTCTCTCTCTCTCTCTCTCTCTTTGTTTAGCCCACACTCACTTATGTGTTCCTTCAACACACATTCATCAGCCATTTTCAGTGTCAGATGCAGTGTGAGTCACAGAAGTTACCGGCTGATGGAGACCAGGTCTTGCCTGGACCCTCTGGCTAAGAGTCCTTAGCAAGACCCTCAGACCCCCTAGCCACTCACACAGCCTACACACTCCCTGGTTCTGGGGATGAATCTGGTCCATGTGAGTCCTTGGGGGAAGCAGAGCGGGCCCTGGGGAGTAAGAGGGTGGATGGTCCCAGAGGAGGAGAGAAGAGAGACCCACAGGTGAGTCCTGTACTTTGGAAACTTCTGTGGGTGCACATGGGTTGGCCTTGGGGTTAGAGAGAGCAGAATCTGTGTCTCTGCCCCATGCAGGTGGGCAACCTCGGCTCACTCACGTCTTGTTGGAGAAACACATCACAGTTTGGTGAAGCCTCTAGTCTCCTTTTCAGAATAATGGTTTAAACGCATCAAATAAAATCCATAGGGTTATCAAGAAAGCCAATTATATTTAAATACAGTTATCAGAACATTTAAAAGGCAAATCTGAGCTTCAGTATCATATGTGTTTCTTCATTAACACATTTTACAGCAAGTTCTACTACAGTTCTAATGACTACCATCATTTCAAAGTAGTGAGGAGGCAAAGGATAGTCTGAGCTGTCTGCCACACCTGTGATGTGAGAGAAAACACCTGTGATCTGTTAAAGCGACAGTCACAGAACTGCTAAGCCTGCTCGGGTTTGTGGCTCATACTCATCATGGAAGGAAGCGCTAACTTCAGCCAGAGGCTAGCGAAAATAAAGATGTAGTGTTTTCCCTCCCACATCGGGGGCTCCCCTGAATCCTATCCTAAGCCTCCTGGTGATGAGGGTGACTCGGTAAACGCTCCAGACCCTGCTTTGCTCCAGCTTCCCTGGGCCCCTCCCGTGGTGGGGATCCCCATTCCGTGATCCCCTCTATTCAGTCTGAGCCCAGGACGAGGAGCCCCAGAGATGCATTCTCCTCCTGTTCTCAGCAGACACGCCTCAGATTACACTGACATTTGGGGCTTGGGTTTCAGCCACATTTTCTAAATTTTGTCTTCATTTGCACAGAAACCTGAGAAGCCTCTGAGGTCTGATTGCATCATTAATCATTGTGGGAGTCCTGTGCTTGCATGCCCGCGTGGGAAATCTGTTCTTTGTTTCCTTTTTCTCCTTGGATTTTGGCTCCCTGCCTCTGAATGAGGATTAGGCAAGTGTTTGCTTCTCTGTTCTGCGTCTGCTGTCACCAGGTCACCCCTTTCCCCTCCCCAGTCATCCTGATTTTCCTCCATTCTCCGAAGAGGATCCCAGCAGCGGTTTAGTCAGTTTGCATCCCCGCTGTGGTCCAACGAAGGGGGAGGGCAAGACACACACACACACACACACACACACACACACACACACACACTTTCTTTGTTCTTTGCTAAAAGCTGCTTAGCTTACTGCAAACATGCTAATTAATTGGGGCAAGATTCAATCGCCAGGGAAAATTACACAATGGAGATAAATGGTTTTGTAGAGGAAAATGTCAGAATTGCTTTGTATTTTTCCCCTTTCCTTGTCCACCAAATATTTCAGGGAAGAGGAGATGGAGGTGTGTTAGCTTTCAAAGGCTGTTCTGGTTTGACTCCAATGGGGCTCTTTGTCATCCGAGTGGTCCTGTCCTGGTGGGTGGGTTGTTCACTGTACAAGGGGCTGAAATCCAGCCTCCTCTCTGGTTTCTGACCAGGTCTGATCTCACCTCGTGGGTCCTCCAGCTGAAAACCAAGGTCTCCCCTGCAGGGCAGGGCCCTCACGTCCTGCCTCAGGGATATCTGCCCATCTGAGTCCAAGGTGAACCAGCCCTTCTCTTAGAGAGGGGTAGACCTGCCCTCACACTCACCTTCCCAAATACCCACCTCTGGCCCCATCCCCATCCTAGACTGAGGGGGAGAGAGGGGGAGGGGGCTTGTCTTCTTGTTAGTGGAGCCCTCCCCCTCCTCCAGGCCTCCTCTGCTCCCAAAACCCTAAAGAAGCAAACACAACTGTCCAGAGTGCCTGCCCCTCTGTCTGGGCTGTCCTCCATCATGGATGGGAACACACCGTGGGGCCTCACTGAGCCTGGATGGGGTGGGACGCTGAGAGGCTCCTGGACACACACACACACACACACACACACACACACACACACACACACACACACACTTCTCTAAATGCAGCATCCTCTCACTCCATTTCCTGAACTGCTGAGTCTGAGGCTTCTGCATTTAGAATTCGTCTCTGCAATGAGTCTCCTCCAGGCAGGGGGTGGGCATTCCCCACCTCGACTTCATATTTGCATAACTAAAGGAGCCACCCAGGGGTTTTGTTGGGAAAAAAGGGGCAGCTGCACCTCGAGGTTAATTCCCGTCTCCCTGTAAAGCAGACTGTGTTGGCAGTTTGTGTTTAGCTCCAACGTCCATCATAAAAAGCACCCTGATGGGAGAGGCAGATGCCTGGGATTGGTTGGGACAAAAGCAGGGAAGGCTCAGTGTATTTCAGACAAGATCTTCTTTTTGGTCCCTCTGCTTTGGTGATGAAGAGCCGAGCCCAGCGTGGCCCTGAGGTTGTCTGATCTCTTTGTACAGGAGAGAAAAAGAGCCCCTCCCAGACAGGGCTTGGTCTTGTCTTGGGCAAACAGTCCTGTCCTGGACTTGTCATTTACTGGTCCTTGGGCATGAGTGTTGCTGGAAGGGGGACTCTTATCTTACACTCAGAAATGAATAAAGCAAAAGACTTTATTGGGAAGGGGCGCCCAGGCGGAGAGCAGCAGGGTAAGGAAACCCAGGGGAACTGCTCTGCCATATGGCTCAAAGTCTCAGGATAATGGGGTTAACTTTCTAGGTTGTCTCTGGCCAGTCATCTTGCTTGTGCCCATATTTGGTCTGACTCAGGATCTTTCCTGGTGGCGTGTGCATCTCTCAGCCAAGATGGATTCCAGCGTGAGGGTTTCTGGGAGTTTGGCAGGACATATTATGAGCTGGTGTCTCCTCTCTCTTTTCGGCCCTTCCTGAATTCTCCCAGTTAGTTTTTGGCAGCTGCACCGTGTTCTTTATCGGGACCTCTTGCTGTGAGACAACTCGTGCAAGCGATTAGTATCGTGCCTGGCCAGAGCAGGCGGTTTGGGTCGGTGGTTCCCTAACATGAGGATATGAGTCCAGGTTCTGGCGCCCAGAATGGACACGGCCAGGTCAGAGGAACCCACTGCATACATTCAGGTTTGAGGCTGCTCCGCGGAGCATCTGGGTCAGAGGAAGTCTTTGTTAATTGTATGGAAGGAAGGAAATGAGAAGGGGCAAGTGGATGCAGGTGATGTCCCACTGACCTAGGAGTGCGTCTCTGGGCTCTAGTCTGGACCCGAAGTCCAGGCACAAGCCCCCCTGCAGCTGCATCACTCATCCGTGGAAATAAGATATCTGAGACCCAGCTCCAGGGCAAATGTGCAGACACCTTCAAAGGGAGTGTTTCAGGATGACAAAGCTCTTTTCATGCTCTGTTTGAATTACTTCCTCCTGCCCCAGCATTTTGGTTCTTACATGGGTCCAAGTGAGAAGGTGCCAGCGGGAGACCCAGTCAGGTGTGCCCTAGCTCCCATGCTCAGGTTGAGGGCAGAGAAGTCTTCTGGCCGGTGGCATCAGTTACTGTCCTCCAATCCCTGAGCAATCCGGCCCTGCATCCCTGCTGCAGGAAGCGGTGGCGGTGACTCGAGGATGGAATCATCTGGAGGCTTCTAGAAGAAGCTAGAGAAGACCAGAACTTCCCACGAACTGTATTTCACATGGCTGCACTAAGGGCTATCATGGTGATGGTCCAGCCAAATGGACAGGGCCCCATCGCTTTTCTGACCAAGCCTGGGAAGCCACATCTGTTGCATTCCGTTGATGGCAGATGAGTCTCAGCCCCATTCCCTAAACAATCCAAGGGGTGGGCCTGAGTCCATGGCTTTCAGTGGCAGGAGTGTCCAGGCAACCCTGCAGAGGAGCGTGGGGTGGGAGATACTGTCGTGATATCACTGGAAAATGCACTTGGTGGGCAACACTGTGCAGAATATCCTTCCTGCTGTTCATGCTGAGCCAGCATTTCCCCTCCACTTCTCAGAAAATCCACAGCCCTGATTAACTCCAACTCTCCACCCACTTCGTGCCCCCACTGGAACGGCTAAAAGTGCTGGAGGAAGCACGTGAGCCCCATGGCTAGTCTCCCTTTGACAAGTCCTGAGAGCTGCCTAGAAACCACGCAGGATCTCCCTGTCCTTTCCTGCAGGACTTCTCTGCTCTTCTCACCTGCTTGAGAGGTAGTTGAACCTCTGCAGGCTGGTCCCTTGCAGGCTGCCCTCCGGAGAAATCAGAGAGGGTGGCATGAAGGCCTCCTTTGGGTAGGAGTGAAAGACGTGGGTCAGGGCACCGTCTTCCTTTCACACAGCCACACCCGCTGGGTTTGGCCCCCAGCCCCAGTCATGCTGGGAGGGAGTTGGGGGCCCCCTAACCATGAAGGCTGCAGTGGCAGAACACAGGTCAAGGGACCACCATGTTAGTCTATTGTAGCCCATACCTTGGCAGTCCCCGATCTTGCCAAGGGAGGGGCTGGAACTTCTCTGACCAAATGGCTTAAGAGCCTGCAACCTGAGGGCCAGGCCCTCTCCAGGAACCTGGTTCCTGCTCTGCTGACTGCGGGCCACTGCCCCAGATGGTGAGGGGGACAGGGGAGCAGGTACCTGCTGCTGATTTGATCTTTGAGACCCCCCTCACCTCCATCACTGCTCCAGAGGCCTGGCCTCATGCTGCCTGGTCATTCTTCTGACTGCTGGACCCCCTGTATCTCCTCCTTGGTTATCAAACTCAGGTTCAGCTGCTTGCCCCTCAAAAGCCAATAATCGAGAGGCAAGTGCCAATAGAAAGAAAAGATGCTTTAGTCAGAAAAGCTGGCAATCTGGGAAGATGGTGGACTTGTGTCCAGGGACCACCTCCAAAGATTCTGCTCAGCCATGACAGTTGTTAAAGGGGAAAAAGGGGGAAGAATTTCAGTGAACCACTGAGGCAGGAGGTTGGGGTCTGCATCATTCTCCATTGTGTGCAGACTGGCTGACTCTCTCTTCAGGTGGTAACTTGCCTGTGTGATCTGCCTGCAGGATTGTTAAGGGGGCTGGTGAGGGTAGAGAGCTGGCCATTCTTTAACTACTTAATTCTTCATTCTTACTTCTTTTTATCTAGGAAAAGAATCAACAGGTTAATTAGGTTCTTTCCAGGTTAGAGGGGCACAGAAATGGGCAAACAGGAAAGGGGCAAAAGAACTGCCTTTACCTTCACCTCCTCTAGGTGCAAACGTGGTGTGACTTGTCCAGTTTTCTTTTTTTTGCAGCCAATCCCATATCTTAAACTTTCATCTCACCAAGTAAAAATCAGCTTTTAACATCTGCTCTGCTAACTCAGCATCCTCTGCTGCAGACTTAGTGATATCTGAAGAACTTTCTAGAACTGTTTCTGAGGTGTAGACTCCTGATTAGGGTCCTTCCAATGCTGCCCAAGCATCTGAAGGTATAGATGCTGAAGCGGGCTCCTGGCACCTGGCTAAACAGTAACATGTCTTCTCAAGTGTCTTACAATGTTACAGGCAATATAAGGTATGAGGACATGGGCGGGTACAGTTTTACCTTCAGGTTCTGACAAGTGGTCCTGAGGGAGAGCCCTTGTGTGTGTCTTAGCTTCGCATACAGTGGGTGCCATACTGAGCTGTGTAACTTGGAAGCAGTGGCTGAGCTGAGCTCTTCCCAGGTCTGGAATGGAGGAGGAGGAGGGGGAAAGAAGGAGGAGGAGGAGGAGGAGAAGGAGGAGGAGGAAGAGGGGGAGGAGGAGGAGGAGGGGGACGGGGAGAGAGGTGGAGGCAGTCCCCGTCACTCCCGGGTAAGAAGACTGTCTTCCTGAGCACCACTGCTTTCCTCTTCCAAATCCACCATGGCCTCCATTCCAAATGATTTACCAGGGAAATAGGGATACAGAGGGGGCACACTGTGTGCTTTCTCCATGAGAGGAAGGCTGAGAACCCACATCTCTATCCTAAGGCCCCAGTGAATCAATCTGAAAAACTGGGCCACTGGTCCCTGATCCCTCCCAGCTCTGACACTCTGAACGCACGGTCTGCTGCGGCTGTTGTGTGGGCATTGGAAGATCTGTGTGTGTTGGGAAAGTGGGCTTCAAAACCAAGACTGCGCCCACTCTGAGTGCTGGTGGATGGCTGGGAGGAGCAGTCCCCCTTCTGTTCTCTGCCTTCTAAGCAGTGCCCCCCCCTTTTTTATAAACATCTTTATTGGAGTATAATTGCTTTACAATGGTGTGTTAGTTTCTGCTGTGTAACAAAGCGAATCAGCTATACATATACATACATCCCCATATCTCCTCCCTCTTGCATCTCCCTCCCACCCTCCCTATTCCACCCCTCTAGATGGTCACAAAGCACCGAGCTGATCTCCCTGTGCTCTGCGGCTGCTTCCCACTAGCTATCTATTCTACATTTGGTAGTGTATGTATGTCCATGCCACTCTCTCACTTCGTCCCAGCTTACCCTTCCCCCTCCCCATGTCCTCAAGTCCATTCAGTTCCCTTTTCTGAGGGAACCTGCTCCCCTTCTGCTTTTCCAGGGAATACATTTGTGACATTAATGTTGCATTCCTGGGGATTTGCTTGGTCCATTAAACAAAATGATTTACTGTGATGGGGATTGTTTGCTGCTCAGCTGCCCCATGACAGAAACCTGAATGTGTGCTGTGCTGCAGAGACAGTCACCAGCGATCCAGACCCCCTCTTCCTGCCCCAGATGAACTGTGCTGTGACCGAGACACAGATGGGATCACTCCAACGTGTGCATTCACCTTGATTTAGGAACCACCGTGCAGATATGACCAACAGCTGGTGTGTAATTTTGGTTAGTGGAATACATGCCCCCAGAATCCCATATATTTCTTAACCTCATACGATGTAATGGATACCAGTGTGAATTTGCCTGAGACCTAATACGCCATAACTCAGCTTGTGTTTTATAGCTAAACCCCGGAAGTGAACTAATATCCCCTCCGAGCTACAGATTTCTGAATATCATCTGTGTTAAGCTGTTGGAAATCAAGCTGCTTGCTCTGTGTAGGAAGGGGGTTACCTTGAGCCGCTCTTACAGCTACTGGCTACTGTGGGTCCTTCAGCCTGTGCAGGAGCCCATGGTGGCTGGGATGAGGAGGCCAGCATTCAGTCCTTTGAGGTCCCCCTTCACAGACAAGTGTCATTTCTTAAACTCCTGGATTGCTCTGCTTCTAGATCAAGCATCCATGCAGATCAAGATGGAAAGCTTTCCCAAGTGCTGGATGGTCTGCAGGCAGGGATTCTCTGTTTTTCAAACCATTGCCATTGGCAAGGGTCTGGCCAAGCAGAATTGCGCCCTGACCACTGGACACTGAAGGGGGCTTGGCAGCTGGCTAGGTCCCACCCAGCTGCCACCTTGAAGCATCCATGTGTGAGTCACCTGATGACCAGAATGACAAAGTGGTTCTGGTGTGTGTGACAAAGGCCTGGTGGGGATCTTGGCCAAAGCTGAGAAGGAGGCACCCCATGTGACTAGCCTCTGAGTCCTGGCAGCAAGAGGACTCTCTGGGGTCGAGGCTGGGTTCTGTCCACATGGCACGTCCTTGCCTCCCCAGGCAAGGGAGCATAGTGACATGGTCTGTTTCTGGAGCATAGTGACATGGTCTGTTTTCATCCTGTCCAGTCAGATAGGGAGAATTTTCTAGAGGCCTTTGGTCTAATTCTACGATTCAGATCGTGACAATAGCTGGCACATGGCTGGCACCTCCTAAACGTTTAATAAATAATAATAATTATCCTAATGATAGGCCTCTGCTTGCTGGTGGTTTCTGACCTCCCCCCTATCACGCGCTGCCAGCTTCTCCTGAGGGTTCTTTCCCCCAAGCCTGCCCTTTTGCCCTCTTCCTTCACAGCTCAGTGGCCACGATCTGAACTGATTAAGACCTCGTTCAACGTCCCCCCAGTTGGATTTCACCCCCCCGGATGTCTCTTTACAAAGGCCGTGGGCAGACACAACTCCCTCTCTTTCTAGGATTCACGCTCTCTCTTCTGCAGCACTTCTGAGTGACCACAGGGACCCCTGCACAGGTCACAGGATTCCCCAGAAGAAGAGTCAGGCTGGTTTACTGTGGAGACTGAACAGGACAGTTTTCTGGGATGTGCAGAGCAAGAACTGTCTTCTAAGCATCAAGCAGGCATCAGCCCAGGGAGAGACGCCCCATGTCTCCAAGGGGGTCACAGACAGGGCACGGAAAGCTAACAATTATCACAGTCATCCTGCCTTCAGTTGACTGTGTGAATAGCTTGTAATTAGCAGGTTCTTTGTTGATGCTGCCAAAGGCCTTGGAAACTGTCTTATTATTTCCCTCCAGAGTAGAAGCTCTCTTCATGGATCGTGCAGTGGGAGGCCACTGTCCAGGCTTTGCTGGACTATTGTTTGATTTCTAAATTTTTCAGGATCTGAATAGGTAAAATTTTAATGGAAGTAAGTATAAGACTTTGAAAAAGTTGGCTCTTCTTTGAAAAAAAAAATGCAACTTTTCAAATTGTGTGAACTTTTTTCCAAATAAGCAAGTCTTCATGTATTCATTTAAGAATATTTTTGAGAGGTTGTGTGTGATGGTTAAGTTTACGTCAACTTGGCTGGGACACAGCACCCATACATTTGGTCAAACACAATTCTGGGTGTTTCTGTGAGTGTGCGTTTGGATGAAATTAAAGCAGATTGCCTTCCGTAATGCGCACGGGCCTTGTGCAATCAGTTGAAGACCTGAATAGAACACAAGACTAACCCTCCCTCCCAAAAGAGATTTTTTCCTGCCTGATGGTCAGGAATAGAGATACCAAATTTTCTTGCTTCTTCAGCAATTTCCACTCTGCAGATTTTGGACTTGACAGCCTCCATAATCACATGAGCTGATTCTTTATAATAAATCTCTCTCCTTCTATCTCTCTCTCTCTATATATATATTTCCTATTGGTTCTGATTCTCTGGAGAAGCCTGGCTGATGCCCTGTGTGATATTATGGGAGGAGCTTTAGACTCAAGTTAGACCTCCAGCTCCTCTATTCAGCACTTGAGACCCTTGGGCAAGTCACTGAATATCTCTGAGCTTTAATTTTTGTCACCTGGAAAATGTTTTTTTTTTAGGGATTGGGTGATCAAATAAATATTAGAGGAATGCATTCCTGGTCACACGTTCTGAGCCGAGAGCAGGTATAAAAGGAAAGTAGATGGCCTTCTCATAATTGAGTATCTTCTTTTCAAGCCCTGTGTTAAGCTCAGGATTGATTGCAGCTGCACGTGCCCCCATGCAGGACAGACTTTTCCCTCCTGCCCTGCCCCAGCAGGCTGCTGCAGACACTTCCTGTGGGCCCGCTCTGTGCAGGGGACACTTCTTCAGTGCTCTCGCCTCTGTTTTTGGAAAGCGAAAGGACCTTGGTCCTTGTCTTCTTTGAAGAAAGAATTCAACGAAGAGTACCAAGATTGCAAAGCAGGCACAGAGTTTACTAGAAGCACAGTACGTGTGGGAGAGCACATGGGAGAACTCACAAAGTGAGTTGCGCCTTTATAGGGGTAGCTTAGGTTGTTAACATGGGGTTAGTCTTCCAGGGTTTAGATGAGGGTGATTCCCCTTTTTCCTCTCCTGTGGTTGTGTCATCTGCCGTTTCTTATTTGGGCTTCCACCAGGCACCATTCTGAATCGTCCCCATGAGCACCCAAGCAAAACCCACCACGGGGGTTGGTGGAGCTCAAACCCACAATGCTTGTGGCATTATAATGATATTACAATGCGGCCAAAGTTCCTAGATGACGGCTTGAGACCCCTTCTGCACATGCGTCGGGCTGGGAAATCCTTTCGACCACAAAAATGAGGAGGCTGGGGTGGGTCGCTTTGCCTTTCATTCAATCAGGATTCCCGTTGGTTCTCAAAGGGTCAGCATGAAACCAGCTGCAACAGGTAAACCTGAGGCCTATTTATTTCCTACCTCACCTCTATTGGAAGACGTTCCTGAGTGGTCCAGTGCTGTTGTTTTCCATCAGCCATGCCCACTCTTCCACCTGTTTCACCTGGTTTTGGACTCTGTGTTCTGGCCCCTTGTAACTTTGGTCTCGACTCTCCGGGTGAACAACTAGCTAATTCATTGGCCTAATCCTCAGAAAGTAGCAGGAGAGATGCTGTCCTTGCTCCTTCTTGGTGCCGTTTCTAATAGTGACCTCCCGGAGACCGACTTTTGGCCTTTGTGTCCCTGCTGGTGGACACTTCAGGTAAGGTAGGGGGCATTGGGCCCCTCTGTCCACTGCACTGCCTCCTCGGGCCATTCAGCACCAGTCCTCTGCTTGGCCCTCCCTTTTCCTTGCCCTTGTCTGGCCCAGCCAGACTATTCATCAAATGTAACATACCAAGTGTATCTTACTTAACTTCCTTATTCTTAGAAGTCAGAGTTATTGATGTATAATTTCCATAAAGTATATCCCTTTAAAGTGTGTATTTCATTGAGTTTTGACAAATATATACAGTCATGTAACTGCTACCACAAACAAGATATAGAACATTTCTATCACCCCCAAAGTTCCTTTATAGCCCTTTGCAGTCAGTGCCTTCCTCCTACTCCAGCCCCTGACAGCAATTGACCTGATTTATTCCCTATATTTGGCCTTTTCTAGAATGTCATATAAATGTAAACTTACAGTACTATCATTCGTGTTTGATTCCTTTCATTTATACTAATATTTGTGAGATTCATCCATGTCATTGCCATGCAACACTTCATCCTTTTATATTGCTGAGTCCATTGTTTGCCTATATCACAAGTGTTTGTTTCATTAATTGATGGACGTTTGGATTGCTTTCATTTTGGGCTGTTATGAATATCATTAGTTGATGGACGTTTGGATTGCTTTCATTTTGGGCTGTTATGAATAATCTTTACTTGGACGTACGTTTTCCTTTCTTTTGAGAGAATGCACAGAAGTGGAAATGCTGGGGTGTATGGTCAGTGTATGTTTAACTTTATAAATAGCTGCCAAACTGTTTTCCAAAGTGGGTGTGTCATTTTGCATTCCCACCAACAATATATGAGAGTTCCAGTTGCTCCTCATTCTTGCTGGTGTTCAATATGGTCGTTCTTTGTAATTTTAGCCATTCTAGTCAGTGTGTAGTGATCTTTCACTGTACTTTTAATTTCATTTCCTGTTATGGACTGAATTGCGGCACCCACCCCCCCCCCCACCGCCAACCAATTGGTATGTTAAATTCCTAACCCCCAGTACCTCAGAACGTGACTGTATTTGGTGATAGCCTTTTAAAGAGGTAATTAAGTAAAAGGAGGCTGTTACAGTGGTCCCTAATCCAATCTGACTGGTGTCCTTGTAAGAAGAGGAAATTTGTACACATAAAGAGATACCAGATCCAAAGAAGACATACAGATGGCCAACAGGCACATGAAAAGATGCTTAGCATCACTAATCATCAGGGAAATGCAAATCAAAATCACAGTGAGACATACCTGTTAGAATGGCTTTTATCAAAAAGACAAGAAATAACAAGTGTTGGTGAGGATGTGGAGAAAAGGGAAGTCTTGTGCCCTGTTGGTGGGAATGTAAATTGGTGTAGCCATTATGGAAAACAGTATGGAGTTCCCTCAAAAAATTAAAAATAGAATTACAATATGAACCAGCAATTCCACTTCTGAACATTTATCTAAAGAAAATGAAAACACTAACTTGAAGAGATATATGCACCCGATGTTCATTGCAGCATTACTTATAATAGCCAAGATATGGAAGCAACCTAAGTGTCCACCAGTAGAATGGATAAAGAAAATGTCATACACACACACACACACACACAAAGACAGACAATGGAATATTGCTGAACCATAAACAAGAATGAAATCTTGGGACTTCCCTGGTGGTGCAGTGGTTAAGAATCCACCTGCCCATGCAGGGGACACAGGTTCAAGCCCTGGTCTGGGAGGATCCCACATGTCACAGAGCAACTAAGCCCGTGTGCCACAACTACTGAGCCTACGCTCTAGAGTCTGAGAGCCACAACTTCTGAACCCTGTGCGCCTAGAGCCCGTGCTCTGCAACAAGAGAAGCCACCACAATGAGAAGCCCACGCACCACAACGAAGAGCAGCCTCCACTCATTGCAACTAGAGAAAAGCCTGTGCATGGCAACAAAGACCCAATGCAGCCAAAAAATAAATAAATTTAAATAAAAAAACAAGGAATGAAATCTTACCATTTGCGACAACATGGATGGAACTTGAGGGTATTATACTAAGTGAATTAAGTCAGACAGAGAAAGACAAATATGACATGATCTCATTATTTGTGGGATCTAGAAAAAAGGAACCACATACCCCCCCAAACAAAAACAAAAACAATCTCATTGGTTGCCAGAGGTGGGGTGGAGGTTGGGGGAGGGACATATGGGTGAAAGAGGTCAAAAGGTACAAACTTCCAGTTATAAAATAAATAAGTACTAGGGATGTAAGGTGCAGCATGGTGAGGAAAGTTACTAATACCGTATTGCATCTTTGAAACTTACTAAGAGAGTAGATTTTAATTGTGGTGATCATTTCAAAATGTACCCAAATATCAAATCATTATGCTGTACACCTGAGACTAATACAGTGTTATATGTCAATTATACTTCAAAAAAATTTACAAAAAGAAAAAAAAAGATACCAGGGAGGTGCAGGCACAGAGGAAAAGCCATGTGAGGACACAGTGAGAAGGGGCCTGCTACAAGGCCTCAGGAGAAGCTAATCCTGCTGGCACCCTGATCTTGGACTACCAGGCTCCAGAATTGTGAGCAAATACATATTTGTTGTTCAAGCCACCAGGCTGTTATTTATTGTGACAGCCTAGCCGACTAATACACTTGTCTAATGAGTAATGACTTTATGCCTTTTTGTGTGCTTGTTTGCCATTCATATATCTTTTCTGGTGATATGTCTGTTCAAATATTTTGCCCATTAAAAAAAACCCAAGTTGTTGGTCTTCTTATTATAGAGTTACAAGTATTCTTTATATATTCTGGAAAGGCCCTTTATCAGATATACGTTTGAATATGTTTTCTCCCAGTCTGTGGACTTACTTTTCATTTTTTAAACAGCATCTTTCAAGACAGGTTTCAATTTTGTGAAAGTCTAATTTATAATTTTTTTTTCGGTTGTGGTCTGTGATTTTTAGGTGCTATTTACAACATTTTTTTGCCTAATCCAAGAACACAGATATTTTTCTTCTGTGTTTTCTTTTTATGAGTTTCAGATTTTGTTTTATGTTCCATTTAGTTTTTTTCCTTTGTTTTTTTTTTTTGTATATGGTGCCAGAGTCATGATACATTTAAAAAATAAGGGTGTTCAATTGTTCCAGCATTGTTTGTTGAAAAGATTCTCCTTTCCCCATTGAATTTCTTGCTGTGTTGGTTGAAAATCGATTGATCATAAATGTGTTGGTCAGTGTTTGGACCCTCAATTCTCTTCTGTTGCTCTCTGCATCTAACTATATGCCAATACCACATGGTCTTGATTATGGGAGCTTTATAGCAAGGATTTAGGCCAGGTGGGAGATTCCTCCAACTCTTTTATTTTCCAAAATTGTTTTGGTTACTCTAAGATTTTTTCCTTTTCAATAGAAATTTTAGAATCAGCTTGTTAATCTGCACAAAAGCCTATACACATTCTTAATGGGTTTGCCTTGAATCGAGATCAATTTGGGGAGAACTGCCATCTTAACAATCTTGAGGCTTCCAAACCATACATATTGTGTTTCTCTGTAGTTTTAGGTCTCCTTTTATTTCTCTCATCAATGTTTGGGGATTTTCAGCATACAAATTTTGCAGATATTTTGTTAGATCTATCCCTAAGTATTTGACATTTTTTTAATGCTTTGATAAATCATGTTTTTTAAAATGTCTATTTTAATTTCCAATTGTTTGCTGCTAGTTTGTAGAAGTGCAGTTGAATTTTCCCTCAACTTCCATTGCCTTCCTCTCCCAAGGCAGAATCTCCCTGGTTCTTTGCAGTGGTGAACGGAAAACCCAGTTCTTGTTCTTTGTAGGGGAGGGGTGGGGCAATTGGAACACTCTTCCGGTATCAGTGTGTACTGGCTATCATTTTCTTTCTTTCAGAATTCTCTTGTGAAGGCTTTGATGAGGCTTTGTCCACAATGGTTAGATGAGAAGGACATGCAGAGCCCCCAGGCATCTTCCATGCCCTTGTACAACTCTTCCCCACCCCCTGGGGCCTCAGCATTACCTCCTAGACTCAGTCCCAATGATGCTGAGTGTCAGAGAGACAGAAAAAGCAGCAGTCACAGCACTAGCTCATTATGGACTCAAGCCTGAGTCTGGAGAGCTTTCTAAAAAGTCTATGGAGAAGGAGTACATTGGGTTGTAGATGAAGATATGAATTGATTTCTTTTACTTGGTGTGGGACAAAAGGAAATCCCATTCTGAGACTGATTTTTACATGAGTTTCTTAATGAAGATGAAGGTTTTGTGGTGTTCTGTATTTTCTGAGATTTGCGCTAAAATCCAGCATCTGCAGGAATAAATAAGAGACGGACATAACACTTGTGCAAATGGTGGCCCTGAGAAGAAGGCTTCTCGCTGGGAAAGCCTTTTCATTAAAGGCAAAATCGCCTTCTCAAGCCCCGAGTCCCACCTTTCCCTGTGCACTGCTGTCTCTGGTCACTTCCCAGCTTGGGTCTCAGGCACGGGCAGAGATCATCTGTGGACTGTTTCTCCTGTCTGGTATGCACGGTGCTGCCGTTTTTCCAGGTGGCCCCAGCTCAGACATTTCTCCTCTGCATCTTCTTGGGATCCCACAGGCAGGGCAAAGGGCTCTCCCCCCTGTTTCCAGATCCCCCTGTGATCAACACTCTGTTGGAACAAGCTGTTCACACATCCGTCTCTATCCTTGGAAGAGGGACTGGCCTCCATCATCTCTGGGTTTCTGGTGCCTCCACAGCGCTAGGCACAAATCAAGTTTGCTGGGTGGAAACAGGACATTCAAGGGTCAAAAATGTTGGAAACTTGGTTGGACTAGATTCCCAGAAATTGAATACCTCCCTGCGGCAATCAAGAATTCTTCTGGACCTTTCAGTGCTGGATGGATGAGCACTGGCTTGATGGCTTTGGCTTTTTCAGGAACAACTAGCTCGGTAGATGCCAGAAGCAAGATGAGGCTGCCAGAGAACTTGTGCAAACAGAGCAAAAGATGTAGCACGGCAGTGGCGAGGACCCAAATTCTTCCTGGGCCCCTAATGGGTTCCCAAGCTTTCCCTGCCGGCCTGTCTGATCCTTGCCTCTGCCCTGCAGAGTTATAGGCAGCCCCATTCATAGTAAAGAAAACTGGAATTCAAGTTACACACTATAAGTCAGTTCACTGGGAATGGAACCTAGATCTCCAGTCTCATCATCCAGTGCTCTTTCTAGCTGCAAGCACGGACTAGAGGCCGGGGCAACGTGACAGAGTGGACAGACACAGGCTCCGGGTCAGAGCAAATCTAGATGCAACCCCTGCTCGGCGGCTTAGCTGAGTGATGGTTGGTGAACCACTCCACATCTCTACAACTGTCTCCCCATCTGCAAGAGGAAATGACAGTGTCAACCTCATAGGCTCCAATGGATGTCACTAGAAATTTTGGGCTTGGTGTAGGCACACAGTAGGAGCTTAATAACATCTTTACTCTTTTGTTTCCTCTGGCTGCCATGTTTAAGAAAAGACATTGCCTGTGGATGTGGAGCAACAAAGGGATGCCTGGAATGGTGGGAGGTGGGGGGGTCCCCCTGGGTCCCCCCACCGCCCCATGTGCAGCTGCAGAGGGGAGATGGAGGAGTGATGCACGCAGATGCCTTCCGAAGCACAGAGCTCGGATCTGGTTGCAGGAGACAGGCTTTAGTTTAGGAGTGCCCAGAAAGCTGTAGAATTGGCATTTGGTAGTGAGTATGCCATCTCTGGACGTATTCAAGCAGAGATTTCACAAGCACTCACTGGGAATGCTGGGAAGGGAATTTTGGGGTTTGAGAGATGACTGGACCAAACATCCCTAAAAGTCTTCTAAGACCAAGCATTTGTATTCATTTCTGTGGTCGGCTGAATGGCTGAATAATGGCTTCCAAAGATGCTCACATCCTAATTTCCAGAGCGCGTGAATATGTTATGCTACGGGATAAAGGGAAATCAAGGTTGCAAGATGGAGTTAAGGTTGCCGATCAGCCGACTGTGAAATAAGGAGATTATCCTGGATTGTCTGGTGGCCCAAAGGAATCACTAGGGTCCTTACAAGTGGAAGAGAGATGTAGAAGTGAGAGTCAGAGAGATGCAACATGAGGGAGAATCAACCTCCCATCGCTGGCTTTGAAGGCAGAGAAGGGGCTGTGAGCCAAGGAATGCCTGTAGCCTCTGAAAGGTGGAAGGGGCAAGGAAAACAGTTCTCTCCCAGAGCCTCCAGAAGGAATGCAGTCTCAGTGGCACCTTGATTTTAGCCCAGGGAGACTCATTTCAGACTTTTGGCCTCCAGAACTGTGTCATGATAAACTAGTGTTGTTTTAAGCCACCAAGTTTATGGTCATTTATTACAGGTCCAATAGGAAACTCATACAATTTCATTTCCTATGTAGTTAGAATTTTTGTTTTCATGGGCAAGTAGCAACTCCTTCAAAATCTAGAGTTGTGACGGGCATTTCCATAGGGTTGGCAAGTACAGATCAGTTATAGTAATTTGACAAGGAATGAAGGCCATGGCCCAGAGTGGGGAGCTGAGGAAGGCAGACTTTCATGGTGGGTTTGAGAGGCAATCAAAACGCTCTGAGGCAATCAAAACGCTCTGTCACTAAGCTTTACAAATAACTTAGTAAATAATAAAATAAACAACATCCGCATATTGGTTCTTGACTATAGGATGATAGCTCAGGCCAGGCCTGGCAGCTTGTAACAGGACCCCTGGCGTGTGGCTCTACAATTTGCTATTAGGATGGTAGTGTCATCTCAGAGCTAGACAGTCCTTTTATCCAACACCTCAGCCCCTGCATGGCATTTCAGACAAATGCTTGAATGCCCCCTCTGCCATGTCCCAGCAAGGCACCTTGGGCAAGTCACAAACCTCTCAGGGCTTTGTGATGACAGCTCTGCCCTCCTGGGGTCTGTGTGGTGTGGTGTTTCCACGTGTCCTGCATCAACGGTCCCTTGTCAGGGCCTGGATTGTACAGCAAATG
Organism: Balaenoptera physalus; assembly: GCF_965194825.1. Taxonomy (NCBI): domain Eukaryota; kingdom Metazoa; phylum Chordata; class Mammalia; order Artiodactyla; family Balaenopteridae; genus Balaenoptera; species Balaenoptera physalus. Next base: position 6,493,067 of record NC_138885.1, on the reverse strand, counting down.
CAATAGTTGTATGGGATCTGACGTAATCTTCCCAGACATCCTGTGGGGTTACCGTCGTGATCACAGCTTTAACATCAGGGGTCAGAGGGCCAGAACCTGAGAGCCAGGGTGTGGTGGCACTGGATTTGGCCAATGGCTCGTCCTCAGCTCTCCGTCCCCTCCTCCACCCCTGCCCTTTGGACACATCTCCTTGCAAAGCTGTGATGGGACATAAGGCAGCTGGGAGGGGATTGGTGGCTGAGTCTCGATTTCTCTGTGACCTGGAGACCCTAGTGCACGGCTGCCTGAGGCCATGGCTATGTTCTTTGCCTGCCCCATGCAGATATTAAAGGGGAAAATATTCATGATACTTGCTGGAGACAGTAAGCAGACTTTACTAAAGCGGGGCCTAGGTGATGGGTGTAGGGACCACTGCAATGGGGTCTTACCGTGGGGATGAGAGATGGGTCTCAGCTCCATATACATCCTGGGCAAGTGGGAGTTACAGCCAGGGAGCAGGGTACGGGCCCGTGGGTGGAAAATTACTACAGTGGAAACATCAGGGGTAAGACAGATTAAGGGGATCAGACATCAGCTGGGGGATGGTGGGGGGAAGGAAGCCTTAGATATGAAGGGAGATCGCAAATTGAGTGTGGGCAGGGTTCTGGTTAGACGGACATCAGGATTCTTGCCGAAACTGGACAACGCAAAGAGGAGCACAGAAATAAGCCCAGGTGAAAAGTTCCGGGGAGCCTGAGTAAAGTCTGGCCAAGGAAAGAATCTTTGTCACAGGCAAGGCTGTTCCCTAGGCCTGGCTGAGTGGGTAGGTTACCCACACACCCGGCCAGAGTGGGACAAACTCCCCCTGCAGACTGGGGAAGGAGGCTGTTGGACTTGAAAACTCCTTGATGAAAGCAATGGCATGGATCACGAAGTCAGGGGAAACGGGGCCTCTGCCTACTTGAGCTGCCTCATGAGGAGGTGGACCTGGACGTGCAATTACTCTTCTGTGTCCCTCACCCCTGTGTGCGAGGCCAGTGGGGACCGCCCTGTCTCATGCACAGAGCCCCTGTGGGCTCTCATGTGTCACTTGGGCAAAATGCCAAGTGCCGGAAAAAGAAGTTCTCAGCAAGGGGAAGGGGGAGGGGTGGGGAGGGATTTAGGACATTTTTAGAGGCAGAAACACAGCTCATGAAAAATATTCCACTCACACAGGCCCCCTGAGTGCCTGGTGCTTTACGTAAGCTACAGCCCTTTATTTTTACCACCATCCTGTGGCACTAGAGCACATGATCTGTTTCTTAGGTGAGGCTCAGAGACAGGCAGAGGTTTGCCCAAGGACACACAGTGTGTGGAGGGCAAAGCTGGGAACCCAAGCCCAGGCTTGCCTCAGCCCCAGACTCACGCTCACGACCCCTCCATCCCACACTCTCCAGGTGAGCCTTACCTGCAGGCAGAGTCCTAAGGCAGCTTTGAAAAGCCTGCCCTCATTTGAAGGGTGAACTGCAGAGGCTGTGTAGTGGGAAACTCAGTTCTGCCTCTATTTTTAAGCCTCTCTTGGTGGCAGATCCTGTGCCTGGTTCCGGGGACACTGAGACCAGCAGGCCATGATCTTTTTGTGGGGCTTGCAACGTGCTGGCAGGAGGGGGACAATCAGGACATTGCTGCAGGAAGGGACAGCGTGGGGTTTGGAGAGCACAGAGCAGGGCAGCTATTCCTGCAAAGGGCCTGGTGGGGTAAGACATGAGTCTTGCAGAATGAGGACAAGGGGCCATGGGAGGGAAAGAAGTGAGGAGGGAGGGGGCCTATGAAAGAGAAGGGGTGTGTTCTGGGAGGGGAGGGAAGCAAGGTGGTCAGGGATCATTTGGGCCTCACATTCTAGGCTGGAAGGGCTGAGCCATGAGACTGCAGGGGCACGTGGAGCCTGGACCAGAGGGCTTTGGATGCCATGTGGACCCAAGCCCTGGGATCTCCAGAAACCCCCCGGGAACATTCAAAATGACAGATTTATAGGTTCCCTCAAAGACCTGCTGAGTCAGAAACTCTGAAGCAAGGCATTAAGTGGTAGTGGATGCAGTTGTGTTAAGTAGGGGGAGTGACCTGACGAGATTTGTTTTCTGAAGGACTGTTCTGGAAAATTGTGAGCCTAACCTAGGGAGTCACATGGTTAGAAGCAGAGAGAATACCAGGGGTGCAGGCCCCCGGTCTCCCTGAGTGTAGATGAGGTCTGAACGGGGGAGGCTGCCCTGGGGATTGGTGAGAGAGGGATTCCCAGGGAAAAAGTTGTAAGGGTCAAGTTAGGTTTGGGGTCGAATTTCTTATTTCTTATTCTTGGGTAAATTTATATAACGTCATAAATTTCAGTGTCCTCAGTTGTAAAATGGGGATACAAATGCCTCTTGAGTGGGACTGTCATGAGGATAAAGTGAGGAAAATGTATCTAAAGGGTGCAACATGGTGCCCACTCCTCAGATCACCTTCCAGACGTTGTTAATAGCTTAACACCCTGTGTCCTGCTGAGCCTAGACCTTCTCACTGCAGCATCCTGGAAAGCCACTGTCCATCAATCAGAAGGGACATGAGATCTGGAACCGGGGACTTTTTGCCAAGGTCATTGGCCCCATGTCTACATCAGACCTGGCCCCAGTGGGCCCCAGTAACTCTTGGGTGAAAATCGACTCCTGGGGGAGGACCCAGATATGCCTGCCTCTGCTGCCCCCCTCTGCCAGTCACAAGTTCAGTGTTCAGTGTGAACTAAGAGGTGATGTCTCCTTTTGTCTATTTATACATAAGCCGTTATTAGCAGCTCTTTGGGTTTATAGTTACCGGCTACTTTCAAATTGGAGTTCAGGACAGGGGAATTACATCCCATGATGGAGCAGGTGGTGGGTGAGGACGGAAGTGTTCCCATCCATTATTATGGAGGGACCGTGGCTTGAAAGGTGTGATCTGTCATTCCTCTTAAAGGGCTCCTGTTCCTGTGTGGCCTGGAAACTGGGGGAACCTGTTTTCTGGAGCACCTACAGTAAGTTGTCACCTCCCAGGATGGCTTAGGAGCAGTTGCCATGGCAATAGATTTGTGCTCCTTTTTTGCTTTCAAAGGAAGCGGGGCTGCCCAGAAAATAAGGGAGCCTCCTTCCTGGAAGGTTGAGGCCTTTGTTCCCTGCTCTCCCCTCCCCCTCCAAGAATACACAGGAGCTCATTATGCTGCTTCTGCCTTTCATGTTATAATTTGGATAACAAAAGAGAGGCACAAGATGGATGGGAGCCCTTTCATTTCTTGGCATCATGGCCGAGCATGAACCTGCTTCACAGGCTGTGATTAGTTTGTGCAAGTTCAGGCTCACAAAGCCAAGCTTGATTCTACTCCTGTGGGTCAAACGGCCCTCTTTGGTTTCATTTTAGCAATTAACAAACAAACTAACTGACCAACTAACTAACTTTCTCCCTCCCTCCCTTCTTCCCTCCATCCCTCCTTCCCTCCCTCCTTCCCTTCCACCCTCCTTTCTTCCCTCCCTCCCTCCCTCCATCCATCCTTTGCTCCCTTCCTTCCTTCCTTCCTTCCTTCCTTCCTTCCTTCCTTCCTTCCTTCCTTCCTTCCTTCCTTCCTTCCACAAACATCCACTGAACAGCCCTGCTCAGGCTGAGATTACAGAGATACAAAGAGAAGACATAAGGCTTGATCCCAAACCGCTAATGGTCCGAGTGTGACACAGACATGAAAAGGTACACTTCTGACAAGAAGCCGTCCAGGGCCCGAGAGTGGGCTCTTGTCTAACACTTGGAAATGAATTGTCCGAGGAGACACACGTGCTGATGAAGCAAGAAACTTTATTGGGAAGGGGCACCCGGGTGGAGAGCAGCAGGGTAAGGGAAACCCAGGAAAACTGCTCTGCCACGTGGCTCGCAGGCTTGGGTTTTATGGTGATGGGGTTAGTTTCTGGGTTGCCTCTGGCCAATCACTCTGACTCAGGGTCCTTCCTGGTAGTGTGCGCATTGCTCAGCCAAGATGGATTCCAACGAGAAGGATTCTGGGAGGACATATGGACTGGTGTCTCCTCTCTCCTTTTGACCTTCTCAAATTCTTCTGGTTGGTGGTAGCTTGTTAGTTCTGTGTTCCTTACCAGGACCTCCTGTTGTAAGAGAACTCATGCAGGTGGCTACTATCTTGCCTGGCCAGGGCTGGTGGTTTTGGTCAGTGGTTCCCCTAACACTATGATTTACCTGGCAGCCATGGGGTCCCTAAATAGGAAGGACTTAGCAGACTCCAGGTAGGTTCAGAAGATGCCCATGAGCTGAGCCTGGGGTGTGTCTGTCTCCAGGGGGACTGAAAGGGAGGGTCTTTGGGGGAATGCACACAGTGCCCAAAATCTGGGGTGTGGGGTTGGTAGGGGGTCAGGCAGGATGGTGTGGGATGAGCTAGGGAGTGGGACAGGCTCCACTCCCACGAGGCCTAATTATTCAGTGTAAGGTGCGCAGGTCCTATCTCATGGCGCTCAGGAGCCACAGAAGGATTTTGAGCAGAGGAGTGCCACGGTCAGACCTGGTGGCCGCGTGGAAGAGGGACTTGGTGGGGGCTTAGACTGGGGGTCCGGGGGCCAGCTGGATAGGTTGCGAGTCCAAGGAGAGGAGGACAAGGAGGTCAGGGTGGCTGGGGTGGAGAGGGCTCTTTCTCCCTCGGCTCATTTATCCAACAAGAAACACCCAGCTTTGCTCCGTCCCAGGCCTGCACTGGGTCCTCTTACTCAGAAATCACACCATGCAACCCTGTCAACACCTGAGAAGAGGTGAGGCCTATGCCCCTCATTTTACAGATGAGGAAACTGAGCCTTGCAGAGATGGAGAAAAACAGTCACACGCACAGTGAATGGCAAACGACAGCGGAAATCCAGGCAAATTCCCCTGTGCCCCCCAAGCCATGGGCTGCGTGGAAAATGAAAGTTCCAGTGGCACTGCATCCTGTTTTCAGTAACTGTTTGAAGGAGAGTTGGAATGAGTGGACAGAGGTCTCCTCTCCTGCTGAAGTCATGGTCACAAAACCCGCAGGACTTGGCTGCTCAGCCAGCCCTGGAGCTGGGCCCATCCAGGCCTGCTTGCACCACCTGCAGAGGGACCCCTCTGACCCTCCTTGGTCTCCTTGGAGGCCAGACGTCCCATCCTGGGGACTGATTTCAGCCGTGTCTTCGGGGAGCTCTGGGCTAATTCATCAAATGTAGGTGCCTTCTTCCCAAGCCATCCCCATTCTTGGAATTAAATGCCCATGGCTCCCATAGGCCCTCAGGGAATGAGGCTTACAGGGGAATTTCAGGCCTGGCGAGGGGCTGGGCATGGGCTTTCTGCCTCACTCTGTGCTTTTCTACTCACTGTGTGGTTCTGACGTGGTTAATACAATGTCGGGTCTCACCAGAGTGATCCCTGTTTTACAGATGAAGACACTGAGGCGATGTAGCAGCGCCAGCTGTGAAGTGATGGTGCTGGAATTCAGTCTGCCCTCAAAGCATCAGCTGACTCTCCCCAGGCTTTGGGCAGGTGTTGAACCCACCCACACCTGTGCAGCCGTCACTGTGGGCTCAGCTGTTCTGGTTTCTCAGAGCCCCTGTAGTCTGGGGTCAGCTCCAGCACCTAGTTCTACTGCAAGTGGACAGCTTTACATGGTTTTCTCTGTCATGCTTGGAGACCCTCTCCCCACCTCAGGGGCCAGCTCTGTGACAACAGGGCCCAGGCTTGCTTCCTCCTCTCAGCCTCCTACAGGGCCTGGCGTCATCCCAACCCTAAGACATCGCTTGGGGCTGGAGCTGTCCAGCACAACACCCAGCGAGGGGAGGAGAGACCGAGTTTATGAGGAGATGCTCAGGGAACGCTTTGACTGAGTACCACTGGGCTGCTATTTCCCCATCAGTCAGCTGAATGGGTAAGAGTGGACCGCAAGACCCTCGAAGCAATCCTAACCTGTATTTCTAAAGCTCCATGGTCTGAGTGGCCATTGGGGGGTGAGCTCCTGCACCCTCACTCCAGGCACTACTGACTGCATATTCCCTTTCAGGGGTAGGATTTGCTTTTCTGATTTCCAGAACAGGTCAACAGAGTGCAAAGGCCTTCCTAGAATTTAAAACCAATGCACAGTAATGCTAAGTGAAACAAGTCAGACAGAGAAAGACAAATACTGTATGATATCACCTATAAGTGGAATCCAAAAAATACAGCAAACTAGTGAATATAACAAAAAGAAACAGACTCACAGATATAGAGAACCAACTAGTGGTTACAAGTCGGGAGAGGGATGGGAGGAGGGGCAACATAGGGGTAGGAGGTTAACAGGTACAAGCTATTAGGTACAAAATAAGCTACACGTTTGTATTGTATAATATAGGGAATATAGCCAATATTTTATAATAACTATAAATGGAGCATAACCTTTAAAAATTGTGAATCACTGTATTGTACACCGGTAACTTATATAATATTGTACATCAACTATATTTCAATAAAAAATAAAAACAATGCACAAGTTAAGAACGACATTTTACAAAATTAAGGCATTGTTTCTTTCCCATTCTTAATCTCCTTTTTCTAGAGATTAGGACTACCGTGATAGGGCCACTATTCTGTCAAAAAAGAATTCACACCCATCTTGGTGTCTGGGGCTGCATTCCCCTCTCCCAGTGTTCCTTGGAGGGACCTAAACTCTTTTAAGAATCTGACTTTAGCAATTTCTTGGTGGACATGGCCTATTGAAACCAAATCTAAATGCCAGGACACACTCAGTAATTTGAAAAAAGTCCTAACTTCTATCATTTTCATCAAGAGTAACTTATTGAAATGCTTGTATGCTTGAGTCAAACCTCTCTTTATTCTACTCCTACAGACACATCTTGGGAGATTCTCTCTGGCCAGAGACAAGTTCTGGTTCTGCTGAGAGCAGCCCTTGTCTGTCCCAGGCCTACCATGATGTTGAAGGGCTAATGCTCAGAAAAGAGGAGCCAGATCTGGGCAGAGCCGTTTCTCCACCCCATCCTGAACCCCTGACAACTCTGTTCTCCATTCCTATGATTTTGTCATTTCAAGAATGTTAAATAAGTGGAACCACATGGTGTGCACTTCTTTGGGATTGGGCTTTTTCACTCAGCATGAATCTTTGTAGATTCATCCAAGTTGGTGAGTATATCAGCAGTGTGTTCCTTCTCATTGCTGAGTAGTAGTCCGTGGTATGGATGTACCAGTTTAACCATTTATTTGTTGCAGAATATCTGGGTTGTTTCTGCTTTGGGACTTTTATGAATAAAGCTGCTATGGACTTTTGAGTACAGGTTTTTGTACATGATCATAAGTTTCCATTTCTCTGGAATAAATGCCCAAGTGTGCAATTGCTGTTTGGTAGTTGTATGTTTAGTTTTTAAAGAAATCGTCAAACTTTTCTGGAGGTGCTACCCCATTTTACATTTCTACCAGCAATGTAAGTTTTGATTCTGTTTCTATGCATTCTCACTAGCATTTGGTACGGTCACTGTTTTTTAGTTTTGGCATTCTGACAGGTGTGTGGTGATATCTCACTGTGGTTTCATTTTGCACTTACCCAATAGTTAATGAACTGAACATCTTTTCATGTGCTTATTTGTTGTCTTTATATTCTTTTTAGTGAAATGTCTCTTCAAGTCCTCACCTGTATTCTAAATGAATTGTTTGATTTTTTTACTGTTGAATTTTTGAGAATTCTTTATATATTCTAGGTACTACTCCTTGTCAGATATGTGGGTTGCAAATATTTTCTAATAGTCTATAGCTTGTCTTTTTATCCCCTTAACAGGATCTTTCTTAGAGTAAACATTTTTAATTTTAATGAAGTCTAATTTATCAATTTTCTTCTTTTTTGGATTATGTTTTTTGGTGTCAAGATTAAGAACTCTTTGCCTAGCCCTAGATCCCAAAGATTTTCTCCTTCTGCTTCTTCTTCTTCAAGTTCTATAGTTTTATATTTTACATGCAAAAAGTCCCTGTTGCATTTTGTGTTAATTTTTGTTAAGGTGTAATGTTTACATTAAAGTTCATTTTTTTCTTTTTCTTTTTGCTTGTGCATGTCTAATTATTTATTGCAAAGCCTTCCTGGATTGAATTACTTTTGCACCTTAGTAAAAAATCAGTTGGGCATGTTTACATCTGTCTATTTCTGGGATCTCATTTCTGTCCCATTGTTACATGTTTTTCCTTCCATAAGTACTATGTAGTTTTGGTTACTGGCATTATACAACAAGTTTTGAAATCAGATAGACTGATTCCTTCTACTTTATTTTTCTTTAAAAAAATGTTTAACTTTTCTTGTTCCTTTCCCTTTTTATATAAATGTATCTATTAAAATTCTGTAAATATGCTGAGATTTTGATAGGAATTGCATTAAACATGTATAATAATTTGGGGAGAATTGCCTCCTTTACTGTATTGAGGCTTCCGGTACATAAAAATGATATCTATCTTCATTTATTTAGATCTTCATCAATTTCTTTCACCAGCATTTTGTATTTTTCAGTGCACAAAATCTGCTTTGTTAGATTTAGCATGTTTTCTTAGATTTATACAGTCTTTTGTATGTTTAGAAATGAAGCATTTTGTTTCTTGAGTCATTTTAAATTTTGTTGTCCAAGTGTTCATTGTTAGAATATAGAAGAAGTATAACTGATTTTCATATGTTGATCATATCCTATCATAACATATAACATTTTTTCATACATTGATATCCTGTGACTTTACTAATCTCACTTATTAGCTCTAGGATTTTATTTTGTAGATTCCTTAGGATTTCCTACATAGATCATAATGCCATCTGCATGAAGTGGTAGTTTCAGTTCTTCCTTTGTGATCTGTTTGCCTTTTCTTTTTTACCTGATGGCAGTGGGTAGAACTTCCAGCACCATATTGAGTGATAGTGTAGGAGTGGCTACACGCTCCTTGTTTCCACTTTAGGAGGAAAACATCTTTCATAACCAAGTAGATGCTCTTTATGAAATTGAGGAAGTTCTCTTCTATTCTCAGATGTCTGAGAATTTTTGTCATGAATTAAGGTTGAATTTTGTCAAAAGAATTTTCTGCATCAATTAAAATGCTAATATGATTTTTCTTCATTAGTCTGTTAAGATAATGGATTGTTTTGATTGATTTTCAGTATTGAACTAACCTTGCATCCCTGGAATATACTTTACTTGTATCATGCTATATTTTTATCAATTGCTGAATCCTATTTGCTAATACTTTGTATGTCTATATTCATGAGGGGTATCAGTCTGTAGCTTCTTTTATGGTACTCTTTCTGGTTTTTGTATCAAGGTAATACTAACCTCATAAAATTAACTGGGAAGTGTTCCTTCCTCTTCTATTTTCAGAAAATATTGTGTAGAATGTTTGATAGACTCCTCCAATGAAACTCTGGGCATAGATACTTTTTAGGGGTAGTTTTAAATGATGAATTCATTTTCCTTAGTAGTTATAGGCCTCTTAAATTATCTATTTCACATTGCATGAGTTATGCTACTTTGTAATTTTTGAAGAATTGGCCTGTTTCATTTAAATTGTCAAATTTATGTGTGTAGAGTTGTCTGTCGTATTTTCTTATATTCTTTTGATGTCTACCAGGTCTTTAACGATCTCTCTTGTTTCATTCCTGATATGGGTCATTTGTATCTTCTCCCTTCTTTCTTGCTAATGTTTTGCCAATTTTATTGAAATTTTCATAGAACCAACTTTTTGTTTCTCTATTGGGTTTATGTTTTCAATTTCATTGATTTCTGCTCTTATCTTTATTATTTTCTTCCTTCTGCTTGATTTAGGTTTATTTTTGTCTTCCTTTTCTAGGTTCTTGAGCTGAGAACTTAGATAATTGATTTGAGATATTTCTTCTTTTCTTAGTGCTGTAATTTCCCTCTGTACACTGTGTGATGGATTGAATTATATTTGCTCAAATTCATATGTTGAAGCTTTAACCTTCAATGTGACTGTATTTAAAATAGATTCTATAAGGTGGTTATTAAGGTTAAATGAGGTCATAAGGGTAGGGCCTGATTCAATAGGATTAGTGACCTTATAGGAAGAGATATCAGAGTGCCCTCTCTTTCCCTCTCTCCTACATGAGGACACGGTGAGAAGAAAGCCACCTGTAAGTCAGGAAGAGAGCTCTCACAGAAACTGAATCAGCTGGCACCTTGATCTTGGACTTCCAGCCTCCAGAACTGTGAGAAATAAATTTCTGTTGACACCCATTTTGTGGTATTTTGTTATGGCAGCTTGAACAGAATCATAACACACTTCTTTAGCTTTATCACACGAATTTTGATATGGTGTATTTTCATTTTCATTCAGTTCAATGTGTTTTTTGGTTCTTCTTAGGCTTTCTTTTTTAACTCATGACTTACTTAGGTATTGCTTAGTTTCCAAATACCTGGAGATTTTCCTTTTATCTTTGTCATTTTATTTCTGTTATTTTGATTCTATTGTAGCCAGAGAACATGTAATGTAGGATTTTAATCTTTGAAACTTGTTGAGCTTTGTTTTATGACCCAGGCTGTGGTCTAGCCTGGTTATGTTCTATGGATGCTTGAAAAGAATGTGTAAGCCTGCGTTGTTGGGTGGAGGTTTCTATACATTTTGATTAGATCTGTTTTGTTGATGGTTTGTTCAGTTTTATTGCTTGTTGATTTTGTGTCTCATTATTCTAACAATTGTTGAGAGATTGGTGTTGAAGTCTCCAACTTCAGAATTAATCATTTGTCTGTTTTTCTTTTCAGTTCTATCGATATTTGCCTCACATATTTTCCGCTCTATTGTTTGATGAGGATGCATTTGGGATTCTTATGTCTTCTTGGTGGATTGAGCCGTTTATCATTATGTAATGTCCCTCTCTGTCTCTACTGATTTTCTTTGCTCTGCAGTTTACGTTATCTGATTAATATAGTCACTCATGCTTTCTTTTAATTTTTGCATGATATGTCTTTTTCTCTCCTTTTATTATCAACTTCCCTATAACATTAAAATTGAAGTGAATTATTTGTTGACAGCATAAAGTTGGGTTATTGTTTTATCCCCTCTGTTAATCTCTGCCTTTTCATTGTTGAATTTAGCATATATACATTAAATGTAATTATTGATATGTTAGGGTTTAAATCTGCCATTTCAATTTTTGTTTTCTGTTTGTTCTCTCTGTTTTGCATGTGTTTTTTTAAATTTCCTTTTTCTTTGTGGACTAATTAAACATATTTTAGAATTTTCATTTAATTTATCTATAGTACTTTTGAGTATGCATCTTTGTGTAGATACATTAGTTGTATTTATGTATTAAATTATATATACATAACTTATCACAACCTACTGTTGTCCACACTTTACGAGTTTGAATAAAATACAGAAAACTTCTCCCTTTAGGTCCTTTTAACTTCTAAGTTTGTAAGATAATTGTCTTACATATCTCCTCTACACACATTTAAGACCACATAAGATCATGTTATAATTTTGGCTTCAACTGTTAAGCATAATTTAGAATACTCAAAAGGAGAAGGAAAATATATTATACTTACCCATGTTTTGATTCTTTCCTTTGTTCTTTTTTCCACCCTAATGTTCCAAGAGTCCTTCTTTTAGCATTTTCATTCTGTTTAGAGAACTCCCTTTAGCCGTTTTTTTTTTGTTTGTTTTGTTTTTTCTTCAGGTAGGGCTGTTGGTGACAAATACTCTTAGTTTTTCTTCATCTGAGAATACCCTGTTTTCCCCTTCATTGCTGAAGGATGTTTTCTTTGGATGTATAATTCTGGGTTTTTAATTTCAGCACTTGAAAAATGTTGTGCTACTTCCTCCCTAGTTTCTTATGAGAAATATGCTGTCATTTGAAATTTTCTCTTCTAGGTAATGTGTAGTTACTCTCTTGCTGCTTTCAAGACGTTTTTCTTTGTCTTCACTTTTCAGAAATTTGACTATGATATGTTTTGGAGTGAATTTCTTTAGATTTGTCCTGTATGGGATTCTCCTAGCTTCTTAAATCTGTTTTTACTTTGCTAAATTTGGGAAAATTTCAGACATTATTTCTTCAAATACTTTTTCAATCTCATTCTCTTTCTTTTCTTCTTGCAGTCTCCAATGATATGAATGTTAGGTTATTTGCTACAATGTTATATATCTCTGAGGCTCTGTTCATTTTTTTTTTTTTTCAGTCTGTTATTTCTCTGTTGGTCTGATTGGGCAATTTTTATTGCTTAACCTTCAAGTTCACTGATTACTTTCTCTCTCCCCTCATTCTGCTGTAGAGTCCATCCATCAATTTTATTATTTGAGGTATAGTATTTCTCAGTTTAATAATTTCTTTTTGGTTCTTCTTTATATCTTTTATTTCTCTGCTGAGACTTGTTTCGAGCACACTTTATAATTACTCATCGAAGCATTTTTTTGAGGTCCGCTTTAAAATCTTTGTAATATAATTCAAAAATATCATCTAGTTTTTTTAATCTATTGCTTGTCTCTTTGCATTCAAGCTGACATTTCGCTGGTTCTTGTTATAAAAACCAGTGAAATGTTGAAACCTGGACATTTTTGGAATTGTGTTGTGAAGCTCTGGGTCTTATTTAACCCTTTTGTTTCTGTTGGCTTATTGTGACACTACTCCATCAGGAGACTGAAGAGGGGTTCTGTCTCATTACCTACCAAATGAGGGTAGAAGTCCAGGTTTTCAACTTGCCTCTTTGACACCCAAGAAGGGAAGAGGCTCCTCATTATTGCTGAGTGGGGGCGATATTTCAGCTCTTCACTAGCCCTTTGTTGATACCACTCTGGCTGGGAGGAGTAGGAGTGACTTGTTACTGCCCCCCAAAAGGCCTGCACTGAAACCATGGGTGTGGGTCTCATTACTGTTGGGCAGTGGTAAAAGTTATGACTCTGCACCAGGCCACCTCTGATACCACTGTAGAGGGGGAGGAAACTGTAGTTTTCGTCAGTAGATGTGGAAGTCCAGGCTCCCATGTTTCCTTCACTCGCACTGTGGTGAGACCTTACTGCTCAGGATGATGGAAGTCCCAGTGTCAGACTCAGTCTTTTCTGAAACCACTCTGACAGTGGATTAGGGCATCTCATTATAGCTTGGGCTAAAGTGCATACTATCCCTTTGCCCTTGCTAGTGTCAGGGGGACATGGTCACAGTTTTACATGGTGTTTGGCTGGAGTTGAGAGATTATTGTCTAAAAGTTTTCTGTCTTGCTGGGCAACCCCTTTGCTGCTCTTTGGCTAGAGAAGACAGACTTTTTTGGGAGTTTTAAAAATCTGTGCTTGTTTATTTTTGGTTTCCAGCTTCTTCTACTGCAAGCCTGGGATATATGAGGTAAAAAGAAAAGCAAACAGAGATAGCACTCTGTCTTTTCTTGGGTCCCTTGGACACTAGCCCATCTTTTTTCTTCTCCCCACCTTTCAGAGTCTTCTACTATTTGTTTTATACATAATATCCAAGGTTTTAACTTAGGAGAGAAAAACATTCGTAGAATAGAGAAGCATTTGTTTATTTCATCTTCCCTGAAGGCTGTTTTTGTCTGGTCTGCAAGCTAACAGTGGTTTTTACATAGTAAAATGCTCTAGAATATATAAACAAAACCTAATAAACAAAAATAACAACAAAAAAAACAAAGAATAAATGACAGAGACCATGTGTGATTCACAAAGTCTAAAATATTTACTACTTAGTTCTTTACAGAAAAATTTTATTGACTCTGATTTATACATAAGTTAACTTTTAGAGCAGTATAATTTATATAACATTTTATTTACAACATTCCCAGCACTTTCATTTCTTTGTGTAGATCTAGGTTTTTGTATCATATTTCTTCTATCTGAGGAAATTCCTTTTACATTTCTTTTAGGGTAATTGTACTGGCAATACCTCTTTTGTTTTGTTTTGTTTGATGAATATGTTTTTATTTCTCCTTCATTTTAAAAAAGATATTTTATTGGATGTATAATAGATTTTTTTTTTCTTTCAGCCCTTTAAGTATGTCACTATATTTTCTTCTGGCTCATATAGTTTCTGGTGAAAAGTCTTCTGTAATTGTTATATTTGTTCCTCTAAACAAATATAAGTGTAGTGTATGTAGTGTTTTCCTTACCCCTTCAGTTGCCTTCAAGATTTTATTTTTATCTTTTATCTTTATCTATGTCTAGATTTTTTAGGGTGTGGGTGGATTTATTTATTAAGTTCATGTCTTTTGAGAGTTTGAATCTATGTCTTGGTGTCTTATCATTAATTTTGGGGAATTCTTGGCCATTATCTCTTTAAATATGTTTTCTTCCCTGTTTCTCTCTCCTCTCCTTCTGGGACTCCAAATACATACATGTATGCTAGGTATTATCTAGTATGTTTGTTTTATCCTACAGCTTTTGGATATTCTTTTTCACTATTTTCCTTTTTGTGTTTTAGTTTGTATAACTTATATTGACCTAACTTCAAGATTATTGATTATTTCCTAAACTGTATTGATCTATTGTTAAACCTACTGAAGCATTTTTAAACTCTGTTATCATGCTTTCAATTTTTTTTTGCATTCCCATTTGTCTTTTTGTTATAATTTTCATGTCTCTGTTGAAGATCATGCATGCTGTCTACCTTTTCCACTTGAAATGTTAAAGTATTAATTATCATTATTTTAAATTTCCTGTCTGATAGTTTCAACATCTGTGTCATATTGAAATCTGGTCTTGCTCATCATTTTTTTTTTCTTTTCCTTCCCCCACCCACTTAATTGTGTGTCTTGTACCTTTTCTTTGAAAATGACATCTTTTATACAGTAATGGAGACTAATATAACTTGTGTTAATGCCTGGATTCCCGTAAATGAATATCACCCCCACCTGCTTCTTTTCTAGGTTTTTAGTGTCAGCATTTGAGTCAATTCAGTAATAAGCTGATCTGTGTTTGGGTTTTGTTATTGCTGTGGTCACTCTCAGTGCAATACAGGCTTCAAATTCTTCTTAGTGTTATCTTGTTTTTAGGGTAGGATTGTTACATTAGCCCACACTTAACATTTAGCAATTCGTTAAAATTTTTAGATGAATTCTTCTTACCATTTTACATTGTGTCCATTGTCTGCTTCAAATAAACAAGTGCTGTGTCCCATCTCTCATTGGAGGTGCTTGCTTTTCCTTAGATTTTGGGTTAGTTGTTTTGTCCCACAATCTCAGATCTCTTACTTATTCAAGAAAAGTTGTGATTTTGCAAATTATTCAGAATTTTTTGGTTGGAAGTTGAGAGTAATGCTTTTTCCAGTTTCTTAATATCCTAATCAGAAGCTTGAAATCTCACGAAGTTCATTTTGAGTTTTTGATTTCTCATTTATGATCTGTCCAATCTCAAATTATGTAACCTCTATGAGCCACAGAGTTTTCTGATCTATTAAAGGCAAATAAAAGTATTTATTTCATAGGGTGGTTGTTTAGGATTAATTTAAAGATAAAAAATATGCATAGCCACAGCACCTGCCATGAAACAGCATATTTTAATTCTCCTCTGCTTTCTGACACCTAATTAAATGGCTTAAGGATGTTTTACAAATGAAAATCCTCTTAAATGACATTTGTGTCAACCCATCAGTATAAACAATGTAGCCTCCTTTGTCTTTTGTCATCAAGGAATGAATATCATCTTTAAATATTTGGAGAGAATTTTTCAGAAGACTGAAATCTGCCTTTGGAGTTGGAGGTGAAATGGTCATTTCTCTGGCTTCGCCCCATCTGATTTCCTCTGCAGCATCTCCTGCATGATTGCCCTTTGCCAGAGAACACACTGTCCCCTGAGGCAGTGCTTCCCTTTCAAGCAGCTCTGAGGGGTCCTAGGGATTTCTTCCTTAGAGCTGAAGGCTGTCTCCTCTGGTTTCCGCCCTTTGGTCCTAATGCTACTTCTTGGGGTACAATTTGCTAGTCTGAATCCTTGTTGCCATTACACCCTTCATTTATGTGAAGATAGCTCTTACATCCTCTCTGAGTCTTCTTGCCTCCAGATGAAACCTCCCCAGTTTTTTGACTTTTCTTCCTGTGATAGGTTGTCCTGGCCCACATCATATGCCACCAGGTCTCACTGCTCAAACCCCTCTACAGGTGGGACTCCATGAACTGAGCCTCAGGTGTGGTCTGACCTGTGCTGAGTCTACAAAGACCTAGTTGTGCCAGATACTAACCTTCCAGAGTATAACCCACGTTTGGGTTAACCTATGCAGAGTCAATATTTTTGCTGACTACATGAATAAAAGCCCAAAGTGTCAAACATGCAATTGTTAAACAGCATCTTCCCCATCTTCTACTCAGATAGTTGGATTTTAGCCCCAAAGACCCCTGATATTTACCCTTATGATCTGCTCTGCTTACTGGGTTTAGCCTATTTCTCCAGCACATCAGTCATTTTTCAACTTGTTTCTGTCCTCTACCATATGCTTTCCTCCCTGTATCTTCTGGACGTCTGTGGGTCTGACGACCTCTGTTGACCCTCTAGCAAAGGTCAGATTAGAAGACCTGGAAGAGCAGCTTGGGTTCCTCCAATCACTCCCTGTACTGCCCACCCCAAGGCTTCAGTGTCTGCGGAAGCCTGCCCTGACCCCAGCTCTTGGCTGGCAGGCCATGCTCGTGACAAGGCCAGCATTTTTAGTTCACACTCCTGACAATTTACTCACCTCATATCCCTCAGCAAGGCTCCCTGGGGTTTTCCCATCAATGTCAGCATCTCCCGAGCAACTCCTACTATATCCTCTTCTGGTTTTCTCTTCGGGTCAACCACTTCCACAGTGGTGCAGGGACTTTGCCAAGGGGACTTGCCACTAAGACTTCCCCCAGTTGTCTTCATGGAGCCCTGGGCCAGTCCAGCTGACTTTCAGTCCTTTCAAGTTCATCCATCCTCCAAGGCCCAAGTTCTAGTCCTGTAACACATCTTCCCTGCCTGCTTATCTACTCAGATACCAGCCCCAGCCCATGTCCCACCTCATACCTTACACATTTCTTGAAAGCAGTTTTCACGTGACTTCACACAAGTCATTGATGATTCAGGGGCTACTAGGACAGGGTAAAGTGTAGAGCCTGGAGGCACTCACGGGAGAACTCCCCCAGGCCGTCTTCTCGAGTTATCCATTGAAAAAGGAGATTTGGCCAGTCTCAGCTGTCCTGTCTCCTAACTTGGTTTGCCTTTCCTTCCACCCTTTACTCCTGAGACCATTTTCCTGGAATGACAAGACAAAAGTAAAGTAAGAACTGGAGAATTCTGCTTTCCTCATTTCATTCACTGGTTTTCTGTCATCAGCCCCCGACTTCAGTTTTGACGTTCTTGAACTTGCTGTGAATGTTACTTCTTCCCCTATATCTACCCTTATAGCTTAGACTTTTGAACTTGTTTTATTTCTGCCTACCTTGGGTTTCCCTTTTTCCTTTTTCTGATCTCAGGGCCATTCCTTGGGTCTCAGCAAGATAGAACACAATTGGAAGCAATATAAATTAATGTAGGAATTTTCTAAAGAGGGAGAGAGAACTGAGATTGGTTTCTTATAGAAAAGGCTAAAGAGTATTAATTTATTTTACAACTAGGAGAGGCGAGAGGGAAGAAGGGGGATTCGGAGGTAGCTGAGGGCCAGAGAGAGTTGTACAGGGGAGGTTAGGGGAAAAGAAGTCTTGTGCTGACATTCAATGCCACTCTGCTGGGTCCCTTCTTCCTGGCTCTCATGTGGCTCCTTCCCCTTAAATTGTACATGTGTCTAAAACCACATGCTCATTTAGGGAACATGAGCAGGTAGAAGCTACAATAATGCACTTTAAAGCAATTTGAAAATTATTTATTGAGCACCAACTATGTGCCAGGCCCTGGCAAAGTTCTGGGGATTGAGGAGATGAGTAATACAGTCCCTGCTTCAAGAAGCTCGGGGTCCTTCTTGGGGCAACAGGCTAGCAGACACCCAGCAATTATGCAATGTGGTCAGTGCCTCGACAGGGGTGTGGGTGCAGCACAGGGGGAGCAGGAGAGGTTCGGCTGGGAAGGGTCAGGAAGGCTGCCATGCACAGTTGGCAACTCTAAGATGGCATCATGGTGCCACATGGAAGGAGGAATGTTCCAAATGGATCATTTTTTTTTTAAATTAATTAATTAATTAATTAATTAATTTATGGCTGTGTTGGGTCTTCGTTTCTGTGCGAGGGCTTTCTCTAGTTGTGGCAAGCGGGGACCACTCTTCATCGCGGTGCGCGGGCCTCTCACTATCGCGGCCTCTTTTGTTGCGGAGCACAGGCTCCAGATGCGCAGGCTCAGTAATTGTGGCTCACGGGCCTAGTTGCTCCGCGGCATGTGGGATCTTCCCAGACCAGGGCTCGAACCCGTGTCCCCTGCATTGGCAGGCAGATTCTCAACCACTGCGCCACCAGGGAAGCCCCCCAAATGGATCTTCGCATTGACTTGTAGACTGTTCTCCAGGGATCTGTGCCTCCCCTGAGGCCCCTTCTCCAGCCTCTCTCTCCCCACCTCCCACCCAATACACATTTCCCACTCCTTCGTATTTAATCTCTCTCTCAACAGAGCTTTCCACTTGGTGACGCAGCCGTCTCAAATCTTGCTCATGGGCAGTCTAGCAATGCCAAGTGCAGAAGGAGGTGGAGGGACTTCCCACCGCTGGTGGAGTGTAAGTCCTGCTCTCTTGTGATGCCACTCGTGGCCCAGGCATCCCACCCAGAGGTCTCTGCCCTGGAGACATAGCAGCCTGCAGGCAGTCCAGGAGTATTCTCTGCAGCACTCTTGCTCAAGGGGAACCCTGCACATCAAGAATCAATAGACAGTAAATGAGGGGAGTGTGTACACTAGGATGCCATGGAGAAGTTAAAACAGTTCCACACTTACCAGCCTTGATAATTCTCACAATCATGATGAGGAGAGAAGGATCATGTTCCAGAAAGATCTAGACAGTATGATACCATTTCTATAAATAGGAAAGCCCAACAAAATGATCCTTTAAAATGTTTTTGGATAAATAAATATGTAGTAAAAATATAAAAACCGTGCATGACAATGACAGACAGTATGGTCCTGACAGCGATTACCTTTGGGGACGTGGAAGAGGAATGAGGTTGGGGGAGAGGTTCATAGGAGACTCAAGTCTGTAATGTCTAGTTCTATAAAATTAAAAGAAAATCTCCACTCTATACAATCACTGCTACTGACCTTTGTCTCTCCTCCCCTTTGATGTAGAATTTCTCCAAAGAATAGTCTAGACTTTCTGTCTCTGTGTGCTCAAGTCTCACACATTCCTCAGTCTGCTCTCTTCTGGTGTCTGGTCCCAGCAAGACACGGAAACAGCTGTTTCCAAGATCCCTGATGACCTTCAGGGAGCAACAATGTCATGTGTCTGTACACACACACACACACACACACACACATACACACTGTTTCAAGCATGGAAAACATGAGTGGTTGTGACATCCAGTTTTAGCAAATCTTACCATTGTTATGTGTTTGATTCAGATTTTCTTTTAAGACCCTCCCCTCTCTCAATCCCATCTGATCCGTTTCCTCTGCAATCTTCTCTTTCCCACCGTTGCCCCGCCACAGAGACAACCACCCCATGGCACGGCCACCCCGAGGCACAGTTCAAGCCAGGCCCAATCACTAACCAGCTGTGTGACCTGGATGGGTTCTAAACCACCCGTGCCTCAGTTTCCCCACCCCAGGTTTACTGGGTGTTAAATGCCCGGACACACATAAAACTCTTGGAACAGAGCAGAGGTGAGTGTCTCCCATGGCCCGCCTCAGGCCTAGGTGCTCGCCTTTGGGTACTGTAGGGGACAGTCTGGGGGTCCATGTGTCTTCTCTCCATTCTCCAACATTCCCACGCTGGGGGCAGAGGGGGGCTTTCAGAACGCAAATCTGCTGAGGTCACTGTATCAGCATAACATGCTGTAAGCTGCTCTCCACTATCTGCAGAATGACTAGCTAGCTGGCCAGGTCCCACAAGGCCTGTGTGGCCTGGTCTGACCTCGTCTTCCACACGGCCTTCTACTCATCTGCTATTGTCATCAAAACCGCCCTCCTCGCAAGGCCTTTGGGTGTGCTGTGCCCTTCTCTTGGCCAGACAGTCTTTCTCCACCCCCCATCCCGTTGCCTTTCAGTGCCCACCTTCCCTCCAGGCTGAGCCTCCCCTGCAGGTGAGGGTCCCTGTGTGTTAGGGGCTCTCATAGTGTGACGTGTTTTCATCACAGTGTGTGAGGGCACTGTTGTTGATTCATTCAACAGTGGTTTATTGAGCACCTGCTGTGTGCCGGGAGCTGTGCTGGATGCTGGGACATAGCACGGGACACAGAGGCCTGGTCCCCACCTCCCAGGAGCCTCCGATCCCTTGGGAAGCAGCACTGAGCAGGCAGCTGTGAGCATGGCGAGGCCCCAGAGGAAAGATGCGCTCGTCATGGGGTTATGTGACGGGGTCTGACCTAATCAGGGGCCTCCTGAAGCTTCTCTAAAATCCGAAGCACGAGTCAGAGCTACCGAGAAAGGGGAAGGAGAAAGTCCAGGCAGAGGGAACAGCCTGTTCAAAGGCCCTGAGGCAGGAAAGAACATGACACTTTTGAAGGAGCAATGAGTTAAAGGGTAAATCAGGTAGAGGAGTGACTGGGGGAGGATGCAGAAGAGCAGTAAAGGTGCTAGAAGGGAAGAGCACCAGGGAGGAAAGGAGCCTTAAGGATCACCAATGTAGCAGGAAGTCAAGAGAAGCGTGCCAGTGATCCCACATAGGACTGCAAGTTTCAGGGAAGTGATGAGAGTGGGAGGACTAGGGAAGGGTTTACTTGTCTCAGGTAGCAAGAGGTGCAACAGCAGGGAGTCCTTGGCTAGGTTGAGAGCTTAGCCATGCAACTAGGGAGGCAGGCTCTCCCTTTCCTTTTGCCGTTTGTCCTCTGCATGTCGCTTCTGACCTCATGCATGTTGTCTCATGATCACAAGATGGCTGCTGCAACTCTAGGTCTTGCCTCTGAGTTCCAGGAAGGAAGAGAGGGAGGGAGAAGGGCAAATGGCTTTTTTAAAGGAAGGTTATATTGTTGTTGTTGTTGTTTAATTGAGGAAGGCTGCCTACCCTAGGACTTTTGCCTACTTCTTACTGGCTGTTGAGACTGCACCAACCCCATAGGCTGGGATGTTATTTTCAGTTGAGGACATCACTACCTCAAACTAGAAATGTTTTTGTTTTAGAAGGAAGTGTCTGACCTGGAGGATATAAGCTGAGAATAAACAGGGGGCCTCACAGTTAGAGCTCTAGGTGGGCTTTAAGAGAGGGGCTTCAGAGCCTGTCCTCAGAATCCGTCTCCAGGCTGGGCCCACCTGAAGGGGAGGTCTCAGCACTGTCACATGATTCCAATGAGCAGGACAGTCCCGAGACTTCTCATCTTCTCTCTCTTTGCTGCACAGGAATTCTGGGCCACTCATGTACCTGAGGGGTTCAAGTTAAAGCTTTTTTACTTAAAAAAATAAGAAGCCTTTTCATCTACTTTTAAAAAAACACATCAAACCAACCCGACCAAATTATGTCAGGCAAAAAGTGGATCATGGCTGTTGGCAGGTGGGCCATTCATCTCTGACGAGTTGAGTCTGGCCTGGGTGAGCCCTCCACCAGCTGGAAGCTGCCTGCACTTCACAAGGGCAGGGCCAGGGAAGCAGTAAGGTCAGAGCTAGACAGGGGTGCACACTGAAGGTGGGCAGCGAGGAAAGGGGGCTGCTCACCCACAGAGGAGGCCCCTCCTCTTCCTCGCTCAGCCATGCGAGGGAAATAAAGGGACAGCTTGCATGAGGGCACAAGCCAGGCTCGATTCAAGGATGCAGTGCAGGCAGGGAGTCACCCCTGAAGTACCCTCGCTGTCCCTTCTTATCACAGTGGATGGGCCCCCCCCCTCTCGGGAAGCCCTCCTAGACTGCTGGGACTGTTCTTTTTCTCCAAAATTTCCTGAGCCTCTCTCTGTGCCCTACCCAGACAGAGCCAGGCTTATTCCTTTGGGTGAGTGGCTCTACTTTAATGAGACTGAAAAGGCCAAGAGAAACAGCTCCTGCTTCTCCTTTTCTCAGGGGAGGCAGCTGGGAAGGTGCCGGCAGGCTGAGGAGGAGGCGCTTCTGCTCTGAATGCCAGCAGATGTGCCTGTAATACTGAAAACTAGGCCTCTGTGCACCGGTGCTGAATTGAATCTCAGAGACAGAGTTTTGGATGAAGTAGAAAAGGATAGCTTTATTGCTTTGCTAGGCAAAGGGGGACACAGCAGGCTCCTGCAGCTCAAAAACTGTGTGTCCCAACCTGGGAGGATTTGGTGAGGAGTTTTGTTTCAGGAAGGCAGACCCCTTCCAGGGCCTGAGAGTGGTCTCCTGTCTAATACTTGGAAATGAATTGTCCGAGGAGACACACATGCTGACAAAGCAAGAGACTTTATTGGGAAGGGGTGCCCCTGTGGAGAACAGCAGGGTAAGGGACCCCAGGAGAACTGCTCTGCCACATGGTTCAAAGTCTCGGGTTTTAGAGTAATGGTGTTAGTTTCCGGGTTGTCTCTGGCTGATCATCTTGCTTGGCCCATATTTGGTCTGACTCAGGGTCCTTCCTGGTGGCGCACGCATCACTCAGCCAAGGTGGATTCCAGCGAGAAGGATTCTGGGAGGCTGGTAGGACATATGGACTGGTGTCTCCTCTCTCCTTTTTTTCTTTTTTTTTTAACATCTTTATTGGAGTATAATTGCTTTACAATGGTGTGTTTGTTTCTGCTTTATAACAAAGTGAATCAGTTATAAATATACATATATGCCCATATCTCTTCCCTCTTGCATCTCCCTCCCTCCCACCCTCCCTATCCCACCCCTCTAGGTGGTCACAAAGCACCAAGCTGATCTCCCTGTGCTATGTGGCTGCTTCCCACTAGTTACCTATTTTACGTTTGGTAGTGTATATATGTCCATGCCACTCTCTCACTTTGTCACAGATTACCCTTCCCCCTCCCCATGTCCTCAAGTCCATTCTCTAGTAGGTCTGCGTCTTTATTCCAGTTTTGCCCGTAGGTTCTAAATGACCAATTTTATTTTATTTTTTTTAGATTTCATATATATGTGTTAGCATATGGTACTTGTTTTTCTCTTTCTGACTTACTTCACTCTGTATGACAGACTCTAGATCCATCCAGCTTACTACAAATAACTCAATTTCATTACTTTTTATGGCTGAGGAATATTCCATTGTATATATGTGCCACATCTTTTTTATCAATTCATCTGTTGATGGACACTTAGGTTGCATCCTGGCTATTGTAAATACAGCTGCAATGAACATTGTGGTACATGACTCTTTTTGAATTATGGTTTTCTCAGGGTGTATGCTCAGTAGTGGGATTGCTGGGCCATATGGTAGTTCTATTTTTAGTTTTTTTAAGGAACCTCCATACTGTTCTCCATAGTGGCTGTATCAATTTACATTCCCACCAAAAATGCAAGAGGGTTCCCTTTTCTCCACACCCTCTCCAGCATTTATTGTTTCTAGATTTTTTGATGATGGCCATTCTGACCGGTGTGAGATGATATCTCATTGTAGTTTTGATTTGCATTTCTCTAATGATTAATGATGTTGAGCATTCTTTCATGTGTCTGTTGGCAATCTGTATATCTTCTTTGGAGAAATGTCTATTTAGGTCTTCTGCCCATTTTTGGATTGGGTTGTTTGTTTTTTTATTATTGAGCTGCATGAGCTGCTTGTAAATCTTGGAGATTAATCCTTTGTCAGTTGCTTCATTTGCAAATATTTTCTCCCATTCTGAGGGTTGTCTTTTCGTCTTGTTTATGGTTTCCTTTGCTGTGCAAAAGCTTTTAAGTTTCATTAGGTCCCATTTGTTTATTTGTGTTTTTATTTCCATTTCTCTAGGAGCTGGGTCAAAAAGAATCTTGCTGTGATTTATGTCATAGAGTGTTCTGCCTATGTTTTCCTCTAAGAGTTTGATAGTGTCTGGCCTTACACTTAGGTCTTTAATCCATTTTGAGTTTATTTTTGTGCATGGTGTCAGGGAGTGTTCTAATTTCATACTTTTACATGTATCTGTCCAATTTTCCCAGCACCACTTATTGAAGAGGCTGTCTTTTCTCCACGGTATATGCTTGCCTCCTTTATCAAAGATAACGTGACCATATGTGCGTGGGTTTATCTCTGGGCTTTCTATCCTGTTCCTTTGATCTATATTTCTGTGTTTGTGCCGGTACCATACTTTCTTGATTACTGTAACTTTGTAGTATAGTCTGAAGTCAGGGAGCCTGATTCCTCCAGCTCCATTTTTCCTTCTCAAGATTGCTTTGGCTATTCGGGGTCTTTTGTGTTTCCATACAAATTGTGAAATTTTTTGTTCTAGTTCTGTGAAAAACGCCAGTGGTAGTTTGATAGGGATTGCATTGAATCTGTAGATTGCTTTGGGTAGTAGAGTCATTTTCACAATGTTGATTCTTCCAACCCAAGAACATGGTATATCTCTCCATCTATTTGTATCATCTTTAATTTCTTTCATCAGTGTCTTATAATTTTCTGCATACAGGTCTTTTTCTCCTTAGGTAGGTTTAGTCCTGGATATTTTATTCTTTTTGTTGCAATGGTAAGTGAGAGTGTGTTCTTAATTTCACTTTCAGATTTTTCATCATTAGTGTATAGGAATGCCAGAGATTTCTGTGCATTAATTTTGTATCCTGTTACTTTACCAAATTCCTTGATTAGCTCTAGTAGTTTTCTGGTAGCATCTTTAGGATTCTCTGTGTATAGTACCATGTCATCTGCAAACAGTGACAGTTTTTTGTGTTCTTTTCTGATTTGTATTCCTTTTATTTCTTTTTCTTCTCTGACTGCTGTGGCTAAAACTTCCAAAACTATGTTGAATAATAGTGGTGAGAGTGGGCAACCTCGTCTTGTTCCTGATCTTAGTGGAAATGGTTTCAGTTTTTCACCGTTGAGGACGATGTTGGCTGTGGGTTTGTCATATATGGCCTTTATTATGTTGAGGTAAGTTACCTCTATGCCTACTTTCTGGAGGGTTTTTAACATAAATGGGTGTTGAAATTTGTTGAAAGCTTTCTCTGCATCTATTGAGATGATCATATGGTTTTTCTCCTTCAATTTGTTAATATGGTATATCACATTCATTGATTTGTGCACATTGAAGAATCCTTGCATTCCTGGGATAAACGCCACTTGATCATGGTGTATAATCCTTTTAATGTGCTGTTGGATTCTGTTTGCTAGTATTTTGTTGAGG
This sequence comes from Balaenoptera physalus, assembly GCF_965194825.1. Taxonomy (NCBI): domain Eukaryota; kingdom Metazoa; phylum Chordata; class Mammalia; order Artiodactyla; family Balaenopteridae; genus Balaenoptera; species Balaenoptera physalus. Next base: position 6,467,823 of record NC_138885.1, on the reverse strand, counting down.
ATATTTGCATCTATGTTCACCAGTGATATTGGTCTGTAGTTTTCTTTCTTTGTGACATCTTTGTCTGGTTTTGGCATCAGGGTGATGGTGGTCTCATGGAATGAGTTTGGGAGTGTTCCTCCCTCTGCTATATTTTGCAAGAGTTTGAGAAGTATAGCTGTTAGCTCTTCTCTAAATGTTTGATAGAATTCACCTGTGAAGCCATCCAGTCCTGGGCTTTTGATTGTTGGAAGATTTTAAATCACAGTTTCAATTTCACTGCTTGTGATTGGTCTGTTCATATTTTCTCTTTCTTCCTGGTTCATACACGGAAGGTTGTGCATTTCTAAGAATTTGTCCACTTCTTCCAGGTTGTCCATTTTATTGGCATATAGTTGCTTATAGTAATCTCTCATGATCGTTTGTATTTCTGCAGTGTCAGTTGTTACTTCTCCTTTTTCATTTCTAATTCTATTGATTTGAGTCTTCTCCCTTTTTTTCTTGATGAGTCTGGTTAATGGTTTATCAATTTTATTTATCTTCTCAGAGAACCAGCTTTTAGTTTTTTGAGCTTTGGTATCGTTTCCTTCATTTCTTTTTCATTTATTTCTGATCTGATCTTTATGATTTCTTTCCTTCTGCTAACTTTGGGGATTTTTTTGTTCTTCTTTCTCTAATTGTTTTAGGTGTAAGTTTAGGTTGTTTATTTGAGATGTTTCTTGTTTCTTAAGGTAGGATTGTATAAACTTCCCTCTTAGAACTGCTTTTGCTGCATCCCATAGGTTTTGGGTCATCGTGTTTTCATTGTCATTTGTTTCTAGGTATTTTTTGATTTCCTCTTTGATTTCTTCAGTGATCTCTTGGTTATTAAGTAGTATATTGTTTAGCCTCCATGTGTTTGTATTTTTTACAGATTTTTTCCTGTAATTAATACCTAGTCTCATAGCATTGTGGTTGGAAAAGATACTTGATACGATTTCAATTTTCTAAATTTATCAAGGCTTGATTTGTGACTCAAGATATGATCTATCCTGGAGAATGTTCCATGAGCACTTGAGAAGAAAGTGTATTCTGTTGTTTATGGATAGAATGTCCTATAAATATCTATTAAGTCCATCTTGTTTAATGTATCCTTTAAAGCTTGTGTTTCCTTATTTATTTTCATTTTGGATGATCTGTCCATTGGTGAAAGTGGGGTGTTAAAATCCCCTACTATGACTGTGTTAATGTCGATTTCCCCTTTTATGGCTGCTAGTATTTGCCTTATATATTGAGGTGCTCCTATGTTGGGTGCATAAATATTTACAATTGTTATATCTTCTTCTTGGATTGATCCCTTGATCATGATGTAGTGTCCTTCTTTGTCTCTTTTAATTGTCTTTGTTTTAAAGTCTATTTTGTCTGATATGAGAATTGGTACTCCAGCTTTCTTTTGATTTCCATTTGTATAGAATATCTTTTTCCATCCCCACACTTTCATTCTGTATGTGTCCGTAGGTCTGAAGTGGGTCTCTTGTAGACAGCATATATACGGGTCTTGGTTTTGTATCCATCAGCCAGTCTATGTCTTTTGGTTGGAGCATTTAATCCATTTACATTTAAGGTAATTATTGAAAAGTATGTTCCTCTTACAATTTTCTTAATTATTTTCCGTTTGTTATTGTAGGTCTTTTCCTTCTCTTGTGTTTCCTGCCTAGAGAAGTTCCTTTAGTATTTGATGTAAAGCTGGTTTGGTGGTGCTGAATTCTCTTAGCTTTTGCTTATCTGTAAAGGTTTTAATTTCTCCATCAAATCTGAATGAGATTCTTGCTGGGTAGAGTAATCTTGGTTGTAGGTTTTCCTCCTTCATCACTTTAAATATGTCCTGCTCCCTTCTGGCTTGTAGTTTCTGCTGAAAGATCAGCTGTTAACCTTATGGGGATTCCCTTGTATGTTATTTGTTGTTTTTATCTTGCTACTTTTAATATTTTTTCTTTGTATTTAATTTTTGATAGTTTGAGTAATATGTGTCTTGGCCTGTTTCTCCTTGGATTTATCCTGTATGGGACTGTCTGTGCTTCCTGGACTTGATTAACTATTTCCTTTCCTATATTAGGGAAGTTTTCAACTATAATCTCTTCAAATATTTTCTCAGTCCCTTTCTTTTTCTCTTCTTCTTCTGGGACCCCAATAATTCGAATGTTGGTGCATTTAATGTTGTCCCAGAGGTCTCTGAGACTGTCCTCAGTTCTTTTCATTCTTTTTTCTTTATTCTGCTCTGCAGTAGTTATTTCCACTATTTTATCTTCCAGGTCACCAGAACTGAGGCAGGTTCTTCTGCCTCAGTTATTCTGTTATTGATCCCTTCTAGAGAAGTTTTAATTTCATTTATTTTGTTGTTCATCACTGTTTGTTTGCTCTTTAGTTCTTCTAGGTCTTGTTAAAAGTTTCTTGTATTTTCTCCATTCTATTTCCACGACTTTGGATCATGTTTACTATCATAATTCTGAATTCTGTTTCAGGTAGCCTGCCTATTTCCTCTTCATTTGTTAGGTCTGGTGGGTTTTTAGCTTGCTCCTTCATCTGCTGTGTGTTTCTCTATCTTCTCATTTTGCTTAACTTACTGTGTTTGGGGTCTCCTTTTTGCAGGCTGCAGGTTCGTAGTTCCCGTTGTTTTTGGTGTCTGCCCCCAGTGGCTAAGGTTGATTCAGTGGGTTGTGTAAGCTTCCTGGTGGAGGGGACTATTGCCTGCATTCTGGGTGATGAGGTTGGATCTTGTCTTTCTGGTGGGCACATCCACGTCCGGTGGTGTGTTTTGGGGTGTCTGTGGCCTTATGATTTTAGGCAGCCTCTCTGCTATTGGGTGGTGTTGTGTTCCTGTCTTTATCCAGTACTGTAGCTTGTTGGTTTGAGTGGAGCTGGGTCTTGGCATTGAGATGGAGATCTCTGGGTGATTTTCACCGTTTGATATTATGTGGAGCTGGGAGGTGTCTTTTGGACCAATGTCCTGAACTTGGCTCTCCCACCTCAGAGGCACAGCCTTGATGCCTGGCTGGAGCACCAAGAGCCTGTCATCCACACGGCTCAGAATAAAAGGTTGAAAAAAAAAGAAAGAAAGAAAGAACAAGATAAGATAAAATAAAATTAAATTTAAAAAAATTTATTAAAATAAAAAATAATTATTAAAAAAATTTTTTAAAAAAGTAATAAAAAGAAAGAAAGAAAAAAAGCAGAGAGCAACCAAACGAAAAAACAAATCCACCAATGATAACAAGTGCTAAAAACTATAGTTAAAAAAAAAAAAAAAGTGAACAGACAGAACCCTAGGACAAATGGTGAAAGCAAAACTATACAGACAAAATCACACACAGAAGCGTACACATACATACTCACAAAAAGAGAAAAAGGGAAAAAATATATATATCTTTGCTCCCAAAGTCCACCTCCTCAATTTGGGATGATTCCTTGTCTATTCAGGTATTCCACAGATGCAGGTACATCAAGTTGATTGTGGAGCTTTAATCTGCTGCTCCTGAGGCTGCTGGGAGAGATTTCCCTTTCTCTTCTTTGTCCGCACAGCTCCTGGGGTTCAGCTTTGGATCTGGCCCCGCCTCTGCGTGTAGGTCGCCTGAGGGCATCTGTTCTTCACTCAGACAGGACAGGGTTAAAGGAGCAGCTGATTCGGGGGCTCTGGCTCACTCAGGCCAGAGGGAGGAAGGGGTACGGATGCGGGCCGAGCCTGCAGTGGCAGCGCCCAGCATGACGTTGCAGCAGCCTGAGGCGCGCTGTGCATTCTCCCGGGGAAGTTGTCCCTGGATCATGGGACCCTGGCGGTGTCGGGCTGCACAGGCTCCCGGGAGGGGCGGTGTGGAGAGTGACTTGTGCTCGCACACAGGCTTCTTGGTGGCGGCAGCAGCAGCCTTAGCGTCTCATGCCCGTCTCTGGGGTCCGTGCTGATGGCCGCAGCTTGCGCCCGTCTCTGGAGCTCATTTAGGCGGTGCTCTGAATCCCCTCTCCTCGCGCACCAGGAAACAAAGAGGGAAGAAAAAGTCTCCTGCCTCTTCGGCAGCTGCAGACCTTTTCCCGGACTCCCTCCCGGCCAGCTGTGGCGCACTAGCCCCTCCAGGCTGTGTTCACGCTGCCAACCCCAGTCCTCTCCCTGCGATCCGACCGAAGCCCGAGCCTCAGCTCCCAGCCCCTGCCCGCCCCGGCGGGTGAGCAGACAAGCCTCTCAGGCTGGTGAATGCTGGTCGTCACTGATCCTCTGTGCGGGAATCTCTCCGCTTTGCCCTCCGCACCCCTGTGGCTGCGCTCTCCTTCGTGGCTCCGAAGCTTCCCCCCTCTGCCCCCGCAGTCTCCGCCCACGAAGGGGCTTCCTAGTGTGTGGAAACCTTTCCTCCTTCACAGCTCCCTCCCAATGGTGCAGGTTCCATCCCTATTTTTTGTCTCTGTTTTTTCTTTTTTCTTTTGCCCTACCCAGGTACTTGGGGAGTTTCTTGCCTTTTGGGAAGTCTGAGGTCTTCTGCCAGCATTCAGTAGGTGTTCTGTAGGAGTTGTTCCACATGTAGATGTATTTCTGGTGTATTTGTGGCGAGGAAGGTGATCTCCACGACTTACTCTTCCGCCATCTTGAAGCTCCTCCTCCTCTCTCCTTTTGAGCTTTCCCGAATTCTTGCAGTTGGTGGTAGCTTGTTAGTTCTGCCTTCCTTACCAGGACCTCCTGTTGTTAAGATAACTCATGCAAGTGACTACTATCTTGCTTGGCCAGGGTGGGTGGTTTCAGTGTTTCCCCTAACGGTGTTATAGCCGTAGTTCAAGGGTGGGGCTGCTGACAAGATTAGGGTGTGTGCAGGACCTGCCCTCCTTTAATTTGGTCTCAGGTAATCTCTTGATGGGCTTCTCTGGTTCCTTTAATCTGGCCTCAGGTGGTCTTTCTCTGGTATGAAGAATGAAGACATCTTCTATTTGTTGGGTTTTAGGTCTATAAAGAGCTCACAAGATATTGCATGTGTAACCCTTGAGTGTGAACCAGGACCATGCCCCAAGGCTGCACTATTGTTTCTTGGCTGCTCCTGCCTTGTCTCTGTATCCCCTCCCTTCCCTGATTAGCAACTGTTGGAACCTGCCCTTTGGGACTCAGGGAAGTCCTAGAGGCTGGACAGAATGGCTCCTGTGCCCAGGAGCCCCACAGGCAATGGTGGCCTGGTTTCACCTACAGGCTTAACCCCAGCCCGCCTTGCCTGAGGGCCTCAGGTGAATGCCCCCAAGGGGTGGTGCTTCCTTCTTCTTCCCGGGTCTCTGACTTTCCTCAGGGCTCTCTGGAGAAGCACAAGCAGTAGTCTGTCTATGTCTATTTTGATTTAGACATAGAGAGGAGATTTACTATATGAATTAGCACATGTGGTTCTGGAGGCTGGAAGTAATTCAGTCTGAGTCCCAGGCTGAGAATTTGGAGGGGGCTGATGGTGTAAGCTGCAATCTGACTCCAAAAGCCTGAGAGTCTGGAGCGCTGCTGTCTGCAGGGCAGGAGAAAGTGGAGGTCTCAGCTCAGCAGAGAGAGGGCAAATTCTCCCTCCCTCCCACCTTTTTGTTCCATTCAGGCTGGATTGGGTGATGCCCACTCACACCCGGGAGGGCCATCTGCTTTAAGCATTTCACCAATTCAAATGCTAAACCTTCCCAGATACACACGGAAGTAATGTTTTACCGGCATCTGGGCACCCCTCAGCCCAATCAAGTTGACACATAAAATTAACCACGACACAGATGGTGGTCCTGGGGTGCTGATAGAGGGGTGAGGGCACCCAATTTTGTTGCAGGAAGGGGGACCCCTTCCAGGGCCTGAGAGTGGGCTGTTGTCTAACACTCGGGAATGAGTTGTCCGAGGAGACACACATGCTGACAAAGCAAGCAACATTATTGGGAAAGAGTTCCTGGGTGGAGAGCAGCAGGGTAAGGGAACCCAGGAGAACTGCTCTGCCACGTGGCTCGCAGTCTAAGGTTTTACGGTGAGGGTTGTCTCTGGCCAGTCGTCTTCCTTGGCCCATAGTCTGACTCAGGGTTCTTCCTGGTCATGTGCACATCTCTCACCCAAGATGGATTCTAGTGAGAAGGACTCTGGGAGGCTGGTCGTCTGCTCCCTCTTGTGGCCCCTCCCGCATTCTCTTGCTTAGTTTTCGTCAGCAGCATCATTTTCCTTATTGGGACCTCCGGTTGTGCAACAGCTCAGGCAAGTGGTTATCAAGGCGGGTGGTTTCGGTCAACTGTTCCCTAATAATTTCACCAGTCCCTGGACAAACTTCTTTCCTCCCTAATGGAAAAGCGTTTGGACAGTGGAGGCCTCCAGCCTGTGGGGAAGGGAAAGAGCGGCTGGAGGGCAGGGAGGCAAGACTGCACCTCCTATTCCCTGGGGCAGCCCTGCTAACAGAAGACCCAGCCCGACCTCCTGCCCTTTTCTCTCTCCACCTGTCCTTTCCCTTCCTGGGTCCAGGTTTTGAATCTTGACTGCCCACCAAGACCCCTGGGGAGCTTGGCAAAATGGATGCATTTCCCCCCCGCCCCCAGCCCCCCACTAGCTGCAGGCGTAGCTGGTCAGGGTGGGGTCCAGACACTGGTATTCTTATAGACACTCCTGGAGATTCTAGAGTTCAGCTGGAATTGAGAGCCACCCCCAGAGGTTTAGCTCCTGCATTAACCCATGTGCGGTTTGTTTTTGCATCACTCATGTCTGGTGTGGATGGCTACCACATCTTCACAGCTCGGCTGCTGGGTGACAGTGATAATGTGTTCTTCCTCCTCCTCCTCCTCTTCCTCTCTCTCCTCCTCCATCTTCTGTTAACTCCTCCATCCTGTCTCCTCTATCTTCTTCCACTTATGCAGCAAATTATTAAGAACGCTCTTTGTGGCAGACACTGATTAAGACTCTGGGGATGGGGCTGTGAATAAAACAGTACAGATGCTGACTCCATGGAGCTTATATTCTGGTGGAGTGAGATTGACAAAAACAAATACATGAATAAATGTGAACTATGTCAGGTGGGGATGGGTGCTGTAGGGAAAAAAACAAACAAACAAAAAAACCAGAGAGGGAAGCTACAGACATGGGGATGATGCTATTCTGCATCTGCTGGGCAAGAAAGACTCTGGTCAGAAGGCACTGAATAGAGGCCTGGGGAGCTGTGGGAGGAATTCACATGGTTATCTGGGGGAACAGCACACCTGGCAGAGGGACCAGCATGTGCAAAGGTTCTGAGGTGGGAGTAGGCCTGGCAGAGGAACTGGTATTTCCTTTTCCTCTGCTTCTCTTTCCATTGCTTCTCCTGCTCTTTCTGCTTCTGGAGTTTTTCTCCTCCCTTCTTCTGCTGTCATCTCACCACCACCATCGTCTTCAACAAAACCCTTTCTGGTCCACACAGCCCTGGGTCTCTATGTGATGGAAGTACATCTTGGTGAGCTTCGTCCTGATGGTGTAACTCCGTGTTCCGGTGAGCAAGCATCCACCCAGGGCTGCTTCATGCCTCTGTGCTTTGTTCTTGCTTTCCCCTATGTTCTGAGATGTCTTTCTATCCTTTGTCCATCTGAAAAACTCCTATTCATTCTTCAAACTCTTACTTAGGCATCTCTTCTGGGAAGCCTTTCAGAAGCTGCACTAAATACTTCTACATTCAAAATATCATGGTGTTCTTCCCAAAATACAATAAGAAAGATATTTTTATTAAAGTTGTTCCTATTTGAGAGAAAGGATCTCTCTGGGACTCAGAGAGGTTAGGTGACTTGCTCAAGACTGCACAGCAGGAAGGGGAAGTGCTGGGACTGATGCTGAAACTCAGCCTCTGTGCAACAGTGCCGAATTGAATCTCGGGACAGAGTTTTGCGTGAAGTAGAAAAGAATAGCGTATTGCTTTGCCAGGCAAAGGGGGACACAGCAGGCTAATGCCCTCAAGACTGTGTGTCCCAACCCGGGAGGATTTGATGAGGAGTTCTGTAGCAAGCATTCAAGGGTGCGGTTGCTGATAAGATTAGGGTGTGTGCAGGGCCTGCATTCCCCTAATCTTATCTCAGGTAATCTTCTTGATGAGTTTCTCTGGTTCTTTTAATGTAGCTTCAGGTGGTCTTTCTCTAGTATGAAGAAGGCTGACATCTTAAAGAGCTTAAAGACGTTGTTATGTGTATCCCTTGAGGTGGAACCAGGACCCTGCCCCAAGGCTGCACTACTGTTTTCTGGCTGCACCTCTCCCATCCCTGCATCCTCTCCTTTCTTATTAGCAACTTTAGCAACCATTGGAATCTGCCCCTGGGAACCCAGGGAAGGTCATAGTGGCTGGAGTCTGTTTCCTGTAAGAAATAGGGACAGAAAGGCTTCCGTGCCCAGAAGTCCCACAGGGTCCTGCTCAGTTTCAATGTAGCAATGAGCAGCTACATTGCTCTGCCTCCCTAGCAGGCTGTGAAGCTCTACTCCAGCTGTAGCTCATGCTGGGACCCCACAGCCGGTCCAGAACTGCCTTGCCCTTCAAGTCCACTCATTCAAACCCTCCTCACCCTTCAGAGTTGGCTCAAATGCCGCTTCTTCCATAGAACCTCCCCAGGTCACTCCGGCTGGAAGTTACCTCCCCTTCCTTCCCTCAGCTTTCCCCATACCTGGAAGTCTCTGTCTTTTGCCTGCTGCTTCCTCTCTCATCTCTCTGGCAGGATGTAGCCTCTTGAGGGCAGGACCACAGTTGCCAGGCTCTCTCTCCCCACAGGAGCCCAGGCTCTGGCCATAAGAGGTCTTCCATACATCTTCACTGAATAGGCACAAGTTGTTGCAGAGGAAACACAAGCACGGGACATGCAGTCCTTTCCCTCCTCTGAGCAGCGAGATGCTGCCAATGCCGGTATTTAAGATGCTCTTGGCTGCCAGACAGAAAATCCCCAAATTGGCTCAAATGAAGGAGAGAGGTCCCTGTGTCCTGGGGGCTGGGAGAATTCCACAGAAGCAGGGCAAATTTCCCTGGAAGGGTGAGCCAACTTTGCTGAAGAAAACGGAGGGCTCTCTTGGCTGATGGGACATGCATTCATTCACCTGTTCATTCATTCGTTCATTCATCATTCTTCCATTCACTCATTCAGCAGCTGCTCCCCAAGTGCCAGCTCCTCCCTGTGCTAAGGGCTGGGGCCAAGATGAATCAGCCACAAGCCCTGCCTTCAAGGAACTCTCCATCCGGCAGTGATGCAGACACTTGATTAGACGTGAGACTAGACATGACCGTTCTCTGGTGGGGCTGGGGGAGAGAGTCATGGGAGCCCAAGGGGCAGAGGAGGCTCTGGGCATCAGTGCAGGAGTGCTGTTGGCTGGTAAAAAGGTGGGGAGAGAGGTGCAGAAGGGCAACCACACAAAGGCTGTAGGTGCCCAGGACCCTCAAGAAATTGGAGGAGACCAGCATGGCTGGAGGGCGGACTGTGTCCTAGAAGGGTGATGGGGCCACTCGGCAGTCACTTATTCATAGCTGAAAACGATGAGTGCTATGTGCCCGGTGCTGGGCAAGCTGTACTTATCTGTACCTCTATCATCTCACTCAATCCCCATAAAAACCCATGAGGTGGGTACTGCTGGTATGCCCAGTTTACAGTTGAGGGGTCTGAGGGACAAGGAGGCCAAAGAACTTGTCCCAGTGAAACAGGACGGAAGGGGGCAGGGCACAACCTTTAAAAGAATGACATAGACACAGGACATGACAAAAACTGGTTAGAACTAACTAGATCCAAGATGGTAGAAGATTCGACTTCCAGTGGACCTTGAGCCTCATTATATGCTTATTGTAATACATTAGCTAAACAACCCACCCACCAGTGCCATGACAGTTCAGAGCTAATCCTAAAAGGCCAAAAAGGGGGCGGTGGCCCAATTCCTGGAAATCCCCACCCTTTCCACAAAATAGTTGGAATTATCCTCCACTCAATAGCCTATGAAATCACCCAGCCCATTGAAAACTAACCACACCATATTTCGGGGTCTCTCACCTTCAGAAATGGTCCATATTCTGTCTGTGTTTCTCCCAAGGCCTCTCGCCTTCTGAGATGGCCCACCCTCTGTGGAGTGTGTTTCTCTCTAAATAAACCCACTTCTTACCCATTACTTTGTCTCTCACTGAATTCTTTCTGTGATGAGACATCAAGAACCTGAGCTTCATTAAGTCCTGAGACCAGGTGTGTGATCTCAGTTAAAACACCTTGGGTTCAAGTCCTAATCTGAGTTACATGGTTTCACCAGTTCACACAGACTTGTATCTGGGTAGCTGGTTCCCTAGTGAAGGCTTTATGCACTCTCTGTGCTGCCCATGAGAGGCTGCTTTGCCACATCAAGAGGCTGGACATTCTCTGAGGGCCCCAGGAGCCACCGACCTGCTCTGAGCAGGGGATGAGCAAGGGCAGGTGTTCAGTCTTGCGGATCATTCTGGCTGAAGTGTAGAGAATGGATTGCAGGTGTGGGTAGGGCAATCCTGGGAGAGATGGCTGTGGTGTGGCTGGTGGTCAACAGGGAGAGACTGATTTGGGAGATGCACGTTTAGGAGGCAAAAATGTCAACAAAACATTAGCAAGTAAAATTCAGCTATATATAAAGGGAATTATGCATCATAAACAAGTGAAGTATTTTCCAAGGATGCAAGGCTAGTTCAATATTTGAAAATATGATCCATCATATTAACAGACTAAAGACAAAAAATCACAGGATCATATCAATTAATACATGAAAGATATTTGACAAAATTCAGCACACAATAATGATAAAAACTGTTAGAAAACCAGAAATAAAGTGAGACTTCCTAAACTTGATAAAGAACATCTACAAAAAATCTACAGTTAACTTCTTACTTAATAGTGAAAGACAATGTTTTCCTCCTAAGATTAGGATCTTTGGCAAGGATATTCACTCTCATTTTTCTTATTTGACATAATGCTGGACTTCTTTGTCATTGCAAAATAGCAAGAAAAGGAAATAAAAGGCTACAGATCAGAAAGGAAGAAATAAAATTGTTACTATATGCAGATGACATGGTGCTCTATGTAGAAAAACCCTTCAGGAATTTACCAAAAAACTCCTAGAACTAATAAGTGAGTGCAGCAAGGTTGCAGGGAGAAAACACAGCACAGAAAAAACTGCCTCTCTCATCTTTTATAATTGCTTAAGAAAATGAAATGCTGAGGTATAACAAAACTTGTACAGGATTTGTATACTGAAAACTATAAAACAATGAAGAAAGAAATCAAAGAAGATGTAAGTAAATGGAGAAACATACCATTTTCATGGACTAGAAAAATTCAACATGGTTAAGATGTCAATTCAATGCAAAATGACATACAGATTTAACACAATTCATATCAAAATGCCAGGGAGATTTTTTTGTAAATATAGACAAAATTATTCTTAAATTTATTTATATGGAAAGGGAAAGGAACTAGACTAGGTAAAATAACTAAAAAAGAAGAAGAAAGTAGGAGGAGTCAGTCAATCTGATTTTAAGATTTTTATGCCACAGTAATTAAGACAGCATGTTATTGGTGCAGGGATAAACACATAGATCAATGGAACAGAATAGAGAACCCAGAAGTAGCTCCACACAAGTATAGCAAATTGATTTTCACAGAGGCACACAAAATATTCAATAAAATGAGGATAACCTTTTCAATAAATACTGCTGGAGAAATTGAGTATTAGAGGCAAAAAAAAAAAAAAGGAACTTTATGCCAAAATTAATTCTAAATGGATCTGAGAAGTGAATGTAAAATGTGAAACTATCACACTTGTAGAAGAAGATAACATAGTACAGAATCACCAAACAAGGGAGGGGAGGGGTAATGCATGTGTAAGGAGTAGAAATAATTCCACAGAAAGGTGTAATGGTTTCTAAGAAATACATCTAATGCAATCATGTAAATAGAGATTTCTCAAGTTTTAAAAAAAGACTTACAGTCATGAACAGGTTCAGTAGTCCCATTTCTATCCTGTGTATGTCCTAATATGCTTGGTAAATTTATTATTTTTATTTTTTTAATAAATTTATTTATTTTTGGCTGCGTTGGGTTTTCATTGCTGCATGTGGGCTTTCTCTAGTTGCGGCAAGCGGGGGCTACTCTTTGTTGCGGTGCACGGCTTCTCATTGCGGTGGTGTCTCTTACTGTGGAGCTTGAGCTCTAGGTGCGTGGGCTTCAGTAGTTGTGGCACGTGGGGTCAGTAGTTGTGGCTCGTGGGCTCTAGAGGGCAGGCTCAGTAGTTGTGGCACACGGGCTCAGTTGCTCCGCAGCATGTGGGATCTTCCCGGACCAGGGCTCGAACCTGCGTCTCCTGCATTGGCAGGTGGATCCTTAACCACTGAGCCACCAGGGAAGTCCCACGCTTGGTAAATTTAAAAATATTGAATAGGAAGAGATTAGGGTTAAAATACAACTGAAATAAGGGTAATGAGATTTATCAGTTTTTTGAGGAGCTCCACAACTAAATTGTGTAAAATTTCACACTATTTCATTCATCCTGACTCTTGGTCACCATCATAATTCAATCCAAAGAGCGTTTGAAGTGTTCCTACCATTTATTCATATCTATTTCATCATCAAGAGAAGTAGGGGGTGAGGCTCCCTGGCCGGGGGTGGGAAAATCTTCCCGGAACCCTGTGGGCAGCGTCTGACAAGACTCCCAGTATCACCTCCCCCTGGTGAGTGGACTGGATCCAGTGACTCAGTTCTAACCCCTAGAATATGGAGAAAAGATGGCACGAAATATCTCTGACTGGGATGGTATTCTCTCTCTAGTGCCTTCTAAGCCTTTATACTTTCTGAAGCAAGTTGCCCTGTTGGTGAGGTCCACGTGGGAAGGAGCTGAGGGTGGCCCCTGTCCAGCAGCCAGCAAGAGAGCAAGGCCCTGGGCTCTATAGCCAGTGAGGACCAAGCCAGGTGAATGGGAAGCAGCCTGCCCAGCCCAGCCTTGAGATGACCGCGGCCCTTGACTGCAGCCTGTGACAGACCCTGAGGCACCCAGCTGAGCTGTGCCCAGATTCCCCACCCACAGGAGCCATGAGGTCATAACCGTGTGCTGTCTCAAGTCACCAAGTTTTGGAATAATTCACCACGCAACAATGGACAACCAACACAGATCTTAAGACTTTTATGTGATACAACTGAAAAGTACATCTAAGGTCAAGTGGCCAAATGCAATCTATGTAACAGAATCATGTCTGTCCAGTTCCACCTGCACACCCACTGCTGTCTCCCAGCCGTTCCCATCCTAGGGTGACAACCTATGTGGCTGGTGGTATGTGTATCCTATGGATCCTTGATGTGTTTGCCCTGTGCCCATATGTGCTCCCTACAATGACACAGAGTCCCTTCCCCTTGGATCTGGAGGGCCTGTGGCTACAGTGATGCTATTGGATTTCCTTGGCTGGGTCCTAAGAGGTGATACAGGACACAGTCTTTGCCTTGGGGAGCTCACCAAGGACCCGGTCACCACACTGCGAGGAAGTCAAGCAGCCGCATACTCCGGCCTCAGCCCCATTCGGGCTGCTCTGACTACCACACATGGGACACAGCAGGACTTCAGGGGTTGAAGCTCAGCCTCTGAGCCCCCGGCTGATGCTAGGTGGTACAGAGACCCTGTGGGCAAATGAAATGTCATTATTGTTTTAATCAGCCAAGTTTTAGGGTGGTTCGTTATGCAGCAACAGATGCATTCCCAAGACTCTGCGAGCGTGCAATGGAGGTCTGGCACGTTTCAGACACGATGCAGCGGCCGTCAGTCACCTGCAAGCAGTGAAGAGAGAGGACATAAGCTATTTTGCTAAAGCATTGGGACATGATCTGTCATTTAACCATGGTAATTAAAGGAGTGGTAGGGTCTATGGGAGAACAAGATTGCTCAGAGAAGGGCCATTTCATATGATGAAATTCAAGGTAACAGATCTGGGGGAAACATAACAAAATCTACCTTTCAGGTAACAAATGGCAGGTGGTGACAGGGGAGGCTCAAAGTGACAACAAACTCTTTTCGAAGGAATCTGCAGTACAATATTCATTCACACACTGTCACTGAGCACCACGCCAGATACTGCAACACAAGAGTGAACCCATGAACCTGATTTCTGCAGTCCCCGACATGTCACTCTTGTGGGACCAGACACAGAGCAAATATTTTAACAAGTAAATACAGGTATCCCCGCTTTTCAAAAGATCCGTTCACACCACTTCACTTTTGTGAAAGATCCACCTTAGTACCCGTTTTTGCTAACCAAAAGAAATCCCACGAGGATGTTTGCTTTTACAAAAAAAAAAAAGGCAAAAGCGAAAAACAGCACTGGCTTTGCAAGCAGCTGTCACAGAGGCAGCTTGCACCCTGGGAAGCAGCAAGAGTGGCGCCACCAAACTCCTTCCGCGGAACTACATTCAGCGTCTCAGCATCAAGCCGCCACAGCCTTGAACCGTGGGAGCATCTGTGTTTATCTCGATTTATTTTGTTAGCAAGATGTGTCCTAAGGTAATTGCTTCTTCGCTTTATGCCATTTCGGCTTATGAAAGGTTTCATGGGAACACTCTACTTTCGGATAGTTGAGAAATCTGTAATTAAATTCAAATTTTGAATTTGTTAAGAAGGGAAAAAACTGGGGTTTGGATCAGTTGGTGTCGGGAAGGCTTCCATGAGGGAGTGAAACTGATGCAGAAGCTGGAGGGAGGGGACCCTCACCACCATGGTCACAGCCCTTCCTCCCTCCCTCCCTCCTTCCCTCCCAAGGCTCTGTCTGTACATCAGGGCCTGCCATCTGGCTTGTCCTCAAACGGGTTGTGGTGTGCCCGCTTCAAGATGCAGAAACCCACATTCAGAGAGATTTTGTAACTATCCTAGCCAGGGCTCTTGATTGCAGGCAAAAGAAACAGGCTGGCTGTTTTAGGCAGGAAAGGGATTTATTTCAAAGATATGGGGACCTCACAGAATCACCAGGAGGACCAGAGAACCGGGTTTAGCAGAGGGGCTGGGGTGAGGGAGGCCGGGCACCAGGACCACAGCAGGGCGCACCGTGGAGCAGCAGGACCGCCGCCGCTGCGGCTGCTGCCCCTGAACCTGACGCCGCAGCGTGCCCACGCGGGCACTGGGTCCTACGCGGCGTCCCGCTCTCTCCAGAAGCTGACTCATCCTCCAGGAGAACTGGCCTGTGATCACCGGCTCAAATCCCAAGTGAGCGCTTAGGGCGCTGATTGGCGGAGGCAGTGATCTCCGGATCTCCAATTCTGCATCTGGAGGGCACTCGGCCACTCGACCGGTCTCAAAAGTGGGGTTTAGCTGCTGCTGGGCCTCTCCAAACGGTACATTTCCACTCCAGGTGAGTCCACAGCTGGCAGAGGCGGGCGCCAGATGGGCGTGGCTCCGGGCCCACACTCTTTCTGGTGCCCTGTGGGAAGCCTTGGTGGGAATGAGCTCTGCGGTATGTGCCCACAATGCATATATTTGAATGCAAAATTAGCTCACCTTTCAAATTAAAAAGCCTTTCAAAACACCATAGTTATCTATTGACTGAGTGGTGAGGAAAGCACTCCGGCACTGTGAGAGCAAAGAACTGGTCTCACATTTCTGGAGGGCAGTTTGGCAATATGCATCCAAAAGCCTTGAAAATACAGCGCTTGACTTAATGGTTTCACACCTGGGAATATAGCCTAAGGAAATAATTAGGGATGAGGACAGACTTACATTAATAATGTATGATCCAATATCTACGTGTGGAAAAGGAATCTGTTAGAATTCATACACCTGGTGGAAAACCCAGTCCGATTAGCAAGGAGACTGGGCCGTGCTCAGCACCGGCCCAGGGCAGGGCCCCTACGGAGTGATCAAGATCTGTTTCTATGTTTACAACCCTCGGTGTCACTTCTCGTGTTTTGATTCTGATCCAAGGCAGGATTTCTCTGCTTGAGAGCAGTTCCGAGGGTTCACAGGTAGCAGCAAAGAGGGCAAATCCATGAGCCGGCTTTCTAAGAGAAGAGGCCCTCGGAGGCTCTCTCTGATTGGATGGGCCAGGTCACATGACCACTCGGGAGAAGGCGGTCCTCCTCCCGCTGGGCGGGGCCTTTGGTTCTGCCTCTAGCCTGAGGGAGCCCCACCTACCCATGGACCCCGTGGGCGAGCGGACACCTTCTACTAGAAACTGGGACTACTGCGGGAGAAAGAGAGAAAGAATTCTGGGGATCGAATTTCAACCTGAAAAGAAAGGGAGAAAATGCACAGGTATTTATGGCAGTAACCTCTTGATGTGAGGTTGGTTGACTTTTGTTTTATATTTTTCAGTATAATCAGAAAAATAAATAAACTTTTTTAAAATCACAGAAAATCAACGAAGGTAGTGGTGTGGTGGACCTGGTGGCTGTCTTCCTATAACTCCGCCCCTCTCCACCTGGGGGGCCCCGTATCCTGCTCTCCCAGGCCAGGGCCTATCCTCACACGGTGTTCCCTTGCCCAGTGGCCTGAGCAGTCGCTGTCAGCATCGGGACTTGAGTTTGGTGGCCGAAGGAGGGGCTATTCTGAGGCCCTGCATGCCGGTGGCCCTCTTAGGACCGGGAAGGAAGCCAGCCCGAGGTCACAGCCGGCCCAGGGAGGGGTCGGGGGGGAGGGGGAGAGAGCAGAGAAGTACAGATGAGGGGCCCTGCTTTAACTGCGGAAACCCCGTCCTCCCATAGACCTTTCCACTACAAGAGACTGTGAATCCTTTATTGTTTCCGCCAGTTTGAATTACATTTTCTCTTAACTGAAACCGATATAAATACTCATTTATTTTGGGTCTGCAATCATCTCTCCTGTATTTGAGTACAAGATTGGCCCGACTTTTATTTATTTATATATTTATTAAATATTAATCAATTAATGAGATTGTGCCGGGTCTTAGTTGCAGTATGTGGACTCTTAGTGGTGGCATGCGGGATCTAGTTCCCTGACCAGGGATCACCAGGGATCACCAGGGAAGTTCCTGGCCTGACATTGAAAGTGAGAAGAGGGAAGCTTTTGCTGGCCTCGTGACTTTAAGGAGGCTGTGGAAGCAGGGAAGGGTGGGGGGCTGACTTCTCCAGGGTGGTCTCCAGCCCCCTAGAAGGGGCCCATTGGGAAAGGCGGCCCCGCCAGGATTGGAGAGAGCAATGGACTGGAGTCAGCACCCACGGGTCCAGGACGTGGCACAGCTGGTTCTGGGGTCGGCAGCAAGGGCCGAATCCTGTCTCTGCCTCCATTTCCTCATGTCTAAGATGAAGAAGTTGAAAAAAGAGCATAAGCCAAATATGATGTGAGAAAGCGCAGTTTTGTTTGGTGAATAACAAACCAAACCAACCTAGCAGGAGTTTGGAAGCCAAAATTGTACGGACCAGCCCATGTGCAGCAGACAGGTCAGAGGACTTCCTCTGGCTTCATCTTCAAAGGCCAAGCCCACCTCTGGCGGTAGTGGTTTTTGCTCTTGCAAAACCAACTTAAGGGGAATGGTTAGATGCCTGTCCAGCTCTGTGCTACCTACGAAGAGAGGACAACAGGAGCCACTGGAGAGGCTGGAAAAATCTGGGCGGTGCTGGAGGGGATCGCCCTTGGAGGTTCACGGTTTGGCTGGAGTCCCACCTGCACTCAGTAGACTTTTATGCTTATTTGCTGACTTTGCCATCTTCTTGATCAGACCCTGACCCTGCAGAGGGGCTGTTGTTTGCTGCAGAATGCCAATGCCAGGGGCAGACAGGGAGTAGAAGGGGTAGAATGAAGGGGTAGAAGTGGGCGCTGCAGCCCCGGGTCCCTTCCCTAGCGCATGGGGCAGGCAGGAGGGGTCAGGCCAGGCGAGGCGAGGGTCACCACTGCAGGCCTGTCTGCTCTGGCGAGGGTGCCTGGTGCCCTTGTTCATGGTTCGCTGTGAGCAGTATCTCCTTTGCACCCAGAGGGTCGTGCTAGGGTGGATTGGGGTTATATTTCGGTCTGACCATAAAACCGCACATTAAGAAAGGTATCTAATCAATTAGTTCTAATTAATTATGAACAAAATGCATCTCCAGCTGTGGGATGTGGTTTGTTTCCCATATTGCTATAATTAGAAAAGTTTAGTGACTGTATAAAAAAAAAGATGTCTACATACAGGGGAGGAAAAAGGAAAGAAAAAAAGCAAGTGGTTAGAATTAGTATTAAGCGGCAATAGAATGTTGTAACCACTGCCCACAGACATGGGCTCAGCTTCCTTGACACTGAATATAGCCGCCTGACGCTGTTCTGTGTGAGCAGAAGCTTCCCCGTCTACCTCCCTCCCCACGGCAGTCATCTCTATCCGGCCCCCAGGCAGATCTGCTCCTTCAAGGGGGCTGGGTGCGACTGAGTGGGCATGACGGGGTCTTGTGGCCCCGATAGTTCTGGTCTTAAAGCTGCTGCCACCGCCCTGGGGACTCTCGAGTCTAGCCACTAGGTTAGAGCCCGGCCATAACAGGGCAGGGGGCTTCCTGGGGACATCAGGTATCAAGGGAATCTGTCACCCCCCTCTGTGGCCTCCTTTCCTGGGCATTGCTGAAAATTAATGTCTTCACTGCTAGGCTCTTTCGTGGACACATTAAACCTGACCCGCTTGTGTCCAGGGTCTGTGATGTTAGGGCCCTGCTGGGGTGAGCTGTCAGCCCTGGGCACCAGAGGCAGCTGGTTGAAGATGCTGGATGGCGGTTACGGGATGTGGTATGGAGCTGTGTAAAGTGGCCTGGGCAAGAGGGAAATGAGTCGGAGCTTGTCTCCCCTGCTTTCTAGCTGTGTGACCTTGGGCATGTCACTTAACCACTCCGAATCTCACTCCGCTCATCTGTACAGTGGAGCTTTGAATCCCGGTCTTGCATTGCTGTGAAGACCAATGGGAGAGTGAATGGCGTCAGTGCACAGTTTATAGGTGCTCAACTCATGGGGGCTGTTACTATGACTGTGGTTATATACCAAGTGTCGAGGAATCTCTTTTTCCATCCTTTGCAGAGAGTGTTTCTCAGCCCAGAAAATTTCTTGATGCTTCTCCTTTGCAAAAAGAGCGGCAACGAGCCGTCCTCCCTGGGCCGCTGCCTTGCTGGGGGCAGCAGGAGGCTGCTGCGATCCAGCAGGTGTGGGAGGTGCAGTCCTTTCACGGAGAGAACAGTGTGCAGAGGGAAGCCTGGGCAAGTGCATCAGCAGACGCTGAGGGTTTCTGCAAAAGGACCTCAGACCAGCCCAGGCTGAGCAGGCACAACTTGGGCCCGTGGGAATCGGATGACACAAGTGGCAAATCCTGACTGTGAGAGACAGAGGCAGGCCCCTCAGTCCCACTGGCTAAGGGCTGTCATGGTGCTTAATGGGGAGAATGAATGCATATAAGCCCAATACAGGACTCGGGCTGAAACTGCACAACTCAGATTGGGACTTGAACCCACTGTCTTTTCATTGAGATCACACACTTGGTCTCAGGACTTAATGAAGCTCAGGTTCTTGATGTCTCATCTTAGAAAGAATTCAGTGAGAGACAAAGTGATAGGTAAGAAGTGGATTTATTTAGGGAGATACACATCCCATAGACAGAATGTGGTCCATCTCAAAAGGCGAGAGTGGCCTTGGGAGAAACACATTCCACAGATAGAGGGTGGGCCATCTCAGAAGACGAGAGGCCCTGAAATATGGGGTGGTTCGTTTTTATGAGCTGGGTAATTTCATAGGCTAATGAGTGGGAGGATTATTCCAACTATTTTGGAGAAGGGGCAGAGATTTTCAGGAACTGGGCCACCACCCACTTTTTGGCCTTTTATGGTCAGAACTGTCATGGCTCCTGTGGGTGTGTCATTTAGCTAATGTATTACAATGAGCGTAGAGTGAGGCTCAAGGTCCACTGGAAGTCGAATCTTCGGCCTCCCTCCCTCCTTTCTTCCTTCCTTCCCTCCCTTCTCCTTCTTTCCTTCCTCCCTACATCCCTTCCCACCTTTCTTTCTTTCACTGTTTCTTTCTTTCCTTCTCTCTCTCTCTCTCCCTTCATTCATCAGTTCCTTCCTCCCTCCCTCCTTCCCTCCCTTCCTTCCTTCCTTCCTTATTTTCTTCTTTATTTCTTTCCTTCCATTTCACAAATACTGAATGCCTACTCTATTCCAGACAGGCGCCATTCTCGGCTCCGAGGGTGTAACAATGAACCATATTCTCTTAATAGCAACGAGAAAGCCCTGTTTGTTTCCAGCAGAAGGAATTTAGGCTCCACCAAGGTAGCATCCTTACCACACACCTCGGATCCATGCCCTGCCCAGGCTGCCTCCTCAGAGAGGGGATTCTGTTTGCATATTCCCACCCTGCACATCCCTGCCTTGGAACATCTGTTCCCTCTGACCCTTCCAGGCGTTTGCCCCTCCATGTTTCTTCTGCTGCCAGGAACTTGTTTCACCTTCTTTAGAAGGTTGAAGACTATAGAATGTGGTCTCTGATTCTTAGAATGAATCCTCTGTCATGTCCTACCTCCTTCCCTCCTCCCGACCCCCAAGAGAGGGGCACACAGGTTATTGGGTAAGGCATCAATTACCTCTTGGAATGTGCACGTGCCCTGGGGCCCCACAGCTCCAGTTCCCCTTTGCCTGTGGCCAGATGCATTCCAGGAACTCAGGCCCTGCTCCATGCAGGTGTGTGGCCCCTTTCCCTGCAAGGGTATTAGAACACTGCTCTCTAAGAGGCGGCCTTGTGTTCCTGTGCGCAGGTCATCTTCACTCAGGGTCAGCGTTGATGCTGGGCTCCAAGCCCATTTCTGACCCATGTTTAAGCTTGTCTATGTGTGTTAATTTTTGTTCATCATTTCTGTGTGTTTGGAGGAAGTGACGGGTGTAGAGTCGTGGAGAGTGAATTTCAGCTTCAGTCCCCGTTTTGCTGGGAATCTCCAGGACCACCTTTTAGTTCACTTCTCTGCACCTTTCTCCTTACTGCCTGCCGAGAACATTTTCATATTATTAAATAGATACGCCCTGAAGTCTGAGAGGGGAAATCCCGAGGACGCTTACTTCTGCTCAGATCTGTCTACTACAGCAGGCAGGGTGCTTGCTCTGGGCAGGCATCTGGAGACCCAGACTCCTCACAGCCTGTGACACGATCCCCAGGGGCTTGGTACCCTCCCCATCCCGTCCCTAGTGACTTTCTTGGGAGCCCAATGGTGACGTCTCTAATAATAATGCAAACTCTTCTTTCACAACTCTTATTTTAAACTTATTTTTATGCATTCTGAGAAAATAACATAAACCCCCCAGAAGAGGACACGTCTACAGGCCTAGAGGCTCATCCGTTTTCCTTCTGGATGCTCAGCGGGGAGCTGACCCGACAGCTGTGTCGTGGTTAGCTTTGTGTCAGCTTGGCTGTGCCATAATAGCCAGATGTTTGGTTTAACGTGTCTAGATGTGGCTGTGAGGGTGTTTTTTAGATGATATTAACATTTAAATTGGTGGCCTTCCGGTAAAACAGATGGCTCTCTGTACGTAATATGGGTGGGCCTCATCCAATCAGTTGAAGCCCTTAACGGCAAAAAGATAGACCTTCCTTGAGTAAGAAGGCGTTCTTTTGGTGCACCGCCTTCAGACTCACACTGCAACATCGACTCTTCAGCTGGTCTCCAGCCTGCCTGCCTTCCCCAGCAGAGTTTGGACTTGCCGGCCTCGACAGTGCCACAAGCCAGTACCTTAAAATCTCTCTCTCTTTCTGTTTCTTTTGGGGACACTGAGTATTACAAGGTAGAAACTAGGATAGGCTGATACTGGCCCTAAACCCCTGTCTCACAAGGTCACTTCTCCCCTCTTACATGGTCCCATAGCCAATCCCCACCCACTGGACCCCACAAGGATAGAGGACAGCACAGGGGCAGGATCCCTCTTCACTAGGACATCGGCCCTGGAGCACGCAGACCATTCATAGATAATGAAAGATAGATAACCTCTATCTTACAGCTACACTGTGTGGCCCCCTCCGTGTGTGTCCTGGCCCCTTGGCATGAGTTATGATGAGTTCCTGGCTGATAATGACAATATTCAGTATCTACGATATGTGGGCTACTTTTATGCTTGTTCTTTCATTTCATCCTCACAACTACCCTGCAATTTGTCTCTTTTTCATTGTTTCTCAGATGAGCAAACTGACCCTCAAAGAAGTGAGGCAGCTTCTCAGAGACTGCACAACCATCCTATGGGATAACAGGGACTCAGGCCAAGAATCTTCTTGCCTCACCCTGTCTTCCATGACCTTTGCTGGTGGCTCGAGGCCTTTGTGTTAGGAGCATTGTAATAGCAGACTCAGCTTTAAGTCAAAGGAAAGGTAAGCCGTTTATGGTGGGAAGGAGCAGGGCTGGGTGATGGGGAGAGTCTGAACACCAGGTTCTTGGCTCCAGGAAATCTCATTTCCTAGATAAGCACCCCTGAACTTATATGTGTTAGCAGTTCTATCCTGCTGCTGTGTTAATACTGGGAAACTTTGTTTAATACTGGAAAATAATTGAGAAGGAAGGGAAGACTTTGCTTTTTTCTTGCAGGGGTGGGGATTTTGGTCCTTTTTTCTCTCAATAAATTATTTACTTTTATAATAGTTTTAGGTTTACAGATAAGTCACAAAGATAGTACATGGAGTTCCCATATGCACCACACCCAGTTTCCCCTACTACTAAGATCTTACTTTTGTATGGTATCTTTTTCACCAATATCAATATATTAATATTAAATGAAGTCCACATTTTAATCTTCTTAGTTTTTACCCAAAGTCCCTTTTCTGTTCCAGGATCCCATCCAGGATCTCAAGCTCCATTTAGTCATTCTGTCTCTTTAGGCTCGTCTTGGCTATGACAGTTTCTCAGACTTTCCCTGGTTTTGATGACTTCGGCAGTGTTGAGGCACAACAGTCAGATATTTTGTAGAAAGTCCCTCAGTTGGTACTTGTCTGAGGCTTTTCTCATGATTAGGTTGGAGTTGCGGGTTTCTGGGAGGAAGATCACGGAGAGAAAGGAAGATCACATTCTCATCACATCATATCAAGAATAGATACTATCAACATAATGTATCACTGTGGATGTGGACCTTGATCACCTGGCTGAGATCACGTTTGTCAGGTTTCTCCAGGGTAAAGTCGCTCTTTTTTCTCCCCTCCTTTTTCCTGTATTTTTGCAAGGAAGTCACTATGCACAGCCCACATTTACAGAGTGGGGTTATGCCCCACGTCCTTGAGGGTGGAGTATCCACATGGATCATTTGGAATTCTGCGAGGAAATTTGTCTACTCTCCCCCATTTATTTATTTAAGCATTTATTTATATGAGTATGGACTCATGGATATTTATTTTACACTTTGGGTTATAATCCAATACTTCTTTTTAAATATTTTTTTTGCTCAAATTGTTCCAGCTTTGACCATTAGGAGCTCTTTCAGTTGGCTCCTGTGATAGACCCCATCACTGTTTGTGTGTGCTTGTGTATTGTGTGTCTTAGCACCGTATTACTTTCTGGCACTACATGGTCCTCTGGGTTCATATTGTAAATTTTCTTCCCTAGGTCTAGAATTACTCACTTCTTCAAGGAGCTCTGGTTCCTTTTCTTGGAGAATGGTATTAGGAACCAAGATCTGGTGCTAGGTGTGTTCGTTGCTACTGAGCTGTTATTATTTTTAGGCCTTCTCAGCTGACAGAGCAAGAAAATACCTGTGTGTGTACTAACTCTTGTATATATGCTTATCTATATGTTTTCTATAGGTACCTAGCTGTATGTTAAGATAGATATGAGTTGATACTATTAATGTCTCCAACTTAAACACATTGTCATGTGAATCATTTTAGTCCTATCCCCTTGCTCTTCCATAGCCTCTGACTCCAAAAGTGAGAAACCTGGCTCCCACCATTCACCATCCGTTTACTTAATTTTAAGGAAACAATTTCATTAGCTAGAGTACAATGCTTCTGTACAGTTCCTTTTGCCTTTAATCTTACTGTGAGAGACTGTACTCATTTCCAAAGTTACTTAGGTCAGCACCTTTTTTTTACCTTCAGCAGGAGGAAACCACTTTCATGAGGTAGTTTCATACATTTGTATTATACAATTGGATTCTTTCATCACATAATGCATTCTGTCATGTGCCCTGACCTCCTAAGTAATTTTTTTTTTAAATTTGCCATCATTAAAGTTTACTTTTCATATTGAAAAATTCCATGGGTTTTGACAAATGCATAGTGTCATGTATCCATCATCACATTATACAGAATAGTTTCACCACTCCAAAAATCTCTTGTTCCCTACCCCTGATGAACTCCTAGCAAACACTTATCTGTTTATAGTCTTGTCTATTTAGTTTTGCCTTTTCCAGAATGTTATATAAATGGAACCATACAGAATGTGCCATTTTCATATTGGCTTTTTTTTACTGAGCAATATGCATTTAAGATTCACTCATGTCTTTTTTATTTTTTTAAACTTCTTTATTGGAGTATAATTGCTTTACAATGGTGTGTTAGTTTCTGCTTTATAACAAACTGAATCAGTTATACATATACATATGTCCCCATATCTCTTCCCTCTTGTGTCTCCCTCCCTCCCACTCTCCCTATCCCACCCCTCTAGGTGGTCACAAAGCACCGAGCTGATCTCCCTGTGCTATGCGGCTGCTTCCCACTAGCTATCGGTTTTACATTTGGTAGTGTATATATGTCCATGCCACTCTCTCACTTTGTCCCAGCTTACCCTTCCCCCTCCCTGTGTCCTCAAGTCCCTTCTCTAGTAGGTCTGTGTCTTTATTCCCGTATGCTAACACATATATATGGAATCTAAAAAAAAAAAAAAAATGGTCATGAAGAACCTAGGGGCAAGAGGGGAATAAAGTCACTCATGTCTTTATGTGACTTGACAGTTTATTCTTTTTTATTGCTCAGTAATGATGTACCCACTCTTTTTCACCCATTCATTTATTGAAGGACATTTTGGTTTCTTCGAGTTTTTGGAGATTGTGAAAAGCTCTTATAAATATTCACATGCAGGTTTTTGTGTGGACATAAGTTTTCAAATCAGTTGGGTAAATATCTAGGAATGAGATTGCTGGATTCTATGGTAAGATTATGTTTAGTTTTGTAAGAAAGTGACAAAACTGTCTTCCAAAGTAGCTGGGCCATTTTGCATCCCCAGCAGCAATGAAATGAGAGTTGCTGTTGCTGTACATCTTCACCAGTAATTGGTATTATTGGTTTTTTGATTTTGGCCATTCTAGCAGGTATGCGGTGATACCTCATTGTTGTTTTGATGTGCATTTCCCTTATGATAAATGACTTTGAGCACCTTTTTACATACTTATCATCTGTACATCTTTTTTATGGGATGTCTGCTCAGATATTTTGTCTATTTATTAATTGGGTTGTTTACTTTCTTATTGTTAAGTTTTAAGAGTTCATGTACATTGTGATACAAGTCCTTTATTATATGTGCTTTGCAAAATTTCCTCCCAGTCTATGGCTTGTGTTTTCATTCTCTTAAGTGTTTTCACAAAGCAAAGTTTTTAATTTTAATGAAGTCCAGCTTATCATTTTTTGTCTTTCATGGATCATGTAAGATGTTATATCAAAAACTTCTCACTAAACCCAATGTCATGTTGATTCTCTCTTGTATTTTTTTCTGGAAGTTTTATATGTTTTCATTTACAATTATGTCTATGATCCATTTTTAATTTCTCTGTGTAAGGTCTTTGTGTAGGTTCATTTTTTTGTATATGGACATCTAATTTTTTAGCAGTACTTTTTAAAAGACTGTCTTCTGTCTATGGCATTGCCTTTGTGCCTTTGTTAAAAAGAAGTTGACTATATTTGTGTGGGTCTTTTTTGGGCTCTTTATTCTGTTCCATTGATCTATGTATTTCTTTCACCAATACTGCACCGTCGTGATTACCTCAGCTTTATTGTGTATCTTGACATCAAGTAGTGTGAATCCTCCAATTTGATCTTCTTCAGTATTGTGTTGTATATTCCAGGTCTTTTGGTTTTCTATATAAGTTTTAGAATTAGTTTGTAGATATCTACAAATAGTTACTGGTATTATATGGAATCTATATATAAAGTTGGGAAGAACTGACATCTTATCAGTATTGAGCCTTCCAATCCATAAACATGGACTATCCATTTATTTATATCTTTTTATACTTCTTTCATCAGTGTTTATAGTTTTCCCTATACAGAGTCTGTGCATATTTATATCTAAGTATTTTATTTTTTGGTGCTATTTTAAATGGTATTTAAACATTTTTTTTCAAATTTCAGTTGTTCATTGCTGGTTCAAAGGAAAACAATGGATTTTTTGTATATTGACCTTATATTTTGTGACCTTGCTATACTGACTTACTAGTTCTAGTAGTATTTTTGTAGATTCTTTGGGAATTTCTATGTTGATAGTGATGTCATTTGTGAATAAAGATATTTTTACCTCTTCCTTTTCAATCTGTATGCCTCTCCTTCCTCCCTCCTTCCTTCCCTCCCTTCCTTCTTTTCTTTCCTTCTCCTCCTCCTCCTCATTCCTTCTTTTCTTTAGTCTTATTGCACTAGCTAGTATTTTTAGTGTGATGTTGAATAGGATTGGTGAGATTTTTAAAAAATATTTATTTATTTATGTATTTGGCTGCGTCGGGTCTTAGTGGCAGCATGCAGGATCTTTGTTGCAGAGTGCGGGCTCTCCATTTGTGGCGCATGGGTTCCAGAGCGCGCGGGCTTAGTTGCCCCGCAGCATGTGGGATCTTAGTTCCCTGACCAGGGATCGAACCCGCGTCCCCTGCATTGGAAAGTGAATTCTTAACCACTGGACCACCACGGAAGTCCCTGTTCTTAATCTTAAGGAAGCATCTAGTTCCTCACCATTACCTATAATGTTGGCTGTAGTTCTGTTTTTGTGGATGTTCTTTATCATGTTAAGGAAGTTCCTTCTATTTCTAGTTTTCTTATAGTTTTTTTTTAATATCATTCATGAGTGTTGGCTTTTGTCTATTGCTGTGTCATTTGATATGATCATATTATTTTTCTTCTTTAGACAGTTATGTGCTAGATTACATTAGTTGACTTTTGAATGTTCAACCAGCCTTGCAAACCTGAAATAAATCTCACTTGGTTATGGCATACAAACTTTATACATGATTGCATTGATTTGCTAATATTTTGTGGAGGATATTTAAGTTTATTTTCAAATAAATGAGAGATGTAGTTTGTAGTTTTCTTTTCTTGTAGTCATCTGATTTTGTTATTAGGGTAGTGCTGGCCTCATAGATGACCAAGGAAGTGTTTCCTTTGCTTGTATATCTGGAATTATTATTACTTCCTAAATGTTGGCAGAATTAACCAGTGAAAACATCTGGACTTGCTGCTTTTTTTTTTTTTTTGAAGGTTTTAAATAGTTGATTCAAATCATAATAGATATAGGGTTATTCAGGTCATCTATTCTCAAGTAAGCCTGTGTCTTTGAAGGAATTAGAGTATTGCTTTGGTACACACTTTAGCTTTTTCTCCCCTGCACCCTACTCCTTTCATTGGATGCAACATTTACAGTTTATATTCTTGAAGTCCTTACTCCTGTGGGCTGTGTTCCCCAACCCCCTTAGATGATACAAGAAGGCTGGAGAGGGTTGAGTGGTAGGAATTCCCTTCTCCCAGCTAAGTCTCTGGTCTTATCTAATGTGGTCTCTTGGATAGTAGACCTTTGTTATGAAGAAGGCTTTGGGCATATTTCCTGATAGTTACTCTTCCCTTCCCCCTGCCAGAGTCAGGAGGTGAATCTTTCTAGGATCTTCACCATGAGAACCTGGTGGGGTCCCCAGATATAAAGGCCACAAATAAGTAGGGTCATCCTTAAGACTGTGGCCCCAGGAATTTCTCCCTCTCATGCTAGTCTACACTCAGCCTCCAGTAATTCATCAAAATTACCCTTTTAGTGTTCCTACCACTTTACAACTCCAGCAGCTTTTGCACCATTTGGGTAAGCTGATCTCAGCTCTGTTTCTCTGGATGCACCAGTCCTTCTACATTTTGGGGTGACTGTTAGCCCTGCAACCTTGGCTCTGTGATGGTCCTTAGAAAAGTTGTTGATTTTCAATTTGTCTAGCTTTCGTTTGCTGTAAGGACAAGAGTGATGATTTCCAAGCTGTACATGTTGGAGCAGAAACCAAAAGTCCCTCATCCTTCTTGAACTTCTTGGGGTCTTGCAGAACTTGGTGTCTTTTCCTTGGCAAAACTGAGGCCCCAGTTGGGAGCTACAGCTGGGAGCCAGGGAGCCAGCATTACGAGACCAAGGACAGGGTCTGCTCAACTTTATGCCAGGTTATGAGTTTACTATTGACACTTGCCTGTCTGGCTTTAATTTCTTATGCATTCATTACATGACTAAAGATATCTAGGCCCTTTAATCATCAAAACTAACGTTCAAAGAATCTCAAAAATTGCAAAAGAGGCCCAATCCAAGTCTCAGTCTGTGTACCTCCACCTTGAGGTCCAGGCTACTCAGCAGCCCTCCTACCGCCCCTCATCTTGGCCCAGGTGGAGCTCTGAGGGTGCCTGTCTCTATCACTAAGGCTCTGCTCTGGACCTTTCTGAGGATAGGTGGGGGCCAATATTCACCCTCCACGTTGTGGTGATGCAGAGCTCAAAGAGGTCATGTGGCAATGCAGAGGCCCTGACCCCCATTCCACTGACTGTGTTACCCACAAGGAGAGGGGTGGCTTTCTTCCTGACCACCAGCTAAAGACTCTCTCCTCAGCCCGTGGGCCTTCTCACCTGGTGCTTTCACCTGGGTGAGTTGCTCCTTCTGATGGTTTACATCCTTCTATTCACTCAGTCATTTGTTCAACAAATATTCTTTAGGTGCTGCTATATGTTGGCCACCAGGAGATGAGCAGATGACCATACAGACACTGCTCCTAGCCTAGAGGAACCAATGATGCTGGGGCCTCAGGTACTAGAGACACAATTGCAGTGAAGAATGAGAAAGCTTTGCACAATGCCTTAGGAGCAAATACCTTTGCCTGGTGGCCCAGGAAGACTTCTTTGATGTATTGATGTCTTCAGATAAGTTCTGGAGGTTGAGAAAGAGTCAACTTTGTGAAGAGGGTGGAAAAAATGTCCTATCCATAGATGAAGGATATGCAAAGGCTTGAAAATAAGAGAGAGCTTGGGCCTTTCAAGAAGCTGAAAGATATTTGGCCAGACCAGGGCATGTAGTGAGGGGAAGAAATAAGAAGGAGGTCAGGGGAGGTCAGTCCAGACCGGAATACATG
Source organism: Balaenoptera physalus (assembly GCF_965194825.1). Lineage (NCBI taxonomy): Eukaryota > Metazoa > Chordata > Mammalia > Artiodactyla > Balaenopteridae > Balaenoptera > Balaenoptera physalus. The sequence goes on along the minus strand of NC_138885.1, from coordinate 6,438,615 downwards.
AGGACCACTTACACCTCCCTAGTGCTTTAGAGATTTTATTCTAAGGTTGAATGGAGGGTTCTGAAGGGTTTAATTAGGGGTGTGCATGTGCAGGCTGTGTTTCTGAAGGCTCACATTAGGGTAGGGGATGGATTGCAAGGTGGGAACCAGAGAGGCCGGTCAGGAGATGGCTGTTGTCCAGGTTGGTGATGAAGGTGACTTAAATGAGAGTGGTGCTGGGGGTGGGTGGAGAGGGTGTGGATTTCAAGAGATGCTTAGCATGGAGAACTCTTCCCTAGGTCCTCCTGATGGCTACTCCCTCATTCAGGTCTGCAGAGAACCTCTGCCTGGTGCTCCCTCCACCTCTTCCCCGCCATGCTCCACTCCCCCATATCTTGCTTTTGATTGGTTCATAGCACTAGACACTACCTGGCATTATGTCATCTCAATCATTTCCTATCACATGACTTTATATTTTCTGCAACACTGGTTTACTCAATGGACTACATTTGCTAGATGGCAACTAAGAAAGAGTTTCATTCTCTCCTACTGGCCTTCAAAATGCATCACTTCTCCCTTCCTTATCACTCATTGGCATCTCACATTCTATAACCTTCTGATGACTTTTAAGAAGGAATACGTTTGGTCCAGTTTAGGTTGAAACTGTGATCATACAACAAAGTTAAAGCCTCACTCCCCCATTCCTCCAGGCTGACCTGACGGGTGGGGTGCAGCAGTGCACAGTTGATGTGCCATCTGTAATTCTTTGGCTCTACCTCCTCCTTTCCCCCACCCCATTCTAGCTCCTTTAGGGTTAGGGGGCAGCTGAGAGGGATCAGAAGGAAAGAAATGAAGGGCTTTTTGACTTGGCTGGCTGTCTGTGTAGTTCTTTCTTGTCAAAACCCTTGGTCACAGGAAGCATCCTTGGTCCTTCATTGGGCTCATGAATGGGTTCTTTGGAAACTTCTGTCAGGGCTGTCTGCACTTCCCATCCCCTAAAGCAGAATGCTCATCCAAGAGTCTTCTCACCTTAGGCTGCAACCCTCTTGGGGGGGTAGTTAACATAAGTGGAACCCAGACCACTCAGAACCCCACCAACCTCACCAAGGATGTCCCCACCAGGAAAACTCCTGAATTCTTATCCCATTTGACCCCAGCAGAAGTGCCCAGCCCCTCCCTCCTGCCTTTAGGTAGTTCCAGCCATGCCCTCTCCCACAGTCCAGGGGACACTGCCGTACTCTCCCAAGGACTACTGGGGGCTCTTCTCCTAAGACAGTATGGGACACACAAGATTTGAACTCAGCCCTCATCCACGCTGCAGTGTTCCTATATCTGACAGTCCCAAACTCTAAAAACAATCCTTTGGTGGTGGTGGAGGCTCTCATTTGACCTGGCTTGAGGTAGGAGGAGGCCAGAAAATCCTCTCTTTATATAATCTTCAAAGAAGTCTGCCCACGTGGGCTCTCTCACGGGTTAGAGGTGAGTGATGGGTTGAGAGGGCCAGGATCAAGACCATCTAATGCTTATCCATGGAACATAGGAATACTTGTCACCCACTGCTCTCAACTGGAAGCTTTAGCCAAACTTCTGAAGTACCAGGACAAACTCCATGGCAAATGATTCAACATGTTGAATTTCCCACTAGAATTACAAGTCCCATGGGGCAGAGGATTGGTTTGTTCACCTCTGTGTTTCCAGGAACTGGAACAGTGTCCAGCACACAGAGACAGAGTGAATGAATGGACACGTACCAGCGTGATGATGCTGTAAAGGGGAACAAGAGAAGAGTTCATACTGACCTTGGCTCCTGGTGATCACCACACTGTTTTCTAAATGTCCACTTAGGAAACTCAGTTCTGGGGCAGGGATGAGCAGCAAGCTGATTGTGGCATGTGGGTGAGCAGACTCAGGTCTGGAGTGGGTGACAGACTCAGGTCTGGGGTGGGTGACAGACTCAGGTCTAGGGTGGGTGAGCAGACTCAGATCTGGAGTGGGTGACAGACTCAGGTCTGGGGTGGGTGACAGACTCAGGTCTGGAGTTGGGTGAGCAGACTCAGGTCTGGGGTGGGTGAGCAGACTCAGGTCTGGGGTGGGTGACAGACTCAGGTCTGGGGTGGGTGACAGACTCAGGTCTGGAGTAGGTGACAGACTCAGGTCTGGGGTGGGTGACAGACTCAGGTCTGGAGTTGGGTGAGCAGACTCAGGTCTGGGGGTGGGTGAGCGGTGGGTCCAGGTCTGAGATTTGAGTTAGGAGCCATGACTCTCTCATTCGGGGCTCAACTGAGATTCCTTTTAACTGGACCTGGAGGGCATTATCTGTTCTCTATTGTTTGTTTTTTTGTTTGTTTGTTTATATTTTAAATAAATTTATTTTACTTATTTATTTTTGGCTGTGTTGGGTCTTCATTGCTGCACGCGGTCTTTCTCTACTTGCAGTGAGCAGGGGCTACTCTTCGTTGCGGTGCGCGGGGTTCTCATTGCGGTGGCTTCTCTTGTTGCGAAGCACAGGCTGTAGACATGCGGGCTTCAGTAGTTGTGGTGCATGGGCTCAGTAGTTGTGGCTCACGGGCTCTAGAGCGCAGGCTCAGTAGTTGTGGCGCACAGGCTTAGTTGCTCCGCGGCATGTGGGATCTTCCCAGACCAGGGCTCAAACCTGTGTCCCCAGCACTGGTAGGTGGAATCTTAACCACTGTGCCACCAGGGAAGCCCTGTTTGTTTGTTTTATATAAGTACAAACTTATTGGCCAATTGATCTGTTTTGATCCTTGAATCCCTGAGATTAATTAGCCAGAGGCAGAACTTCCGGATGTCCCCACAAATGCTGTTGCTTGTCACAGTCTCATGCCTTCCTTGCTTCTGACAGATCCATGCTCCCACGTGGCTCTGCCATGCTTGCATTTGGCACCTCCATTTAAATCAGGGATCCACCCCCTGACCCCTACTCTCACCTGCCCTTGTCCTGCAGAGAAGAGCCATGAAAGTGCTTTCCAAGGATTCCAACTCTTCCCCCTCCAATTCACCTTGGTGATAGGACTCTCCTCTGGGCTCTTTCAAAAGATGCAGTTACAGTATAACTGGGAGGGTTGCTCTCTGTGAAGGTCTGAGGTTCTACCCCACAAGCTAACAGGTCGGTTCCATGGACACTAACAGAAAAACCAGACTCTTGGACCAGAGATGAAAGATTGTATTACAGTAACAGCAGTAGCCACAGTGTAAGCATAGTTATGTTGTGTTCTTTGCCCCCAAGCACACGGAGGGTGCAACGGGCCCAGATCCGTGTCACGCATGTCGTGGGTTTGTGTTGCAGCCGAGCAACCCAGGCCAAAGGTCCATGGCTTTCTGAGCAAGCAGCAAACATTGCAGCAAAGAGTAGTTGCATGGTAGGTGGTCATGCCATGGTCACCTTGATGTGCTCAGGTGCCTCAGAAATTGCTCAGCATCTGGAGGCTGATGAGCCAGGCTCATGCAGCCTGGCACTCTCGGCAAGACTGCAGGGTTGCCAGGCCCATGGCGGACTTTCATTCTCGACGGCACATGTTATCAACCACCCCAACATTTCTATCTCCTAAAATCTCCTAAGGACCCCTCTGTTTTCTCAGCCTCATTTTGTGTGAACCTTCCCTGAGCCAAAGTTCCAGTGACCCTCTGAGCTAACACATATTGTGCTCCCAGCCACTGGTGCCGGCACCAGCTCCAGAATTCGGGTGAGGGACGCATACGAACAAACTCCACATGGCCGGGATTGTGCTTTCACACTTTGCTCCATCACCCAAGTCGACGTCCATCCATCTCCCCTTGATTTTGGCTGATGTCAATTAGCATCTTGCATGCCTCCCGATGTTGGCTTCCCAGGTTTGCCCTTTTAACTGAACCTGGAACATTTTGGACTCTGAGGAGTGGCTGGGTTGGGACATGAGAAGAAGGAGGTTCTCTATCAGAGGAACTCCCTGCTAAGATTATTAGAGAGCAGTCAGGCAGGGCAGGAAGAGACTGTGGAGGCTAGTGGGCCTGGTCCTAAGATGCTCAGTCATGGGTGAGGGCTGTCAACTGCTCGATCCCACTGGGCCTCACTTGGGTCTGTGTCCCAGGACAGGACAGCATGATCTTAGGAAAGCAAAATTCAGGTCCTGCAACCTCCCTCCCCCTGACCCCCCAAATGCACAGACCTGCCACACTTCCCATCACATTCAGGATAAAATTCTAGCTCTGCCCTGTGGGGATAAGGTCACCATGGTGCTGGTCCAGCCTGTCCTTCCTTCTGGGCCCCCCTCACGCTACTCTGGCCTCGTGGGGCTTCCTTGTGCTTCTAACACAGCAGGCTGGTCCCGCACTATGTAAATGCCCCCTGCAGAGAGAGCATGGTCAACACAACTAACACGAGTGCCCCACCAGTCACTTTCTAACACCACGGCACTAGGCCCACGTGAAATAGATGTCCTAGTTTCCTGTTTCTTGTCACTTGCCACCAGCATGTCAGGCCCAGGGAGCCCGGTCTGCCCCTCTTGCTCACTGTCGAGTAGAGTTTGGAATGGTGGTGCAGATAGGTTCTGTTGGCCATGCTGTTTACTTTTGCGAAAACAATGCAGACTCTGTGACGCAGTGTGTGTGGCCCTTCGGCGTCCCTGGGGGATGCTGCTGCCCTGTGTCGCTGCCCCTGCTTTGTCCTGGTGCCTGACCCCCTACCCTGTGCAGTTCTGTGGGACTCGGAGCCTGGGGGCTGTCAGGGAGGCATGCTGGGTGCTGCCCTCCTGGGGCTTGCAGTCTGTGGAGAGAGGAGAATACTCCAGGGTTAACTAGACAAATAATTACTTGAGCCCCCTTTTTTCTTCTGCTCGGACCCCTCCCCAGGGATCTAGAAAGTTCTCCGTGAGTTCGCTCTGCAGGGCTCCTCCCAGGCCTGCCTGCTCCTGATGGAACTTGGTGCCACATCTGCCTCCCTCCCAAGCAGCCCAGACCTGGATAGGGCCTGGGTGCATTCAGAGGTGCTTCTGGCTGACCATGCCTCAATTCTTGACTCCTCCTAGTTACATGCACATCCTAAGTGTGTGGAAAAGACACTGAAATAGAAACTGGCAAATCGAAATTCTACTCCTAAATCTGCTCTCTACGAGCTGTGTGACTTTGGGCAAGTCACTTACCCTCTCTGAGCATCACTTTTCTTGCCTGACAAATGGAGACACTAACACCTTCTCTAAATATCTTTTAGGAGAATGCTAAGGAGAAAATAAGAGTGTGCATGTTAAATCACTGTAAATGTGACTGCTCAGCATTCAGAAAGCAAATGGTGGGTGTTTCTAATCCCTTGGCACATAGATGGCAGTGCTTTGGGATTGTCTGTCTTGCCCTTGTTGCAGTGGGGTCTGGTGTTAGTAAACTCCAGGTTAGAACGCTGGCTAATCACTAATCACAGGGTGAGCCTCTTAATCTTGTCAAGCCTTGGCTTTCCCATTGGTGGAATACAGATAATACCAGCAGCAGAGATTTGTGGTGAAGATGAGGAATAAAAAGTTCTCACTTACCGTTCCTGTCACATGGAACACTCTGAATAAAGGTTAGCTTTGCAAATGCACAGAGCTCTTCTTTTATTGCAGTCTCTTTAAAGTTTTGTTAAAGATTCAGTATCTTCCTTCCCAAGCTTTAGCTAAAGAAGCGCCATCTGTCACTTTCAGTCTTGAGGTGGCCTCAGAGCCAGGCGGAAGGGGCTCAGAGCACATGGCACTGAGGATAGGCTGCCTGGCCATTCCTGAATCCATGGGCGCCCACTCATTTCCCAACGTGACCCTGGTGGTGGGGATAATTCTGCACAGCGAGGAAGACAATGAACAATCACGCTGGTAAACAGATGACTGCGAGTAGTGAAAGATGTTTCCAGCCGAGCATTCTGACTATAGTATTTATGGACTCAAGTTGTTGCTGGGATATTTATAGTCTGGAAGCAAATGTGAAGCATATGGTGCTCTCCTCCAGAAATACTCTTTCAATCAAGCTGTGTGTGGTACTCAGCCGTGCTGCTCTTTCATATGAAGATGCTCTCCAGCACATTTGTAGGCAACGCCACTCTAATTTGCAGAAAATTGGGTGAACAGCTCTCTCCCAGGACACTGTCTCTGGGGAAAAGGCTGTTTCCCTTTGATTAACATTACTTTGACCCCTGTAAGGGTGCCCTGCAGTGAAATGTGCGGTTGAATTTTTCTTTCTCTTCCTGTCCTTTGATACGTGGAGGTCACTGTGGGGGACATGGCAGGAAACACCAAGTCAAGATTTAAGAATAATCTGGAAGAAGATCCCTTGTCTCTAACTTTCAGTTTGTACGTGCAGGTCCGGGAGCTGGCAATACCAGGATGTGTTCTGCACCCCGCCCCAAGGTACCACTGGGAAAATATGCTCCTGTTTGGAATACCCCCTGTGGGAACAGGGGTCCAGAACCAGCACCCCGCAAGAAGGCACATCGTGTCCTGGGACTGGCAGTTCCAGACACCATGCTGTTAAACTTGGGGTCAGTGCAAGGCGGTGTGAGCAGCACACGTGTGGATTCTACACCAAGCAAAGACATGGTGTGAAAACAAACCATCCAGTGGTCATGCTGAGCAGTGGTGCAGCGTCTTTTACAGAAGGTTCTTAAGTAGCTGATTTTCTTGAGCATTAAGAATAGACTTAGGTTTTTCCTTTTAGCAGATAATACACAAAAACACTCAAAGTTTTAGAGAAGTGGAGGAATGTAAATTAATACAAGTCTTTTGGAAAGACTTTGTAAAGTTGTGTCAAGCGGCAAGAGATGGCTCACATTTTAGCAACAGCATTTCTATTTCTGATCATCTTTCCACATAAATAACTTAAATTTGGACACGGTTTCACACCAAGGGTTTTATTGGTATTGCTGTTGTGTGTGCATGTATGTGACTGAGTGTATGAAAAGGCAACAAAGAAATAGTCTAAATATTCAGCATCAAGGAAATCACTAGGTAAACCCCTTTATAGCCACTAAAATGCTATCATGTAGCTATTAAAATTAAGTTTATTTGAAGTTACATAAAAAATAGTCTTTATGATAAACTATTAAGATTTTAAAAGCAAGAAGCAAAATTAAAAATATGATGAGTGTAGCTACAAAGAAACATCTATGACAGTAGCATTTCAAATTGGAAAAAAGACATTCAAATAACCTATTAATAGACAATTGGGGAAAATGTTATAGCTAACTACTAACAAATAACATAAAAATTTTAAAAAAGAAGTATTTATTTTTTACATATTAAGATGACAGATCTTTAGAAAACCACAACCAAAAAATTACTCAGTGCTGGTGAAATACAATGAGGGCAGTAAGTTTTGTTGTTGTTGTTTGTTTTGTTTAAAATTATATAGACTGTAGAGTCCTTGCTTTTACAGCTCAACTGTTGCCTTTATATATATTATAGCTGAGTAATTTCAAACATATCAAGACAAATTAGTTCATTTACATAATGTAAACAGAGACATATTGCACAATAATTTAAAAAATTATCCTACCTGTGGATGGATCAAGAATTGACTAGCGGGCCTCTGCATGCCTATCTCATTAAAACAAATGATAGTCTTATTGGTATATAATTCACACACCATACAATTTGTTCACTTAAATGTACAATTCAATAATTTTGGCACATTCACACAGTTGTGTAACTATCATCAAAAAGATATTAGGACATTTTTGGGCTTCCCTGGTGGTGCAGTGGTTGAGACTCTGCCTGCCAATGCAGGGGACACGGGTTCGAGCCCTGGTCTGGGAAGATCCCACATGCCGCGGAGCGACTAGGCTCATGAGCCACAATTGCTGAGCCTGCGCGTCTGGAGCCTGTGCTCCGCAACAAGAGAGGCCGTGATAGTGAGAGGCCCGCGCACCGCGATGAAGAGTGGCCCCCGCTTGCCGTAACTAGAGAAAGCCCTCGCACAGAAATGAAGACCCAACACAGCCATAAATAAATAAATAAATAAATAAAATAAAACTTAAAAAAATAAAATAAAAAATAAAAATAAAGCAAATAATTAAAAAAAAAACATTAAAAAAAAAGATATTAGGACATTTTTATCAGCTCCAAGAGAAATTCCGTACCCATTAGGAGTTATTCTCCATTTCCTTCCACCCCCTGTCCCAGGCAACCAATAACCTACTTTTTGTCTCTATAGACTTATCTTTTTAGGACATTTTATATAAATGGAATCATATTATAAGTTGTCCCTATGCCTGGTTTATTTCACTTCAAGGTTCTTTCACTTAAAGGTTTCTTTCACTGGTTTCTGTCACTTCAAGGTTCATGTTGTAGCATGTATCAGTATTTCACTCCTTTTTTATTATCAAATAATATTCCACAATAATATTCATTTTGTTTATCCATTCATCAGTTGATGGGCATTTGGGTTGTTTCCACATTTTGGCAATTATGAGTAATGCTGCTGTGAACACTGGTGTATAAATTTTTGTGTGGACCTATTTGGATTTGGGTATATACCCAGGAGTGGAACTTCTATGTTCAACATTTTTAGGAACTGCCACACTGTTTTCCACAGTGGCTGAAACATTTTACATTCTCACCAGTGATATATGAGAATTCCAATTTCTCCATATCCTTTTCAACAGTTGTTAGTTTTTCTTTTTAAAAAATTATCATTATAGCCATCCGGGTGTGAATAAACTAGTTTATTCACTCATTTTAGTTTTGATTTGCATTTCCTTGATAGTTGATAATTTGGAGCATGCTTTTGTGTGCTGTTGATCATTTGCACATCTTTGGAGAATTGTCCTTTTATATATTATATATTAAAATGTGGTCCTTTTTCATATTTTAATTTGGTCATTTATCTTCTATTATTGAATAGTAAGAGTTCTCTATATATTTTAGATACAAGCCCCTCATCAGATACATCATTTGCAAAAATTTCCTCTTATTCTGTGGAGGAATTGTCTTTTCACTTTCTTTTTTTTTTTTGTCTTTTCACTTTCTTGATGGTATCTTTTAAAGCACAAAAGTTTAAAATTTTGATGAAGTCCAATTTATCTACTTTTCTTCTTTTGTTACTTGTGTTTTTGGTGTCATCTAAGAATGCTTTGCTTAACTTAAGGTCACAACGATTTACTCCTATGTTTTCTTCTAAGAGTTTTACAGTTTTAGCTTTTATCTTTCAGTCCATGATCCGTTTGAGTTAGTTTTTGTGTACGCTGTGAGAAGGAGGTCCAACTTCATTCTTTTGCACGTGGGTATCCAGTGGACCCAGCATAATTTGTTGAAAATATTATTTGTTCCCCATTGAATTGTCCTGGCATCATTGTCAAAATCAATTGACTGTAAATGTAAGCGTTTATTTCTGGACTCTCAATCCTTTTCCACTGATTAATATGTCTATTCTTAGGCCAATACCACAGTCTGATTAGCTCTGTAGTAAGCTTTAAAGATGGCCAACTTATCACTATGTCCTCATATGCCTTTTGATGAGACCTTGTTGGGTGGGGTGGGGGAAGGGATGAGCTCTCTTCTGTCTCCTCTTAGAAGCACATTAATTCTGTAGTTTTCAGGGCCCCACACTTATGACCTCAGAACTTTATGCCTTTGATTTAGTAATTATACTTCTAGGAACTTAGATTAAAGAATTAATCGGAAATGAAAAGCTTTACGAATAAAATTGTAAAATAATTATTTCTGATGGAGAAAAATGAGACAGCCTAAACATATCAATGGTGAAGTGGTCAGATAAATTGTGATACATCTATAGCAGCTGAGGATCTTACTCCCAGCCTCTGGGATGCAAGAAGAGATGTTACAATTTTTTTTTTTTTTCATGGGGAAAAAGATAAAGAATTTTATTGATCACAAGCATCCTTTGAACCAACCAATACAACAAAATGAAACAAAACAAAAAAGTGAATAGAATCTTAGGCGGCACTAGTAAAAGCCTAGTGTCTAGATCTGTAAAATCAGGGTAATAATAATAATAATAATAAATAATATGATGATGATATCTTCCCCACAGGGCTCTTGCAAGAATTAAATGAGAAAATCCATGTAAAACACTTGGCACTGGGTTAAGTATAGACATTCAATACACTAGTTATTATTATTATTATTAACAAGAAAAACGATAGTCCTACTTTACTTGTGTCAAATCACATCTGGAAGAGTATGTCCATATGAAAGGTATTGAGGAGGGTAGAAATATTGGAACCAATATGAGGACTGGAGAAAACTTGCAGTGGGGAAAATGAGACAAGAGATGTCACAATTCTTTATCTGCTTTAACTCAAATCCAGATCTACTCAGTCCCTGCCAAGAAGGCAGGAAATTCAATCTCAGTCTTTCTTGGGGCTTCATACACCCAGGTTACATAGTGCAGTCAGGAAAACTCCCGACTACTCCACCTATGTGATTATCAGTGATATGCCCTTTGGCCACACTTAAGGAGCCCCCTGAATATGGTGGTTCTCTGCTTTCCTGCCATGCAAAGTACAGGGAGTTTCTGTTGAGGTCTTTAGGGCATCATATGATACTAGCCTCAGAGGCCCTGTAACATCCATAGGTTTGAGTATTTTCAGGACCTGCCATTCTCTGCCCCAGCTCTAACCTGGAGGAATCAATCAATCAATCTCTCTCCATTTTTTTTAAACTTTTTATTTTATATAGGAGTATAGTTGATTAACAGTGTTGTTAGTTTCAGTTGTACAACAAAGTGATTCAGTTATACATGTATCTATTCTTTATACTTACTCTCATCCTTGTACACACACACACACACACACACACACACACACACACACACACACACACACACACACACGAGTCCCTAGAGATGTGTGTGGCAGGGCCCAGCCCGAGGTCTACTTCCCAGACCATGGCCATCAGAGTAACCTGAATCTGGACTGCCCATGCCCTTGTAAAGTCTCAGATCTCTGGCCCTGGCTCTCAAACTAAAGGCAAGACTCCCTAGAATAGCATTCGAGGCCTACCAAATTGTCCAGGCCTCTAGACATCCTGTTGATTTGAAATTGAAGCATTCCAGAGACCCACCCAGGGAAGCAAGGGCTCCTGGGCTGGAGTTGAGTCCATTCTCTGTCAAGTATCTTCTGGGACTTGGTCTTGTGCAAGGTGATACCTAGGTGTTATTTTATTTATTTTATTTTTATTTTATTATTATTTAATAGATTTATTTATTTTTATTTTTGGCTGCGTTGGATCTTCATTGCTGCGTGGGCTTTCTCTAGTTGCGGCCAGCAGAGGCTACTTTTCATTGCAGTGCGCAAGCTTCTCATCGTGGTGGCTTCTCTTGTTGCAGAGCACGGGCTCTAGGCACATGGGCTTCAGTAGTTGTGGCACACGGGCTCAGTAGTTGTGGCTCATGGGCTCTAGAGCGCACACTCAGTAGTTGTGGCGCACGGGCTTAGCTGCTCTGCGGCATGTGGGATGTTCCCGGACCAGGGCTTGAACCCGTGTCCCCTGCATTGGCAGGTGGATTCTTAACCACTGCACCACCAGGGAAGCCCCTAGGTGTTATTTTAAAGATGACCTTCCCAACTCCAACATTTTAAACTGAAGCCTGTATAGTTTTAGTATTTCTAGTGTCTTTTTTTCCCCCTCTCTCTTCCCTCACCATGCCTCCCTCCATTTTTATTTTCATTTTAAATCTGTAATTAGTGTTGGTATAACAAGTAACTGAGGGAAGGTTCCAACATTCTGTTTTAAAAAATGATTATTTGGTGCTCCTAACATCGTGTATTAAAATGGTCTATCTTCAGCTCCTATTATGAAATGATACAGTCATAATAAACTCCCCTATATTTTTGTTCTTTATTTTGTTAGAGTGATAAAATTCTTCTCCAACTTAATAATACATATTGTATTATTCTTCTCCAACAATAATACAATTCTTCTCCCAAAATAATAAAAATTATATCATTACAATTTTATAAAACGTTTTAATATCTGATTAGGCAAGTCTTGATTCTAACTGAAATTTTCTTCAGTATTTGCTTTAATGTTGATTATCCAGGTAAATTACTTTGTCTAGCTCCAGAAAATCAATTAAAAAAAACATAGAGATTTTAATTTGGTTTTTATTGAACTTGTTGATTTAAGGAAAATTGACGTTTATAATATTCAGTTTTCCAGTCCTGGATCAAGGTGGGTTCGGCCACCTATTCAAACCATTTCTGCCCTTAGCAGAGTGTTATGGCATTCTTCAGACAGGCGGACACTTTATTTTTAAGGTGTCTCTAGGACATGTTACGGGATGCGTTGTTATGGCATTCTTCAGACAGGCGGACACTTTATTTTTAAGGTGTCTCTAGGACATGTTACGGGTTGCGTTGTTATGGCATTCTTCAGACAGGCGGACACTTTATTTTTAAGGTGTCTCTAGGACATGTTACGGGCTGCGTTGTTATGGCATTCTTCAGACAGGCGGACACTTTATTTTTAAGGTGTCTCTAGGACATGTTACGGGCTGCGTTGTTATGGCATTCTTCAGACAGGCGGACACATTATTTTTAAGGTGTCTCTAGGACATGTTACGGGCTGCGTTGTTATGGCATTCTTCAGACAGGCGGACACTTTATTTTTAAGGTGTCTCTAGGACATGTTACGGGCTGCGTTGTTATGGCATTCTTCAGACAGGCGGACACTTTATTTTTAAGGTGTCTCTAGGACATGTTACGGGCTGCGTTGTTATGGCATTCTTCAGACAGGCGGACACATTATTTTTAAGGTGTCTCTAGGACATGTTACGGGCTGCGTTGTTATGGCATTCTTCAGACAGGCGGACACATTATTTTTAAGGTGTCTCTAGGACATGTTACGGGCTGCGTTGTTATGGCATTCTTCAGACAGGCGGACACATTATTTTTAAGGTGTCTCTAGGACATGTTACGGGCTGCGTTGTTATGGCATTCTTCAGACAGGCGGACACTTTATTTTTAAGGTGTCTCTAGGACATGTTACGGGCTGCGTTGTTATGGCATTCTTCAGACAGGAGGACACTTTATTTTTAAGGTGTCTCTAGGACATGTTACGGGCTGCGTTGTTATGGCATTCTTCAGACAGGCGGACACTTTATTTTTAAGGTGTCTCTAGGACATGTTACGGGTTGCGTTGTTATGGCATTCTTCAGACAGGCGGACACTTTATTTTTAAGGTGTCTCTAGGACATGTTACGGGCTGCGTTGTTATGGCATTCTTCAGACAGGCGGACACATTATTTTTAAGGTGTCTCTAGGACATGTTACGGGCTGCGTTGTTATGGCATTCTTCAGACAGGCGGACACATTATTTTTAAGGTGTCTCTAGGACATGTTACGGGCTGCGTTGTTATGGCATTCTTCAGACAGGCGGACACATTATTTTTAAGGTGTCTCTAGGACATGTTACGGGCTGCGTTGTTATGGCATTCTTCAGACAGGCGGACACTTTATTTTTAAGGTGTCTCTAGGACATGTTACGGGTTGCGTTGCTGCTGTGAATGGCTTCTGTTTGTCATACTTTCTACCTCTGTTTCTAACTTTACTGTTGGTTTAAAAGAAGACTTGGTTTAAAAGCAATTTTGTGTATTTATCTTTTAACCAGCCACTTAGTTCAAGTCTTTTACTGTTTCTGCGGTTTTCTGTCAATTCTTTTTAATCTTCCATGTACAAAAGCATCCTATTTGCCAGCAGGTATCATTTTGCTTCTTTTCACCCCAACACTTGTGCCTCTTACTTTATTACTATTCCAGTTGAATTACTTTGTACTTTTGGAAGAGGTTTTTAATAATCTGCTGTTCCTGACCTTAAGTCGTATTTTTCTTGAGGAAGATGCACCTGATGCAAGCCCTGCTCGGCACCCCTTGGCCCCACTGTGGTCCAGGCCCTTCATCTCTTTCTTGGTCACTGCCAGAGCCTCCTGCTGGTTTCCAGGTCTCTAGCTTGCAAGCAGGACCTGAGCCAGTGCTGGGCCACTCATTGCCCTGGGCCCAATTGATGTGTGCCCCTAGGAAGAAAGGAAAGGAGATGAAGGTTTTAATTTACTCCACCTAGGTTTCTTTTCCCCTTTTGCCCTGGGCCAAGGGGATTTTGATTTTCCTTTTCTGTAATTCCAACAGATTCCAAAAGAGCACTATTTGGAAAAATCAAGTTCCCAGGAAGATGAGCATTCCCTGGCGACACGTTCCTTTTTTTGGAAAGGGGTCATGCTTTATTTGGACCCTGCCTGATTCTAGGGACAAGATCCAACTCAGCCCTGTCCCCTTGCTTTTCTCAGTAGTGCTGTCAGAACAGGCTGTCTAGCACTCCCCCCTTCCAGAACCTGCTCCAGGCAGCTGCCTGGTGGGAAAGGCTGGCAGAGGTTCCCAGAAAGGGGCCAATGGCTGGGGACTAAGTTACACAGGACTGTCCACCAGGTCCCAAGTTTAACAGGGGCTGTGCTGTGGTGCTACGTGTGCTGGTTTGCAGGGTTAGAGGGAGCCAGACTTCATTCCTGCTGTGCTTCTTTCACTTAAGGTGCACTCCATCCAGCCATGTAAGTCCCCATCTATATAACGTGACTATTACTAGGCATCCACCTTGTAATTGTCGGCACTGCAAAAGGCATGTACACTCCAGCACTGGCAGGTGTCCTGAGAATCCAGCTCTGGGAACCGTAAGGCTCACTCTCGTCCATCACAGAGTAGATCAGGAATAGCCTCCCCAGAAAGGCCGTAGTCCACAGCCTGCAGATCACAGCTGTGGTGCCCCCTGCTCTGCCTGTGCAGAAGGTCGGGAACGACGTCCGCACGCAGGGGTCAGGGGTCGGGGAGGGGGTGGGAGGGATGGCCGTAGGCTGCTGCCTCCGACCACCACTGGGCATGTCCTTCCGTTCCCAGACCGTTTGCAGAGCGCTTGTTCCCTGTCTTTTATGAACTTCCTCAACCAGAACAGCAGACGCGCTGGCTCATCGCAGTGCAGTGTGCGCTGGCCTCCCCGTCACTGTCTGGAGGGTCGCCAGGCAGCCAGAGGGGGGTGATGTCGCTGAGCGCGCGCGAGGTCCAGGAGCGGGAGGCTTCCTAGGGCGGGTGGCGCCACGTGACAAGCGGGAGCCCCCGGGCCGAGGGAGTCGCGGTGCCGAGAGCCGGTCGGGAGTAGAGAGGGAGGGCATTTTCTCCTTGTGGGAAGTCACAGGATGCAGCTGGGAGGAGATGGGCGGGGAGGGAAGGGGCTGTACGGTGGGGAGCACCGCCTGATCCTGGAGAGACCCTTGCTCGCGCAGGGCATCTACTCGGGAAGGGGCGTTTAGGGTGAAGCCTCTGCGACCCGAGGCGGCTCCCAGCTCCTCCCCGCCCCCGCTCCGCTGCCCCTCGGGGCGCGCTGTGAGCTCACGCCTATTTAATGTCAATAGACGTAAATGATTTCTTATTGAATGTCATTTGCAAATCACTAGTTTGCTGCTCCAAACAGCACTTAATGTCAATTACTTTTTTTTAATACCGACTGAAAATCACTGGTTTTGCAGTTCCAAGCCTCTCTTAATGCCAATTACTGCTCGGAGTGCTGGCGACACTGTCATTTGACACTGGATTTCTAAGCGGGGCTCCATCTGGCTCAGTCTTCCTGGGAAGCGCTGCCATTGTCTGGTGTTAACCCTTACTCCTTCTCACACGAGGGAGCAGTGCTCTTTCAGGGCGGCCTAGCCAGGGGAGGGCTCTTTGGAGGTCCAGAGAGCCAGGCTCATGCTACATCATCGCTTTGACACCCCAGGCAGGCAGACCCCAAGGTCCTTGGGAAGGGAGGGAGATGTTGGAGCCACAAGCACCCCTGCCGCGGCCCCAGCTCTCCAGGACCAGCATGCCCACCATGCCCTCCCTGACCTCAGATCCGCCATCCTTTCCCACTGACCCCACAGAGGCTCCTACAGGCAGGTGTGCAGTGAGGGCAGAGGAGGAGGGCTGACTCCCTCAGCCTGGTGTAGCCTGGCCCTCAGCTCCTGGTAGGAGGCCTGATGCAGTGGTTCAGAGCTGAGACACCAGATTCACCTCTGGCCAACCCATGCATTTGGACTAAATCTCCTCCCTGGGATCTCACCTGACCTGGGAGGATCTTTTCTACTTGTCCTAGAATGGTTTAGAGGATTAAGTGGAGACTGCATAGAGTGTCTAGGGGATTATCTGGCACAGAGGAAGTGGCACGGGGGTGTGTGCTGGGGTGCGGTGGCAGGCATTCTGGGGATTACTGCTGTTCTCTGTCAGCACACGAGGCTTCCCTGGGGCTGCAGTGACAGTGAGGTCCAGAGAGGAGGCTTGGGGTGCCCGTGGGAGCCGGGAGGCCCTGGCGCACCTGTGAGCCAGCCGGTTCCCAGGCCAGCAGCAGGGCTGATCCTCACATGGCCTGGGAGCTCATGGCAACTGCCTGGAGGGAAGGTCATCTCCCCAGAGAGGAGAGGCCCTGGAACAGGAGGAGAAGGGTAAAAGGGAGGCAGGAGAAGGGGAGGGAAAATGGGGGAAGACAGGAGGTGCGAGTGTTTTCTTTATCTGACGCATCTCTGTGTCCCATCTGAGGTGTGTCTGTCTTTGTGCTGGCAGACAGATGAATAATGGTAAGTTTCAGGGACAAAGATCTAATTTTTATCCTGAGAGAGGCGACACAGAGAGATGATGACCCAATTGGAAGTGCCATATCTGATCAACGTGGAAATGTGTTTGCCATTATTAGCACAGGGTGGGCTGAGGAGTGGGCCATGAGATGTTGACAGACAGCGAGCCCAGCCCCCTCTCCTGGCTGGGCCACGTGCTCTGGAGGTTCCAGTGACGTTTCCAGCTCTGTGAAGTTGGCCACCCAGCTGTCAGGTTGGCCGTTCAGATTCGCCAGCAAATCTCTTGACTAACCCGGCCTGAGGCTGACCAGGAATGACTGGGGCATGGAGCCAGGAGGCAGGAGGGGGCCGGTCACGAATGCTAGTAAGTGACAGCCATTGAGCTGGTGGCTTTGTGGCGTGATTCACTCAGTCCTCCTGGAAACTGGAAAGGCAGGCATGATTATTACCATTTACAGAGAGATCTGAAGCTCAGAAAGTTTTTAGCTCAGTGTCTCTCAGGCTTTAGTGGCCATCCAAGTCACCTGAGGATCACGACACGAGGCAGATTCTGGGCCAGGGCTGGACTCTGCATTTCTGACCAGTGCCCAGGCAGTGCAGACGCTGCTGGTCTGGGGATTACACTCCGAGGAGCAAGGAGTTAGATGATCTTCCTGGTCCACACAGCTGCTTGCGAGACAAAGCTGCAAAGGACTGTCGCTGTTGGCATCAGGGCGGCCCACAGAGTCAGCTGCGGGGCCCAGGTGTGCCCAACGGAGGTACTGGACTTTAATCCATTGATAGATTGGACCCTGGGAGTCTGATGAGGTGGCAGCCCAACAGTGAACCTGTGACTCCTGCTGCTTGGGAAGACAGCAGCACAGGCCTGTGTGGGGTATGGGGTGGGCTTCTCAGGCCAACAAGGACAGATCAAGGCTACAGTCTTAGGTAAGGCTTGGGGGGGAGAGTGGAGGTGAGCAGTGCTCTCATGCACAAATTTTCCTTTCAAAATAATTTTAAATTAAATTTTTGAGGTATATTTTATGTCACCAAAAAGTACCCATTTTAAAAGTATAGTTCAATAACTTTGACAGATGTACACACCATGTATTCATAACCACAATCAAGATATAGTCCATCCCATCATTCTAAGATTTTGTGCCCCTTGCAGGCAATCAAATTAGTGCCCTGCTTGCTTTACTCAGTAGTTTCCTCCTTTTTTCTCACTAGTTGGTATTTTGTTGTTGGATATACCACATTGTTTACCATTTTCTTATTGATGGCTATTTGGACTGCTTCCAGTTTTTGCCTGTTATGCATAGATGTGCTATGACCATTCACATAAAAGTGTTTTAGTGGACATGTTTTCGTCTCTGTTGGGTAAATTATGAGGAGTGCAATTGTGGATTGTATAAGTGAATGCTACCTTTTCCTTTTTTAAAATTCTCCAATTTCTAATTTTCCTACAATGAACTCATTTATTCACTCATTTAGCAAATACATTAGCACCTACTATTCATCAGGCACTATTATCTGGGAAAAAGGAGTTGAGCTGTTAAAACAGGAAAAAAAATATTCCCTCATAGAGTTGCTTTAGGGGAAATAGAAAACAAACAAAAAACCACATTAACAGTAAAGCTACCAGATATTTGTATATTTTATGTAGAAAATTAAAAGAATATGCTGTGATAGTGACTGATTGTGTGGTCGAGGAATGTCCCTACGAGGGGGTGGCATTTAAGCTGAATGATGGTAGAGACCCAGCCACACAGAGATCTTGGGGGTAAAGGGAGCATTACAGGCCAAGGAGGAGCCAGGGCAGAGACCCCAAGAGATGCAGGGCAGAGGAGGCCGTGTCACTGGATCAGGGCGGGCAGAGGAGACTGTCTTTAGAGGAAGGTGGAGATCTGGAGAAGGACATTGTCTGCATACCCTTAATCATGCTGTTTATCTATTTCTGTGTTTATTTGCTTACTCTCTGCCTTGCTCACCACAATGTCAGCCTCTGAGAACAGAGGTTTTGCTGGTTGCTTCCCATGGCATTCCCTCTGCTTAGAACAGAGCCTGGTACGTGACAGTTACGTGTTAAATATTTGCTGAATAACTAACTGAATGAATGAATGAAAGGACCATTTGTTCAGTGTCCTGCCCTGGGCACTGTGATGGGCGTTGCTGCTTCAAAATGAAATAAGACAGTTCTTCGTCTCAGTGAGCTCCCCAGGCACTGGGGAAGAGAGACAGGTGATCATTCCATGATAAAGGACCTGATAGAAGAAATCAAAGGGTGATAGAGGAATACAGAGGTGGGCACCTTGTGGGCACTCAAGGAAGGTGTTCTGCGGGAGTGGTTATTGACGGTGACAGAGGAGATAGCTAGGTAGAGGAGGCTGGAAAAAGCAATTTAAGAAGCAATGGTTGTGCAATTGCATAGATGCCTAAAAGAGAGCACTACATGTTGGTTAATTACAAGATGTTCTACATGGTTATAGCCATATAGATGGAAAAGATGTGCTGGGTCTATCCAGGGACAGCTCAAGGTGGGCCTTGAGGACTAAGGAAAGAAATTTGAAATTTATCCTGAGAACCACTGAAAGATTTTAGTAAAGGTGAGAGACACGATCAAATTGGTGTTTTAGGGAGACTTGGGTAGCTTCCTAATAAATATGGCAGCATAAATAGACACACTAAAGTCTACTTCCTTTTCTATCCCGATGAAAACAACAGTAAAAGAATTTTTTAAACGCACAAATACCCACCAGAAAGTTTACAATGAAAAAAGATGTTGATAGTGAAATAGAACAGCCAGAATTCTTATATACAGCTGGTAGGAATGTAAATGGATACAAACAACTTGGAAAACAATATGATAGTATCTGATAAAGCTGAATATATTCATATCCTGTGACATAACAGTTCCACTCCTTGGCATAGATCTAACAGGAATGCACATGTGTGTTTACCAAAAACCATGTGCAAGAATATTGTATCAACAATAGCTCCCAAATTGGAAACTACCAAGTGTCCATCAAAGGTGGATAAATAAATTATGGTACATTGGAAAAATGAACAATGAATACAGCAGTGAGAATGAACCATTCACATTTTACATTATGGCTTAATGTCACAAACAAAATGCTGAGTGAAAGAAGCCAGACACAAAAGAATACATACAGTGTAATTCCATTTACATAAAGTCAAAGAGCAGGAAAAACTCACCTGTGCTGTTAGAAGTCAGAACAGTGGATACCATTGAGAGGAGGGAGATTGGGGCTGAAAGGGAGCCTGCAGGGGTCTTCTGGGATCCTGGTCATGTTCTGGTTTGTGAGGTGGATACTGGTTACATGATTGTGTTCTGTTTTTGAACATTGATTGAGATCGACTCTTAGGATATATGCAATTTTCTGTTTTTATACTATACTTCAGTAAGAAACACTTTAAAAAGGCATAAACCCATAAGGACAAAAGTAACAAAATTTGGGGAACTGGAAAGCAGATGGTGAGTGGCAAGTGATGTAGCTCAGCTGAGAAAATGGAATTTTTCATTGGCATAAGTAAAAACCAAAAAGCAACCTGGCTTATATAGTAGAATCCCCAAGAGACCAAAGAATTTGCAGCATAAGGCACCTCTGGAAATTTATAAAATCAGGAGAAATGGTTGCAAATCAATTTAAGAAGCAGATGGAACCCCAGATCTCCTCCCCAAGTCTCTGCGATGGGGCAACTGCTCCCCCGACCCTGGAAGGAAATGGAGGTTTAGTATTTGGAGAGGATAAAACAGAGGGTCTCTGGGCTGGACAGCAGGTCCCGCTGAGAGTAGAGGTGTGATCTGGACAACAGGGAACATGAGAGAATGTTTACACGCCTTTGTCCCTCTGTTCCTACAGCTGGCTTCCCCTCTTCAGGAAGAAGAGCATTCTCTGAAGAATCTGACCAGCCCAGGAGCAATAAAAACCAAAAGATACTGATAATGAGGTTTCCTGTAGGACATGCTCAAGTCAGATCCTTTATAGGGAAGAGTGTCAACAAGACTCTGACACAGAGAACGCCCATCCACTTTTCTCTGCCTCATTATTGATCCAGTGTCTCAAGATATCTGAAGACAACATGCAATGTAAAAGGCAGACTCAAGATAAACAAACTGAAAGACAGAAAAAAAAATAAAACAAAACAAACTCAACTTGAAAGAAACAGACTATGTAGAGAGAAAAAAATATATCAATATTATTAGAGAGGTGAGAGTTGCATCCATGAAGGAACAGGAGACCATTTTTAAAAGGAATGTACAGAGAAAAGAAGAACCCTGGCCATTATTGGCAAACAAGATGAGCAAATAAGAGGATGAACCTAGGAAGTGCAAGTTAAGAAGAACAGATTTTTCAGAAAGAACAGAAAAAATAGTGGGGAGAAAATCATCAAATAATACAATAAGTTTTTCTAGAGTTGAGTGGCATGAGTTTCCAAATTGAAAAGACCTGCATGAAAAACAGAAACTCATGATATAGCAAAACCCTGGGTGCAAAGATATAAGAGCTAATTAAAAGGAAAGAAAATAAATTTTCATGCAGAGAATCAAGACATAGAATGCATCAGTCTTCTCAACACCGTACTAGAAACCAAAGCCAATGGAACAATGATTTAAAAATTCTGAGGAAAACGGTTTCTAACCTAGAAGTCTATACCCAGCTAAACGATCAATCAAATATGAGGGTAGAAAAAATAAATTACAATATTATATCCATGCATCCTCTCTCAGGAAGCTATTAAAGGTTGTATACTACCAAAAAGAAGAACCTAACCCAGAAAGATGATAGTAATTCAGGAGACAAGGATCCCCAGAATAAAGGTTGAGAGAGCCTGACATTACAACTGCACAGCAGGTGTTGACAACCACAAGTCCCCATGGGAGCATGTCCCAGCAGAAACTGAAAAACCTACTGAACCTACCTTATCAAGTTTGTGACACAAGTACACACAGAAAAGAGTTTCTTCAATTTACTTTAAATCACACTATATTGACGCTACATCCTTAGTGGTATATATTTTAAGGATAATAAAACAACAAATAAATTTTAAACACCAATTCAGTAGACTAATTGTTAATAGTGTATTATTATTTTGAAACCATTTGTATTAGTCTGTTCAGAGTGCTGTAACAGAATACCATGGGCTTGGTGGCTAAAACAACAGAAATTTATTTTCTCACAATTCTGGAGCCTGGAAGCCCAAGATCAGGGTGTCATCAGGGTTGGTTTCTGGTGAGAACTCTCTTCCTAACTGGCTTCCTAGCTCATTCTACTTCACATGGCCTTTCCTCGCTGGTGTTGCTTCCCCCTCTTATAAGACAGAAATCTGATTGGGTTAATGCTCCACCCTTACGATCTCATCTAACATTAATTACCTCTTTAAAGTCCTTGTCTCCAAATATAGCCACATTGGGAGTATGGCTTTAACATATGGTTTATGGGGGGACACAGTTCAGATCATAAAGCAATTCAATTAAGTGTATTGCATGAAAAGCAAATAGGTAAATATGATAATGTAGTTAAGAATCAAGCTATAAGAGAAATATGAAATCAAAGTAGTTGACTCAAAACCCTGTACTCCTAAATTAAAATTGGAAATACCAGTTTAAACTCATGATTTCTCTTTCTGAAAAATGTTTCCTTGCTTTGTCCACTGAACAGGTTTAGAAGAACTGACAACTAAGTAGCGATGAGCATACCTGATGCCTGGATTGTGGCTTCTGAATACCATATTCCACTCAAAGAACCTAGAGCTCCATGGAGCGTGTGTGATTCATGTGGGGTCACATCAAAAGGACACAGGAGGCAACTTGAAGGGCTTTTCCTAATCAAAACTAGGACAATTAGAACATTGACAAATAATAGTTGCAAAGTATTGAATCATATCACATAGATAAAATCTATGAGTTCATAATCACACCTAGAAAAACATTCACTGGTCACCTTTGGTGTTTGGCATTGATGGTGATGGTCTTCAACCCATCACTTTGAAAACAAATATGAGGAAAGGAGCCATCATTTGTACAACCTTTCTTGTATGAACTGTAGAGTAACCGCATAATTAAAAAGGAATAGTTCTTTACAGAACTCCCATGCAAAAGGAATGATAGATTTTGAAAATCACTTTTTCACACTTAATAAAGTAACCTAGGCAATGATCACCAATTGATGAAAAGATGATCAACATCATTTTGGGTTTTTTTTTGGTAAATTAACTCTAGTTTCTTAGAGGAGTTAACCAGTAGTCATGAGTTACTGATAGGTCTCATGGTCTTTTTTTGTTGTTTATTTAATTTTTATTGGAGGACAGACAGTTAATTTACAATGTTGTTTTACTTTCTGGTGTACAGCAAAGTGAATCAGTTATACATATATATATATACTCACTCTTTTTTTAAAAAAATCATCTTTATTGGAGTATAATTGCTTTACAATGTTGTGTTACTTTCTGATGTATAACAAAGTGAATCAGCTATATGTATATATATATCCCCATATCCCCTCCCTTTTGTGTCTCCCTCCCACCCTTCCTATCCCCCTAGGTGGTCACAAAGCACCGAGCTGATCTCCCTGTGCTATGCAGCTGCTTCCCACTAACTATTTTACATTTGGTAGTCTATATGTAAATGCTACTCTGTCACTTCGTCCCAGCTTACCCTTCCCCCTCCCCGTATCCTCAAGTCCATTCTCTACGTCTGTGTCTTTTTTCCTGTCCTGATGCTAGGTCCATCAGAATCTTTACTTATTTATTTTTTTAGATTCCATATATATGTGTTAGCATACAGTATTTGTTTTTCTCTTTCTGACTTACTTCACTCCGTATGACAAACTCTAGGTCCATCCACCTCACTGTAAGTAACTCAATTTTGTTTCTTTTTATGGCTGAGCAATATTCCATTGTATATATATGTGCCACATCTTCTTTATCTATTTATCTGTCGATAGACACTTAGGTTGCTCCCATATCCTGGCTACTGTAAATAGTGCTGCAATAAACATTGTGGTGCATGTCTCTTTTTGAACTATGGTTTTCTCAGGGTATATGCCCAGTAGTGGGATTGCTGGGTCATATGGTAGTTCTATTTTTAGCTTTTTAAGGAACCTCCATACTGTTCTCCATAGTGGCTGTATCAATTTACATTCCCACCAACAGTGCAAGAGGGTTCCCTTTTCTTCACAACCCCTCCAGCATTTATTGTTTGTAAATTTTTTGATGATGGCCATTCTGACTGGTGTGAGGTGATACCTCATTGTAGTTTTGATTTCAATTTCTCTAATGATTAGTGATGTTGAGCATCCTTTCATGTGTTTGTTGGCAATCTGTATATCTTCTTTGGAGAAATGTCTATTTAGGTCTTCTGCCCATTTTTGGATTGGGTTGTTTGTGTTTTTGATATTGAGTTGCATGAGCTGCTTATAAATTTTGGAAGTTAATCCTTTGTCAGTTGCTTCATTTGCAAATATTTTCTCCCATTCTGAAGGTTGTCTTTTCTTCTAGTTTAAGGTTTCCTTTTCTGTCCAAAAGCTTTTAAGTTTCATTAGGTCCCATTTGTTTATTTTTGTTTTTATTTCCATTTCTCTAGAAGGTGGGTCACAAAGGATCTTGCTGTGATGTATGTCATAGAGTGTTCTGCCTATGTTTTCCTCTAAGAGTTTGATAGTGTCTGGCCTTACATTTAGGTCTTTAATCCATTTTGAGTTTATTTTTGTGTATGGTGTTAGCAAGTGTTTCATTCTTTTACATGTAGCTGTTCAGTTTTCCCAGCATCACTTATTGAAGAGGCTGTCTTTTCTCCATTGTCTATTCTTGCCTCCTTTATCAAAAATAAGGTGACCATATGTGTGTGGGTTTATCTCTGGGCTTTCCATCCTGTTCCATTGATCTATATTTCTGTTTTTGTGCCAGTACCATATTGTCTTGATTACTGTGGCTTTGTAGTATAGTCTGAAGTCCGGGAGCCTGATTCGTCCAGCTCCGTTTTTCTTTCTCAAGAATGCTTTGGCTATTCAGGGTCTTTTGTGTTTCCATACAAATTGTGAAATTTTTTGTTTTACTTCTGTGAAAAATGCCATTGGTAGTTTGATAGGGATTGCATTGAATCTGTAGATGGGTTTGGGTAGTATAATCATTTTCACAATGTTGATTCTTGCAATACAAGAACATGGTATATCTTTCCATCTGTTTGTAGCATCTTTAATTTCTTTCATGAGTGTCTTATAGTTTTCTGCATACAGGTCTTTTGTCTCCTTAGGTAAGTTTATTCCTAGGTATTTTATTCTTTTTGTTGCAATGGTAAATGGGAGTATTTCCTTAATTTCTCTTTCAGAATTTTCATCATTAGTGTATAGGAATGCAAGAGATTTCTGTGCATTAATTTTGTATCCTACTACTCTACCAAATTCATTGATTAACTCTAGTAGGTTTCTGGTAGCATCTTTAGGATTCTCTGTGTATAGTATCAGGTCATCTGCAAACAGTGACAGCTTTACTTCTTCTTTTCTGATTTGGATTACTTTTATTTCTTTTCCTTCTGGATTGCTGTGGCTAAAACTTCCAAAACTATGTTGAATAACAGTGGTGAGAGTGGGCAACCTTGTCTTGTTCCTGATCTTAGAGGAAATGGTTTCACTTTTTCACCACTGAGAACAATGTTGGCTGTGGGTTTGTCATACATGGCCTTTAATATGTTGAGGTAGGTTCCCTCTATGCCTACTTTCTGGAGAGTATTTATCATAAATGGGTGTTGAATTTTGTCAAAAGCTTTTTCTGCATCTATTGAGATTATCATATGTTTTTGATCCTTCAATTTGTTAATATGGTATATCACATTGATTGATTTGCATATATTCAGGAATCCTTGCATTCCTGGGATAAATCTCATTTAATCATGGTGTATGATCCTTTTAATGTGCTGTTGGATTCTTCTTGCTAGTATTGTTGAGGATTTTTTCATCTATGTTCATCAGTGATATTGGCCTGTAGTTTTGTTTTTTTGTGACATCTTTGTCTGGTTTTGGTATCAGGGTGATGGTGGCCTCGTAGAATGTGTTTGGGATTGTTCCTCCCTCTGCTATATTTTGGAAGAGTTTGAGAAGGATAGGTGTTAGCTCTTCTGTAAATGTTTGATGGAGTTCATCTGTGAAGCTACCTGGTCCTGGGCTTTTGTTTGTTGGAAGATTCTTAATCACAGTTTCAATTTCAGTGCTTGTGATTGGTCTATTTATATTTTCTATTTCTTCCTGGTTTAGTCATGGAAGGTTGTGCTTTTCTAAGAATTTGTCCATTTCTTCCAGGTTGTCCATTTTATTGGCGTATAGTTGCTTGTAGTAATCTCTCATGATCCTTTGTATTTCTGCAGTGTCAGTTCTTACTTCTCCTTTTTCATTTCTAATTCTGTTGATTTGAGTCTTCTCCCTGTTTTTCTTGATGAGTCTGGCTAATGGTTTATCAATTTTGTTTATCTTCTCAAAGAGCCAGCTTTTAGTTTTATTGATCTTTGCTACTGTTCCCTTCATTTCTTTTTCATTTATTCATGATCTGATCTTTATGATTTCTTCGCTTCTGCTAACTTTGTTTTTTTGTTGTTGTTGTTCTTCTTTCTCTAATTGCTTTAGGTGTAAGGTTAGGTTGTTTATTTGAGATGTTTCTTGTTTCTTGAGGTAGGATTGTATTGCTATAAACTTCCCCCTTAGAACTGCTTTTGCTGCATCCCATAGGTTTTGGGTCGTCGTGTTTTCATTGGCATTTGTTTCTAGGTATTTTTTGATTTCCTCTGATTTCTTCAGTTATCTCTTGGTTATTTAGTAGCGTATTGTTTAGCCTCCATGTGTTTGTATTTTTTACAGTTTTTTTCCTGTAATTGATATCTAGTCTCATGATGTGGTTGGAAAAGAAACTTGATATGAGTTCAATTTTCTTAAATTTACCAAGGCTTGATTTGTGACCCAAGATATGGTCTGTACTGGACAATGTTCCATGAGCACTTGAGAAGAAAGTGTATTCTGTTGTTTTTGGATGGAATGTCCTATAAATATCAATTAAGTCCATCTTGTTTAATGTGTCATTTAAAGCTTGTGTTTCCTTATTTATTTTCATTTTGGATGATCTGTCCATTGGAGAAAGTGGGGTGTTAAAGTCCCCTACTATGATTGTGTTACTGTCGATCTCCCCTTTTATGGCTGTTAGCGTTTGCCTTATGTATTGAGGTGCTCCTATGTTGGGTGCATAAATATTTACAGTTGTTATATCTTCTTCTTGGATTGATCCCTTGATCATTATGTAGTGTCCTTCTTTGTCTCTTGTAGTAGTCTGTATTTTAAAGTCTATTTTGTCTGATATGAGAATTGCTACTCCAGCTTTCTTTTGATTTTCATTTGCATGGAACATCTTTTTCCATCCCCTCACTTTCAGTCTGTATGTGTCCCTAGGTCTGAAGTGGGTCTCTTGTAGACAGCATATATATGGGTCTTTATTTTGTATCCATTCAGCCAGTCTGTGTCCTTTGGTTGAAGCATTTAATCCATTTACATTTATGGTAATTATCAATATGTTTGTTCCTATTACCATTTTATTAATTGTTTTAGGTTTGTTTTTGTAGGCCTTTTCCTTCTCTTGTGCTTCCTGCCTAGAAAAGTTCCTTTAGCATTTGTTGTAAAGCTGGTTTGGTGGTGCTGAATTCTCTTAACTTTTGCTTGTCTGTAAAGGTTTTAATTTCTCTGTCGAATCTGAATGAGTTCCTTGCTGGGTAGAGTAATCATGATTGTAGGTTTTTCCATTTCATCACTTTAAATATGCCCATGTGACTCCCTTCTGGTTTGCAGAGTTTCTGCTGAAAGATCAGCTGTTAAACTTCTGGAGATTCCCTTGTATGTTATTTGTTGCTTTTCCTTTGCTTCTTTTAATATTTTTTCTTTCTATTTAATTTTTGATGGTTTGATTAATATGTGTCTTGGCGTGTTTCTCCTTGGATTTATCCTGTATGGGACTCTTTGTGCTTCCTGGACTTGATTATTTCCTTTCCCATGTTAGGGAAGTTTTCAACTATAATCTCTTCAAATATTTTCTCAGACCCTTTCTTTTTCTCTTCGTCTTCTGGAACCCCTATAATTCGAATGTTGGTGTGTTTAATGTTGTCACAGAGGTCTCTGAGACCATCATAAATTCTTTTCATTCTTTTTTCTTTATTCTGCTCTGCGGTAGTTATTTCCACTATTTTATCTTCCAGGTCACTTATCCGTTCTTCTCCCTCAGTTATTCTGCTATTGATTATTTCTAGAGAATTTTTAGTTTCATTTACTGTTTTCTTCATCATTGTTTGTTTGCTCTTTAGTTCTTCTAGGTCCTTGTTAAATGTTTCTTGTACTTTCTCCATTCTATTTCCAAGATTTTGGATCATCTTTACTATCATTATTCTGAATTCTTTTTCAGGTAGAATGCCTATTTCCTCTTCATATGTTTGGTCTGGTGGGTTTTTACCTTGCTCCTTCATCTGCTGAATATTTCTTTGTCTTCTCATTTTGTTTAACTTACTGTGTTTGCGGTCTCCTTTTCGCAGGCTGTAGGTTCGTAGTTCCCATTGTTTTTGGTGTCTGCCCCCAGTGGATGAGGTTGGTTCAGTGGGTTGTGTAGCTTCCTGGTTGAGGGGACTAGTGCCTGTGTTCTGGTGAGTGGGGCTGGATCTTGTCTTTCTGGTGGGCAGGATCGGGTTTGGTGGTGTATTTTGGGGTGTCTGTGAGCTTAGTATGATTTAGGCAGCCTCTCTGCTAATGGCTGGAGTTGTGTTCCTGTCTTGCTAGTTGTATTGCATGGGGTGTCCAGCACTGGAGCTTGCTGGTAGTTGGGTGGAGCTGGGAGCTGGGTCTTAGCATTGAAATGGAGATCTCTGGGAGAGCTCTCGCCGATTGATATTACATGGGGCTGGGAGGTTTCTGGTGGTCCAATGTCCTGAACTCAGCCCTCCCACCTCAGAGGCTCTGGCCTGATACCAGGCTGGAGCACCAAGACCCTGTCACCAACACGGCTCAAAAGAAAAGGAAGAAAAAAAAAGAAAGAAAAAAAAAATAATAAAAAAAAGAAGAGAGCAACCAAACAAATAAACAAATCCACTAGAGAGAACAAGTGCTAAACACTAAACTAAGATAAACATAAAAATCAGAAACAAAGCAGTCACAGACTGCAAACCCCAAGTCTACAGTTGCTCCCAAAGTCCACCGCCTCAATTTTGGGACGATTTGTTGTCTATTCAGGTATTCTACAGATGCAGGGTACATCAAGTTGACTGTGTGGATTTAATCCGCTGCTCCTGAAGCTACAGGAGAAATTTCCCTTTCTCTTCTTTGTTTGTACAGCTCCTGGGTTTCAGCTTTGGTTTTGGCCCCACCTCTGTGTATAGGTCACCCTCAGGCATCTGTTCCCACCCAGACAGGAGGGGGTTAAAGGAGCAGCTGATTAGGAGTCTCTGTCTCACTCAGGCCAGGGGGAGGGAGGGGTACGAAATGCGTGTCGAGCCTATGGTGGCAGAGGCCAGCATGACGTTGCAAGAACCTGAGATGCGCTGTGTGTTCTCCTGGGGAAGTTGTCCCTGGATCGCAGGACCCTGGCAGTGGCGGGCTGCACAGGCTTCCTGGAGGGGAGATGTGGATAGTGACCTGTGCTTGCTCACAGGTTTCTTGGTGGCTGCAGCAGCAGCAGCCTTAACGTTTCATGCCCTTCTCTGGTGTCCACGCTGATAGCTGCGGCTTGCGCCCGTCTCTGGAGCTCGTTTAGGTGGTGCTCTGAATCCCCTCTCCTCATGC
The DNA here is from genome assembly GCF_965194825.1 of Balaenoptera physalus. Lineage (NCBI taxonomy): Eukaryota > Metazoa > Chordata > Mammalia > Artiodactyla > Balaenopteridae > Balaenoptera > Balaenoptera physalus. The sequence goes on along the minus strand of NC_138885.1, from coordinate 6,409,280 downwards.
ATCCCAAAACAATGGTCTCTTGCCTCTTAGGCAGGTCCAGACTTTTCCCTGGACTCCCTCCTGGCTAGCTGTGGTGCATTAGCCCCCTTCAGGCTGTGTTCACGCTGCCAACCCCAGTCCTCTTCCTGGGATCCGACCTCCGAAGCCCAAGCCTCAGCTCCCAGCCCCCGCCCACCCCGGCGGGGGAGCAGACGAGCCTCTCGGGCTGGTGAGCGCCGGTCGGCACCAATCCTCTGTGTGGGAATCTCTCCGCTTTGCCCTCTGCACCCGTGTTGCTGCGCTCTCCTCTGTGGCTCTGAAGCTTCCCCCCTGCCATCCCCCGTCTCTGCCAGTGAAGGGACTTCCTAGTGTGTGGAAACCTTTCCTCCTTCACAGCTCCCTCCCACTGGTGCAGGTCCCATCCCTATTCTTTTGTCTCTGTTATTTCTTTTTTCTTTTGCCCTACCCAGGTACGTGGGGATTTTCTTGCCTTTTGGGAAGTCTGAGGTCTTCTGCCAGCGTTCAGTATGTGTTCTGTAGGAGTTGTTCCACGTGTAGATGTATTTCTGATGTATTTGTGGGGAGGAAGGTGATCTCCACATCTTACTCCTCCGCCATCTTGAAGGTCCCCCTCAACATCATTTTTTAATGGAGGGATCGGGCTGACAATACCTGAATCCACTAATAAGTCTTAGCACCACTAACGATGGGGCACTCCAGCACTGTGTACCTCCTAAAGTGGTGAGGTAGGACAGTAATTCCTAACCCTCCCTGTGCTTGTGTGATCACCTGGTGAGCTTTTAAAAACATGGGCCTTGGAACCCCACTCTCATATAATCAGATTCAGTTGACCTGGGGCAGGGCCTGAATCCTAGTTAACAAGAGTTGTGCAGGTGATTCTTTTTTTTCTAATTGAACTGTAGTTGATTTACAAAATTATGTTAGTCTCAGGTATCCAGCTCAGGTTCAGTTATACATATACACACATATACATATATATGTATAATATATATTCTTTTTCAGATTCTTTTCTGTTATAAGTTATTACAAAATATTGCATATAGTTCCCTGTGCTATGGCATAGGTCTTTTTGTTATTTATTTTACATATAGTAGTGTGTATATGTTAATCCCAGCCTCCTGCTTTATCCCTCCCCCCTTCTTTCCCCTTTGATAACCATAAGTTTGTTTTCAATGTCTGTGAGTCTATTTGTCTTTTGAAAATAAGTTCATTTGTATCTGGTTTTTTTTTTTTTTTTAGATTCCACATATCGGTGATATCATATGATATTTGTCTTTCTCTGTCTGGCTTACTTCACTTTGTATGATAATCTCTAGGTCCATCCCTGTTGCTGCAAATGGCATTATTTCATTCATCTTTATGGCTGTGCAGGTGATTCTAATGTGTAGCCAAGGCTGAGAACCACCTCAGTAGGAAGTATATAGCACCACTGATGAAGTCTTTATGCTTGAAGAAAATGAATGAATCTAGTTAAACCTCAACAACAGTGCTTCTCAAATGTTTGTGAGCATCAGAATCCCCGGGGGGGGCTTGTTAAAAAGCAGATTTCCAGGCTCCACCTCCAGAGTTTCTGATTCAGTAAGTCTGTGCATGTGCCTGAAAATTTTCATTTCACAGGTTCCCAGGTGTGCGAATGCTGCTCTATAGGGCAGTGTTTGGTAACTTCCAATGCCCACTGGGCTCACCTGGGACACCTTAAAAATACTAATGCTTGGGTCCCATCCCGAAATTCTGATTTAATTGGTCTGGGCATTGAGGTTTTATTATAAAAGGCTCTTCAAGTGATTCTAATGTTCTGTCCAGGCTGAGAGTCACTACCAGGGTACAAGGAATATGAAGGAAAGCAAAACAAGTTAAATTACACTCAGAAGAAGTAATCAGCCAAGTTTAGAACGTGAGACATTTTATAAGACAAATGACTTGGTCACTTCAGCTAATCAAGGACATTGAGATAACGGGAGAAGGAACTCTTACAGAATAAGGGACTTAATATACAAGGAGATTGGATGCTTGGGTCTCATTTGGATTCTATTTCAACCAACCAGCTTGAAAGATATGTTGGGGATGATCATAAAATTTGGATATATGCTGGTTAATCAGATGATATCAAGGAATTATTTTTATTATTACTATTTTTATAATGTATGCTTTTTAAAAATTTATTTATTTTATTTTATTTATTTATTTTTGGCTGCATTGGGTCTTTGTTGCTGTGTGCAGGCTTTCTCTAGTTGCAACGAGCGGGGGCTACTCTTCATTGTGGGTGCATGGGCTTCTCATTGTGGTGGCTTCTCTTGTTGTGGAGCACGGGCTCTAGGGCAAGCGGGCTTCAGTAGTTGTGGCGCATGGGCTCTAGAGTGCAGGCTCAGTAGTTGTGGCACATGGGCTTAGTTGCTCGGTGGCATGTGGGATCTTCCCGGGCCAGGGCTTGAACCCGTGTCCCCTGCGTTGGCAGGCGGATTCTTAACCACTGTGCCACCAAGGAAGCTCCAAGGAATTATTAATTTAATAGGTTTGATAATAGCATGATGGTTATATTTTTTAAAAGTACCTATAAGTTAGAGATACAAATTAAAGCATTTTTAGATGAAATGATATGATGTCTGGGATTATCTTTAAAATATTTCAGCAAAAATGTGGATGTGTGGAGTTTTATGTACATTTGAAAATTTCCATAATAAAAAGTTAAAACAAAAATAAGATAAAAAAGAAGCTACCAAACAGAAAGAAAGCTCCAGTAGAGATTCTTCATGATGATACACTGAGAGGATATTTATAACAGGGCAAGAGTGCAAATAAAACAAAGTAAATGGAACAACAAAGTAATTATTAACTTCAGGGAAAGCAAAGTATTGTCCAGGAAACAAAGGGTAATCATAGTATACTGCATGGCTCAGCTGTGAAGAGCATTTAGCCAGTCATAATGATATGAAGATCAAATACTGAGCTAACTAAAATTATAAGGGAATGAAATTGGACCAAGTCAAGGATGGGAAGTCAACATGTGTAGGGCGGGGCTTGGGAACAATGAATCTCATCTTCCATTATGAGCAGTCAGTTGATGATAGCCAGATGGAAAGCTCAAGAAATAGCAATGTGAGCATGGCAATTAGTCACACAGAGCTAAGTACAAAAAAATCATAAAGTAAAATAGAACCCAATCACTGATAATACAGTAAGCTGTGTCTAAAAAATAATCAGTCCTGTATGTAAAGTGGGAGGGGCCACGTTGTTGAAAGGTGAATGAAATACCCTCCACTGTTGTGTGCAGCCAGCCAGCTGGGGATTTGGAGGTTAGAAGGCCAATGACCAACCCTGTTATGACCACATTCATATGATTTCAGGTTCTGCCCCTCAGGGTTTTGTTTTCATTTCTACTGGAGGAGGAAAATAGGGGGAGTGGAGAGGTCTGTTGTGGTACTTTTTAAAAGTTCTGTATGCATAATCTTGATAAAAACTAAAAATAACTAAAGAACAGAAAGCAAAGAGTGCTAGGCTGAACAATGGGTTAGTAGTGAAATAACAGAGGCTGGGAGATAAGGAATAGAGGCCACTTCAGTCGTCTGGATGAGAGAGCAGAGAGGACCCTGCTGGACAGCACAGGAGTGGGGATGGACACAGGAGGGTATCTATACTGTAGGAGTCATCTGGGCCTCGTGGGGTGTTGCCGGCAGTCCCACCCAAGACATCTGACTCCCCAACACTTACCTCTCAGCAATGCTGGGAAAGTGTGGCGGGTACTAATATACAGCTCACCTGTGGCATACAACCTGGGAAGTCAACCTTGAAGTTGCCACTTCAAGAGGTTGTGACTCACCTTCCTGAGGATATTGAAGCTGAGGCCGGGTGTTGACAGAGGTGTTGTAGAGGGGTCTCCTATACCTGCTGTTGCTTCCAAAGTTACCACCAATCTAACGTTCTGTGTTTCTTCCATAATATCATGTAGAACCCCTGAATATTTGGAAAAGATAGATGGCAGACTGACTTTTGGTTTCCTTTTCAATCCATCATCCACATGGTTGCCATCAGTCTCATATACTACAAGCAGTGATTTTCAAAGACCAGGGTTTCCATCCCTGGGCCTGGCCCTACATAGAACAGAAGACAGGCTGTGCTTTGGGGACTTGTCAAAGGTAATTCTTGTAATGGAAATGGCCTGGCCTGGTCATCTAGCATTTCCCAAGCTTTGGGAGCTACGTGACACATTGATCTGTCACTATAATGCTAATAAGTTTTTAGGTTGAATATGCAAGTATGTTAAGGAAGCTGCCACTCGGGTTTCTCTGAACATGTTTATGAGGTAGTGGTTTTCTAGTCAGTTCTCATCTGACCCCAATAAGAAGCACTATCAAGGGTCAAAGCAAATCTTCCTTCAAATGGGGACAGTTGACCAGGGAGCCATATTCTCCTTATAGGGGTTACACCTGACTGCATTAATGATGTGTAGGTCCAGGATTTTTCTAACCAGGCAGCATTCCTAGGTGGACAGTATTGCCTTTGGTATCACTTGAAATCAGCTAGACATGTCCACGCCCAAACACCTACTGTGTTTGATTTCACGGTTATGTTTTTATTTTCCTTTCCCCTCACTGCCAAGGCCCAAGTACAGTCGGCTCTCAAAGATGCTCAGGACCCACTCAAAAGGTAGGCCAGCATCCTGGCCAAAGTCTTCCCTGCTCTCTCCCTTTGCATACCCAGCTCTCTGCAAAGTCTGCAGTGGAGAGATTCAGGAGGTGTACTGAAGTCATCTGCTGAATCAACAAATGCTTAAGGCGGATCTACTCCATGCAGGTACTGCTCTGGACTCTGGGACCCGAAGACCTGGAAACAGCAAAGCCCCTGCCCTCAGGTAGCTTACTTTCTAGTGGTGGGAGAGGTAAACAAGTAAACGAATGATATATAATGTAATTATATAATAAGGGCGTAGATAGGCCTTGTGATTTTAGCTGTCTCTGAGGACATGACTTTTGAGCTGTGATTTGAATGAAATGAGGAAGATGAACTATACTGGAAAGAATATCCTGGGAAGAGGGCAAAGCAACCCACTATGACTGGAAGAGTTCCATGAGATGGAGAGGCAGATAGAGAAGGTCCATCTGGGGTCTGAGGAAAAATTTGGAAAAAAAATCTTCCCATGTGGAGAACAGATTATAGGGTAAAAGTATAAGTAGGGAGGCCATGTAGGATGACATCACATTTGTCAAGGTAAGATACAAGGTGAAAAGAATATTGGACATCGTATATCTTTTTGAAGGTGGAGGTGGCAGGATTTTCCGGTGAATTGGATGTATGACACAAGGGAAAGTGGTCACAAGATTGGCTCTAGGATTTTGTCTTGAGCTACTGGTTGGTTGTGGGTATCATTTACTAAAAGCGGAAGACAGGGAGGTCAGGTGCTGTTGTGGGAAGGGCTTGGGTTGTTTGTTAGAATCCAAATGGAGAGGTCAAGTATGCAGTTTGATAAATACATTTTGTGGTAAAGAGTGAGATCATGAGTAGATAAATAGATTGTGGAGTTGTCAGAATATATCTGATATTAAAAGTCATTGGAATGGATGCAAACACTTTAGGGAGACAGTGTGGATAAAGAAGGAACAAGGTTCAGGGTTTAAGCCCTGGGTCACTCTTAGCTTAGGGGTCTGGATGAGGAAGAGAAGTCAAGAAAGGACATGTTGAAGGAGCTGTAGAAGGAGGCTATTCTGAGATTGATTCATGCATGCTAAAGAGGAATTAGTATAATAAAATGCCCAAGCATGACACAAATCTGGAATAAGATTCTAAGGAAGGTGAAAGATCAGAAGAATTTCATAAATGAAAAATATGTTATGAATATTTTTAAAAAGGATTTAAAAAGTTTTGTTGACAGAGTCCAAATGTTGATGGCATATGGTGTAATATTAGAAGGTGACAGAGAGAAAGCAAAATGTCTCAATTCCTGTTTTACTGCCATGATTTTGTTAAAAAAGCAAAATGTACAAAATGGAAAGCAGATGCAACATGGTTAAGAGGCAGGGTACTCAACTTAAATGAGGCTCAGAGCAAGACAAATCAGGGCTTAGCATCTGATTATCAGTAGGAGCATAAAACCACTACTGTAAATCTGTGATAAAGCTCAGAGCAATGGAGGGTTTCCAGAAGACGCCAATAGATTTCTGCTGAAAAGTCAGCTGATAGCCTATGGGAGTTCCCCTTGTGCATAAGGTGTTGCTTTTCCCCTTGCTGCTTTTAATATTCTCTCCTTATCTTTAATTTTTGCAGTTCTAATTACAATGTGTCTTGGTGTTTTTCTCTTTGGGTTAATCCTGTTTGGGACTCTGTGATTCTTGGACCTGGATGTCTATTTCCTTCCCCATGTTAGGGAAGTTTTCAGCTATTGTGTCTTCAAATATGTTTTCTGCCCCTTTCACTCTCTCTTCTCCTTCTGGGATCCCTGTAACATGAATATTCATATATATATATTGTCCTAGAAGTCTCTTAAACTGTCCTCATTTTTTAAATTCTTTTTTTCTGTTCAGCTTCAGTGATTTCCACTACTCTGTCTTCCACCTTGCTGATCCATTTCTCTGTATCATTTAATCTATGCTTGACTCTTTCTAGTGCATTTTTTATTTTAGTTACTGTATTCTTCATCTCTGTTTGGTTCTTCTTTATATTTTCTAAGTCTTTGTTAAAAGCTTATAACATCTCACTCTGTTCATCCGTTCTCCCGAGTTCTTTGATCAACTTTACAATCATCACCTTGAACTCTTTATTGAGTAGATTGTCTCTCTCTCTCCACTTCAGTTAGTTCTTCTTCTGGAGTTTTATCTTGTTCCTTCATTTGGAACATGTTACTCTGTCACTTCATTTTGCCTAATTTGTTGTTTTTATTTCTGTGTCTGGTAGGTTGGATATGTTTCCTGACCTTGGAGAAGTGGCCTTTTGAAGGAGATGTCCTATTTGCTAGGGTGCCCCCTATGTGGGCTGTGTGGGCCCTTCTGTTGTGGTGGGCTGACTACTGAGGGTGGTCTTGTAGGTGAAGCTGGCCCTCGTCCAGTTGGTTGCCAGACCGTGCCTTGTGTGGAGGCTGCTTGCTGCTGGTTGGTGAGGCCAGGTCACAGCTGGCTGTGGAATCCCAGGTGGTCCTGGAGCTAGTGCTGGCCCACTGGTGGGCAGAACTGGTTTGCGTGTTGGTTGGTTGCAGGGCCAGGGTTCCCAGATCTAGTGTTGGCCTGCTGGCACGTGGGGCTGGCTGCTGACATGGCTGGTTGCAGATTCCAGTGTGTCCTAAAGCTGGTGCTGGCCTGCTGGTGAGTGGAGCTGGACCCCTGGGCAACTGGCTGAAGAGTCCAAGGTATCTCCGAGCTGGTGTTTGCCTGCGGCTGGGTGGGCTGGGTCCTGGGGTCCTGGGGCTAATGCCTGTGCACTTGTGTGTGGAGCAGTGTCCTGGGCTCTCCAGTGGACAAGACTGTGTCCTGAGGAGGCTGTGTGCTCTGGGAGTTTTAAGGCAGCCTGTCTGATGGTAGGTGGGGCTGTGTCCCTGCCCAGCTAGTTGCTTAGCTTGAGGCATCCTAGTACTGTTGCCAACAGGCTGATGGGCAGGGCTGGGTCCTGGTGCTACTAAGCTAGAGGGAGGATTCCACAATGGCACTTGTCAGCCCCCGTGTCCACATGGTAGAATGGGCTCCCAGCAGTGGCTGCTGCCAGTGTCCGTGTCCCTAGGGGAGCTGCAGCTGCCTCCTGCCTCCAGGAGACTCTCCAAGATCAGCAGGTGGGTCTGACCCAGGCTCCTTTCACGTTATTGCTTCTGTCCGTGATCGCCTGAGATTTTGTGTGCGCCCGTTAAGAGTGGAGTCTCTATTTCCCACAGCCTTCTGGGTCTCTTAAATATAAGCTCTGCTGGCCTTCAAAGCCAAACGTTCTAGGGGCTCATCTTCCCAGTGCAGGACCCCGGGACTGTGGAGCCTGATGTGGGGCTCAGACCCCTTGCTCCTTAGGGAGAACCTCTGCAGTTGTAATTATCCTCCCATGTGTGGGTCACCCACCCTGGGGTATGGTTCTCGACTGTACTGCATCTCTGCCCCTCCTACCCATCTCGCTGTGGTTCCTCCTTTATACCTTTAGCTGCAGAAGATCTTTTCTGCTAGACTCTGGTCTTTCTCACCATTAGTTTCTCTGTAAATAGTTGCAATTTTGGTGAGCCTGTGGGTGGAGGTGAGCTCAGGGTCTTCCTACTCTGCCATCTTCCCTCCAATCCTGAAATAAAGTCTTTTAAAATTAAGATATGTATGTTTTTAAGACATAATGTTATTGCACACTTAATAGACTGAAGTGTAGCATAAACATAACTTTTATATGCACTGAGAAACCAAAATATTTACATGACCCCTTCATTGCGCTGGTGTGGAAGGCAACACACAGTCTCCACAGTATCCTGTATGTAAAGTGTTGATTGGTGCCGATTGCAATGATGAAGAAGGAAGCAGGGTGAGGGGCGGGAATGTGACAGAAGGCAGGGTGCCCTGTTAGGGAGGGGGTCTCCTTATGATCAGAGATGAGAAAGAGGTGAGGGAGGGAGTCCCGGGGAGATCTTGGGATGAGCATGGAAGGCAGAGGGCAGCTAGCGGGAGTCCTGGTGGGGACCATGCTGGCTGTGCCTGGGGACAGCGAGGAGGCCCTTGTGGCTGAATCTCCGCGAGTGAGGGTAGAGGTGGGGTGGGGGAGAAGGGGTCAAGAAACCACTCTGTAATACATTTAAAAAAATATACCTATCAACAGTCTCCCAAGAGGGAGAGCATACCTGGTGTCCCCAAGCTCATTAGACAACAGACCCCTTTTTGCCTCCAGATCATACTTCAGGGCATGCTGCTCCAGGGGCTCTGCCTGTATTGGCTCCCGTTGGGTCCCTTTTATGTGCTATTAGGCTATGGGCACAGGTGACAACACTCCTTCCTCCTGCCACCCTATCAGTGTCTCATTGAAGTACCTCCGTGCCTGGAATTGTACCTTTAGTTGTACATTTCCTTGAGTTAAGTCTTTAATCTCTACACATTTTACTCTGAGATGTAACACATACAGTAATGACTAATCACGCACTGTTTTGTGTTGAGCAAGGAGCATGGTCCTCACTGGCAGCGGGACCTGCAGAGGGCCTCCTGTAAGAGCTGTAAACTCTGGTAAATAAAGCAGCGCTGCAGGCAGGGAGCTCACTCTCCCTCGCCCTCCGATTTCCTGCTTGGGCCCCCCATCCACAAACCAAACTGGAAGCCTGTAGATGCAGTCTGTCCAGGTCACCCTCAAGGGACCAGATCCCAGGGGAGGATGATGGAGAGCTGCTTGGGAGGGGCAGATGGAGGAAACCCAGCACAATTAACAAACCTTTGTGTGTAAATCCTGTTTCTTCAAGTAGATTCAAAGCTCCTCATCAGAAGCTTTAACAGAGGCCAAATACTGGTGACCTAAGTGAGACAGAGGGGCTGTGTTTCTCTCCTATAAAAGTGGGCGCTGGTAGGTGGTCAGGTGGGTGGGCGTCTCCACTCTGAGAAGTCACCCAGGTCCTTTCTATCATTGTCAGGGTCTAAACTCTGCCCTCCTTTCCATTCCTGCCCAAGAGAAGGGGAAGAGGGACAGAGGGCAAGCAACTTGCTTTCAAGGGACCGCTCTGGAAGTTGCACACGTCCACCCTGCTTACACCCCACGTGGCACAGAGTGCCACACGTCGCTGAAAATGCAGGTTGCTGGTGGCTATCGGAAGGTTTCTGGCTGGAGGCTATTGGAAGGTTCTGTTCCTGTAAGAATCAGGGGAGGGACAATTAACCCTCTCCTCTTAGTCCCCTTCTCCTTTCTTCTCCCACACGGCACCTGGCTTGCAGGTCAAGTGAATACCTGCAAAGGAGTGGGAAGAACGCAGTGGGCCTGACACGGGACCCCCTGGCCCACAAGATCTGCTAACTCCCGGCAGAGCTAGCGTCCGTGAGGGGTTTCCTAGTGTCACAGGGCTGGGGGAAGACCCGAGTGCAGTTAGGAGACGGTTGAATTACGGTCTCTGTAGGTGAGATGGAGAGAAGAGGATGGGGGTAGGTTGGAATTGACTGTGCAGAGAGGGTAGAGGAGGATGAGGAGAAGGCCACCATCACTGGGTGTGTGCTCAGCTGCCACAGTACAGGATCCGAGTCTGGTGTGTGTTCAGGGCAAGGGGGCATTCAGGTGGGGAGCCAGGCTGGGGTGGTGTCTCCACCTGGGGACTAGGTCTGCACATCTTCTTGCTCCATGGCCCTACACACAGAGGCCAGCACCTCCTGCTGGCTGCCCTGGTGTTGCAGGGTGGCCCTAACTTTCCAGGCCTTGGGCTCAGGAGACATGGAGTCAGGCAGAAAGGAGGAAGCTTCTTCCAGTGTGGCTTTTCCTTTGGTTCTAGAAGGAAGACCCTCCCGGGAGCGTATGCATAAACAGCATCTGCTGAAACAAGAATATTGATTTGGACACAATGTCACCCTGAACCAGCTCAGAGCTCTGGAATTAGGAAAAGTAGGGTGGGACTCTGTGTGACAGCTGTTCACGCCTGGTCCCGGGGCCCTAGGGCTGGCTCAGGTTACCTGTCCCAGGTGAGCCATGTTCTGAGCCGGGGGGCCCTGGAAGAGCCCAGGTCTGGGCCACTGGTGAGGTCAGCTGAACACATCTGGACACACAGGTCGAGATGCCATCAGTGGTTGGATCTGGGAGTCTAGAGTTCAAGAGAGGCCCTGGGCCAGGGATCCAGCTCTGGGCTGTGTCTCCCACTTGCCATCTCGCTGCATCTCCCTCTTGGCCGTCTCTCTGTCCTGCGGGCATGGTTTGCTGACTCAGATCACATGTATGTTGGCAAAGCCATTCTGTAGGCACTGCAGACCTTGAAGCAATGTACTAGCAAAGAAAGGATGTAATTTATCCTTAGAGTGGCTGGTTTGGACCGATGGGGGAAATTGCTCATCCCTCCTGGATTTTAAGCCATGGGGTGGACAGAGCCTGGAATGCTGGCAGCATCCCCTGCCTGGCAACTTGGCGCCCGGGCATCACGCCCAGGCTGCTGGTACAGCCTACCCTGAGCCCGCAGCCATGGGCTGACTTAGAAATATGCCCTGGAGCTGTGAAGCTGGGGCCATTGGTCTTTGTATCCTTAGAAGCCTAGGACCAAGTTTAACCTGAATTAAAGTCCAAAACAACCATCTGGCTGGTGGCAGCTCCAGGGGTGCCCCACCCCCACGCTACGCAGACCACCGGAGAGCAAGCAAGCTCCGGAGGTGGGCCTGCAGTTCCCGTCTCTGCCACAAGGTGGTGCCAGGCAGATCCTCTGGGAAGTGGGGTTGCAGACGGAGGCCTCAAGGAGAAGGCCCAGGAAATCGTACTCCCTGGGCCTGGCAGGGTCAGCACTGGAGATGGCCTGGGTCGGAGCTCTGGCTACAGACTCTGGCCATCCAGCAGTGTCCATCCAGGGAGCCTCGACCAGACAGAATGAGAGCTGTCATTTTTCTGAGTATGGGACTGAGACCCGGGGCTTAGCTCGTGTCATTGATAGAAGGTAGTTAATTCTCCTGCTCCCATTTTGTGGAAAGGGGGACTGAGGACGACGGACGAGTCATGGCCCAGGTAACTCGACTACTACGTGGTAGAAACAGGATCCAACCCAAAGTGTTTACATGGCCAAGTTCCTTCTAATCATCCAGGCAGCATCCCAGGCAGCAGAGCCCAAGGCACCCAATGCTGGCTCTGTATGAGCAGGGCCGGCTGCTGTCTGCAAAGCGCTGAGCCTCACAGAAGTAGCCCCCCTCCCCCCGCCTCCCCGCCCACCTACCAGGCTTCACGTGGCCATGCAGGGCTTCCCCGGGAGAGTGAGGCTGGTGTACGGATTCTAAGCAAGCTCGTGGGGCTGCTTGGAGAGCCTGGATTCGAAGCGGGCGTTAAGCAGACATGTCTCAGCCACATCCTACTGTTGAAGGTGCTTCTGAGGAGGCGGAAGAGGCATGAACGAGGCGTATGATGCAGCACCGAGCAGGGGCAACGTGCGCGTGGTCAAGTATTGATACCCTTTCCCGAGGGGTGAAGGATGGCCAGGCTTGAGTAGGGAGCAAAGGGGAGGGGCATACAGAGGGAAAGAATAAGGAAAGGTCTGTGTGGACAGGAGATTGAAATAGTTTGGTACTTCTGGGACACGACGCCTGACCGGTGAACGGAGATGAAATGTGGGTCTGGACAGAGTGCAACGTACAGGGAGAGCTTTGAGCCCCACGCTGAGAAGGTCATGCCCAAACCTAGAAGGAATATGAAGTTACTGGAGGGACTTTAACTAGGGTCGGGCTTATGCTTGGATTTATATTTTAAATAAATCACTCTGTTAATCTCAGGTCCCAAGCCCTCCATGGCTCCTCCCCGAAAATGCCAGCCTGGGCTGATACCTTCCTTCCAGACTATTCATTTATTTGTACCAGGCACACAGGATATAGTAATAATTATATTTGTCCTTGTGCTTTCTCTGAAGAAATACGGTAGAATTCTGGAAGGAGGGAGTCAAGGGTTTCTTGTGCTTCTCTTGGATTCCTTTGGAATCCTATCTTCCACACACAGTAGGTGTTTAATAGTTGACTAAAAGCATACTGGGTGCTGTTTAAACGTACACCATGCTGATGTACATTTTTCAAAAACCAATTCTTTGGGGCTGCAACATCCTCAAATATAGCAAAACAGCTAGTTTAATGGGCACAGCTCCCAACCTGAGTTCTGCCTTTGTAATTAAATGTAAATTATGATTCATTCCGAGGACAGTCAATTGCACTACTTTCATAAGCTTTTAATTTCATTATTGAAAGTCAAGATTTCTCTAATAAGTTTTCCGTTAACTCAGAGCTTGGTTTGCGGCAGGGGGCTTCCCAAACCCACACAGTCCACTGTGTCCCCTTTGCTGTAGAGGGCTGTGAGCAATGGGAATGTGTGCTTCTCTGGTCTCACCGCCCTCGAGGCCAGGGCACTGCCACGTGGACGCACCGAGTACCCAGACCCTCTGCTGTCCTCGCCTCTGACCCTTTCAGAGTTGGTGAAGACAGGGTAATCTTCAGGGCTCTGAGCCTCAGTTTCCTCATCTGCTAAATGAGGAAAGTACTTAAGTAAGATAATAGATATGAAGATAAAACCCCTGGCTTTTTATTTATTTATTTATTTATTTTTGGCTGTGTTGGGTCTTCGTTTCTGTGCGAGGGCTTCCTCTAGCTGCGGCAAACAGGGGCCACTCTTCATCGCGGTGCGCGGGCCTCTCACTGTCGTGGCCTCTCTTGTTGCGGAGCACAGGCTCCAGATGCGCAGGCTCAGTAGTTGTGGCTCACGGGCCTAGTCGCTCCGCGGCATGTGGGACCTTCCCAGACCAGGGCTCGAACCCGTGTCCCCTGCATTGGCAGGCAGATTCTCAACCACTGCGCCACCAGGGAAGCCCAAAATGCCTGGCTTTTTATCTGGGCCTCGCAAATAGATGTTCAGTAGACATTTGTTTCCTTCCTATGTCCTTGCCTTCTACATGGTCCCTTCAGTGCCAAATGGGACATTCTGTATTTTATAACCCACGAACCCAGAGCTTGAAGATACTGAGTCCCGTGGAGCAGCAAAGTGTGGGAATCACACACCACCTTCTGAGTGCCAGCTCACCCACACAGAACACGCTGCACATTCCTCCACTGACCTCAGAGTCTATTTCCTGGAATCTGTTCCCCAGTTTATTGTGATTTGTAAACATTCACTTTAATGTTTGGGTTAATTTCCTTGGGGGGTGTGAGTGTGCATGCCTGCTTTGTGCAAGTTGGCCCCCTGCCTCTGGAAAAAGTCTGGGGTGCACACCAGAGGCAGAATTGTCCCTTCCAGTGTCCCTCGGGGTGGTCAGCCCTTGCCTGTCGTATGTCTAAACTGGAGTCATACTTTTCCACATCTGAAGATGCCGCCCAGCCCCTACTTTGTCCCAGCCCCCATGTGTTGGACCATACCGTGCTAGCCCTATCTAGTCTGCAAAGCCATGAAACCCACAAGCCCCTCACCAGGGAGGGTGGAAGACTTGGACATTTTTGCAGAGTGATGGTGACGGGAAGGGAAAGTTCCTTTGAAAGCACTGCCTGGGCTGGACTGCAGCAGAGCCCAGCACCCCAGGTCATGCTTAGAAAACGGACTCTCCTTCCGCTCTGCCTCAGGCTCTTTGCTTCCATGACTTTAAGCTCAGACACTTCTAACCCTACCTGAAACTCCCCAGAAACACCTGACTTTTATGCTACTCTGGGCTCAAGTCTGCAGAGTGGTAGACCAAATGTCCTTTAGTGGCAGAGCCCTGGCTGACCACAGCTCTGCTATTCACCGGAGTCTGAGAACGGAGATGCCCCCGGAAGCTTTACGTGCTAGTCATGAGCCGTTCCCGATGGCTGCATCAACCATCTAAACATCAGTAACTGAGAGGGCCCTTAAATTCTTTTCAACCAGTTGTTTTTTATTGGGTGTTAATTCTCAGTTAGGACATGAAAGGATTCAGCGGTGTTGGGCAAAGGAGGTCATGGTCAGGAATGCAGAGTGTGCCCTCCAAACACAACCCCTTCAGGGGTACTTGTGTAACCAGCCGCTCATGTTTGAGTTCCTGTTAAGACAGCCTGTAGTTGAAAAGCATGTAAGCTACCAGCACCATATAAACCCCAGTGACACTCCCTTTCTTCACACTGACACATTGACACAGTGTTGTAATACTGGTAGTAATCTCTGTCCTCCAGGCAAACTTGGGAACCCCTTCTTCAGAGCTCCTCAAGCCCCAGGGATGGCTGGAAGGCATGCACCTAAAAAAGCAGTCACTTTGCCAACTCTGCTCCCCAGACCAGGACCAGAGAGAAGACCCTGTCTTTCACTTCCTCTCAGGCCCAAGTATTTCCCTCCTTGTTCTAAGAGAATGAATATGTCTTCCATATGTTTTGTCTTTCTCCCCTAGCCTAAGCCCTCGGGCATTGGATACTTTCCAGCACCTAATCAATACTTACGTTTCCCTATAAGGTAGGTGCCAGAAGCTCAAATGCCTTCAAGGTTGGTCAAAGAAATAACATACATATGTAAATTAGGCAGACACTCTGATAAAATAGACAGTAGTGAGGCCTCTTCCCATCCAAACTGTTCCTATTCTACCTAAAAGGTATTCACATTTTAAAAATCACTATGTCAGCCAAACATCTTTTGGGGGGATTCAGCTAGTTGGCCCTTCTCACTTAAGCAATCTGCTTTTACCTTTAATAAAATGATGCCTGGATCCCCCCCATTGGATCTTCCTTTTATCTAGAGGATTGACTCCTTTTGGGAAGCCCATCTCCTCCTACATGGCACGTAGCAATCACATCAGAATAGGACAGCATTTCAGGTCAAGGCCCACCAGTAGGCTTGAGGGTAGAGTTGCCATTTCACTCCATTACACATCCTGTTTCCCCTTCAGCGTGGTACCATAATTCTCTCCTTACCTTTATCTCAGCTCTTGAAAATCTCATCCCCTTGCTTTGCTTTTTCACCAGCCAGTCACAGCTCACTCCTTGGCAAGCAGGGCTTGGCTTCAACTTCTACCAAAACTGCTTTGTATAGGATATCAGAGAGTCTCCCACTGATAACCTATTGTCCTCCTGCATTGGCCAACGCTCACCTGTCCTCCAGGCAGTCCTCTCCTGCTTGTACACCAGGACCCTGTGCTCTCTGGTTTCCCTGGCTCCTCTGGCCACTCCCTTGCCATCTCTGTCCCTGAGGCTCTTCCCCCTGCTGTCTCTGGATGGATGTTCTCCCCATGGACTCATCTCCAGTTTGGGCAAGAAGCCTTGAAAGGAGCAAGTTGCTAACCCCCGACCTGTGTGGGGTGGGCCTAGGTAAAGGGTTGATTAAAGACAGTTCTGGACATGAAAGTGGACCAGGAGATTCAAAATTTATTTTAAGAATAACTGTTGCACTAGACTGTACCTCTCCATCCAACAGACATTTTTTTTAGTGCCAATAAAATGTGCCAGACACTTTCCCAAGCATTGGGCTTGACACCATCATGCCGTGCTCTTGAGATGCAAAGATGAAAAAGGCACAGTCATTCAGTGTCTCACATTGCTCACAAACCAGAGGGAAACAAGCGATGTGACCAGCACTTGGTGGTAGGAAGTGAGGCGTGCAGTGGTAGTGTTTCCTTGGGAATCAGACCGGCTTTGGAGACGGAGCTGCAGGAACCGAGAAGACAGGCCAGTTGTATGCACCTGTTAAGCCAGTATAGACTGTGATAGAGGAACATGTTAACAGTATTTGCTCGTGTAATGCATGTAATGTGTAAATACATAGAGGTGAACCAAATAGGAATGGGAGCTTTGGTCGTGGCAGCAAAAGCCAGCAACAGGATTCAGGGCACTTTTTGTGTGGGCTCTCTAAGTATGTTAGAGAGCTTAAGGGGTGGCGAGGTGAGGGAACACTTGGGGATTTTCCCAGACTACTGTGCCCTTTGTCTGCCAGACTCACTTGTCTCTGGGCTTGTGTATCACCTAGATTTGAATTCAGCTTTGACTTTGGTATCTGACCTTGATGCTGGCCCCACCTTTCCCGTGATTGCCCAGCTCTTCATGTGTGCTCTCAGCATCAGGGTACCCATATCCCCAGGTAAAAGGCTCTGAAGCCTATTCTTCCCCAAGAGCCATGCTTGGTGCTGGACATACAGAAAAAAAAAAAAAAGGTGGTTGACAGGGAGCTCAGCCTTTAATGGCAGAGATTTACAGCAAGTGAACATATGGTAGGCATTTTTTATCATGTGACTACTGCAGGAATTCAGACAAGTGAGTGTGTGCTGTGTTGTTCCCAGAAGACTTCATGGATGAGTATGACAGTGAGCCGACTAGTAAAAGCCTGGGGAGAATCTGCATGGCTTGCAGGTATCACGGCATTCTGAGAAGAGGAGATATCTGAGCGTGGCCCTGAAAGTCAGGGAATTTGGAGTTAGGAGAGCAGCCTTATTAACAAGGTGGGTGAGGCTAGCTATCAGCCTAGGCAAAGAGCTTAATGTCTCACTAGGAACTTGAACCTTTTCTCACACAACCAACCAGAAGGAAATCTGCCTTGATCTGCTTCGTGGTACCTTTGATGGGTCTGGTCTTAAAGGGTTTGTGGTAATGGGTCAGAGGTGCTCATACAAGAGGTCACTCCAAAGGGGGTCCTTTTTCTCAAGACCTGTGTCAGCTGAGATTGTCTAGAAAACTAGATTGTCTAGAAACTTAACCTTGTGGTGTGGGAATGAATCTTATTCACACATCTTGAACTGACAGAAAATCATGTACAAAGCAGGGGGACAAAGATCTGGTGGACATGAATATGTGGGCGGATGGGACATCACATTTCTCCCTGCATAGTGACTGCACTGAAGAGTCTGGGAGGGAACTGGTCCAGATTTCTGTGATTGTCATGAACTGACCTGGGTAGCAGTTTGGGCATTTGGGAATCAACAGCATTACCTGCTCCTGTCTTTTCAGGACTATATTCTTAATGGGTAGCAAAGCCACCCTCTTCAGAGTCTGCTGGTCAGCTGTTATTCAGCTCACAGGCAAACACTTCCTGGGCTACATCGAGCCAATGACTATGGAAAATCAGGCTGTCAACTAAAATGTCTGAGCTGTGAGTCCATATGTAGAGAGAACAAGTTGAGGGAGCAGGTTTGCCAGAGTGGGGGGAGGTGTGGCAGAGAAGAAATGCAAACAAGAAGATACACCTGTAGCAGTGCTTCTACAGGCAAACCAGGCTGACACCTCGGCCATCCAGACAGGCTGAGTGGTTCAGACCTTTAGAAAGAGATTTGCAAGGACTTACTGGTACTAATGGTTTAATATTAGTTTGTCCCACAGCAGCTTACTGAAGACATGTGTGTGTGTGTATGTGTGCATAATCTCCTTCTCCTTGTACATCTAGGACACCTCCCTGACCCTCACTCACCAGATTGCCTCCAGACCCCTAGCTGACCCCTTCAGTTTGCACTCCCTCCTTGTGCCTATTCCACTGTTCCAAGAGACGTTTCTCAAAAGCGAGCTCGACAACTGTTAACTATTAATCACCAACTGTGATTCCCCAGGCTAACCAGCACAGAGACTCCACTCACATTTTTATGCACCCAGGAATGCTCTCCATTGCCAGTGACATGCCTGCATGTAGTACAGTGGAAAATACACAGGCTTTGAAATCACGGATATACATGTTCAAGCCCCACTGTCACTGATAGGTGCTGAGATCCAGAGCAAAGCACATGACTTCTTCATTCCTCATTTGCCTCTCTTGAAGCAGATAGTTTAGTTCAAGGTGTCTAAGGTTATCTACCAATCTCCTTTCATACTCCCAATATCAAGAAATTATAGAATGAATGTATTTTACAAATATTAAATACTTATCATTGTTGGATAACAAGAGAATGTCATCAGTGATGCAGATATTTTGAAAAATTACTAAGACATAGAAGACATTAATGAAGAAAACTATAGTCCGAATTGCATACTTACAAAATATAGAGAAAAAAGATGGGAGAACTGTTAGGAATTTTCTAATTTCAAACATAAAAGACACAACAAGCAGGAGAAAGCCCAAGATAAGCATTATGGTGAATGGTTGAGGAAAGCATGAGAAAAACAGTTGGGGAGATAATCCCTTCTTCCACTAATTTTTGCCTAGTGGTGACAACTCAGTCATTTGTCCCCTGGATGGTGAGATGAATGTGGAGGCTTATTGTCAAGAGGCAGAAACTTCCCTGGAGGGCTGGTGACACCCAGGGAGAATGATGAATTCCCAACTCAGGAGAGAAGTACTGGTACATCCCACTTGGAAGGATTTTCCACAGCTGCCTCCATCGTCATCCTTCAACAAAAGTCAGCAAAGATACTCAGCAAAGAGAAGAGCTGACATCAGAGGAAAAAGAACTAATAAAGCAGCAAAAGTAAGACTGTAAAAGAAGTACAGTTGATATCCTTAGAGAGATAAGTGAGAATACTGCTGCTATGAAACCAGAAGAGGTAAATATGAAAAAAATTCATATATATAATGGTCTTGGCAATGAAAATTTTAGTAAATGGGTTGAACAGCAAAATGGATACAACTGAAGTTTATCTTAATGAACTGGAGACACTCAGAATAGGAATTTTTGAAAACTGCAGTACAAAAAACCCAAAAAAATTAAAAAAATTAAGAGATAAGGAAAATAAACATAAAATTTTCCAATATCTGTACACTGAAGAGTCAAAATGAAACTAAAAATACAGGTATTAGTGCGTATGTCCAGTGAGTGAAGGGGTGTGCAGAAAGGACAAGCAACATGAAGAAAAAACTACACTGTGAGACACCAATGAGGAATTTCAGAATATAAAGAATAAAAAGAAATCCTCAAAAAAAAAAAGGAAATCCTCAAAAAAAACTTAACAAAAGAACAAAAAGTGGTTTGGGGTATTCAACTAGTCCTGGGCAATACTAGATTCAGGAGAATAATAGAAAAAAATATCTTCAGATTTTTGAGGAAACAATTTTGAGCTGAGAGTTTTATCTTTGGCCAAACTAGCTTTCATATGAAAGAACAAAACAAAAACACTTTGACATGCAATTACTCAGAAATTTGCCACCTCATAGCCTGTCATCTAAGAATTGCCAGATTATATTCTCTAGAAAAACATGAAATGTGTCTGTGATATAATAAGAAATACGTATTTTGGTCTTTGTCAGATCCTGGCCAGAGCTCCTAAAACCCTTATAATTTCCTACCCTAAAAGTGATAGGAGCATCTTTTGTTATATTTTGTTCTGTTCCCAGTTCCTGAAAAACCTCTGGAATGAGAAAGGTGAAAGGTCTTTTGTTATTCATAAGATGAACCTTTCAACCACACCTGAGTTTATGTTAATAAGGTTAATAAGGTGAGTTTTTGGAAAGCCCCTAAGGAGGGAGTTGTTTGCAAGAGGAAGCAACCATGTGATTATAGGGTTGGAACTTTCAGCACAGTTGCATGTCCAACCCCATTTATCCCCTCCAGGGAGGGGAGAGAGGCTGGAGGTTGAACTAATTATTAATGGCCAGTGATCCAATCAATCATGCCTACCTATTGAAGCCTCCATAAAAAATCCTAACCAAAGGGATTTGAAGAGCTTCCGAGTTGGTGAACTCATATCCATGTGTTGGTATGGTGGCACACCCGGAGAAGGCATGGTGTGTTTCTGTTTCTCACATCTTGTCCTATGCATCAATTCCATTTGACCATTCTCAAGTTGTATCCGTTTATGATAAAACAGTGATGGTAAGTAAGTATTAAGTGAGTTTACTTAATGTCTTCCTGGGTTCTCTGGGCCATACCAACAAATTATTGAAAAACCAAGGAAGGGGTTGTGGAAACCCATGATTTAGCTTATTGGTAGGAATTCCAGGTGACAACTTTTACTTGTGATTGGCATCTGAAGTGGGGGCAGTCTTGTGGAACAGAGTCCTTAACCTGTGGGGTCTGCATTAACTTCAGGTAGTGTCAGAATTGAGTTAAATTGTGGGACAGGGCTTCCCTGGTGGTGCAGTGGTTAAGAATCCACCTGCCAATGCAGGGGACATGGGTTCAAGCCCTGGTCTGGGAATATCCCACATGCCACGGAGCAACTAAGCCTGTGTGCCACAACTACTGAGCCTGTGCTCTAGAGCCCGTGAGCCACAACTACTGAGCCCACGTGCCACAACTAATGAAACCTGCGTGCCTAGAGTCCATGCTCCACAACAAGAGAAGCCACCACAATGAGAAGCCTGAGCACCGCAATGAAGAGTAGCCCCAGCTCACTGCAACTAGAGAAAGCCCGCGCGCGGCAATGAAGACCCAATGCAACCAAAAAAATCGTGGGACATCTATTTGGTGTCTGCAAACCCACGCTTTTGGTGTCAGAAGCATTGTGAGGAGAATAGAGAAAACAGTATCCTAGAGAAAGACATGGCAATTAAGAAAGAATAGTAAACAAAGAAGCTATTAAAACTTAGAGCTGAGTATAAAAAAATGGTTGACTGTAAAATAGTTCCACATACAGCATTAAAAAGAGGTTGATTTTCTTTAGAAATCAATAGAACAACATGTATATTGTTAAAAATTTAAGTGTGACCACAAAAAAATGGTGAATAAATTCTGAATTAGAAGAATAAGAAAAATTTGACAAAGAAAATGGAGTCAATCCAACAAAGGTGAGAAAGAAAGAAAGAATAAGAAAAACTTGTTGGAAAGAAAACATTAAACAAGATGACAAGAATAAATTTAAACCTATGGACCACCAGTATTAATGGGAATAAGGTAAATTCCGTATCAAAAGTGAAGGACTTTCAGACTGAAATTTACAAGAAACATACCTAAAACGAAATGACATGACAAAAGTTGGAAATAATAACTTAGAAAATTTACAGCAGGGAAATACTAACAAAAATAAAGGTAGTGTAACAATGTTAATATCAGACAGAAAATAATTCAAATTCTTAAGCTTAAGTATCTCTCCCTACTCTGTTTGGGGCAGGGCAGGCGTAGGGACAGTCAGTCAGGCTGCAGCTGCCACACTGCTGTTAGACAGCAACTCACAGAAGCAACCGAAAGACCACGTGCCATTGTCTCCTACTGGGGTCGTTCCAGTGTGAAAGTTATGATTCTACAAGAAGAAATAAGAATCAGCAACTTATGCATAAAGAGCGTAGCTTCAAGACACAGCAAAAACCAGATAGAGATACAAAGTATAAATCCATAATTATAGTGCATGACAGTATATTTCACACAGAATAAACAGAAATGTTAGTGACACTTCTGGGTATTTATCCAAAGGAAATGAAAACACTAACTTTAGAAGATACATGCACCTCCATGTTCACTGCAGTATTGTTTACAATAGCCAAGACATGGAAACAACCTAAGTGTCCATTGATGGATGAATGGATAAAGAAAATTACATATATATTATGTAATAATTTATTATTATATAATATATATATAATGGAATATTATTCAGCTATAAAAAAGAAGTAAATCCTACCATTTGCAACAACATGGATGGACCTTGAGGGCATTATGCTTAGTGAAATAAGTCAGACAGAGAAGTGCAAATACTGTATGATCTCATGTACATGTGGAATCTAAAAAAGAGCCGAACTCAGTGATACAGAGAATAGATTGATGGTTACCAGAGGTGGGGTGTGGGGAGTGGAAGAAATGGGTGAAGGGGGTCAAAGGTACAAACTTTCAGTTATAAAATAATTAAGTCATGGAGATGTAATGTACAGCATGGTGACAGTAGAGTTCATAATACTCTACTGTATCTATGAAAGCTACTAAGAGAGTAGATCTTAAAAGCTCTCATCACAAGAAAAAAAAATTATAACTGTGTGGTTACGGATGTTAACTAGACTTATTGTGGTGACTATTTTGCAATATACACATATATTGAATCATTGTGTTGTACACCTAAAACTAATATAATGTTATGTGTTAATTATATATCAATTAAAAAAAAAGAGAACCCTTGTCAACTGTTGGTGGGAATGTAAATTGGTGCAACCACTGTGGAAAACTGTATGGTGATTCCTCAAAAAACTAAAAATAGAATTGCCATACGATCCAGAAATCCTACTTCTGGGTATATATCCAAAAGAAATGAAAATAGGATATTGAAGAGATATCCACACTACAAATTCATTGCAGCAGTATTCACAATAGTCAAGATATGGAAACAACCTAAGTGTCTATTGATGAATGAATGTATAAAGAAAATGTGGCATATATATTATACAATCATATAATATAATATCACATTATACGTAATATATTATATATAATGAAATATTAGTCACCCTTAAAAATGAAGTAAATCCTGTCATTTGCAACAACATGGATGAAATTTGGACTTCCCTGGCGGTCCAGTGGTGAAGAACCCATGCTTCCAACGTGGGGGTCGTGGGTTCAATACCTGGTTGGGGAACTAGGATCCTGCATGCCATGTGGTGCAGCCAAAAAAAAAAAAAGGATAACATCTGAGGGCATTATGTTATGTGAAATGAACCAGACACAGAAAGACAACCATTGTAAGATCTCTCTTATATGTGGAATCTAAAAAAGTTGAACTCATGGAACCAGAGAGTAGAATATTGTTAGCCCAGGGCTGGGGTATGGCTATAGTTAATAATACTGTATTGTGTACTTGAAATTTGCTGAGAGTAAAATCTAAATGTTCTCATCTCCCCTCACCCCCCAAAAAGTTAGCTTTTTGAGGTGATGAATGTGTTAATGAGCTTGACTGTGGTGATCCTTTGACGATCTATATGTATATCAAATCATCACATTGTACATCTTAAATATAGAGAAAATAAATGATTCACAAGGAATATGTAATGTCCAAAGCAGAATTTAGAAACAATAGAAAACCAATGGAAACAATTTTAAAAGTGGTAAAAATGTACCCCTAAAAAGTCAACATGTCTGGACAGGTTTATAGGGAATTTTAAAAACCAAATCTTCAGTAAAAAGACATACTGTATATTAACAAAAAATCCCGAGCATAGAGCATAGAAAATGGTTGAAAAGATTCCCTATTCTATAAGACTGGAAAACTCCCCAAATGAGGAAAGATAAAAAACAAAAACCCAGACACTTAAGAACATAGAGGCAAAAGTCCCCAATAATGTGTTAACAAACTAGATCCAGCATTGCATTAAAAATATAATATGTCATAACTTGGAAATAAATAAGATGATACATGTATGGTATTTACAGTAGTTCCTGGTACATAATAAGTGATAAATTAAACTCAGGTATTAGCATCCTAATTATGAATGAATGGTTCTAAATCAGGGATAATTTTTAGATAGTTCACCATATTAACCATTATTAGAGGAACAAATCATTTGACTACCTCTATATTTGGCTAAATATTTGATAAAAGTCAATTATCACTTCTGATTTAAAAAAATAATTCAATAGGTTTGAACAGGAGCAACATTTTCAGTAAAGGACATTTACCAGAAACATACAATAAGCATTACATTTAATGGTATTGCATTATTATTAAGGACAGGAATGGGACAAGAGTGCCCACTATCATCATTATATTGGAAGTGGTTAAAGAACAAATAAAAAGTTTTTTTAATGAATTATAGTACTGGAAAGAGGAGACAACATTTGCACACATCTGCATATTGAAGATATCCAAAAAAAGAAATTTAAAAATTTTGACAAATCAACAAAATATAAATAAATGTACAAGAATGAAATGCTTTCCTATATATCAGCAGTAATTGATTAGAAATGAAGATGAAATTAGAAAATTAGAATTAGAAATGAAATTTGAAAGTAAAAAATATCCCATGCATTCAGCAACACAAAACATAAAATAATTAGGTATAAACCTTATAAGATATATGAAAGATATATAAAAAGAAAATTGCAAAATTATGAAATAAAAATGTATGTCATTAAGGGAGATAGTAATAAACAGACATTATGTGTCTAGAAGGAAAATTCAACATTTAAAAAAGTTATCTCCCTTCCAACCAACTTCTAGAACATAACAAAATCTCTGCCAGAGTTTTCATGGAAATTCAAGTGGGAGAGAAAATACACAAGAATAACCAAGGGAACATTTGACACAGAAGATTAATAAATAATATACTATTAAGCTAATAAATTATTGAAACCTTATGATACATGCACAGGGCTCAACAGATTAATTGAACAGAATGGTAAATTTTATAATAGACTCAGGGATTTGTGGTAATCTTACCTGTATCTGTGGTTAAAGTACCATCTCAAATCAGTGGGGGAAACATGGACTACTTTTAACAACACTGTTGGAATAATTGACTATGAATTTGGAAAAACAAAATAAGACACCTAATTCATGCCATGAAGTAAATAAAGTAGCTGTATTTAAGAGCCATTTTTTAAAAAAAATATAAGCATTAGGAAAAATTTAAGAAAATACATAAAAATATTTTGGGGAAGCACATATAATCTAGATACTTTTTATAAAACATTTGCAGAGAATTTTACCAAAAACTAAGAATAACTTCTAGAAGAAAGAAAAACCATTAATAAATTAAATGACAAAACACAAACTTCTGGAAAGCAACATTCATCAGGTTAGGGATTACTATATATAAATATATGAAGAGCTTCTAATAATCAATAAGAAAAATGAAAATAATTGAAAAGAAAAATGGGCAAAAGATATTAAAAGGAAGTCCACGTATTAAGAACAACATATGAAAAGATGTTCGACTTAAAAGGACATGTAAATTTAAGCCATAGTACTATATTTTGTTTTGTTTCTCTGGTTTGCAGAAACTAAAAAGACTAATAACATTCACGGATGACAGGAATGTGGAAAACCAAGCATTCTTGTACGCAGCAGGTGACAGGGTAGAGAAGCTTGGTGAAGCTTCCTGGGAGTGAAGTTGCCATTCTGTTTAAATGTAGAATGCATATACGTTTTGATGAGGAAATTTCGCTTCTAGGACTTTAGCCTTTAAAAAAAAAAAAAAAAAAGCTTTTATATGCACATAAAGCTATATGCACAAGGATGCTTATTCCAGAACTTTTTAAAAACAGAAATTTGAGGCAATATAACCACATGCAAACAAAAGAAGAGCGAAGAGCATTTTGCTCACCATCCAAGTCCACTAAGATTGACCCGCTGCAGCCGCTGACCAACAGTGCACTTGGTGCTTCAGACAAAGAGATTAAGGAAATAATAGGATGAAGCACTCTGTGCTTCAGACAGAAGAAGTTAGAGACTAACAGGATGCTCTGTGCTTTTTTTTTTTTTTAATAAATTTATTTATTTATTTATTTTGGGCTGTGTTGGGTCTTCGTTTCTGTGCGAGGGCTTCCTCTAGTTGCAGCGAGCGGGGTCCACTCTTCATCGCGGTGCGCGGGCCTCTCACTATCGCGGCCTCTCCTGTTGCGGAGCACAGGCTCCAGACGCGCAGGCTCAGTAGTTGTGGTGCACGGGCCTAGTTGCTCCGTGGCATGTGGGATCTTCCCAGACCGGGGCTCGAACCCGTGTTCCCTGCATTGGCAGGAAGATTCTCAACCACTGTGCCACCAGGGAAGCCCATGTTCTTTGGACAGATAGGCCCTTGGATAGTTGTCTGCATTTTAGGAAGAATTTTAATGAACCCCACTTCTTGCATCTTCCCATACATAGGAAAGCACTATAATCATTACCTCGAGATATCTGTTCTTTATGACTAGCAGTGATCTTTTATCAAGATGCATGCTTGACTGCATGTATTCCACAATAAAAATTACATGTGAACTAGGCTCCCCCTGCTTCTTTGGAGCAGCTCCTCAGAGCTATCTGAGAGGATGTCTCCTAGGCTATTGTCCTCAGTAAGACCCTGAATAAAACTTAACTCACAGCTCTCATGTTGTGCATTTTTTCTTTCAGTCAGCATTGTTGGTGATCATGAAGAGACCCAGAGCAGATTTCTCTCCTTTGCCTGACCTCTACCAGGATCTGGAGCCTTGGTGCCAGCAAGGGCCCCTTGTGCCAGTCTATATCCTCAGTGAGTCAAGATGGCTGGGTAAGTCTCTCCTGGTCTCAGATCTCCTGTCTTGGGTGACATTCCTGAGTTTTACTGGGCGGTTGTTAAACTCCTTGCTATGAGGCGTAGGTTTTTCTTGAATTTAGGTTCAAGAAGAGGTACTTGGGTTCCCCAGTTGAAAGACACTGGGATGACTTGTTCAGCTGAAAGACACTGAGAAGGTTTAGACTGGGTGATTAAGTGGGGGACTAGATTGGCATCTTTCCTTGAACTGACTACTTTAACAAGTAGCTTGTCAGAATAAAAGTAAAGATTCCATATGAGAGCTTTCAGCTCCGAAGATAAGGGACACAGATCCTCCAGGCCAGGTATGGCTTTCTCAGGCAACGGGGAAATTTACAAGAGTTGTTGATTCGAGTCCTTATACTGTCCAGCAGTCCCATAGGGAAGGCCACTCATTAATTTAAAAACTCACTCATCTGGGGACACACACGCGCGTATAAGGATTGGCCATTAGTGCTCTGAATGCCCACGGTGGTTTTAGACTGCGGGAGGGAGAAACTGAGACACATAAAAGAGATGAAATGACTCTAGGGTAACATCTAGAGGAGTTAAGCTCACAAAAAGCACACCAGCCCACCACAGTTTTCAATAGTAATTTTACCCTGACCAAACAACCCTGAAATGGAAAACAAAGCCTTCAAATCAGAAGAAAGGGACACTCTAACACCACAGCTGTGTTTATGTACCTATGGAGCTTATACTTGCACGTACTTAACTGGGAACTAAAGAAAATCTCACCCTGAAAATGGCCAAGATGGGGCTCTTTTGACATTCCAAAACTGGTTTTTGTGTACACAAAGAAAACCAGCTTGATAAAACATCTTTTCAAAATTCTGACCCTAAGTGAACAAAAGTCCTTTTAGGAGAGCTTACAATTATCTCCCTGTGCCTTTGAGATATAAATGTTCTACCACATCCTCTCAGGAAACTCTTATCTAGACCATCTCCAATTCCTGAGACTGAGGAAGAAAAAAAGATAAAATAGGCTTTTTAAAAAACTCAAGTGAGTAAGCTTAACTTATTCCAACTGTTATTATAAACTAGTGAATCAGGTATTGTAATACCTGATTCATGACTAAGTTTTAAAATGAAGGTATGAGATCTCTGATTGTGACTATCTATTTGTCTGTGCGTACATTATAGTTATATGTTTCTACGTTTGGATGGTATTATGAAAATTAATTTGTAAAGGAGCTCTATTTAATTGGCTTAAAGAAAATTAAGCACTCATATATAGTCTCAAGAATATAATAGAAACTAACCCAAATGTTTTTTAAGATTGTGTTATGTAGGATAAATCTTTAGTGAATAAAAAGAAGTTTTAGTTTGTTGGTTTAATTAAATAGGCTATCTTTAGAGTTAACAACATTAAATGTACTTTTATTGTACAAAGGTTTACTAAACATCAAATAAGGTCATGTTATCTTTGTTACAAAATTTGCCAAGAAGAAAAATAACTTGGTATAATGATAGTTTTGTAAGTAAATTAAAATGCAAATGGGGCAAGAGTTTTTAAGTGAACTCTCTTAAACATACCATGTTCTATGGTATGTCTACTTAAAAATAGTTTCTCCAAATATTTTTGGTAATTTAAAACTTTAGAGCTCTGCTAAATTAAATTAAATGATGGAAGTTTATTGAATATCCATATCATTTCCAAGTAAAATACTGAAACACTAATTGCTAAGTAAGTCTTAGTTTACCTACTTTTGTCTTCCTATTAGAGAAAAACTAAAGATGTTTGGGTTTATTGGACACATACCTTGTACTACTTTGAGGAAAGAAATTATGTTGCGAGAAAATGTGTGTTTGCAGAGGTTATGGAATATGTTCATAAGTCTGCTGATCGGGAGATGCTGGTGTGACAGTTTATGATTGCTTGCATCTTGGTTTTCACTAGAGACTGGGGTTTTTAAGGGTTGAGAATTTGGATTAGGTAAATAAAACTACTAAAATTAATAAGGAAGTATCTTTGTATGCAAGGAAATTTTTTAAAAGGGTGGAAGGAATAGAAATGCATTTTGTTAAGGGAAAAGAAAATAATTTTGTCCTAAAGAGAGGTTAAGAGAGAAAGAGAAAGAAAAAGAAAAAGGGAAAGCATAGGACAAAATCTGAAATTAAAAAGGAAGTTGTAGAAGGTTTATGGAAAAGAAACCCCGGCAAAGAGTTTAATGTGTGGTCAGGTCAAGTTAAAATGGTCTTAATTGATTGGAACAATTCTAATATTAAAAGTAAGCTAGTGCAAAACTAGAATTTTATTTTCTCTCTGTTAAGAGGAAAAACTTCTCTTGGACTATTGATCTGTTTTTGATAATAGATTGTAAAATTTTCTTTACCTTTTAAGTGATCTGTTGTAACTTTTTGTGTTTGCCTTTAAAATCTTATTGTCACTTTGGTTAAGTGAATAACTAAGTATTGTTTCTCAGAGACCTATGATCCTATTTGACCAAGTATTTTAAAACCTTTATCTTGGATAAACTTCCTCAAATAAAATTTTAAATGAATTTTTTTGACCTCTAACTAACTGTGAGATGTTTCAGAGGGCCCCTGAAATATCTCAGAGAGATATTAAACTAATGAGGCTTATTCATATATTAAATTACATGAGAAACATTTTAAAATAAATGATGATAAACCTTCTTAGGTTATATTGTATGGGTAAATGTTATTAATATAAATACTCTAGAAATTTTATGATATCCCTAAAATTCAGATATGTCCTAATATAATATTATCATTCATAATCCTAATTATTATCTTGAAATATGTCACAGAAATAACCAACTTTCTTTGTCAGTTATATTTTAATCAGGTTGTTAAGCATGCCATTTAAAGTCTTTTGTCATTTATAGACGATTATTGTTTTATTCTTATGCTTTTGCAAAAATGCTTCATCAAGAAGATTTATATATTTTTAAATTTATTTTTTTAAAATTATTTATTTATTTATTTATTTATTTATTTGCTTACTTGGCCACACCGCATGACTTCCAGGATATTAGTTCCCTGACCAGAGATCTAACCTGGGCCCTGGCAGTGAAAACCCTGGGTCCTAACCACTGGACCACCAGGGAAATTCCCAAGAAGATTTATAGGAACAACTTTTTTTTTTAAACAAGCACAATTTTCTGATAACTTTCAGATCATACTACTGAACTGGGTAAGAAATTAAAGAATGCTATTGAACAAACAGATGGCTTCATAAAACTTAACAGAAGATCAAAATAAACAAAAATTAATTACATAGACTGAATGAATTGATGAATATGGTTATAAATTTTATGACTTTTGTCTAGAATATTACTCAGTTAAAAAAAAACCACGTTGCTTTCCAGATATGAGGAAACCTTTCTCCTTATGCTAATTATGACATACAGCAATTTGGTAAATTATACTTTTGTAAGCAGAATTGAAACATTTATCTTTTCTCTGTACTTGATCCTCCAGAATTAGAAACTCTTAGTGAGTATTCTTATTTTCATGGCAATATAGTTATTTGCATATGTTCAATAAGAATCTGTTCTCCTCGTATGGACACCAAGGGGGGAAAGCGGCGGGGGGATGGGAGTGGTGGTGTCATGAATTGGGCGATTGGGATTGACATGTATACACTGATGTGTATAAAACTGATGACTAATAAGGACCTATTGTATAAAAAAATAAATAAAATAAAATTCAAAAATTAAAAAAAACACAAAAAACTAAGGTACAGGTTTTAATATCACAGTCTAGAAAGGAACTTCAGTAATCATCTAGTTCTATGATCATAATGATCATAACAATCTTGAATAGCAGTCAGTATTATTCTTGACAACCTCTAGGCATTTATATATTATATATGTTCCTTCAGCCAGTTCTTGAGTTTTATCACCTAGTTGGTCAAAGGAGTTCTTTCTTATGTCGAAATGAAATGCCTTCTACTGGCAGATACTATGTTGTAATTCATATTTGTGCTTCTGCAATCTCCTATTGCATTAGGCAACAAGGCAGTGGCCTGTATTGTGTGTTTTTATGGATTGAAACAATGCCTAAATAAATGCTTTAATTTAAAAAAAAAAATAAAATAAATAAAAAATAAAAGTCTCTTATAGGCAAAAAAAAAAAAAAAAGAATCTGTTCTCCTTATAACAGGACATAGTTGGAAACATTGGCTATATTATCATCACTTTGACTGGAATGCCATATTTGAGAACATACATAGAATCAGATATGACCAGACAGCTTTAAAGAACTAAGATGGACTTTATGGAGCCAAAAAAGCCTTTAGAAAAACAACCTGGTACCTTACTTATGGGGTTCCCAGCAACCTTACCAGATGAGTAAGAAAGGTCACTTCCTGACGGGTGCAGGGATCTCAAGATATTCTGGGGAGCTTGAGAAGACAGGACTTCACTCAAATCTATAAGTATTACAGGTGAGTCTGATGACAAGTCCTTAGCATAAATTTCCTGGCCTTGAGAGGCCTTTTAAAGTTCAACCTGAGATTCCTTATGGAAAGTTCCAGCAAAGCAAATTTAAAACAGCTTATATGATCAATTGCTTTTCTTGATATATTTATGTAAATAATCAGGCCGAGTTTATTGAAACCAGACTTATTTTGCCACCATGTTAGCCTTAGTTTGGCTATATTTGGTGGAAATGAGGATCATTTTAGAGAGAAAAATTATGTTTCAGTAATACACCTTTGGGATATTAAGTTCTAGTGCTATTAATTCTCTTTAAGTTTTCATATATATACCTCCTAAGACTCAGTTCCTAGATGGCTCCTTGTTGCTATGTTACATTATTGCAAAATTTAACTGAATTATTGAAAGGACATTTTAGGCTTGTTTCTGAAGTTTATCACTATAATCTCTCTTTGGATGAAGATCAAATGCCCCAAGAACTACAACCAGGAAAATATATACTGAAAAAGATATCTTAAAGGACACTCTCCAGGCTAGGTGGAAAGGCCTTTATAAGATACTTTTAACTAGCTCATACACAACAAAATTAAAGGGAATTGACTCTTGGATTCATATTTCCTACTTAAAAAGGGCCTTGCACTGGACTGGTCTACGGAGAGGATTGTTAGCCTCAAACTCACCTTAAAGCAATGCTCAAACAGAGAAGAAGGATCTCCACAGCAGGACAAGAAAAAGGTGATATCAGAAGTAGATAGTTATCCCAAGATGCTGGACCAGACCAGTATGTTTATTTATAGTGTTTTCTTGATTTCTTGGACTTTTACATATGAATTATGACCTTATTAATGCTATTAGCTATATTACTTGTATTCTGCTTATTTTCTTATATTACCCAATATGCAACTGAGTCTTTGCCAAAAATAATGATGGCTAAGTGACTTGAAATGATTAACCAGCTATATAATTCCATTTAAGATTAAGATGGACTGTAATAGTATAAACTCTAGATATGGAAATAAACAACAAGGGTGAATTTTTCCTGGATCATAACAGACTAGTAAGACAGGTGGTCCAGAGACCTTTATAGCTACCGTTAGACTGGCTCAGTTTGGTCATAACACACTGAGTGGTCTATCAACGAAATCCTTGCTTGACCTAAAAGTGAACCTTCCTAGTGCAGTGGGACAAATTGGTCATGAAATGCCTCCCAAACTTTGGTTGAATTTATGACCAAAAGGGGGGAATTGCAAACAAAAGAACAGGAATGAGCATTTCTCTCTCTATCCAAGTCTACAAAGATTAACCCACTGCAGTTGCTGACCCACAGTGCTTTTGGTGTTTCAGACAAAGATTAAGGTGATAACAGGATGGGATGAAGCACCCTGTGCTTCAGACAGAGGAAATTAAAGACAATAACAGGATGCTCTGTGCTTTGTACAAACAAGCCCTTGAATAGTTGGATGCATTTCAGGAAGAATTTTAATGAGCCCCATTTCTTGCATCTTCCCATACATAGAAAAGTACTATAATCGTCAACATGAGATGTCTGTTTTCAGAGACTAGCAGTAATCTTTTACCAAGATGTTTACTGACTGTGTGTATTCCATAAGAAAAATCACATATAGGGCTTCCCTGGTGGCGCAGTGGTTGAGAATCTGCCTGCCAATGCAGGGGACGCGGGTTCGAGCCCTGGTCTGGGAAGATCCCACATGCCGCGGAGCAACTCGGCCCGTGAGCCACAATTACTGAGCCTGCACGTCTGGAGCCTGTGCGCGGCAACGAGAGGCCGCGATAGTGAGAGGCCCGCGCACCGCGATGAAGAGTGGCCCCCGCACCGTGATGAAGAGTGGCCCCTGCTTACCACAACTAGAGAAAGCCCTCGCACAGAAACGAAGACCCAACACAGCCATACATACATACATAAATAAAAAAAAAGAATGTAAGCAGACAAGAATATCATTTAAAAAAAAAAAAAAAAAAGACTCAGTGCTTCCGCTGCATGGGGCACGGGTTCCATCCCTGGTAGGGGGACTAAGATCCCGCATGCTGTGAGTGTGACCAAAAAGAAAAAGAAAAATCACATATAAACTAGCCTCCCCAGGACCTCTCTGGAACAGTATCTGAGAGCTATCTGAGAGGCTGTCTCCTAGGCTACCATCCTCAGTAAGACCCTGAATAAAACTTAACTCACAACTCTCATGTTGTCCGTTTGTCTCTCAGTCAACCAACATCTACTCTGGAGTATGATGCAGTCGTTAAATAGAATGATGTAGGCCTACATGGACCGACAAGAAGAGAAATACTGTTAAACAAGAAAAAGAAAACTATGCATGAATGGTTCTGTTGTTTAAAAATTTTTAAATGATATTTAAAATGATAAATACTTATACAAATATGTTTGCGTTTGCATAGAAAAGGGTCTGGAAATTGCATCCTGCCTGGCTGGCAGTGATGAGCCCAGAGGCTGGGGAAGGAGGGGCTCCTGATTGGTGTGTTGTTTGAAGCCCTCAGGCTGCTGTGAGGCTTGACTGAGTGAACCCGGGTGAAGCACCAATCACAGAGCCCATTATTTTTGCAAAAGACAGGTTCTTTTTGAGGTTGAGGGTGAAGCTAAGTGCTGCACATTATTAAGCCACACTCTTCAATTCATTGACCTCGAGTGCTAACACATCATCTTGAAGGGCTTACTGTAAATCACTTCTCCCCAGCTGCGAGAGCCCCGGGTCTGGGAATGGAGGGTGTGAGACACAGAGGACTGAGTCCCACTTGGTGCAGCTCTGAGCCCTGGTATGACAAAGTTGATTCATGCCGACATTGGAACCTCACTTTCACTGGGAAAACCCCCAGAGGGTGGGAAATTAAGATGCTGCAGGCCTCCCAGCCCTGTCACCTTCAGTGGGGCATGTAATTAATGTGTAAGCTGTTCAACCATGTTGTATTAATTGTGTCTCTAACCAGTGCCCAATGTGACAAGATTAGCAGAGAGCACAGTTATTCGTCAGTGAGTTGTCACAGTTTAATTGTCCTTTAAATGCTTCAGAATACAGCAGAGGTTGAAGAAGGCAGGGACAGATTACCTTTGCTTACCTGAGAACCAGCCCATGGAGGCACTGAGAAAACTAAGTGCAGTTTCCAAATAGTGAATCTCAAATGAGGGTGTATCAGCATGCATTGCTCTTCCCATCTTTGCCATGTCCTTCCTCTCACCCCTGACATCTATCTATTAATAATCATGGTAGCTACCATCAGTTGAGGGCTAACCATAGGCCAGTTTAGAAACAGCATCTCCTTTGAATTTTGGAATAACCCTGAGCCTTGGTTATTGTGTTATGCCCATTTTACAGATGATGAAACTGAAGTTTAGAAAAGTTAGGTAACTAGTCCAAGATCCTGTGGCAGATAACCAGAAAAACTGGGAATAAAACTCAGTCCAAAACTGTGTGTGTATATGTGTATGTATGTATGTGTGTGTGGGATTTGCTGAAATATTCTCCCATGTGTAAAATCCTCTCCATCTTCTAGGACCTAGTTTAAGTGTGACTCTCAGAAATGTCAGACCTCTTCAGAGAAGTTGTCCCCAATATCTGCATCCTACAGAAATTAACTATTGTCTAATATCCCACAGGTTAGTGGAATTCACTCTTGCACCTCCCTTTCATCAGTTTGCTCACACACAGGTCCAAGGTAGCCATCAGGTTGTTCAGGGACAGAAAACTCTGTGTTGTGCCCTGGAACTGGCAAGCCCAGCTGGAGACCTGTCCCCGCTTCCCCCAAGCTCTCTCTGATGTATGCTCCCTTCACAGCCAGCCAGCCAGCCAGGGAACTTGTCTCCTTACCAGTACTAGGGGTTTACCCTGGATTTCTTTATTTGAAGCAAAATCTTCTTCCTGGAATCTTTTGCTTGCTCTTCTTTGCCCAAGCCTGGGGTCACTGCTTCTGGAAATGGATCTCTAATCTGTTTTCTTGAACTAAAGAAACTGGTAACTTCTAGCTAAATTTTCTTTTTTAAAAAATTTTTTATTGGAGTAGAGTTGCTTTACAATGTTGTGTTAGTTTCTGCTGTACAGCAAAGTGAATCAGCTATACATATACATATATCCCCTCTTTTTTGGATTTCCTTCCCATGTAGGTCACCACAGAGCGCTGAGTAGAGTTCCCTGTGCTATACAGTAGGTTCTTATTAGTTATCTGTTTTATGCATAGTAGTATATATATGTCAATCCCAATCTCCCAGTTTATCCCACCCCTCCTTTCTCACCTTGGTATCCATACATTTGTTCTGTATGTCTGTGTCTCTATTTCTGCTTTGCAAATAGATTCATCTGTACCATTTTTCTAGATTCCGTGTATATGCATTAATATATGATATTTGTTTTTCTCTTTCTGACTTATTTCACTCTGTATGACAGTCTCTAGGTCCATCCTCCAGCTAAATTTTTTGAAATAAAAAACTCTGCACTTTCCATTCTTGGGTAAATGGATTAGGGAGCCATTGTGATTCCCTCTCAATCCTACTGGAAGAGAGGTATTAGGATAAAACTGACCCACTTGTTGATTACAGTGGCAAAAATAAGCGGAAACAGCTTACCTGGTCATATTGTATTGAAACCAACCCCTCACTCCTCCCTGTATACATGAATTATACCATATGACCTTTGCAGTTCTCCCCAACTAAACAGAGTCTATTTCTCCACCACTTGACTCTGAATTTAACCGGTTGACGTCTTTTGGTTTGTTGCAAGCAGAGGCATGAAAAGCACTTGTGTAATTGGACTTTCCTATTCTGGTGCTGCTGCCTCCACCCTGAAAACAGGCCTGGGACCGGGCACCCGAAGGACGAGGGGCTTGGGGAGCAGAGTGTCCATGGTCGCCCTAGCCAGGTCATCCTAAATCACCTGACAGCCAGTCCTGGACCCTGGACATGGGGCTGAGCCACCTAGCTATTCCAGACACGGGAGAAATAAATGCTTCCCTTATCCACCAGAATGGTATTAAACCTTTTCCAAATAAAATCTGAAAAAAAAAACCCCGATATTACAAAAAACAGCATCTGTTTTAATTTTCAAGCATTTGATTTCTTTTAATTTATTCATCTTCTCAAATCGTATTGATTTGGTAAAAATGAAGCCTGTTCATTATAAAGAATGGAAATAATACAGAAAAAGAAAGTTTTAAAACGACCTCAGATCCAACTGCTCTGCAACAGACATCTCAGCCTCAGGTGGCCCTCACCTCAGACATCTCTGTACCCATATCAACCATAAAAGGTGCAAGTATAGATAAACAAAGAAAGACTTTTCGATAAAAATGGGATTAGTGACACCTACTATTTTCAATATAAAAGTATTTTATTAAATTTTACTTTAATTTAAAAGAAGAAAATGGGGTGGTATTTAAATGAAGGAAACTGCCGATCTTCAAATAAATGTTGCCTTGGCACAAAAGATATTATTTTGTAAAAGTGCCCTCTAAGATCAAGAACAAGGATGTGAAAAACATTAAGAGGTTGGCTTCTTTATGTTTTTAATTTCATGTTTCAATTTCAGAAAATTTTAGTTATGCTCTATTATAAAAGATGAGGAAATCAGCATCCTTATACTTTCACATTTCTTGTGATTTTTGTTGGTGATATTTGCAAGGTTAGTAGCATTTGTACTCTATTATGTAACAATTATTCCCACCATTGTTTAGCCTTTTTCTGTATTTGAGTGGATTTGATACTTTGGAGTCCTTTTCCTAATAGCTTTCCCTCTCCTGGCTGAGTTTCTATTTGGTTTATTTGCTTGCTGAGCTGGATTTTATCATTGAGCAGTTCCAAGGTCTCATAGATGCAGGATTCTTAAATTCTTGCCGGTCCAGAATCGTCTGTGGCCTTTATAATCAAAAGGAAACTTGGGTGGATAAACAATGTTTCCTTTCCCTCAGAATTCTTCAGTCCATACTCCATGTCCTTTGTTTTGTTTTTGATTTTTTTGTTTTTCCTGGTTGTTAAAAATTGTGTGGTAAGGTATACATAATATAAAATGTACTTTTTAACTGTTTGTCCTCTGATTTTAAGTGTTGCCCAGGTCTACCTGTCCTTTCTCTGTTCATGTTAGTGGGCTGACTTTTTGTTTTAATGTCTCATGAAAAGAGCCTACTTTTTGGTAGGTTTACCTGTGACTACGATTCCTGGAAGCCAGCTTGGCTGGGTATAATAATGTTGGGTAATGTGTTTTGCTCTCAGAATTTTCTCTCCATGCCGTTTTCTTTTTTAACTCTGGATGCTGCTGTGGGGCAGCCTGAGACCTGTCTGCATGGTCTGGTTCATCCCTGGCCAGCTCTATCCCTTGCTTTCTATGCCTGAATGTGTGAAGTAAGCCTTTGTCCTTAGTATTTATTAACTTAACCAGGAACTATTTCAGTGGCATTCATTCTGCATTAAATTTTCCTGGAGCATAGAGTTTACCTTTTAGATTGGTTTCAGTCATGTTCCCTTGTTCATGAAAATTTTCTTCTTTACATATTTAAAAAGACATTCTATCCCCTTTTGTGAGGTTTCCAGTTCAGGGACGCCAATTAGTCATATCTGGCTCTCCCTTGCCTGTCCTTCATTTCTATTGTTTTTTCCATGATTGTTTTAATCTCTAGGTCTTTTCTTGGGCTTCCATAGCTGTCACCTCAAACCTGTCTTCTTCTATGTCAGTAACTGATTACCTATCTTGTTCCTTGCTGTTTTTGTTAATTTACTAGTTCTGTTAATAATGTTCTTTGGTGCTAAATTAAAAAAGAAAAAAAAACTTCTCTTTTAAACCTATTCTTTGCATTTTAATCTCATCTTTTAACTCATTCATATTTTTGTATAGTTTTTCTCTGATGTGAAGGACTCATGGAAATATTTTTTGCCTTCAGGTTATATTTTCACTCAGACTGCTTTCTTCATCAGTCTTTTGCAGGCTGTGTGCTATCTTCTTTCCATAATTTCCCCTGAAACATGTTCATCTAGTTACTCTGTCATTTCTGTCTGCCTTGTCCTTAACCTACATTTGCTCTAATATCATTAGTCAAATTTTCCTTGACAGCTATTCTACCTTCTCTGATATTATTGTCTTCCTTGCAGAGTCTCAGTTCCAGGGCTGAATTGTGTTTTATACACTTTTTCACCCTATTCCCATGGTGGAATATTCTTGGAATATTCAGTGGGGAGCCCTCAGTGACAGGGAACCCTGGAGTGCTTCCCTCTCTCTGAGAGCCAGAAAGAAGCCAGGTGAACCCCTTTCCTTTCCCTTCCCTCCCCTCCCCTCCCCTCCTCTCCCCTTCCCTTCCCTTCCCTAGGGTTGATCTTTATACTTTCCATCTTGGTCTACTTACCCCATAATCACCTTCTCTCCAAATGTGGGGGCTTTGAATTCTTGAAACTTTCTTTAACTTCTTTGTCCAGTGTTCCTCTGGCTGTGGGGCAGAGTGCCTTGCTGAGCATTTTAACTCTAAATTTTAACTTGGCTTTCCTTTTTCAAGCTGTGGAATGAAGTACTCTTTCCCTTGTTTGTAAGCAGTTGGTGAGGATTTTGCTAACTTTTGCCCTTCTGTTGGAAGGAAGAAGATCTGTGGTGTGGCTTCACTCTCCCATCCTTATCCCATTTATTTGACATCAAAGCCTGCAGCAGTCAGAACTGGGCCACACACAGGGTATATTTGGAAGCACCTGACATCCTTCCAGGACTGCATCCTCCTGCATTAACATATCAATTGGATCCATGCTCCCCACACCGGTGAGGATCTGGGTTTTTTTTTCCTGCAAGATCAGAGACCCAGCGTCTTCATTTTGCACTATATAAAACTGCAGTTAGGAAATTAAATCCCACATGAGGAGGAAAGACGTTAAGATCTCTTCTGATCACATGAGAATGCAGCAGACGTTCAGCATGAGAGCAAACTGGGAGGAGGAGGCTGGGCTCAAGCCTCATTCAGCACAGATCCGAAGAGGCAGCAGCCACAGGTCTGGGCCGGAGGGGAGATGGGTTGTCAGGCCCCAAACAGAACCCAAGTCCTGTGTGGGTGAGTGGTGAAGGGTACCATCTGCTTATAAAGTCTACTTTTTGTGATCAGTACAAGTTGCTAAATTTAAGAAAAGTGACTGCAGCAGTGAAGCAGAAATTCACTGTAAGTATTAATAGGCAGTGGTTGTTGTTACTATCTTGTTCTCCTTTATACTAACACTCTGCCCCTCCCCTTCTCCCAAAAGTGTGCCTAGAAATGTACGGGGTGCTGCAGAACATCCCAGGGCAGCATTCAGGCCCCACGTCTGGTCTGAACTTTACCTGTACACAGGGCAAGTCCTAAAAGACTCAGAGACCTACCTGAAACAGGAAGCAA
This sequence comes from Balaenoptera physalus, assembly GCF_965194825.1. Classification (NCBI taxonomy): domain Eukaryota; kingdom Metazoa; phylum Chordata; class Mammalia; order Artiodactyla; family Balaenopteridae; genus Balaenoptera; species Balaenoptera physalus. The sequence goes on along the minus strand of NC_138885.1, from coordinate 6,369,927 downwards.
GTAATAGCAACGTCAACAATGGCACCACGATAACCCCCCTCAATGAGCGACTGTCCAGCAGGAGTCAGGAAACATGTTATGTGTTTTACAGTCTCGTTTCATATAAGTCTACCCCGTGATACAGACAGAACATGGAAGGAAAAAAAGGCTACATATACAAAATCACACAACTAGAAAATGCCAGACTTAGAATTTTTTCCAAAGTATTTGGCTGAAACACAAATATATTGACCTTTCATTCTTTTCATTTGACCTTCAAAAGATAGGAAAGGGACCAAGAACCTTTTGAGAGGACCCAAATCTACCCCCGCTACTGGATAAATATAGAATCCCCAAAACCCTCTAAGAGTGAATAAATGGACAAAATCACTGGTTAGAAAAAACGCCACCATTCAAAATATGTTTCAATTTGAAGAGTTAAAGAAAATGTTCCAGGATGCCAAGGCATTATCTCCTCCCCCAAGCAAACAAAAAGTAGGAGAACATGCCAGAAATCTCAAGTTGAGAGACTACTGCACTCTGAAAATGCAACTGTTTTCAGATGAAAAATACAATGAACTTATTTGAAAATACACTGTAGACAGTGAATGATAGATTAGATATGGAAAACAACACCAGACCCGTGAATTAGAAGACAAATTACTAAAATTCTCCCAAAACTAAGGGAGAAGACGATGATGATGCAGATGAAGAGATAGGATAGAGTCCCATGGGGTACCCTCAGGACATTCAGACTGTGTTAACAAAGAACTAATGAAACATTTTCCCTGAACTGAATAAAGACATCAATGCTGAGATCAAACTACATCACCAAGGGCCAAACAAAATCAACTGAAAGAGATCCACACAGAGGTATAATTTAATGCAATAGATCAAGCTGGGGAAAGAGTGCCTACAAAGGGAAGACACAGTGGTGATATTAAAATGCACCGAGGTGGTTCTTGATGCCTGCTTGGGAAGTGTTTGCATCCATCAAAATCATGCAGCACACTTGCTAAATACTTAGGGCTTTGCCCCAGACTTACTGAAGCAGATTTGCCAAGGGTTGGGTGCAGGAATCTCCATTCTTCACAAGCTCTCCTGGAAATTCTGAGATTCACCTGGGCTTGGAAACCATAGCTGGCTGGATGCCAAGAGACAGGGGGCACACAAACTTGTCACTTACCAATCAGTATCCACTAACCAAAGGCTTCTTATACAATAACAAAAAACAGTTAAGAAATAAAGTGGGAAACAGTGTCCATTCAGGAAAAAAATAAATCCCAGGAATGATGTCAACCTGAAATGTGCAAAACCTGTGTGATCAAACTGTAATAGAGAAGAACAAAAGTGACTCCATATTAGATCTGTTCCTTTTGCTTTAACCTTTGTGTTTTATTTCCTGTGCTTAGTCATGCTGGCTCTGCACCTTTTATAAAAGAATGTTGCCTACAGCCTGAAATATACAGGAGAGCCCATTCTCAAGGCTCTGACCTTTAAGAGTCCATTCATATAAAGGTAAAAAGTTGCAGAACAGAGGATAACATTTGTCTTGTTGGAGGTTTACAGGAACATCGAGACCTGACCTGCAGGGACAGCTGCAAGAACAAAGGATTCCAACACCAAGAAGTTTGCAACAACTAACCACAACCCTCCCTCACCCGGCCTTTAAAAGAGCTTTGCTGAAACCCTTCAGGGAGTTCAGGGTTTTTTTTTTTTGGCACGAGCCACCCCTTTCCTTGCATGGCCCTGCAATAAACCTTTCTCTGCTCCAAACTCTGATGTTTCTGTTTGTTTGGCACGCAAAATACTTGCGTTCGGTAACAAAACCAGAGGTGCATAAATGACTGCTAACAGCAGCCCAGAGTGAGATTCTGGTTGGCAAAACTTAAACTTGTTTTTCAGATGGGATAGAAGAATTAACCATGTTAATATGTAAATATCTTGTCCAGACATGTAAGCATTCATGCCTAAAGCGTTACTAATCCCTTGTGTGTCAGCAAGAGGAAGTTTGGCAAGAGGAACAAGGGACAGATGTATTTCAAGCCTGAGGTAGGAGGAAGCTCTGAGTCCCTGACTGGGGTCATGGGGACCAATGGGCCAAGCACAGGACAGAAAGGTCACGTCCTAAATTTCAGTCCTTACTCTCTAATAATCAGGTGTGAGATCTTTTGGGAAAAACTTGGCTATCTCTCCCTTGTTGTTGGGCTTTTTTTAAAGTGGATTATTTTTCTAATTACATAGTCCATACACTCAAACTAAAAACAAACAAATACTCTTGAAAAACACAAAACATCACCATATGCCCACCAGTCCTATTTAATGTTGTGTGTGTTTCCTTGGTCACTTCTAGAGCCACGGGTGTGTGGAACCTGCAGAGATGGTGTTTGACAGCTGTCCTTTACACTTTGCATTGGTCTGTGAACCTCTCCATGTCAACAGCCTTCTGCTGCAACAAGGATTGTATTGGCCGCATTCATGGTTGCTTTGTCATTTATCTGCTTTCTTAGTTTTGGATATTTAGACTGTTTTCATTTTTTTAGTATCAAAAATAACTCGCAATGAATGTTTTTGAGCTTTGAAAGTTGCCACTTTTCTAATTTTTTCTTTTTATGGGAAGTACCTAGGAGCTGAATTGCTAAGTCACAGCATAAGCTCATCTTTAATAATATAATAATAAATATGTGCTACACAACTACAAGAATGGATGGGCAGGCCTTCTCACCTCTTCTTGCCTTGGCTTCTTCGTTTGTAGAGTGAGGGTCCATGACCGGAACCTCCCCTTCAGAACTTCTTGATCACAGTCACTCATTCAGTCAACAGGTGGCAACACTGTGGTCCTTATTGGCCGAGGTCCTGTATCCCTAGAGTTGATGCTCAGGACTGCTGACCAGAAGGAAGGCCCACTCTGATGGGAAGAGGGACAAGGAGAGAGACAAACTCTTGTGCTAGGGAGGGGGTCCTAGCGCTTTGGGAGGCTACAAACTGCTTCTACTCTGAGTGAGCCTTGAAGGTGAGGACGCTCTCTGAGAGTACACCTGTCCCAACAGGAGGCATGCTCCAGCTGAAGGGGTCAGGCAGGATGCTCAAGGCCAACCTGGTCCAGACCCTGGGGGACGTTGGGTGGAGGAGGGGGAAAGGAATCGTTGTCAGGTCTCCCCATGAGTGAATCCTAAACAACTTGCCGGCCCCTCCAAGTCTCCCCAGACCACCCGACGACTGTGCTGAGGGCCACTAGAACTGCCTTGTCGCAGGGCCTGTGCACCCCTCTCTCCAGGACCTCAAAACTCATGGTCAAATCCCTCTGGAAAGGTGTGGGAGCGTGGCTCTCTCCTGCCGCCCCATAGCTTCCTCCTGCTTCCCTGACCCAAGCCCTCACTCTTATGTTGCCAGTCAACCTCTCAAGCCTGGGCCAACCCGGGGTTAGGGTTGGGGTTGGGGTTAGAGTGAGGGCAGCAGAGCTCCTCTGTAAATCAACAGAGGGAAGGGGACGCTGCCTCAGGGGGCTTTGAGGTGAGGCAGATCCCCAGTGTCCCTGAATCCCCATGTCTCAGGGCAGAGCTTCTCTGGAGGTGTGGCCATCAGTGGACCCCGTTAGGGAGACGCTTAGCAGAGCCTGGAGAGCAGAGGATGAGGCAGGCACTTCCCAAGTGTGCAGGGACCCAGGAGAGGGGAGGACGCCAGGTTATTCAGGTAAATGGAGGAAAAGAGCACCATGTGGAGTCTGTGAAAATGAATAAAGAAACCCTCATTTAAAGTGGAGTGGGGAAGCCCTGAAGCGGGGAGGTCTCACACAGGCATCAGCGGCAGATCACAGACCCCATCGGGAAGAAAGGTTTCCCCCTGACCCAGAAACAGCAAGCGGCCCACCACCTCCGCAGTTCCCTCCTTTCCTCTATAAAGCAAGCCCCTCTCCTCTGCTCTCTGGACTTGCCTATCGTTCACCATAGTTTCCTTGTCCTGAACTGCAATTCTCTGCTATTCCTGAATAAACTCATTTTGCTGGTAAAATTACTGGCCCTTTTTTTTTTTTTTTAAGGTCAACAAGTCTAAGGTGGGAACTGTGTGGAAAGGGTTCAGTGAAAGGCAAGAGAAAGAGGGGACAGTGGGCTTGAACCAGACTGGAAAGGAGGGACATGGCAGGACACAGGGAGGGGAGAGGATACACAGTGTGTTCCCTGGGTCCCCACCCCACCCAGGGCAGGGAAGGGCTGACAAGGGGGAAGAGGCCACAGGGCCGGTGAGGGGGTCTCCAGAAATCAGTGCTGACCATAGCACAGGGCCTCCTGAGGTCCTGCCCAGTGGGTCAGCTGTTGGGAGGGTGAGTAGGATGGCAGGACAGACTGGATTCTGGGAGTTTCCCTTTCAAATATTGACAGACCCAGACAGGAAGAAGTCACACCTCAGCCTGGGACATTCCATACCTTCTTCTCCAACCAGGATCTCCCAGGCATGACAAGTGCACAGCTTTCTCCTTGGCCTTCGAAATCACCTGGTGACCTACTAAAACACAAAGATGTCTTCCTCTAGAAGATGTTCAAATACAGTCCAAGAGTTTCTATCCAGTTCCCATGGGCCTCAGACTCTCCAGAGCCCCTGGCTTCCACAGCCTGTCTGTGCTCCATGGTTTGATAATACAGGGTCTCTCCCCTGACCCACTTCAGGTCCTAGAGGCCTCCCACATCTAAGACAGTCACTTTGCAAATATGCTCAGTCCTGGAAGATGAGACATCTTTTCTCCATAGGAGCTTTTAGCAAGGGATCCAAGACAGCATTCCTCCCATCTGCCACAGGATTCCTCAGGCAGGCAGCAGCGAAGCCACCAAACGTACCAGGAGAAATGCTCTAGTGAAGGGACTTTTCAAGTGCTTTGTCATAAGTTCAGAACGATAGTACTCCAGCACCAAGGAGAGAAATATGGCAACCTAAAATCCCCTGTTGCTCCCTGTATTTCCACTCTTACTGTGGCAGAGGCAGAGCAATGAACCTGACACAAAGGAGTTAAACCAGGCACACCTGCACACCCCACACCCCTGTGTCAGTTCACTGGCACCTGAACAAGTGTCAACAGCTTCACCCGTGCCAACTTTTCCCTGTCTTTTCCCAAGACATGGAATGCAGACATTCACAGGCACAGCTGATTCTCAGTTGCTGTGATAGACTGTTTCTCTGTGAGGGGGCAGGTGGCTCAGCCCACTCGTGCTGCAGGAAAATGCTCTCCACTAATGAGCCTGCTAAGATGGAAGCATTGATTTATGCACGCGTGCATGTCAGAGGGGCTCATGCAGTCAAGGTCCTGCCACTCCACGCAAGCCCTTGGTCTGCCAGCCCCTTGAGGCTCTGGGGGGGCAGTGAGCCCTTCCTCTGCTCCCCCTAGACCCAGCCTCTCCTCTCTGAAAATACACATGCACGAGCCTTTGTTCCTGCTCCATCAGCAGCCTTAGTCATTTATTCATTCATTCATTCACTCACTCAACAAATACTAACTGCAAGTCAAAAACTTCAGCCAAGGTTCTACACACTGGGGATGCAGTAGAGAGAGAAACAGACAAAAATCTCTGCCTTCTCTTCTACTGCGGAAACACAGATGATACAGATCAGTAAGTGAGAAGTATGTTGTTTTTTTTATCATGGTAAGTCCAAAGGAGAAAATCTACCAGAGAAATGGAAAAGTGACATTTTCATCCTCTTGCCTTCCTTATCTGTCTCCAAACCGAACCCATCCTTCAGGCTAGGCCACCCCCATCCTCACCCCACAGCTTTCCTGAGTGCTTTCCTAACCCTAAACCTAACCCGAACCCAAACCCTAACCCTAACCCTAACCCTAACCCTAATCCTAACCCTAACCCTAACCCTAACCCTAACCCTAACCCTAACCCTCTGAAGACTCTTTCTGAACTTGTTGTTCAGGGTTTCACATGTACCCAGTTAGGTCAGAAGATCTCACCCTCTCAAGGACTGCAGCCTGCGTTGGTCAGGCACACCCACAAAGGCTCAAACGGTGCTGTGCCCAGTGGACTCAGGGGAGGCTCACGGATGACTGTGTGAAAACCAGTGTGGACCTGTGTACAGGTCCTGGGGGTCTTGCCTATGGGGGATGCTTGGGTGCTCCGTGCCATGCACGGAGGAGCCTAGAACGAAGTACATGGAGAGAGCTAGCATGTTAGGCAATGCCCTTGGACACGCCTTCTGATTTCATCTTCCCTTGCCCCGCTGAAACAGGGACTATCCACGGTATCAGAAACTCGGAGAGGTTTAGATGGATGAGCCCATGGTAACAGAACTATTGAGTAGAAGATCTGAGAGTTGAAGGCCAGCATGTCTGAACTCATTCTTTGAGGTTAGAAAAATGAAGTTAGTCAGCCCTGAAACCAAATTACCTATCTGACGATTTTGTCTAGATCCAGCTCTGTTCTAGTAGAACCTGAGCAAATTTAATATACTAAAACCAGTAACAATCACTGCATGATTTATAATAGAGCTAATAACTGAACAACAACAACATCAAAAAAGAGGCAGAAAAAGGGGCAAGAGGGATCATGCTGAAGGTGGTTGGGTATATTGAGATTTGACATTGAGCTCCAGTTATGCTGAAATGGAGAGCTGGGAGGAGGAATGGCAATTAGATGTATTCTTTCTCACTCCCTGGGGTAGAATTGGGCCCATTAATGACACTTAAGAAGACATTCTTTTTGGACCTCTGCTACAGGATGGAGTGACTGTCAGGAGGCTGGGCAGCTCCATGTGTTGAATGCAGAGAGAGAAAGGAGAGCTTTCCAATTTACACTGTGGGGTGTGGTGAGAACTCAGTGCGTAAAAGCTACAATCTTCCTGAAACAAATTTTGATGATACATGTGAAGAGCTTTAAAAACCTCCCATCTTTTGGTTCAGCAATTACTTTAGCAGGAATTTATCCTTAAACTAATTAATAACCTGGACAAATATAACATAAAAGTGCTTCTTGACACAACGTGTAGAATAGGGAAAAGTGGAAATAAACTAACTTTCCAATGTCCAGGGGATGGTGAGACACAACACAAGAAACATATTATGAAGACGTGGAAATTATGTGTATAAAGAGTTTGTAATCATGGGGAAATCCTTACAATATAATGTGATGTGAAAAGAAGAGCAGAAAACATAATTTGATCACCCCCTCAGTGAAGCCTTCCCTGACCACCCAGACTAGGAATTGTCCTCTACACTTCTGCCTATTAGGACCCATCACAATTTTAATTCTATTTAATTAATTATGTGCACAATCATGTTTCTAAAGTCTTTTTTGCATTAGGATGAAAGCCTCAGGAGGATAGTTCAAGTCTGCTGTATTTGGTCATTAATCCTCAGAGCCAAGAACAGTGCCGGGCACATGGCAGCCACTCAATAAGTACATACTGAATCACATGGAATCATGTAATATGGGACACTTTGCACCTGGTTTCTCTCACTTACTATATTTTCATGGTTCCTTCATGTTATAGTGGATATTAATATTTCACTTCTTATTACTGAATAGTATTCCATTGTATGGATATACCACATTTTGTTTATCCATTCACCAGTTGATGGAAATTTAGGTTGTTTCTACTTTTTGGCTATTATGAATAATGCTTTTATGAACATTTGTGTACAAGTTTTGTATGGACATATGTTTTCATTTCTCTTGAACATATGTCTAGGAGTAAAATTGCTGAGTTAAAAGGTCGCTCGATGTTTAACAATTTCAGGAATTGCCAAAACTGTTTTCCAAAGTGGCTTCACCATTTTACATTCCCACCATCACTGTGTGAAGGTTCCAATTGCTTTGCATCCTCATCAACACTTGCTATTGTCAGTCTTCTTAATTTTAGCCACCTAGTGGGTATGAAGTGATATCTCAGTGTGGTTTTGATTTGCATATGCATAATAAATAATGATGTTTAACAATTTTCATGTGATTTTTGGTCATTTGTGTATCTTTTTTAGGTAAATATTCACTTAAATAGTTTTCCTATTTTTAGTTGGATTATTTATCCTTCCATTGTTGAGTTGTAAGAATTCTGTACATATTCTGCTTACAAGTTCCTTATCAGATTCATGATTTGCAAATATTTTCTATCATTCTATGGGTTGCCCTTTTCTTTTTCGTTCTTTGAAGCTCAAAAATTTAAAATTTTTGTGAAGTCCAATGTATTTATATTTCCTTTTTTGCTGTGCTGTTGGTGTTGCATCGCCTAGTCTAAGGTAAACAATATTTACTCCTGTGTTTTCTTTTAAAAAGTTGTATAGTTTTAGCTCTTACCTTTTAGGTCTGTGATCCAGTTTATTGAGGTATAGTTGATTTACAATACTATATAAGTTTCAAGTGTACAACATATTGATTCACAATTTTTAAAAGTTATACTTATTATTATATATTATATAATTATAATTATTATAAAATATTGGCTATGTTCCCTGTGCTGTACAGTATGTCCTTGTAGCTTATTTATTTTATACATAGTAGTTTGTACCTTTTCATCCCCACCTCTAGCTTGCCCCTCCCCCTTCCCTTTCCCTGCTGGTAACCACTAGTTTTTTCTCTATATCTGTGAGTCTGTTCCTTTTTTGTTGTATTCACTAGTTTGTTTTATTTTTTAGATTCCACATATAAGTGATATCATACAGTACTTGTCTTTCTCTCTCTGCTTATTTCACTAAGCATAATACCCTCCAAGTCCATCCAAGTTGTTGAAAATGGCAAAATTTCATTTTTTTTTTATGGCTGAGTAAGAGTCTATTGTATATGTACGCCACATGTTCTTTATGCATTCATGTATTGGTGGGCAGTTAGGTTGCTTCCATATCTTAGCTATTATAAAGAGTGCTGCTATAAACATTGGGGTGTATGTATCTTTTCAAATTAGTGGCTTTTTGTTTTGATATCTACCCGGGAGTGGAATCACTGGATCATATGGTAGTTTTATTTTTAGTTTTTTGAGAAATCTCCACACTGCTTTCCATGGTGGCTGCACCAATTTACATTTCCACCAGCAGTGTACAAGTGTCCCCTTTTCTCCACATCATCGCCAACATTTGTTATTTGTGATCTTCTTATCATGACCATTTTGACAGGTGTAAGGTGATATTTCATTGTGGTTTTGATTTGTATTTCTCTGATGATTAATGATGTTGAACATCTTTTCATGTGCCTGTAGGCCACCTGTATGTCTTCTTTGGAAAAATGTCTATTCAAGTCTTCTGCCCATTTTTAAAATTGAGTTGTTGTACCCATTTTTTAAATCAGGTTATTTGTTTTTTTGATGATGAGTTGTGTGAGTCATATCATTTGCATATACTTTCTCCCATTCAGTAAGTTGTCTTTTCATTTTGTCAATGGTTTCCTCTGCTGTGCAAACGCTTTTAAGTTTAATTAGATCTCATTTGTTTATTTTTGCTTTTTTTCCCTTTGCCTTAGGACACAGATCCAAAAAATATATTGCTACAGTTTATGTCAAAGAGTGTTCTGCCTTTGTTTACTTCTAGGAGTTTTATAGTTTCAGGTCTTACATTTAGGTCTTTAATCCATTTTGAGTTTATTTTTGTATATGTGTGAGGCAGTGTTCTCATCTCATTGTTGTACATGTATCTGTTCAGTTTTTCCAGCACCACTTATTGAAGGACTGTATTTACTCCCTTGTATATTCTTGCCTCTTTTGTTGTAGATTAATTGACCATAAGTTTGTGGGTTTATTTCTCATCAGTAAAGGCAAATACATAGGATGATCTAGTTTTGAGTTAATTTTTGTGTATGGTATGAGGATATCCAGTTTTCCCAGCACTGTTTATTGAAGAAAATATTTTTTTTCCATTGAATGGTCTCAGCACCCTTGGCAAAATCAATTGACTGTAAATGTAAGGGTTAATTTCTGGACTCCCAGTTTGATTCCATTAACCTATATGTTCATTCTTATTCCAGTACTATGCAGTCCTGAATATTGTAGCTCTGTAGTGAGTTTTGAAATTAGGAAACATGAGTTATCCAGCCATGTCCTTCTTCAAGATTGTCTTGGTTATTCTGAGTCCCTTCCATGTCTATATAAATTTAGGATCAGCTTGTAAATTCCTGCAAAAAATTCGACATGGGAGTTTGATAAGGAGTGCATTGAATCTGCAGATTGGTTTGAAGAGCGTTGTCATCTCAATAATATTAAGTCTTTCAATCCATGAACGTGGGATGCCTTTCCATTTATTTAGATTTCATTTAATTACTTTCAGCAAAGCTTTGTAGTTTTAATATACAAGTCTTGCACTTCTGTTAACTCTCTTAAGTACTCATTTTGATGTTATTGTAAATGCAATTATCTTCTTAACTTCATTTTCAGATTGTTCATTGCTAGTGTATAGAAGCGCAACTGATGGTTGTGTTTTGAACTTGTAGCCTCCCATATTGCTAAACTAATTTATTAGTTCTAATAGTTTTTTGGCATGTGTGATTCCCTTAGGTTTTCTACATAAAACATCATGTCATATGCAAATAGAAGTAGTTTTACTTCTTTATTTTCAATTTGGATGCCTTTTATTTCCCCTTCTTGCATAATTGCCATGACTAGGACCTCCAGTACAATGCTGAATATAATTGACAGAAGTCATCTTTGTCTTGTTCCTGATTTTAGGGGAGAAGCATTCAGTGTTTCACCATTAGTATGACGTTAGCTGTGGTTTTTTTTATAACGACTTTTATCAGGTTGAGGAAGTTCCCTTTTATTCCTTGTTTGTGGAGTGTTTTATCACAAAGTTCTGTTGGATTTTGTCAAATGCTTTATCTGCATCTGTTGAGATGATCATTTGGTTTTGTCCTTTATTCTATTAATATGGTGCATTACATTTATCATTTATTATATGTTAGGCCAACTTTTCATTCTTGGGATAAATCCAACTTGGTCATGGTGTATAGTCTTTTTTATATATTTTTGTATTTGGTTTGCTAATATTTTGTTAAGGATATTTTCACATACATTCATGAGATATTGATCTGTAGTTTTCTTTTCTTGTAATATCTTTGGTTTCAGAACCATGGTAATATTAGCTTCATCAGATGAGTAGGAAAGTGTTCCCTCTTCTATATTTTGGAAGAGTTTATGAAATATTGGTACTACTCCTTCTTTAAACATTTGTTACAATTCATAAGTGAAGCCATCTGAGCCTAAGATTTTGTTTGTGCAAAATTTTAAATGTGCTAATTTGATTTCTTTACTTCTATAGTGAGACTACCTACTTCCTCTTGAGTCAGTTTCTGGAGTTTTGTCTTTTGTGGAAGCTGCTCATTTCATGTAGGTTATATAATTTCTTGATATACAATTGTTTATAATATTCACTTGTAATTTTTTTCTGTAAAGTCTTGATTTTAGTTATTCAAATTTTCCTTCTTTTTTTACTTGATCAATCTAGCTAAAGGTTTGTCAATAATGTTGAACTTTTAAAAGAAATACCTTTGGGTTTCATTGATTTTCTTTATTGTTTTTCTACTCTCTACTTCATTTATTTACATTCTGATTTTTATGTCCTTTTTCCTGTTTACTTTGGATTTAGTTTGCTTTCCTTTATCTAGCTTCTTTTTTTTAAATTAATTTATTTATTTTTGGCTGCGTTGGGTCTTCGTTTCTGTGTGAGGGCTTTCTCTAGTTATGGCAAGCGGGGGCCACTCTTCATCGCGGTGCGCGGGCTTCTCACTATCGTGGCCTCTCTTGTTGCGGAGCACAGGCTCCAGATGCGCAGGCTCAGTAGTTGTGGCTCACGGGCCCAGTTGCTCCACGGCATGTGGGATCCTCCCAGACCAGGACTCGAACCCATGTCCCCTGCATTAACAGGCAGATTCTCAACCACTGCGCCACCAGGGAAGCCCCCCTTTATCTAGCTTCTAAAGGCAGAAGCTTAGATTATTTATTTGAGGCATTTCCTTCTTTAAAATGTGTGAATATTTAAAAAACATAGCTATAAATTTTCTTGGGAATGCTGCTTTTTCTGCATCCCATAAACTTTGGTATGTTGTGTTTCTATTTTTCATTCATCTCAAAGTATTTTCCAATTCCACTGTGATTTCTTCTTTGACCCATTGATTATTAAGAGTGTGTTGTTTAATTTCCACATAGTTATGAATTTCCATCAATTTTTTAAAATTATTAATTTCTAATTTAATTCCATTGTTCTTGAAGAACATATTTGGTATGATTTCAATCCTTTTGAATCTGTTCTGCTTTGTCCTATTGTCTCACATATGGTCTACCCTGGAGAATGTTCCATGAGTACCTGAAAAGAATGTGTGTTCCAATGTTTTTGGGTGGGATGTTTTATAAATGTGTTAGGTCTGGTTGGTTAATAGTGTTGTTCAAGTTTCCTCATTGACCTTTTGCCTACTTGCTCCATCCATTATTATAATGGGGTATTGAAGTCTCCAAGTATTATTTTTGAGTTATTGATGTCATTTTGTCAATTTTGCTTCATGTATATTGGGGCTCTGTGGGCATAGGGGTGCGCTCTCACCCTGAGTGGACGCCAGGGTGTACTCTCACTTTGGTGATGTTCAACTTTGCCTTAGCCTTTACTTCCTGCTTGTGCAGGTCCTCAGGTTTAGCCAGAGGTGAGAGAATAGGACATATTCAGGTCTTTCCTGAGTATGCACAATGCCCTGTATATGTGCATGTCCTTCCAGATCCCCAGGAATATGTTCAAGCTTTTCAGAGCTCCCATGAACATCTTTTTTCCCATATCTTTCTGTTTAACTTTTTGGCCAGACTCTTATTTTCCCCAACAGACATCACTCTCTCAGTGATAATGTTAAACAATTGCCACTAATTGTTTTCAACAAGTGCTTTGAAGATAGGGCTCTTTACGCAGAGTGAGCTCTGAGTCAGGTCAAATAATGATAGGCCCTTTAAAGGGGGGTCCTCCAGGGAGCAGCTGGATAGGTCATGGTGACAGTTCTCTACAGATGGGACTTTCTAAATTTCCTCAGATTCTGGCCTCCTTTGCTTGCTATTACAATGCTGGCTTTAACAGCTACTCTTATTGCAAGACTGCTGGTTTTCAAGATGACTGTCGAGGTGGAGACAGGGCAATGGGAATAAGACAAATGGAAACACCACACAGCTCACTGTTCGTACCAACACTCAGTCATTTTTCTTGAATAAATGCTCCTTGGATTGTTGTAAGTCTTTGGTTAATTTTTAGAGTTCTGAAAATTTTGATTTTGTATGTTCTTATTGCTTTTATGAAGGAGTGGATTTTTGGCAGACCTTCTCTGCAATTCTGGAAGTTTCCTATATCAATTTTATATAAATATCGTTAGGTATTAAGATATTATTCTAGGAAAATCTTCCAGGTCTCTGAAGTTAAGCATCCACTGCTGCTAAAGAAAGGTCAGGTTTCTGTCTCTTTCTGCCCCTAGAGTCAGATGATTGGTTGCCTAAACTTAGAGGTCTTAATTATTCAAATTGAAATTCCCTGTGAGGATCTGAACACCGAGCTTGGTTTAGTGAGGGCATTCTGAAAGACTGACTGGACCCCTGGACTTTCAGGTTTACTCTTAAAGGTACTATAGTAGGGCAAGAAAGAGAGGTGCTGGGCAAAAAAGAAGGACAAGTAGGAGAAAGAGGAGGAGAAGGAAGAAGTGGAGGAGGAGAAATAGGAGAAAGGAACCGTACATCTGTATTGGATTGTGGAAATTATTTACAGAAGGTTAGTCATGGAAGGATTAGATGATACAAACTGCAGAAAGGAATCTGGAAACCATTGTGTCCTATATAAGTAATATGACTGACTTTATTAATGTTTTGTTTAGTCTTAATAGGAAGCCCAGGGATCTATAGGCAAGAATTTGTGGGGACGCTGAAGAAGGGAGCCATCCTGAACAAGCCAACGTGATAATTATTCTCCACCTAGAGAGACTTTTAGGAGAGATTAACACGGTACCGTTGAAGCAACGAAGAATACATGTCCATGTGACAGAAGGAAAGCCTGCAACACCCTCAGGTCTCATATTGGTTTGCTTCCTTCTTTTACCAAGCAGATGCCATATTCCATGTTCGATGAGGGTTCAGAGGGGGCAGCAATCCTCCTAAAGGAAGCCTGACAAAGGTGTGGTCATCGAGGCCACAGTGCAGCTGGGATTAGAGCAGAGGGTGCAGGAGAGCGGGCAGGATGCTGGGTCTGGGGCAGGGGGCATGTTACAGGGGCTCTGCACTGAGCCCTGAAGGCCGAGGAGGAGTTCCTGAGATGAAGCTGGCTGAGACCACAAGACAGGGGAGCAGCATGTGTCTGGGCTGCTTGAGGCATGCGGACTCCACAGGTGACAGGACACAGGGTTTGACAAGGTGCCTGGACGCCACACTGCAAAAACACAAGGTGCCATGCTAGGGAATCAGTTAGCAGAGAGGAACCACACGGCTGGGTTTACTCTGCACATAGTTCAGCGGGGCACTCAGGCAGAAATGTCCAGCGGGCCCTGAGAGAACATGTGCTGAGGATAGAGATCTGGGGTTTATCTGCCAGCAGGTGCTTGGAGCCAAGGAGAGGGAGGCAGGGTGACGATGACCTTGCCCAGGGAGACTGTGTACAATGAGAAAGTCAGGAAGATGAGGCTTTATCTCAAAAGAATTCATGAAAGTCAGCTCCAAGCTTCCTGGCCTGCCAATGAGGACGAGAGGCTAAGTTTGTGAGGCCTGTGCTTGTGCTGTCCTTTCTGCCTCCAACGTCATCACTCTGCAACCTTCCCACCCACCCCCACCTTTGATACCTCTTCGCATCCTTTAACACCAGCCCTGGAAGCTTACCCTGAACTCGGCTCCCAGCAGATAAGGGACTCCTGCTGGAGAGCTCCCTGTGGGCCCACTGAGGACACCTCCACTTCAGGGCCACCCCTCTGGGCTGTGACTCCCTTGCTGGAAGGAGCTGTGGGGCTGAGCAGAGTGCCCACATAGGGTAGGTGATTGGGACTGTTTGAGTTAAATATTTGCCACCGATAACATTAGGCAAGAAACACATAAGCTGTCAAACACAACTTTTCTTTCATGTCTACACTGCAGAATTTGTGTTAAGTAGATTCATAAAAGGATGGATGCAAATAACTTTTAGACACACCAAGGTAAGGGAGTGGGAAGGGATACTTGCTGAGGACCTATTATGATGCAGCCGCTGTTTCAGTCTTAGTGGCTTGATCCAGGACCTGGTATATAATTTGCAAGGCCCAGTGCAAAATGACAGCAGGGTTCCTCGTTCAGAAATTGTTAATAATTTCAAAATCGAGAGAGCAGAGGAGGAGGCCACGCAGGAGGCCTTTCTGAGCACTAGTCTGTATGCAGGCCCTGACTTAATTCTACAGCAACCCTGAAACAAGGACATAGTTGTCTTTATTTTATGGACTCAGAGAGGGTGAGCAGCTTGGCCAAGGTTTCTCAGCAAATGAACTATGTAGCCGGGAATAGGGATTCTAGGGATTCTAACTCCAAAACCTTCAATTTTCTGAAAACTCTGTGTGATGAACATTTTTATAAATTGTGTTAGTTTGGACCATATGAAATTGCCATTTCTGGAGATTAAAAAATGGCAGATTATTGGCAATTTCATACGGTCCAGTCTGATACATTTCCTTCACTCACACTCGTCTTTGTCCCTTACATAAGTCAGGATAATCCATCTTGGTCACTTAACGTGAAGTCCATGAGGCTGCTGGCTTGACCATTCCTCCTGTGGCACAACTTGGTGGCCCTCTGTCCCATCACACGGTGGTGGTGGTCCCTCAGCCACGGCTGTGGTCCCGGAATTAGGTGTGATTGTTGGGGGTGCAGGTGGCTGGGTCCCCATCCCTGTCAGATCCCCAAAGCACATCCAGAGTGAGTCCCATCTGGGCTCAGCTGAAACCAGACCAGGGACCAGCATTGTTGCTTCTGGGAAGAATATGTTTCCAGCAAAGGGTCTGGTATACAGTAAATGCTTAGAAAATGTAGAATGTTTCTGATCCATGAATTAAAACCCTCAAGGAAAGAATCAAGTGAGATGTTCCTTTAATACACTGCTGAAATATCTGTCAATTAGCAATCTAGAAATTATAGAAAGCAATTTGGCAATATGTACCCAATATGTATTAAGCTTCTCCCCATACAGTTCTGAGAAATTAATCTGAAATGAGGACAAAGTTTTAAGAATACATGTGTGTCTTGGGGTGCTGTTTGTAATAGTGAAAATAGCAAACAGACCAGATGCCCATTAATAGATGAACAGCCGAGGAAATGAGGGCATATCCATTTGACGGAACATTCTGCAACATATGTTATAGGATTACTACTTGCTATTTGATAAGGTGGGAAAATGCTCGTATAATGTTTTCAGAAAAAAAGCAGAATAAAATAGAATGTGAGGGGCTTCCCTGGTGGCGCAGTGGTTGAGAATCTGCCTGCCAATGCAGGGGACACGGGTTCGAGCCCTGGTCTGGGAGGATCCCACATGCCGCAGAGCAACAAAGCCCGTGCGCCACAACTACTGAGGCTGCGCGTCTGGAGCCTGTGCTCCGCAGCAAGAGAGGCCGCGATAGTGAGAGGCCCGTGCACAGCGATGAAGAGTGGCTCCCGCTCACCGCAACTAGAGAAAGCCCTCGCACAGAAACGAAGACCCAACACAGCCAAAAATAAGTACATAAATTAATTAATTTAAAAAAATAGAATGTGAAGAATTAAGTAACATTATTATAAGGTAAAAACAAAATCTTAAAACTTGTGAAAGATAAGGGAGCGAAGAGGATTTATGAAAGATCAACAGTGCTAGTGACCTGGCGGTGGGATTGTGGGTGATGTTCTTCCTCTCCTTTCAGATTTTCTGATTTTCTATATCTCTGTAATGAGAGTGGAAGCCCGTGTACTGGGGAGGGACATGGGCTCTGTCTGTCCTCCGTGCTGAGCCTCCTCTGCTCCCACAGTGGCCTCCACCGGCCAACCCTCTGCTTATCTCTCCCCGAGTCCCTGAGACCTGGGCTCTCCCTGGGCCTGGGTCCCATCTGCCCAGGTGATGACACGGCATCCCTACCCAGGTGCTTGGCTCTAACTAGCACACCTGGCTCTGAGCCACAGCGGCTCTGAGCCACAGCGGCTCTGACTCTAGACCCTGGTCATCCTCGCCCTGGGTCCTGGCCAGCTTTCCACTGCTGCAGCACTCCCAGTGCTTCACTTCATGCTACAATCCAGCCGTAACAAATTCCATTCAATCCAGTTCCCCCGTTCAGTCCTGCAGTGATGGGGTGGAGCTGGAGTGCCCAGACGGAGAGAAGGTATTATGAGGAAACTGCTGACTTAAGGAGAAAATGGATGAATTCAGATGGGAAACGTTAAGCTTGTTATAGTTTTGAAACAGAAAAACAAGTTTTGTCATCAGATTTTAAGGACATAAATAGCATGCAGCCACACAGAGTGAGGGGAAAGCCTGGACTTGCCAGCTGTGACCTAAGGGGAATTAACAAACTGCTCTCAGACCCATTTCCTCATCTTTAAATGGTGGTAATCATTCTTAATGTGCATAGTTTCTGTAATGAATAGAAATAACAGTGTCTTCTGGATGAACTTGCCTTTCTCTCTCAGGCAGGCTCCCATGGCCTCTGGATGACCCCCGTGCCAAAGCACAAGCCCCCAAGGTCATGGGAACTGGGAATGGAACATTTCTGTCACTCTGATGGTAAAGCTCAAAGTCTTTCAAATCGGTTAGGTGATCCCCACCTCCTGCCAACTCCTCGGCAGTTAGAAGGTGTCCCCATTTCTTTGCCTCCATGCACACCTGTGGTCCCAGAAGAGTTATTAACAGCACCTTTGTTTACTGGAACAGTGTTCCAGTTTGGACAATGACGCACATGGTCACCCTACCTCAAATCTACAGGGCAGTAGAGATCAGGGTCCCTTCTGAAGCACGGCCGATGACGAATTCAGCTACACCTGCAACAGGCCATGTCACTTTGTGGTGGAGATAGTCTGGGGGCTGTGCACGTCCTGGGGCTTGCGGCTTCTGCTCTGACAGCACTGTGGGCTGTCTGTGTGTCTCATCTTGCTCCCAGTAATGGTGCAACATGTGAGCAGGCTCGAGGCTACCCTGGAGGTGGGAGGGAGCCCCCAGGTGTTTTGGCTGAGCAGGGACGGGGGGAGACCTGGTGGCTGGGGGTTATAATTCCAGCTAGTCCGGGCTCTGCAGGCCCATCTGCCGTGAAAGGAAATGTGGGCTCCTCAGGCTGCCCACACTCTCTGCTCCCCCAGCTGCGCCCCTGGTGGCCTGTGCGGTGTGGGGCAGCCCTGCGGGTCCCGTGTGACCGGAGCCTGTCCTGTCAAGGGAAGAAGATGCCACAGGGGCTCTGGTTTCCACTCCACGCGGAAGGTAGGGTCTGCACGCCTCCCCAGAGTCCCGCTTCAGGCAGAACCACTGACAGTTCTTAGAAAAAGGGTGGGGGGAGTTGAGGAGCTGCCCAGTCTTAAACCACAGAAGAAACGTAGGGAAGGTGTTGGGTCCATAAACCAGAGCCCCGAGGAGAGTGGGGGAAAGGAGCATGTGGGGCGCAATGGGGAAGCCACGGGAAGAGCCGCTGCGGGAAGGGGGGCAGCGACAGGCTGGGATGAGGGCCCCGCGGAGGACGCTTCTGTAGAGCGCTTTGCTCTGCGCCCTGCTCTGCTCCTCACAAAGGGGCTGAGGGGACGGGCCCAAAGCGTGTGGCCCCTGCACTGGGGACACGTTGGAGGGGACTCTGGGCCAGAGCACCCTTGGCACGTTTTGTGAGGGTGCCCGAGGCCTCCTGACCCGGGCCCCCTTGACTGAGAGCAGCGGGGGTCCACGCACCCAGGGACGTTGCTGCCCAAGTGCTCTGGCCTCTGTGTGCTGGCAGGCGGGGTCTCCCCTGCGCTGCTGCCCTGCAAGGGACCCCAGAAGGCCCATTTCCTCTGTACACCTGGTAGAGGACCCACACATGAAAAAAACAGCGTTTTTCCCTCCTGTGTAAGGAGAAACCCAGTTCTTCCCAACTGTGTTTCTCCTGTGAGTCTCCATCACGCCTCGCACAGGACACTTCACTTCTGGTCAGCAAGCAATTCTCCAGGCTACCAGCGAGCAGGGTGTCCTGCCGTATAACTCAATTCTGACACTATCTACCTGGAGAAAGTGTCAGATCCCACAGGATAAGGACTCAGTCTATAAGACGGTCCCCTCCCTCACTTCGGATGCCAGTTGAAAGCCCAGGTTGTCACCTGTGCTTCTGACCAACTGGCTACAGATCGGAGGCCCCAGTGACCCATCACCAACCCCCAACCCTGGGTTCGATTAATTTGCTAGAGTGGCTCCCAGAACTCAGGGCAATACTTGCTTATGTCGAGCAGTTTATTAAAGGGTATGATAAAGGCCACAAGGAAGAGATGCACAGGGCCAGGTGCTGGGGGAGGGGTGAGGAGCTTCCATGCCTTCCACGTGTTTCCCAACCCAGAAATCCTGAATCCCTTACTACTGGGATTTTATGGAGACTTCCTCCGTGATCAATTACCATCTCCATTTCCTGAGCTTCTCTTCTCTCTGGAGGATGGGGGTAGGCGGAGCTGAAACTTCCAAGCTTCTAATCATGCCTTGGTCTTTCTGACCGGCCGCCACTCAGGAGTCCACCCAGAGTCGCCTCGTAAGAACTAAAGATGCTCCCAAGTCCATTCTCTAGTAGGTCTGTGTCTTTATTCCCGTCTTGCCACTAGGTTCTTCAGGATATGGGGAGGGGGTGGGGTGAGATGTGAGAGGGTAAGAGAGTGTCATGGACATATATACACTACCAAATGTAAAATAGATAACTAGTGGGAAGCAGCCGCATAGCACAGGGAGATCAGCTCAGTGCTTTGTGACCACCTAGAGGGATGGGATAGGGAGGGCGGGAGGGAGGGAGATGCAAGAGGGAAGAGAAATGGGAACATATTGTATATGTATTACTGATTCACTTTGTTATAAAGCAGAAGCTAACACACCATTGTAAGGCAATTATACTTCAATAAAGATGTTAAAAAAATAAAAATAAAAAAAAAAAAAAAAAAAAAAAAAAAAAAAAAAAAAAAAGATGCTCCCAGAGCTCTCGTCACTTAGGTATTTACAAAGGCTGTAGAAGCCCTGTGTCAGGGCTGGGGTCAAAGACAAATATTAGAACAAGAGATGGTCCCAGTGCTCTTATCCTTTAGGAAATTACAAGCGTTTTAGGAGCTCGATGCCAAGAACTAGGGGCAGAGACCAATGTATATTTTTTCGGTTATCTCACAGAATCCACGATTGATGAGACCCCGGAGATGGGAACCAGCCCCACTGACTGCATCTGGTGCAGGAGGTTTCTCGGTGAGGCGGGAGTTCCAGCTGGAGAGTGCCGTGTCTCGCACACGGTGGGTGACCCTTGCCCTTTCTTGCTGGGGACCAGCTCCGTCTTCTGGGGGCACAGCTCGCGCTGGCACCTCTTGCTGGGCGCAGGGGGGGAGGTTCTGCTCTAAGCATGCAGCCTGGAGTGTCGGGGCTGTCCTCACCTCTTGCTTGACATCCGCTCGGCCCCTGATGGGTGCACAGCCAGCACTGGGGTTATGGTTCTAGGTCACGGAGGGCTGAGCCACTGCAGAAGGAGAAACTAGGAATGAGGGTGTACATGCTGACACCCAGACCAGGCCCGCGGATGGAAGGACAGAACGCAGCGTGCGCAGGGCCAGCCCGGTCCTCTCTCCCCCGTGTGTGCCCTGGGTGAGCGCCGCCCAGCTCATGGCTCCCAGAAAATGCTCTTGTGACTGCCCTTCCTTCTCCTCATAGGAAGGGTCACCCTAGTCGTGCTCGTGCCCAGAGAAACGTCCTTTCCAGCTCAGACCAGAGCAGGTGAGGGCCTGTCTTGCCTCGCTCAGAGAAGACCCAGGAGGGCATTTGCAAATGCACAGCGTGTGTCCAGGAGTCTTGGCCTTGCCACGCCCATTAGAAGAGCGAGACCTGACAGTCTACCTCCCCCAGACCTGGGGCTCCTCCCGGGTTTGCAGGCCCATTCAAGGCACTGGCCCCACCGGTCATCTGAGCCGTGTACTGGGAGCACCCCGTCTCTTCAGCCCATCTGCTGAAACACTTCCTTGTCAGTGCTAACGTCTACCCATGCATTCCCACAGCAGCCAGTACTGCCTGGTTATAGGGACCTCGCCGGCCTGCACTACCCGCCCCCGGGGGCATATCTGCCCCCAATCTGCTCTACACATGGCTTCCGGACAGTCTTTGCAAAACCCGCCTCTAACCACGTTGCTGCCCAATGGGAGACCCTGGTGGGGTTTGCCTGGCTTGAGGGCTCAGCTCCCACACTAAGGGGTGGGTCACAAGCCCTCTGTCCTGCACCCCATCTTCCAGCCCAGTGCTGGGGGCCTGCACAGCGAGGCTCTGTGTTTGCCACGTGCACCGATGGGCGAGCGGTTGGCTCCCTGTGGCGCCTGAGGGCATCAGCACATGCACATCTGTTCATGTAGAAACTCACAGTCTCCCTTAATTAGGTTAATCAGGATCGCACCTCTGCAGCTGCTGTCCAGGCCGCCCCCTCGCTCCGGCCGCGCTGGCTCCTGTGGACTTGGGAAGCTCCATTTCCTGCAGGTGCAGGAGAGGATGCTTGCTCACAGGCCCTGGAAGAAAACCCAGCCAAGTGTCTGGGCAGGAGATGGATGGGATCTGTCTGACCTGGGACAGCTGCGGACCCCTGTGCTGGCCGAGTTGCCATGGGGTGGGCGCCTCTCTTCAGGCTTGGCAGACAGGTAGCCCAGGACCGGTCCTCGGGCTCCTGTGCTCGGGCTGCCTGGCCTCCTCTGTGCCCTGTGCTCCTGCATCAGGGCTCCCGCCCACCCTCGTCCTCAGACCAGACCCATGCATGCCCCGCCTCTCTCCCCTCTGCTCTCCAAATCCTCCCTTTTTAATAAATCCATCTGGGGCCTCGTGTCCTCCCTGGAAGCCCCTTCTCACACACTGGAACTCCCCCTCCTCTGAGCTCCCAGAGTCTGGGCTGAGCTTCTTTTGGGCACCAGGCATCTACGTTTTCCTTCCCTCTTCCCTGCGTTTCTTCCTCCGTCCTCTCCTTCAGCAAGCGAGTGCCTGCTCTGTGTGAGATGCTGAAAGTACAGACGTGGAAAAGGTAGCCCCCCACTCCCACCTCTGCTAACTGAGAGGTGTGACGACACAGAGGCGGGGTCCCCACTGGGGCCCGTGGCACGGGAATGGCCAGAAAAGCTTCTGGGTGGAGGGAGGTTCAAGCGTCACATCTTGAATGAACAAAGGGCACCGGGTAATCAAGGAAGAAGCATGTGGAAGGGCTTTGCTGTCAACGGGCAAGAAGACATCTGAGATGGGAAGGCACCTGACCCTCTGCCACGTCACGCTGACCACTGAGGCAGAGGGCAGAGTCTCTGGGAGCGCGGCCAGCCGATCTCCGTGCTGAGCGTCTGTGTGTCACCTAGGTTGCTCAGGGTGCCATGCACATCACAGGCGTGCGGCAAAAACTGCTGGATGGGCAGGGAGTCACTTTCTGGCTCCGGAGGGCAGATCGCCCACTTACCCCAGGATGCATCCTGCATACCTTTTCACGTTCAAAATAACTTGTTTTCATGTTGCAGGGAGTCAGACAATATAGAAAATAAAAGATTATTTTAAAAAAACCCTATTATCTGCAACTCCCAAATCACCGATTTAAAAACTATGTATGAATTAGAGGTGAAAAATAACAAAGTGCTGTTGCTTTAATTTGTATTCCCTTGACAATTAGGGAGTTTAAGCTTTTCTGTTGTTTTCCTTTGCACGTTTAAATTTGCTCTTTTATAAACTAAGCATTTACTTCTTGTCTTTTTTTTATTGCTTTGCAAAAACTCTACACATTGAAAGATATTAACAGTTTGATGAACATAACAAGTATTTCCCTAAATGATGTTTGTCTTTTAACTTTGCTTATTATTTTGTGTTTTCACTACTTGGAAATGTTTACTTTCAATACATTCTATAGCTGAGTCTATCATTCTTTTCCTTTATGGTTTTGTCTTTGGTATCGTGTTTAAAAACATATCCCCCACTCCGATATTGCATAAATAGCCATCTATGTGTCTGTAAACTAATTCTATGACTTTACTTTTATATTTAATTCTTTCGTTTCCCTGTAATTTGTTCAATGCATGGCATCAGGATGAGATCTATCCTAATTCATTTCCCAAATGATTGATCCCTCGTTTATTTGAAATGTACAATTCTCATGTACTAGTCTTATATATACTTGAATTATTTTCATAATTTCTATTCTATTCTAATGATTTGACTTTTTCCCTCCATCAACACCAAACTGTTTAAATTATTTTAGCTTCTTGCTATGTTTTAATGTCTGGTAAGACTTGTTTCACCTGAATATTCTACTTTTATCTTATTCTGTGTTCATAGATGAAATTTAGCATTATTTTGTTGAGTTCTAAAACTCTTCATTGCTAGCTACCTATTTAATTTCCATTCCTTTCTTCTTCCTAGACTCCCTCATAGCGTGGGTGACAAATGACCCAGTTTTTACCAATTAAATATAAGTGGTATTTTTCCTGCTGGGAGTCCCAGAAAAAATTTGTTTTCCTGATTAAGAGGGACTCACTCCTCTGGTAGGCATAATTTCCTTTTTCATCCTGCCTGGAATGTGGCTGATAAGTCTGGAGCAGCAGCAGCTACCTTGTGCATATTGTACAATTGACATAACAGAATAGATTAAAAAGATAATAGAAAGATAAAGGGGCATAGACCCCTTTTGGCATCATGCAGCTGTCCTTTCAGTACGTGATTGTCTATTTTTGAACTTCCTGTTAAAAGAGAAAGATAAATCAATTTTTGTAAGTTACTATAGATGGATTTCTGATCCATGCAAACTCAATCCTATTTGGACTTTTAATCGAATTTCCTTACATTAACTGGTTATTTGGAAGGAGTATTTGTACATTACAACATTAAGACATTCTGTTCAGTCTCATCATATGTATTGCAGAATTTAAATGCAGGTTCACTTTGCTGTCACTATCATACCTCAGTGTCTGCTCACTCATGCTGCTCAGACCTCCCCATAAGGAACCCATTTACAATCCTCTCTACCGATCTGGGTCCTGACCACCAGCCTCTTCCAGAGTCTTTCTGAAATACTCCCCACCATGAGCTCTCTCTTTTCTGTAGTGGGTTCCATGTATCTGGTGCTCGACCATGGTTGGGGACAGGAGAGCGTTTTTAAGAAAGAACAGACTCGGGGCTTCCCTGGTGGCACAGTGGTTGAGAGTCTGCCTGCCGGTGCAGGGGACGCGGGTTCGAGCCCTGGTCTGGGAGGATCCCACGTGCTGCGGAGCAACTAGGCCCGTGGGCCACAATTGCTGAGCCTGTGCGTCTGGAGCCTGTGCTCTGCAACAAGAGAGGCCGCGATGGTGAGAGTCCCGCGCACCGCGATGAGGAGTGGCCCCCGCTCGCCACGACTGGAGAAAGCCCTCGCACAGAAACAAAGACCCAGCACAGCCATAAGTAATAAAATAAATAAATTAATTAAAAAAAAAAAAAAAGAAAGAACAGACTCTACAAGTGTAACAGGGTAATAAGTCTCATGATTACACTTAATAGAGGGAAAGGGAGCTAGTGCTTCTTTGGTACCTAGCCAGGCTCTGTGGTGTGATTAGGGCTATTCACAAAGATCGGTTTCTCTCCTTTCTTCCAGACCCCTGGTGGAGCTGCATTCCCGCCCTGCTGCTGACTCAGGGCAGAGCTGTGAGTTTGCTGTGGCCCCGGAGAGTAGAAATGGGCCGGCACTCACTTTCCGTGGCCTCCCTCTTCCCCCATCTCTGCAGCTGGAGTCCCTCCCGATGATGGTGCCCTGTCTGCCTGGGGTCCTGGAGGAACACAAGGACATGACGTGTGTGTGAGCAAGTGACTTGTCACCACAGTTTACACAGCCTGTCCTGTCTGATATGGCCACCTCATCCTGTTGAGACAATGGGACATAGATTTAACAATTTCTGTTCCATCGGCAAGAACATGGAGGCTTAGAGAGGTAAAGTCACATACACCCAGTCATGGAGGATTGCCTGCTTTGGGACTCCGCCCAGGCTGCCTGCCTAGAAGGCTGGCACTTGTCTGTAAAGCCATTTGCTTCTAGTTCAGCCTTGGGACTTCTCTGTAGAGTTTTTAGGCGTTTGTATCTCATCTTTCAAACTAGATATAGACATCTTACCCCTGTTTCTACTGCCCTTAGTGACACAACACAGGCACACAGCAGGATTAGGGAATGCTTGCTGCATTCGTGACAACAAAGCTGGCAGCGGCCCACATGCCACTCCCAGGAGGCCAGTTCTCACGTCAGCAAGTCCAGGGACTTCCCTGGAGGTCCAGCGGTTGAGACTCCTCACTTCCATTGCAGGGGGCACGGGTTCGATCCCTGGTCGGGGAACTGAGATTCCGCATGCCGCGTGGCGTGGCCAAAAACAAAAGGCATCCATGCTGTCAGCAAGTCTACACTGAGGGCAGCTCAGAGCCTGGTGCACCTGGCTCCTGGGGGCATGGGTACCTTGCCCTGAGTTCCTCCCACCATGGCTGGACCCAAAGCCTAGGTCCAGACAGGGTGGCCCAGGGCCGCATGGTTCCTCCAGCCCACGGAACGTGCAGGAGACCTGCCTTTCCCATGGGGGTCCCCACCGAGCTGCCTGTGGCAGACACCAGCTGTGTCTGCTTGCTCTGGGCTCACTGCCACACCTGGCTCCATCTAATAGCTGTGCAGAGTCACCTGCTCGTTCCCTGGCCGGGGCCCTCCCCTGATTCAGGCCCCTTGCTCGGACAGCAGTGAGGAGTCTGGACCTTTGGGCCTTGGTTGGGGATATGGGCCCAGGTCCTTCCAGCATCATCTGAGAAAGCACCAGTCACGGGTGTGTGAGGAAGAACATGAGCCAGGTGGATGGCCCGGCGTGGTACCATAGTGGAGGGGTGCCAGTGAGGATGGGGGGGCACCCAACGTTCAAGGCTCCCCATAAGCCCTTCGTGCACATACAGTCAAATGGGTGAGGCCCTTGCTAGGTCTGGGCACCTTCAGTGTGTCTTTGGGTTGTTGGAACGGCTTATTCTGCTACCAAAGAGGGTCTGGAGAAAAGAATCCTCTCTTCGCAGAATCCCTTGGGGCTTTGGTGAGGAAGTGCGCACTGCGGCACGCGGGCACATAGATGTGAGTGAGTGAGTGCAGACAGGCGGGCAGACGACACACCCCTCCTGGTTCTGCTCAGGCACAGGTCTCTGCTGGGTCTGTGTCTGAGCGTGCACACACACACGCCCGCATCTGTCTGTCCACACGGATACCACATCCCCTGCAGGCCTTCCGTGAGGCAGGCGTGTGCTGGCTTTTGGACACCCTCCCGCCCGCACTGTGTTGATACTGGAAGGTGACCGTCTGCCGGACCTCTTGCTCTCGGGGCCTCTTCCAAGGTACTGGTGGTGCTGGCGGGGGCCTCCCAGTGTGTTCACATGGCCAGTTTTTACTGAATTTTCAACTGCAGCCACTGAAGACTCTCCCTCTTTCTGGTCCAACTTTCTGCCGTGTCTTTCACTTCCTCTCACTCCAGGGGTTGTTGGTGTTTTGGGATCCAGAAGAGGGGAAGCTGAGCTGGGCATATGCTCAGTTTGGGTTAAGTGGAATAACTGCGTGGAGATTGCCATCATGTCCACGTGGTTATCACTGCTAGCCCTCTGGGGCTTCTAGGAATATGCCCACCGTACTCTGTATCTAGCATCTGGCACATGACGTGAGGATACAGGTCGGAGAGGGTACTGCGTGATGTGTCTTAATCCCTCCAGACCCCAGAATGTGAGAGTCTTGGAGGAGAGGCAGGTTACAGTGGCAGGGAGTCAGGAGGTAGTCTGGAACACTCATCCAATCATCAGGTGAGTAGACTTGTAAGGATCATTTCTCACTCATACTCATTTAAAAAGAAGTTACCTCCTGTTAGAAATGTAATCAATAATGCAGTGTAAAAGACTTTTACATGCTTCTCTTAAAGAGGGGCTGCTGAATTTTGTATACTTCAGACGATGAAATCTGGACCTCTCTGTAACTGAATGAATGAGGCAGTGGGCGGAGACAGGCAGTGGGTGGAGTCAGGAGGTGGGCGGAGTCAGGAGGTGGACAGAGTCAGGAGGTAGGCAGGGGAGGCAGACCAGGCCAGAGGGGCCAATAGCCCCGACCCTAGAGTGTGGAAAGCGTGCCATGGTGTCAGGAGGCCCTGGGTGGTCTCTGCAGGGAGTGCGTGTGACTTCCGTTTTGGAGAGGGCAGCAGATTATGCCATCAGGGGGCTGCTGGGGGTCTTGGGAGGAGATGACACTGGCCTCAAGGAGGCTGTTGGGAGGGATGGGGAAGGAGGACTCAGTGGGCTCTGTGTTGGGGGCTGAGTTGCTAGGACCGGCGGATGGATTGGAGCCCATTGGTGAGAGAAAGAGGAATCAAGAGGAACACCTAGGATTTTGGCTTAAACTAGTGAGTAGATCGTATCATTAAGAATAATAAGGAGGAGGAGAATATTTGAGTTCTGTTTAGATGATGCAGTGCATGAGGCATCTTCTGGACGTCCAGAGGAGACATCAAGAAGGAGCTGGTGCTGTGGAGAAAAAGGAACCCTCCTACCCTGTCTGTGGAAATGTAAATTGGTGCAGCCACTATGGAGAACAGCGTGGAGGTTCCTTAAAAAACTAAAAATAGAACTACCATATGATCCAGCAATCCCACTCCTGGACATATATCTGGAGAAAAACATGGTTTGAAAATATACATGCACCCCAATGTTCATAGCAGCACTCTTTACAATAGCCAAGACATGGAAGCAACCTAAATGCCCATTGACAGATGAATGGATAAGGAAGATGTGGCACATATACACAATGGAATATTACTCAGCCATAAAAAAGAATGAAATAATGTCATTTGCAGCAACATGGATGGACCTAGAGATTGTCACACTGAGTGAAGTAAGTCAGACAGAGAAAGACAGATATATGATATCACATATATGTGGAATCTAAAAAAATGATACAAATGAACTTATTTACAAAACAGAAACAGACTCACAGACATAGAAAGCAAATTTATGGTTACTAAAGGGGAAAGGGGGGGAGGGATAAATTGGGAATTTGGGATTAACATATACACACTGCTATATATAAAATAGGTAACCAACAAGGACCTACTGTATAGCATGGGGAACTGTGTTCAAGATCTTGTAATAACCTACAATGGAGAAGAATCTGAGAAAGAAAATATATGTATATCTGAATCACTTTACACCTGAAACATTGTAAATCAACTATACTTCAATAAAAAAAACTTTAAAAGAAGAAGGAGCCAATGGACATGCCTGGAGGCATGGGAGGTGCAGTCTGAGTGGAGGAGGAGTGGGGAGGAGGGATCCTGGGGGCTTGGGGGAGGAGCACTTGCTGTCAGCCCCTCTTCGGGGCTCCTGCTGACAGTGAGAAGGTTTGGGGTTCACGTTCCTCGAGGGGAAACGCTCCACCAGACAGCGGAGGAGTGCCTGGCGGTGCGGGTACCCCAAGGAGCCAGGCTCAAGGTCAGATGAGTTGTTGGCCTGGGGACATTTCAGGGCTCTCCGCCTCGGAGCCCACCGCTGAGTCCTCAGCTTCAACAGCTGGTCAACCTGAAAAGGAAAAAGCAACCAAAGAATTTGTCTGAGGGTGTTTACATGAGGATTTGCTACACTGTGGTTGTGCCTGCACGAGTCAAAGAGTGGGGAAACTGAGGCCAGGACCAGCGCTCCTTGGAGTTCGGAGGCCTGGCCAAGAGGGGACGCATATGCCTCCATTTCTGGTCAAGTGCTCCAGACCTCCAGGGCTGTGAGCAGGCTGTTAAAGAAACGCATTAAATAACCGCATTTCTCAAGCCACCTGGGGTGATTAAAATGCATATTGTGATTAAAGCAGGCTTGATGTGAATTTCACAGCTCTTGCCACTTTCTCTTCCTGTCTTCCTTCCTTGCTAATCTTTTTTGCTTTCCAATTACACTGCATATGTTCTGCTGGGAGTGTGAGAATCCATCTTCCTTGGGAGAGCCTGCTAATTACCCTCTAGGGTGGGGCTGCGCTGCAGATTTTGCCGGGGCAGAAGAGGGGAAAGGACAGAATTGACCCCAGGCTCCACCAGGAAAGATATTGCTGTTGAGTGATGGGCAGAATCAAGCTTTAATTATTTATGATTGTGTTAATAATCATTTATTTTACGTTAGTGCAGGTGCACGCTCTCTGTGAAAGACACAGACGTGATGACATTCTGGGGAAACGGAACTGGGTATTTGTGAAGATTAGGAGCCCGGCTGAGGGCGGGGAGGTCCCGACACCCGTTGCCTGTGGGCACACTTCCATCTCTCTGAGATGCACTCAGGGCAGTGAACCTAACTGCCTGGACTGAGCGTCACCCTCACCAGAGCCAATGAACACGAACACGCAGTGTGTGACGGGCAGTGAGCAGGCAGGCCTGGGGACAGGAGAGGGGGAAAAGTCAGGCCTGGGGGGTACGGTCTGATCAGGGAGGGTGGGGTCTGTTGGAGTGGTGTTCACTGGTTCTTTCTCTTTTTATTCACACCCACCCGGAGGGGCCAGGAACCCTTCTAGGTGTTGGGGGGACAGCAGTGGACTAGACTGATACCACACCCACCCACATTTATATATTTATACAGACACTATAGTGATGAGTACTATGAATGAAAAAGAGAAACGAGGCAGAGTAAAGGGGATACAAACATGTGTGTATACACACCAGGGAAGGCCCCTCTAATAAGGTAAAATTTAGCAGCATCCAGAAGGAAGTTAGGCAGACAGCCATGGGGATGCCTGGCAGAGAGCATTTAGCAGAGGGAACAGCAAGTGCAAAGGCCCTGGGGCAGGGGCAAGTTCAGCAAGATCTAGGCTGCAAGAAACTTATAGAGAGTAAGGGACCTGCAGCAGGAGGTAAGGGGGTACTGGGAGCAGATGAGAGCTGTGCCTGTTGGGGTGTTTTGCCCCCAGCTCCCTCAGGAGCCCTGCTCATGCCCTGCCTCCTGACACATCCCTCTCCTTAAGGAGAGGGACGTCACATATCAATCGCCTTCTCTGTGTTCTTTGTGTGTCTTATAGGTCAGTATTACTACTTTCATTTTGCAGATGAGGAAGTAGAGGCCCATGAAGTTTCAATGAGTTGTTCTCCTAGTGGGGGGGTGCTGGAGAGAGGTAACACCTGCCCCCTTTGCATGCTGCCCACTAGCAGCCCTCACTGCACACCTGGTCACACCTGTGTCTCTCTCCACGCTGCCCACCAGGATTTCTCACTGCACTTGGTTGAGGACTTGCTGCTCTGTGCTTGCAAAGCATCCAGGGGCTTGGCACGGGGGGGACGACGAGTGCTGTGCGTTGCCGCTGGAAGAGAGCAGAAGATGCCTTTCCACCTCAGCCCTTCCACGCTGTTGGCTTAGGCCGTGGGTTCAAGGGCCAACGCTCAGGACTGGCGTAGCAGGATGAGGAACCTCACCCCGGGCAGGCCCGTTGGCCACAGCAGCAACCTTCTCTCGGAGCCCAGCTTGGCACTCTCCGTCGGGACCCCTTCTCCTTACCTCTGCCCTAAGGCTACACCATCTCTAATTTTCCAAGTCCCAAGTCCTGTTTTTATTCCATTGCATTATGGAGAGTCACAGTTAATGGGGGGGCCTAACGTACAGTGGTCTGTCCCATCATCACATGGATTGGGTGCCTCTGCTTAGCCTGGGGGATTATCAATCAAAGTGTCACCAGTGGCTCCACGCGAGGATGTGCTCTGGAGTCAGGGGAGGCCCCCTGACATGTCTAAAAATAGCACAGGGGGCAGGGCAATGGTTGGCTTTCAGCACAGTCCTCCCCAGAGCTTGGCGTGGACACTGCTGAGTGCTGGGGTCACAGGGCTGAGGACATCTCTTCAGATGGGACACCCATTTCTGCTGGGCTTGTAGCTGAAAGTGACTCTACTGGCAGTATTGCTATTATTTTTTAACTGAAGATAATTTCATGAAGGGTCTGTTTACAGGGCTTCATGAAAAGAATTAATAAGAGTTGATAAGGCATCCAATGAACTGCAATGGTGACAAGCCATCACCCGAGGCCTCACGCAGGAGTGGGGGGAGGGGGCCTGGGGCTGCGAAGGTATTATTATTATTGTAATTATTGTTTGCTACATTTATTATTAGCATTTAAAAAATCGTGGTAAAGTATATATAACAAAGTTTAGCATGGTAACCGTTTCTAAGTGTTCAGTAGTGTTAAGTACATTCCCATTGCTGTGCAAACACCACCACCATCCATCTCCAGAATACTTTCATCTTGCAAAACTGAAACTCTGTATCCATGGAACACTAACTCCCGTTCCCCTCCCCCAGCCCCTGGTACCACCATTCTACTTTCTGCCTCTATGAAGCTGACTACTCTAGGTAACTCATATGTAAGTGGAATCATGCTGTATTTGTCTTCTTTGTGACCGACTTATTTCACTCAACTTAACAGCCTCAAGGATCATCCAGGCTGTAGCACGTGTCAGAATTTCCTTTTTCATAAAGGCTGAATAATATTCCATTGTATGTATATACAGCATTTTGTTTATCCATTCATCTGTTCATGGGCACGTGGGTTGTTTCCAGCCTTTGACTCTCGTGAATAAAGCTGCCAGGAACATGGGTGTACAAGTATCTCTTCAACACCCTGCTGTCAATTCTTTTGGGTGTATACCCAGAAGTGGAGTTGCTGGATCATATGGTAATTCTATTTTTAATATTTTGAGGAACGAACCGGTAGTAGTATTTTTTTTTCACCGAGTTTATTTTTATTTATTTATTTATTTTAACATCTTTATTGGAGTATAATTGCTTTACAATGGTGTGTTAGTTTCTGCTTTATAACAAAGTGAATCAGCTATACATATACATATATCCCCATACCCCTCCCTCTTACGTCTCCCTCCACACTCCCTATCCCACCCCTCTAGGTCGTCACAAAGCACCGAGCTGATCTCCCTGTGCTATGCGGCTGCTTCCCACTAGCTATCTATTTTACATTTGGTAGTGTATATATGTCCATGCCACTCTCTCACTTCGTCCCAGCTTACCCTTCCCCCTCCCCATGTCCTCAGTCCATTCTCTACATCTGCGTCTTTATTCCTGTCCTGTCCCTAGGTTCTTCATAACCTTTTTTTTTCCTTAGATTCCATATATATGTGTTAGCATACGGTATTTGTTTTTCTCTTTCTGACTTACTTCACTCTGTATGACAGACTCTAGGTCCATCCACCTCACTACAAATAACTCAATTTCGTTTCTTTTTATGGCTGAGTAATATTCCATTGTATATATGTGCCACATCTTCTTTATCCATTCACCTGTCGATGGACACGAAGGTTGCTGCCATGTTGGGAGTATTATTTTTAATGACTGAAGTGATCATCCTCCTTCTTCTTCTGAATCTCCTTGCTCCCATTGGTAACTGGGACTAAGTTTGCTCTTCCCAGTGCATTTTTTTTTAATTGGGGTATAGTTGCTTTACAATGTTGTGTTAGTTTCTGCTGTGCAGTGAAGTGAATCAGCTGTATGTATACATATCTCCCCTCCCTCTTGGACCTCCCTCCCACCCCCCCATCCCACCCATCTAGGTCATCACAGGGCACCGAGCTGAGCTTCCTGTGCTATACAGCAGGTTCCCACTAGCTATCTGTTTTACACATGGTAGTGTATATAGGTTAGTCCTAATCTCCTAATTCGTCCCACCATCCCCTTCAGTTCGATAGGGTCTGCTCTGTAGTAGAGTGTAGAGCACCTTGTGAATCTTAGTTATTATTTGGTGTCTCTTCCCTCTTCTCCACTCTCCCAGGGATTTTTGGTGGGTTCTCAGCACTGTGCTATACAGGTATGTGTGTCCTGCGTTGGCTCAGTGGTGGGTACGAGGTTAGGTTGGGCTCTGCTTTCACGTGAGGTTTTAGAACAGTGTGGCGTCTCAGTGGTGCTGACCACCAGGGGTGGGGGGAGGTGTCGACTCCAGGGAGCAATGCCTCTGCAAGCCTCGATTTCCTAACTGTCCATGAGGCAAGCATGACGACCACACGAGAGCCCCCACTGTGCCCGTGTCTTGTCACGCATGTCCCTGGGGGGCAGGTCTCAGGGAGCGCGGCGGTGGACGTGGAGGTCACCCTGGGGCCACACGCGGGCACTTTGCTGGGCGTGCTGCTTTCCCCCTGCATCCCTTCTGCCAGCTCATGGCACCCCGTCCACCCAGGGGTCCCAGCCTGGAGCCAGGATCCCTGCTACTTCTCCCCACTTCCAATCCGTCACCAAGCCCCTCCCCCATCTCCTGCCTCTTAAATCTCTCTTAAAGTCACCATCCCTCACCAACACTGTGACCTTATCCAGAACCCAATCTTGCCCGGGTTCCCCTAGGACCGAATCTGGCTAGAGCCTTCCCCGTCCGGTCTCCACCCAAAAGCCTCTGGGATCTTTGTAAACTGTCAATTTGGTAAATGAATGAATAACTGTCTTGTTGATGCCCCGAGAGCATCCCCTGCCTCCGGAGCAGGTCCCCACTCGTCATGGCACCCGACCCCCAACCCTGCCTTCAGCCCAGCTCTCCCATTCCAGCCTTGCCAGCCACTTGTCTTCACAGTGCAGGGAGCCTCTGGCGTCCTAAACTCCCTCACTCCAGCCTCTTAGCGTGGCTGGCCCTCAGGCCTGAGCTGAGAGGTTGCTTCTCCTTGGGGCCTTCTGGAGTGAAGGTGGGCAGCGTCCCCCTCTGCCTCTGCAGAGCTCATACTCCACGTTCATTCCAGCACTTATTACCCTCCTTGGCAACTTCCCACTTTCTTTTCATCTTGAGCCTGTAAGCTCTCCAAGGGCACGTCTCCTTCACCATGACAGGTCTCCCTGCGTGGAAATACTGTCAAAGAAAACCAGTGAAGGGAAGGACGCATCCAGGATTCTGAAGCTGACTATGTAACCTGCCTGGCCTTTAGCACAAGCCTCTCCCCAGACACTGACCTCCCGTCCAGCACGCCACTGTCACCCCCTGGAGCCGGACAGCACCTGTCCCTCTGAGGCTCGCCTAGCATCACTGCTGTGTCTCCCCAGTGGGCCCATTCAGTTGGGGCCACTTTCCAGTGTCCTAACTGCGATCTCTGAGTGGATTTGCTGGACACCCTGTTTCTGCATTTGCTAACCACGCTAGTACGCTGGCCCGCCTGGAGTTTTGCTAATTTTTAGAAAATAGAACTGTGTTTTAAACATGCCCAAGTGTGGCTGTGTGTCTGTGCACTCTTACCCACCCTTATGTGCCGTGTAGGAGTCAGCTGGCTCCTGGGAGGCCAGCAGGGAGTGTCAGGGGCATGGCATGCAGAAGGAGCTGGGTCTCAGTGTCTGTAACGCCCTCTGTATCGCCTGCTGACCCACAGACACTTAGTGCAGCGGTATCCGAGCGGAAAGCCTCCACCAGCACCTCTAACGACAGAGTCCGTGTGACCCCTTGCTCCACACTTGCAGCCTTGTGCATTGGTCCAGGGCTCCTCCGGCAGGCCCTCCAGCCCCCTGGGCCCTCATCCCTCAGGATTTCTCCCCTGTGCTCCCCAAGTGCCCTGCGAATTGCTACTCACCCAATTTTCACATTGCTCATGTTATCTGTTTATGTGTCTGCCCGACACATAGACAAGTGAGTCCTTGAGTGCGGGGTAGTTCGCTGTGTGGCTGCGAGGCCCCAAGGCAGGGTTTGCCACCTGGCAGGCAATCAGGAGAGAAGGATGAGCACGGGTGGGGGCGGGGCGTGAATGCCCCGACCACTGAAAATGACACCAGCCTCTTCGGGGCCAGCCTCAGGCCTTTGGTGGAGGAAGGAGCCCGGCCCAGCAGTCGTGTGTGCTCCAGCTCTTCCTCTGTTGCTATGATAGTAATTTTGCGTTACTGATAATCATTTATAACCACCTCAGTAAACACAAAGCAGGGATCTGAGGTGGTTTTTACAACACATACAAGTTTTTTTTTTTTAATTTATTTATTTTATTAATTTTTATTTTTGGCTGCATTGGGTCTTCGTTGCTGTGCACGGGCTTTCTCTGGTTGTGGCGAGCGGGGGCCACTCTTTGTTGTGGTGCATGGGCTTCTCATTGCAGTGGCTTTTCTTGTTGAGGAGCACGGGCTCCAGGCACACGGGCTTCAGTAGTTGTGGCGCGTGGGCTCAGTAGTTGTGGCTCACGGGCTCTAGAGCGCAGGCTCAGTAGTTGTGGTGCACGGGCCCAGTTGCTCCGTGGCATGTGGGATCTTCCCGGGCCAGGGTTTGAACCCGTGTCCCCTGCATTGGCAGGCGGATTCTTAACCACTGCGCCACCAGGGAAGCCCGTGAGGCTGGAGGGGAAAGTGGGCTGGGCCAGTAGGTGGGGTGGTGGCTACACTGTGTGCCCTCACTGGGGTGGGCCCCACCTGACTTCTCGTCTCCACTGATCAGAGAGAGAAGCACAATCATTCACACCATAAGGGAAACCAGCTGCTTTCTCGGACCCCTGGTTTTGGGGCCCTGGGCCCGACACTCAGCTCCCAGGTTCTCCGGCAGGGTCTCAGGGGGAGACATTCTGAGCCATGTGGCCAAAGCAGGGCGCAGGGAGCAGCTGCCTGCAGATGGGCTGGCCCAGCCCCTCTGATCCCGGGGAGATGGGAAGAGTCCACAGCCC
This sequence comes from Balaenoptera physalus, assembly GCF_965194825.1. Lineage (NCBI taxonomy): Eukaryota > Metazoa > Chordata > Mammalia > Artiodactyla > Balaenopteridae > Balaenoptera > Balaenoptera physalus. The sequence goes on along the minus strand of NC_138885.1, from coordinate 6,334,218 downwards.
TGGAGGACAGCCTGGTGGCCTGGAGCAGACAGCAGAGCCTCCCGAGGCCATGGTGGTCCAGAGGAAAAGAGACCCTCAAACATCCTATATTTGGTGAACGACAAACAGGATGACGGATGAGAGATGTGAAAATATGGGGAGAAATAGAAAACTCAGCCAACTGCATACACACGGGGCTTTATCACCACCAGGGTTATAGAATCTCTACCCAGCCCCGCCTCCCTCTCCCAGACCTCTTTACGGATCCTGGATCCTCTGTGTGAAAGTGACAGCATCAAGGAAAGTGGACCTGGGTGTGGAAACCTAGGTTTGTTGTTTGAAAGACATTAGCCGTTTGACTGATGGGCCAGAGAAGGGCTGAGAGGTGGGAGGATTTGGAAGCTTCTCCCGTAGCCTCACAGAGGCTTTCGACCTGAGTCTGCTGATGTGTGACACTTCCGGGGCAGAATGCCTTGGGCCTGGAAGAATCAGAACGGAACTCAGCCCTAGACCCAAGAGATGCTTCTCAAGTGCTCTGTACTGAACCCCTGGAACGGCCATGCCCCCTGCTCTGGGTGGGGAGCAGGATGGTGTGGGGTGGAGAGAGGGGCCTGGGACCCACCTGAGGCCTCCAGGGGACCTTGGACCCACACTGGAATGTGGTCAGTTCAGGTCCACTGAACTGTGTGCGGACCTCGGGCAAGCTGTTAATTGTAGGCCTTACATGGAAATGTCCACGTGACCACCCGTGCATGGCTGGGGCTCACCAAACACCAGTCCCTGACCCTAAATTCTTCATGCACGCACATACCAACTGTTGCTTGGTTGTTTAGTGGGTCTGGTTTAGATCAGGGAAACCCGTCTGTCCCAGGTGCCTCTAGGCTTAGACTTCCTGGGGAGAAGCGGATTGGCTGCTTAAGATGAACATTTGTGGAATTACATCAACAATTACAGAGCCTGAAGTTAGGGGAAACCAGTGGGATTTATGGGATGCAGTTTCCCATTGAATCACAGCATCTCGTTTGTATTCCTACGCATCACACTGAGCCCTCCGTGCCCACGGGAAGAGCAGGCAAGGCCATTGTTCTTTCTTTCTCCTAGTCAGTCTCCAATATGGGCACAGCCATGAGCAGAAACCACCTGCCTCCAGCACAACCCCTATCCCCACCCCCCCAGGAGCAGCCTAGGGAAATAAAATAATGGGAAGCAGCGCCATCACAGTTTTTCCATCACGATGGGCACCCAGCTAGGAAAGCGCTCCTGCCTTCCCCACCCTCCGTCGCTTAGGTGCCTCGCTGGACAGTATTCTCTGCCTCCTGAGGGAAGGTAGGTAGAAGACGGGTGCCCGTCTGCGTCATGGGAGGGGCCCAGAGGCAGCAGCCCCCGGATGCCTGCTGGACGCCTGGAAAGGGCTTCCTTGGACTGGCCATGCAGCAGGTCACTCTCGGCGCTCACGGGGGCAGTGGCCCCACTGGAGCCCACAGCCGGCCTCGCCCAGGCTCCCCAGCCCTCACACCCCTTGAAGTGTCGCTCCAGCTGCCCCTGCTGTCTGCCCTTCCCCTCTGCCCTCCAGGGACGTGGGAGGAGCGCCGCCCAGCAGGTGTCCTGGCTTCACACCCATCCTGCTTCATGGACTCTCGAGAAGGAGGCTGATCACTTCTGTGATTCTGTTCTGTCCCCAGACAGCCACACTCCTTGCCCGTGGCCTTGCCTGCCCACCTCTTGCCGTTATCTGCCCCTGCAGTGCCCTGAGCAGAACACACTGCGCTGTGCTGGCTCCTTTTTAAAATTTTTGAATTATAGTAACTATTGGTATTTACTTGTAAGTTTCAGTCAGCCAGTGACGGTCCTCTGACATAATGAAACGGTGACTTTGTGGGACTGGATGCTGTATGGATACACCAGCCAGGTCTGCACAGTTTAATTAGCTAGATGTGAGTTTACGGATAGAGTCGACTTTCTTTTAGGGTTTTTTTTTTTTTTTTTTTTTATAAATTTATTTATTTAGTTATTTATTTTTGACTGTGTTGTTTCTTTGTTTCTGTACGAGGGCTTTCTCTAGTTGCGGCAAGCGGGGGCCACTCTTCATCGCGGTGCGTGGGCCTCTCACTATCACGGCCTCTCTTGTTGCGGAGCACAGGCTCCAGACGCGCAGGCTCAGTAGTTGTGGCGCACGGGCCCAGCTGCTCCGCGGCATGTGGGATCTTCCCAGACCAGGGCTCGAACCAGTGTCCCCTGCATTGGCAGGCGGATTCTCAACCACTGCGCCACCAGGGAAGCCCTCTTTTAGGGTTTTAAAACATTTTCTTTTCTTTTTTGTTTTTTTCCCAGCTTTCTTGATGTATAATTGACAAACAAAAACTATATATTTAAAGCATACAACTTGATGTTTTGATATAGTTATACACTGTAAAATGATCACCTCGCAAGCTAATTCACACATCTGTTACCTCACATACTTATCATTTTCTTCTCTTTTTTCTGGCTGTGTCGTGAGAACACTTCAGATCTACCCTGGTAGCAAGTTTCAAGTCCGCATACGGCCTTGTAAACTATAGCCACATGGCTGTGCATTAGATCCCCAGAGCTTACACATCCCGCACAACTGAAACTTTGTGCCTACTTTTGCTAGGACGTTCCTGCCCACTCCTCTGCTTGGAAGATCCTATGGATGCTTTGTGACCACGGCACGGGCGCCTCCTCTGAGAAGCCTTCCCGCTCTCACCAGCTCCCACCAGGCCCACTCAGGATGCCTGGAGCGGGGCTGCTGGGCCGGCACTCAGCGCAGGGCGCTCCTCCGTGGTGGGTGAGGAGTGGACACCTGGGAGGAGGGGCAGAGAGATGTTAAACCCGCCAGCATCACAGATGTCCCAGTTTCATCAGCATTTGGATCACAGGCCACATGCTTCTTCCCCTGTGATGAGGATTCTCCGGAGCCCATGCTGGCTTGGTCTCCTTCCTCTAGGGTTTCCTTTTTTCCTGCCATTCCCAGATCCTGGGGAGACAGAGAGGGGTTGCACGGCCCTGCTGGGCAAGGGGCAGCTCCCCTGCTGGAACACCAGAAGGCCTCTGCCCTGGACTGGCCACTCCTCCCTGGGAAGGGTCCACTTGCTGAGTCTGCACTGCGGTTCGGGAACTACCCAGGGTATGAGCCGTCGTGGGTGGTGGGTGATGGGTGATGTATTCTGGGCAGGGGTACAACGTGAACAAAGACAGCGCATTCAACTGGGGAATCAGGGAGTTCCCTGCAGATGAGCAGGAACAAAGAAGGCTCACTGCAAAGAATGAACTAGATCTCTGTGTCTGGACACGGAAGGAGAGACAGCAATGCAACAGCACAGGAAACGAGCAGAAGCCTGCATCATAGGAAGACGATGGACTACCTCCCCTCCCCCCGCCCCATGTAGATGCAGCTTTATAAGCAAGAGCTTGCATGAGCTAACAAGGTGCAGGAGTTTATGCAGCCAACTGGAGTATCTGGGGAGGAAAAAAGGAACTTTGTATGGACTTCTGTATTATCTATATTTTTTATAAGCAGAAATAACACTTATATTTCTAAAAGAAAGTATATAGACAAAGTATGAAATTTCAAATAATATAGGTCCAGGCTGTAACAGGGTGAGGCCCGTGACCTTGCAGGTAACCTTGCTGGTGATCCCACTGCCATTCTCCACCTCACGGTCAAGTTTCGGAGGCTCTGCCCCTGCCTGTGAGGAACCTCTTGCTCAGAGGTCAAGGCCAGGGGCAGGGGCAGGGCAGGAGGACGGGCTGTGTGGGGACCCGACCATCGCCGGCTGGAGGGCCACGACCCTGCACTCGCTAATGGTGTGGAGGACGGACGCCACCTACAAAGTCCCTCCCATGGTTCTGCTTCACCCTCCTGACCCACCGGCTCAGCCCAACTGGGGCATTTCCACGCCCAGCAGGGAGAGAGTGAGGGGGAACAGGCATTCCAGGCCCCTGCGTGCAGCTGCCTCCTGCTCTGTTCTGACAGTCCTCTGCCTCGTCGGACGTGTGGAATGGCTCTGATCCGGCTTCCACCTCTGGTCCAGCCCCTTCTGGGTCACGAAGGTCCCAGGGGGCAGGAAGAGCATGGATCCAAGTTCGATTCCTGGGTTGCCACTTACAAGCTGTTCATCCTGAAGAGAAGGACACACTTCTCGGACCCTCTGTTTCCTCTTCCAGTTGCATAGATAGTAAGTGACAGGTTCCTCACAAGGCTACTGTAGGTGAAACAAGACCATGTATGTAGTGTCCAGATGGGGCTGGGCCTGAGTAGCTGCTCTGTAAATATCTGTTTCCCGTCCTGTCAGCCACTCCCCCTCCGAACCCCAACATGAAGTTGGGGTGTGAATGTGACATAATACCTGCTCAAATGGCATTTAATTTTTCTTCCAGCTCCACGCGACAAATCAAGTTAGGTAAGGCATTCTGGCCGGCCCTGTGGAGGGGGCTTCCCCTCCCCTGTCCTCGTCACCAAGCTTCACTCCCTCTGATCTCACCTCGTAGGTGAGCAATGGAAGTGCCTGCCCTCTAGTCTGGCTGGAGGTCGGTCGCAGTGCCGCATTTGCCCCTGAGCCTTGAGGGCAGAGGGCCCAGCCCTGTGAGCCTGGATCCACATCAGCAATCAAGCTGAGCACAGGTCCCTCTGCAGCTCCAAGCTCGCTGGCTTCTGGGAACGCCACCTCCCTTCCTACCTGTAAATGGAAGAAGTGAGATGCTGACAGATTACCCTGGGCACATCCCCAGTTGCCAGCCCAGGAATCTTGCTTCTTCTCAGCCCATGTGGCCAAGAAATAGCGGGGCTGGCAGAGGGAGCTTTACCTGGGAAGGCCTGTGGACTAACAGGAAGGGAGCGTGCAGAAACAAGGGGCTTCCTTAGAGCCCACAGGCTTTTTCCTTACCTACTGCCCCCTCTGTCCTCAGGATCATCAGGAACCCGCAGCCACAGAATCTTGTGGGTGGGCTGCACCGAGGCAGGCGACGGCCTCTGTTGGCTTCTCTTCAGTTACCTGGGGATCTTTGCTTATCTGAGGACTCACACCGTCCCCTGCGTGAGTCAGTGAAACACACAGATTTATTTTAATACAATACATACGGATGCGGCATCTATTGGTCATTCATCCACTTATCCGACAAATCTTTAATGTAAACACACTCTATGCCAGACACTGTACTGGAAGGTGCAGGGGACGTGATGATGAACACCACTGCCTTGGACGCTGACCTCGGGGGCCCACAGCCCCATGGGAGCAGACCAGCATTGATTAAGTAATGAAGACAGTGCAAACTCTACTGCAAACAGTGATAAATACTTTGGAGGACACACTTTGGAACTTATCGCAGGGGCTGACCCGGTCCAGGGAAGCAGGAGATCTCCCTGGGAAAATGACACTTGAGCTGAGAGCTAAAGCATTTGTAGGCGCTGACTAAGCAAATACGCGTGCTAATAATAGAGTTAGTCTTACACTGTACTGACCACGTCCCAGGCTATGTTCTCAGTGATTTATATCAAGTCTGCAAGCCTCACAAAAGCCAGGGTGTGAGCGCTGCTGACGATCCCCAGATCACAGGAAAAGGGCTGAGGCTCGGGGAGTCATAGGATGGGCGCTCCATGGACCACTGGGCTCTGCTGCCACCCAGAGTGAGGCGAGGAGGAGGAGGGGCAACACCGGGACAGAGGGAAGAGCAGGTGGAGAGGAAACCCTTAACAAACACTTGAAGCTTAAAAATTGGCAACTGACAAATCCACCTAACAAAGCCTTGCAGCTAATCCTGAGCTTACCTGAGCCAAAGGAAGTGTGTCACGTACTGACTGTTAGTCACTCCCCTGGGACTGAGGGTGTGCAGTGGGCACGTGAAAGAGAAAAAGGGGCTGCTGGTTGGATGAGGTAGCCAAAGAGGGAGGTACCGACCTCTGCCTCCTGCTGTCATATCCCACTCTGTCTCAGGAGAGGGAGCTCTGTGATCCGGGCATCACCCTACCTGTTGGGTGGAAGTGGATGGAGCTGAGGGGCTCTTAATGCTGCCTCCTGGACTTGGCTTGGCTCTGATGTTGACAGTTGAGGGTGAGGTCATCCAAACAGGACGGATGCAATGCAGTAATGGCTGTGCCTACCTCATGACCAAGACTCAGTCTCCTACAATGCACTAACATGTCAGGAGACACAAGGCTCCCAGAGATGGAAAGTGATCATTACAGACCAAGGGAGAGACAGACAAGAGGTTGGAGAGAAGGCAGCCTCCTGCAGACAGGACGAAGGCCTTACCAAATGATAAGGAAGACCTTGACAGGTTGTATACCATCCTTTATTAACTCTAGATGCACATTTCCCCCTCCACATTTTAGCATTTCTGCAATCAGATGTGACGCATCGTACAATCGATAGTGTCTTATACAATGGTATCCAGGATATGAAACGTTTGTGTGGTTGTCATTGCTTGCATATGCGAACTTGGTCATAGCTGGGGTAACCTCACATTCCATTTTGCTGGGGACAGTCCTGGCTATGTCAGTTGCCCTGTATTTATTATTAATAACATCCCTTTATTCCCAAAGGTGTTACAGTGTGGTTATACATTGCAAAGTCTCCTTATCCATAGCTAGTGTCACTTCAAATATATTATGCGCATTGTTGGAGATATATATATATATATATATATATATATATATCAAGACTAATTACCATTTAAAGTGTCTTCCCGGCTGAGCAGGAACCAAGATGGCGGAGTAGAAGGATGTGCTCTCACTCCCTCTTTCAAGAACACCAGAATCACAGCTAGCTGCTGGACAATCATTCACAGGAAGACACTGGAACTCATCAAAAAGGATACCCCACATCCAAAGACAAAGGAGAAGCCAAAATGAGATGGTAGGAGGGGCACAATCACAGTAAAATAAAATCCCATAACTGGTGGGTGGGTGACTCACAGACTAGCGAACACTTATACCACAGAAGTCCACCCACTGGAGTGAAGGTTCTGAGCCCCATGGCAGGCTTCCCAACCTGGGGGTCCGGCAACGGGAAGAGGAATTCATAGAGAATCAGACTTTGAAGCCTAGTGGGAATTGATTGCAGGACTTCCACAGGACTGGGGGAAACAGAGACTCCACTCTTGGAGGGCACACACAAAGTAGTGTGTGCATCAGGACCCGGGGAAGGAGCAGTGACCCCAGGGGAGACTGAACCAGACCTACCTGCTAGTGTTGGAGGGTCTCCTGCAAAGGTGGGGGGTGACTCTGTTTCACCGTGGGGACAAGGACACTGGCAGCAGAAGTTCTGGGAAGCACTCCTTGGCTTGAGCCCTCCCAGAGTCTGCCATTAGCCCCACCGAAGAGCCCAGGTAGGCTCCAGTGTTGGGTCACCTCAGGCCAAACAACCAACAGGGAGGGAACCCAGTCACACCCATCAACAGTCAAGTGGATTAAAGTTTTACTGAGCTCTGCCCACCACCATTCTCTCCCATCAAGCCTCTGAGATAGCCTCATCCACCAGCGGGCAGACGGCAGAAGCAAGAAGAGCTACAATCCTGCAGCCTGTGGAACAAAAACCACATTCACAGAAAGATAGACAAGATGAAAAGGCAGAGGGCTATATACCAGATGAAGGAACAAGATAAAACCCCAGAAAAAAAACTAAATGAAGTGGAGATAGGCAACCTTCCAGAAAAAGATTTCAGAATAATGATAGTGAAGATGATCCAGGACCTCGGAAAAAGAATGGAGGCAAAGATCGAGAAGATGCAAGAAATGTTTAACAAAGACCTAGAAGAATTAAAGAACAAACAAACAGAGATGACCAATACAATAACTGAAATGAAAACTACACTAGAAGGAATCAATAGCAGAATAACTGAGGCAGAAGAACGAATAAGTGACCTGGAAGACAGAATGGTGGAATTCACTGCTGCAGAACAGACCAAAGGAAAAAGAATGAAAAGAAATGAAGACAGCCTAGGAGACCTCTGGGACAATATTAAACGCAACAACATTCGCATTATAGGGGTCCCAGAAAGAGAAGAGAGAGAGAAAGGACCCGAGAAAATATTTGAAGAGATTATAGTTGAAAAATTCCCTAACATGGGAAAGGAAAGAGCCACCCAAGTCCAGGAAGCGCAGCAAGTCCCATACAGTATAAACCCAAGGAGAAACACGCCGAGACACATAGTAATCAAATTGGAAAAAATTAAAGACAAAGAAAAATTATTGAAAGCAGCAAGGGAAAAACGACAAATAACATACAAGGGAACTCCCATAAGGTTAACAGCTGATGTCTCAGCAGAAACTCTACAAACCAGAAGGGAGTGGCATGATATACTTAAAGTGATGAAAGGGAAGAACTTACAACCAAGATTACTCTACCTGGCAAGGACCTCATTCAGATTCGATGGAGAAATCAAAAGCTTTACAGACAAGCAAAAGCTAAGAGAATTCAGCACCACCAAACCAGCTCTACACCAAATGCTAAAGGAACTTCTCTAAGTGGGAAACACAAGAGAAGAAAAGGACCTACAAAAACAAACCCAAAACAATTAAGAAAATGGTCATAGGAACATACATATCGATAATTACCTTAAACGTGAATGGACTAAATGCTCCAACCAAACGACACAGGCTTGCTGAATGGATACAAAAACAAGACCCATCTATATGCTGTCTACAAGAGACCCACTTCAGACCTAGGGACACATACAGACTGAAAGTGAGGGGATGGAAAAAGATATTCCATGCAAATGGAAATCAAAAGAAAGCTGGAGTAGCTATACTTATATCAGAAAAAATGGACTTTAAAATAAAGAATATTACAAGAGACAAGGAAGGACACTACATAACGATCAAGGGCTCAATCCAAGAAGAAGATATAACAATTATAAATATATATGCACCCAACATAGGAGCACCACAATATATAAGGCAACTGCTAACAGCTATAAAAGAGGAAATCAACAGGAACACAATAAGAGTGGGGGACTTTAACACCTCACTTACACCAATGGACAGATCATTCAAAATGAAAATAAATAAGGAAACAGAAGCTTTAAATGACACAATACACCAGATAGATTTAATTGATATTTTTAGGACATTCCATCTAAAAAGAGCAGATTACACTTTCTTCTCAAGTGCACACGGAACATTGTCCAGGATAGATCACATCTTGGGTCACAAATCAAGCCTCAGTTAATTTAAGAAAATTGAAATCAAATCAAGCATCTTTTCTGACCAGAAAGCTATGAGATTAGAAATGAATTACATGGAAAAAAACGTAAAAAACACAAACACATGGAAGCTAAACAATATGTTACTAAATAACCAAGAGATCACTGAAGGAATCAAAGAAGAAATCAGAAAATACCTAGAGACAAATGACAATGAAAACACGACGATCCAAAACCTATGGGATGCAGCAAAAGCAGTTCTAAGAGGGAAGTTTATAGCTATACAAGCCTACCTCAAGAAACAAGAAAAATCTCAAGTAAACTATTTAACCTTACACCTAAAGGAACTAGAGAAAGAAGAACAAACAAAACCCAAAGTTAGCAGAAGGAAAGAAATCATAAAGATCAGAGCAGAAATAAATGAAATAGAAACAAAGAAAACAATAACAAAGATCAATAAAACTAAAAGCTGGTTCTTTGAGAAAATAAACAAAATTGATAAACCATTAGCCAGACTCATCAAGAAACAGAGGCAGAGGACTCAAATCAATAAAATTAGAAATGAAAAAGGAGAAGTTACAACAGACACCGTGGAAATACAGAGCATCCTAAGAGACTACTACAAGCAACTCTATGCCAATAAAATGGACAACCTGGAAGAAATGGACAAATTCTTAGAAAGGTATAACCTTCCAAGACTGAACCAGGAAGAAACAGAAAATATGAACAGACCAATCACAAGGAATGAAATTGAAACTGTGATTAAAAATCTTCCAACAAACAAAAGTCCAGGACCAGATGGCTTCACAGGTGAATTCTATCAAACATTTAGAGAAGAGCTCACACTCATCCTTCTCAAACTCTTCCAAAAAATTGCAGAGGAAGGAACACTCCCAAACTCATTCTATGAGGCCACCATCACCCTGATACTAAAACCAGACAAAGATACTACAAAAAAAGAAAATTACAGACCAATATCACTGATGAATATAGATGCAAAAATCCTCACCAAAATACTAGCAAACAGAATCCAACAACACATTAAAAGGTTCATACACCACAATCAAGTGGGATTTATCCCAGGAATGCAAGGATTCTTTAATATACGCAAATCAATCATTGCGATACACCATATTAACAAACTGAAGAATAAAAACCATATGATCATCTCAATAGATGCAGAAAAAGCTTTTGACAAAATTCAACACCCATTTATGATAAAAACTCTCCAGAAAGTGGGCATAGAGGGAACCTACCTCAACATAATAAAGGCCATATACGACAAACCCACAGCAAACATCATTCTCAATGGTGAAAACCCAAAAGCATTTCGTCTAAGATCAGGAACAAGACAAGGATGTCCACTCTCACCACTATTATTCAACATAGTTTTGGAAGTCCTAGCCTCAGCAATCAGAGGAGAAAAAGAAATAAAAGGAATACAAATTGGAAAAGAAGAAGTAAAACTGTCACTGTTTGCAGATGACATGATACTATACATAGAGAATCCTAAAGATTCCACCAGAAAACTACTAGAGCTAATCAATGAATTTGGTAAAGTTGCAGGATACAAAATTAATGCACAGAAATCTCTTACATTCCTATACACTAATGATGAAAAATCTGAAAGATAAATTGTGGAAACACTCCCATTTACCATTGCAACAAAAAGAATAAAATACCTAGGAATAAACCTACCTAGGGAGACAAAAGACCTGTATGCAGAAAACTCTAAGACACTGATGAAAGAAATTAAAGATGATACCAACAGATGGAGAGATATACCATGTTCTTGGATTGGAAGAATCAACATTGTGAAAATGACTATACTACCCAAAGCAATCTACAGATTCAATGCAATCCCTATCAAATTACCAATGGCATTTTTTACGGAGCTAGAACAAATCATCTTAAAATTTGTATGGAGACACAAAAGACCCCGAATAGCCAAAGCAGTCTTGAGGGAAAAAACGGAGCTGGAGGAATCAGACTCCCTTACTTTAGACTATACTACAGAGCTACAGTAATCAAGACAATGTGGTACTGGCACAAAAACAGAAATATAGATCAATGGAACAAGATAGAAAGCCCAGAGATAAACCCACACACCTATGGTTAACTAATCTATGACAAAGGAGGCAAAGATATACAATGGAGAAAAGACAGTCTCTTCAATAAGTGGTGCTGGGAAAACTGGACAGCTACATGTAAAAGAATGAAATTAAAACACTCCCTAACATCATACACAAAAATAAACTCAAAATGGATTCAAAGCCTAAATGTAAGACCGGACAGTATAAAACTCTTAGAGGAAAACATAGGAAGAACACTCTTTGACATAAATCACAGCAAGATCTTTTTTGATCCTCCTCCTAGAGTAATGGAAATAAAAACAAAAATAAACAAATGGTACCTAATGAAACTTCAAGGGTTTTGCACAGCAAAGGAAACCATAAACAAGACAAAAAGACAACCCTCAGAATGGGAGAAAATATTTGCAAATGAATCAATGGACAAAGGATTAATCTCCAAAATATATAAACAGTTCATGCAGCTCAATATTAAAGAAACAAACAACCCAATCCAAAAATGGGCAGAAGACCTAAGTATACATTTCTCCAAAGAAGATATACAGATGGCCAAGAAGCACATGAAGAGCTGCTCAATATCACTAATTATTAGAGAAATGCAAATCAAAACTACAATGAGGTATCACCTCACACCAGTTAGAATGCGCATCATCAGAAAATCTACAAACAACAAACAATGGAGAGGATGCGGAGAAAAGGGAACCCTCTTGCACTGTTGGTGGGAATGTTAATTGATACAGCCACTATGGAGAACAGTATGGAGGTTCCTTAAAGAACTAAAAATAGATTTATCATATGATCCAGCAATCCCACTACTGGGCATATACCCAGAGAAAACCATAATTCAAAAAGACACATGCACCCGAATGTTCATTGCAGTACTATTTACAATAGCCAGGTCATGGAAGCAACCTAAATGCCCATTGACAGACGAATGGATAAAGAAGCTGTGGTACATATATACAATGGAATATTACTCAGCCATTAAAAGGAATGAAATTGAGTCATTTGTTGAGATGTGGACGGATCTAGAGACTGTCATACAGAGTGAAGTAAGTCAGAAGGAGAAAAACAAATATCGTATATTAACGCATGTATGTGGAACCTAGAAAAACGGTACAGATGAGCCAGTTTGCAGGGCAGAAGTTGAGACACAGATGTAGAGAACAGACGTGTGGACACCAAGGTGGGAAAACCATGGTGGGGTGAGGATGGTGGTGTGATGAATTGGGCGATTGGGATTGACATGTATACACTGATGTGTATAAAATTGATGAGTAATAAGAATCTGCAGTATAAAAAGCAAACAAACAAACAAACAAAACAATGAATACTAAACTTTCATTGGGTTATTTGTATGGAAATATGTTAACATAAATGTTTCAGACATTACAAGAAATTTCTAAAAATCTTATATGTTCTGGTATAAGTCATAATTCTAGTTATTACTTTAAAATGTATATCTCAGAAATAACTAAATTTCCTTGTCAATTGCATTATTATGAACTTTCATCAAATCTTTAACCGTGGTCATTTTTAAGTCTTTTGTCATTTACAGACAGTTCTGGGTGTACTCTGATGCTTTTGCAAATATGCTCCTATAAAAGGGTTTCATCTTCAAGGAATTCATGGAAAAGACTCTGACAAGTACAGGTTTCTGGTAACTGACTGTACTGCTGAACTGAATGAATAAGCATTTTCAGAACTCTAATGAAAAACTGATGAACTCATAAAAGTGCTAACAAAAGATAAGATGAAAAAAATTAATTACATGGGACTGAGTGAACTGATGAGGATGATTATAATTTGTGTGACTTTCTGTTTGAATAATAAAAAAAAAAATCCCACAAGGACTCAGAGGCAAAAAATATACAAATCAATTTTCACTGCAAAGTAAAGGAGCTGTTACAGTGGAGGATTACTGGACAGAATGTCAATATTATGACATAGTATGAGTGTGTTTCATGTTTGGTAATTGCAATCATTGTTGCTTTTGTTGTGGTCATCCATTTACAATGCTTGGTGTCAGTCTATTTGTCTCTTGTAAAAATAAAATACAGCATGCGTGTGTGAAAAAAGAAAAAAAAGAATAAAGTTGCTATAACATTCACATACAAAAAAAAAAAGTGTCTTCCCAACGATAATACTATGATACAGCAATGAAACAGCAATTCATTGTATGCACAGAAAAGAGTGGCAACAGCCAAGGGGTACACTTTGACATGTTTTTCATTGTCAGTGATGATGATTCCACGTTTTCTTGCAAAAGCAACAACGAAGTACATGTGGGATCCAAGAAGGGAAAGTCCCACTGGAGATGTAAGCTGGATAGTTTTGACTGGGACTGTGTAAAAGGACACAGCAAGTAGCACAGGAGAAGTTGCTAGGAGACATTTTTAGTAAATGAACTTGATAATGACCCACTGCATTACACTGAGAAAATGCAGAGTGTTTGCTGATGAGTGCTTTCTCACTACGGGGAGAGCTGAACAACGTTGCCAGTAACAATCATGGGGAGAGGGTGGTGGTTTAATCAATCAGCAGTCCGTAACTTAATTGCTATTGCAACCATTGTGATGAAACGTGGCAGGAGGTAAGAGGTTCCTCAGCTTTTAAAGCTGATGGACGTTTGGGTAAGAGTACATTTCTCTGTGTCATCACTCCAGGCTTTTGTTATGTGAGGGAGGGGCAGGCTCTGGAGGCATCCACCCGACCTCCCATCAGGACCCTCTCATCTGCTGCCCTTGCACCTGACCGGGGCAAGTTCCTTACTCTCTCTTGGCTTTGTTGTCTTCTTCTGAGAAAAGAGGTAAGAACCACACCTGCCTGTAGAGTTCTAGAAGGAACTGTTAACTGCTCAGCAGAGACACTGTGCATGGCATGCACACAAGTGTAGGCTTATATTATCATTGCTGCTGCTGTTAATCTTCCCACACCGCAAACTTCAGCAGTGATGCCTTATGATACTTGCTGTCATGATGGGCTGTGTGATCCCCGTTGTAGTGAGTTCCTTAAAGGCACCGTAGCCTTGCCATAGCACATACTAAATCTAATGAATGGATGAATGAATGAATGAACAGTGGGACTCAACTCTTAGTGCCATATTTATTTCCTCATACAAAGCACATACTGATAAAGACTATAAGGGCAAAAGTATTTGAATACATGATCGTTGCTATGGGAATAATTCACAAAGAAAGGGACAAGGATGTCAACTAGATAGGAATAGAGGTGCAGGAGTGAGATTGGCTGGTTTGGGGGATACTGGAGAGAGATGCTGCCTCCTGTCTTTTCCCCAGAGTCCTCAGGTAGAGGATGGTTCTTGCTAAAGACAAAGTGAGGGTCTGGGGAAGGCAGCCCAGGACTGATGGAGACAGCGAAGGCTCTGGGGAGAAACCTGAGGACCCTCGGTCACCCAGCTGGTTGGCCAGCCAGACAACAGTGATGGATAGGACCCTCCAGCTGTCAGCCACTTGCTCAAGACAGGTCTATTTGTCCTTACTGGGGATATTCTATCTCAGCTGTCAGCAAGCAGAAGCAGGTCTGGGTAGCTGGGCATAATTTCCCAGCTTGCAGCACACGTATCAGCACCGCGCACCCCACTGGGAGACAGTTTACCATTTCTCCCAGCCCCCTGCTGTAGCCACCCAAACCTTCACCAAGGGCCCCAATATTTCTACTCAACTTTCTTTACTACTGGTCTGAGAATCAGGTGACCTGGGTTCTGGTCCTGCTTCTGACTCCAGCTGACCTTGTGAACTTTGACACATGACTAAACCTCTCTGAACCTTAGCTCACATTTATTAAAATGAAGTCACTCTCCATAAAATCTTCCAGGGCATGTTTCTGCCTCTTATTGGAAAAACAGAGAATAAATAGCTTCTATGAGACCATACAAACAATCAGCATTCAGATTTTAGAATTTCTGAATTTCCAGCTCACATCTTCATATCTGTTCTCTGAACTTTGCTTGCTCACCCAGAATTGCATGGGAAAAGCTGATGAGTGAGTGTCTGACTGGAGAACCATGGATTCCTTCCACGTGGGGGGCCCAGTGCTGAAGAGGAATGGAGGAAAACCCTGGCCACTTCCTTGTACTGAAGGGTTTGCTGGGATTCCCCCAGGGAACAGGCCATGGACATACTGGGATTCCTGAGCAGAGCCGTGGAAAGTTGGGCTTGACACTCGGTGGAGTGACAAGGGCCCGGGTGGGGGTCAGGAAACTTGGGGTCTATTTTTGGCCAGGCTGCTAATGCCCAGTCCCTCTTTGTGCCGCATGTTTGGTCTCCCTGGATGTTCTTTTCTTTGATTGTAGGATGAGGGCTGGACTCCACGATCCAGGTCCCTTTGAATAAACCATCCTATGGCTCCTTGTGTCAGCATGGGCGTGTTCTGTTATGATGGCTGTGTCAGTCAAAGTTCAGGCAGAAAAGCAGAAATGGAGTGTTCAAAGTATTTCAAATGGAGGGGATTTAACATGGGTATGGGAAAGTTGAAAGCAAGAAAATGGTGTGATGAGGCAACTCAGAAAAGAATAAGTGCAGGGTTCAGCTGGTGTCCCTTAGGGCTAGGGAGGCCACAGGAAGAGTGCAGGGGCAGCTGTGGCCCTGGAGAGGGGATGCTGGAGCTGGCACTCAGACGACAGAGGGTGAAACACAGCTCATGCTTGGCCCTCGGAAGGAAGCCTGGACTCCATTCAGGGAGGGGGTGTGGTGTCCCATGGCTGGTGCATGAGCTGCCAACAGCACTGCAGTGTAGTTGCCACTATAGACGCAGAGATGCCTACAGAAGCTGGGACGGGAAAAGGGTCTCTTTCCCCTTTGCTGGCCTTCCAGTTCCCTGCCACTGCCTCTCACTGGCAGGACTGAAGAAGTCCTCTGGGGAGGGAATCTGAGAAATGGGGCTGCAGACCTCCTGCTCAACATCACAGAACAGAGTACAGAGGGGTGGACTTGGGGCTGGGAGTCAGTAGAGTGCCTGACATTGGCACAGTGGCTGAACTCTGTCTGTATTCTCCAGCAACTTCCTGTCTCCCCAGCCACCTTCCATCTCCTAACTGAGCTCCAGAGGCCATTTCAGAAGATGAGTGCAGCTGTGTTCTGATTTCTATTCCTGGGAACCCAGAAAATCTACTGATCACCCCCCAGCTCAGAATAACACATGCGTATGGGTCTAGGACATGATGCAGTGCGGCCTGTCCTGAGGGAGGGGTGGCCAACCATTCCAGGGTCAAGACCACAGAGTGCACAAGAAGTGGGCACATGCCTCAGCTCTTGTATCTCAAGGTCTATTTGGGTCTTTGTTTCTGAATCAGGAAGGACACTGAGGGGCCAGGGCAAGGACGCAGTTAAGTGGAGCAGTCCCCTGTAGACAGGCTCCATCTCGGGCCCCTATTTCTCTATCTCTCTGAGGATTCTTGGAAAGCAGCTGACCCAAGTTTTTTGCTGTGCTGAGCAAAAATAAGTCCCAGGGAGCTCTGGTCATTAGTGCAAGCACTGACGAGAGGTGGATACGGGGGCGGTCAGGGCTACGTCCTCCTGCCTGGCAGCCCCAGAATTATCACATTCTGCCTGGTGCTCCTGAGAAGGATTGGGAACGTGAGGAGTAGGGAGGATTCCCAAGGCCCCTTTCCTGGCTGGGTTCCCAGGGCTCCCTCAGTTGCATTCATTCCGGGCAGATCCTCATGGCTCTCCTGCCCAGCATATCGTCCCCCCACTTCTGACTTGGACCCTGATTCTGTTGGGGAGCACAGTGAAGACTGAGATGAGGCCTTCCCTCAGATTACTCACCCAGGTGGAGGACATAACCCGAGGATTATGTGCCTGGCAGGGCCTGGTGAGGCCAGTGGCTGGGATAAAGGAATTCTTAGGCTGAAGACCATGGCTGCACTAGTGACGTGCAAAAATTTTAAGCCCAACCTATAGAAATATATTTTCATTATGACCCATTGCCTGCATATTATATATATGCACATGTGTGTACAAATTTGTATGTGGGTAATATGGAGACTTGTCTTTGACTTGTCTCTATCCAGGGTCCCTGGGAAACCCAGCCTGAGGCAAAGCCTTGGTACTAGTGCTTTATTATAGGTGAGGTAGGGAGTAAGGTAGGGAAGGAGGTGTGTTGCCAAGTTAGTGATGGCTGTCTGCAAACATAAGGGGCTTTGGCCATGCAGGTGTCACCAGAAGGCTCTATGGAGACACTGCAGCCTGGAAAATTCTGTTGCAAGGAAGAGGGAAAGAACTTTGTTGGCCGCTTCCATCTCCTGTCTCTCCTCAGTCAGCATTGGCTGCAGGAGATGCCAACATTGCCTGTGTTTTCAGGCAGAGCCTCTGTGGTCTAGTTGGGTTGGACAAGGGAGCTGCAGCTGCCGTATCCCCACCACAGCAGGTGTGTTGGGGGTTGTGTCCGGAGCCTGACCTTCCCTCCTGTGGGCATCTGAAACAGCCAGTGTCATTAGGAAAAGAGGGACAGCAGAAGACACCAGGGCTCTCCACTGAGCAAGATGCAGGACTTGGGGGTTCAGTTGGGACTGAATACACCCGAAGAGGCACAGAAAGTGGGTCCCCAATATATGGATTTATAAATTGGATAAATATATAATCTTTATACACACATGGTATGCAAAAATTTCACAAAACAATCTTTATCCTCACTACATTGAAATGCACTCTTATAATTTCTATTCTATTCTCTTATAAAATCCCACTTGTTACCCACTATAACACTAAACTACCCCTTTAGAATAGAACTAGACATGATCTTGATCTTTGGCTCATATCAGTGGTGAGGAAATGTTGCCAGAAGTAACTAGACTGGGAGTTCACCATGCATACTGTGTTTGGATTTTTAATTATAATTTTGGAGATAAATGTACATTCAAATGCAGCTGTAAGATATAATACAGAGAGATTCTTTGTACACTGTACCCCATCTTCCCAATGGTAACATTTTCCAAAACTATAGAACAATAACACAAGCAGGATATTGACACTGATAAAGTCCACCTGTCTAATTCAGATTCCCCCAGTTTTATTTCTATTCATTTATGTGTCCATATGTGTATTAAGCTTTACACAATTTTATCATGGGTGTAATTTCATGCATCCACCACAATCAAGATACTGAATAGTTCCAATACCACAAGGATTCCTCATGTTGTCTTTTTATAAGCACACACACACACACACACACACACACACACACACACTCCTTCCTCCTCTTCAATTTTTAGAAGAGACTTAAAATTGTATTAATTGTTTAATTATTTGGCAGAATTCTTCAGTAAAACCAGACCTGGGGACCTGGGGATTTCTTTTTCTGGAGATTTTAATTACAAGATCAATTACAAAATCAATGATTAAAGGACTACTCAGATCATCCATTTCACCTTGGTTGAGTTTTAATTTGTGGTTTTCAAGGAGGTGGATCATTTCTTCTATGTTGTAAAATTGTGAACATGAAATTATTCACAGTATTTCCTTTTATTACCCATAACTGATTGTAAGATTCATTTTACTCCTGATATGGGTTATTTTTTGTCTTCTATCTTTCCTATTGTTTTCAGTCGGGCTAGAGGTTTATAAAATGCATTGATTTTCTTTTCAAAGAAGCAGCATTTTATTTCATTGATACCTTTTTTTTTTTCTTTAAGCAAAAAAGAGTTAACATAGGAGGCCTGAAATTGCTATCCTTTGAAAGGCCTGTTTTTAAGGTTGGCCCTGGGAACTTGTATTTCAGAAGGTCTCCCACTATTCTGATATGATAAAAGTGGCTTCCTATGCCTAAACTGTTTTGTACAAACAATGTGGTTTTGTTGAACACGTGCTTTCCTTTTGGAAGTCTGGAATTTGAGTATGTGCCCAGCAGAGGGTGCTTATGAAATCAGATCCCAACAAAAACCTGGGGCAGTAGGTCTCCAATGAGCTTCTGTGGTTGGCAACACTTCACAAATGTTGTCATATCTGATTTTTGGGGGCATTAAGTTCAATCTGTGTGACTCTACTGGGAGAGGACTCTTGGAAGCTTGTGCCTGGCCTCCCCTGAACTTTACTTATGCACCTTTTGATGTTGAATTTGCTTTATAGTTTTTCACTCTAAGAAATCTTAGCTGTGAATATGACTCTATGCTGAATATTACCAGTAAATCATCAAGACTAGGGGTGATTTGAGGACCTCACAACATATTTTCCTATTTTCATTTTCATTGATATCTGCTCTCATCTTTTAAATTTTGTTTTTATACTTATTTTTCTTTTATTTTGTTCCTTTTCTACTAGTTTCTTGAGATATAAACTTAGATTATTCATTTGAGATCTTTACTCCTTTCTAACGTAAGCATTATGTGTATGTGTCATAAATTTCTGTCATCTCTGCTTTAGATACACCTCAATATTATATGATATATTACGTTTTAGTTTTCATTCAGTCTATGCATATTTTTATTTCCTTTGAGACTTCCTACTTGACCCTTGTGTCATTTAGAAGTGTGTTGTTTAATTTCCACATGTTTAGAGATTTTTCCTGTTATCATTCTGTTACTTTTATTTTTTTAATTAAAATATAGTTAATTTACAATGTTGTGTTCGTTTCTGGTGTACAGCAAAGTGATTCAGTTATATATATATATATATATATACATATATATATATATATGTATATATATACACACACACACATATATATGTGTGTGTGTGTGTATATATATATATTTGTTTTCATATTCTTTTCCATTATGGTTTATTACAGGATACTGAATACAGTTCTCTGTGCTATATATTAGGACCTTGTTGTTTATCTATTTTATATACAGTAGTTTGTATCTGCTAATCCCAAACTCCTAATTTATCCCTCTCCCACCCCCTTTCCCTTTTGGTAACCATAAGTTTATTTTCTATGTCTGTGAGTCTGTTTCTGTTTTGTAAATAAGTTCATTTGTATCATATTTTAGATTCCACATATAAGTGATATATGGTATTTGTCTTTCTCTTCCTGGCTTACTTCACTTAGTATGATAATCTCTAGGTCCATCCATGTTGCTGCAAATGGCATTATTTCATTCTTTTTTATGGCTGAGTTGTATTCCATTGTATATATATACACCACATCTTCTTTATCTATTCATCTGTTGATGGACCTTCAGGTTGCTTCCATGTCTTGGCTATTGTAAACTGTGCTGTTATTGATTTTCTAGTATAATCCCACTGTGGTCAGAACATTTTCTATATTATTTTAAATTTGTTAATGTTTGTTTTATGGCTTAAGTCATGGTCTTTCTTGGTGAATGTTCCATAAGCACTTGGAAAAAATACATATTCTACTTTTCTTAGGTGTAGTGCTCTATGTCAATTGGATCCCTTTCCTTGATTGTGTTATTCAGATCTGCCATATCTTTGATGATTTCTGTCTAGTAGCTCTATCAGCTGTTGAAAATTGCTGAAGTCTCTAAATATAGTAATATATTTACATATTTCTCCTTTTACTTCTAACCACTAATGTATTTTATGCTTTATAATTTGCTAAGATTTAGGATTGTTATGTCTTTCTGGTGGACTGACCCTTTTAACTTATATAAGGTCCTACCTTGTCTCTAGTAAATTGTTTTGCTTTGATTTTTGCTTTATCAGATTAATATAGCCACTCTTGCTCTGCTTTATTTTGATTAATGTTTACATGATATATTGTTTCCCATCCTTTTACTTTCAACCTACCTATGTCATAGATTTTAAGTGAGTTTCTTGTAAGAGGCATATAGTTGAGTCATGTTTATCATCCATTCTGCAGATCTCAGTGTTTTGATTATTGTGACTATATCTAAGTAGGCCATTTACATTTAAACTAATCATTAAGGTGCTTATGTCTGCAGTTTTATTATTTGTTTTTTATTTGCTTCTTGTTCTCATTACTGTTTCTCTTTTCTTGCCTTCCTGCAGGTTACTTGAAAATTTTTTTTAGGACTACATCTTAATTTATTTATAGTGTTTTTGAGATATATCTTTGTACAATTTTCTTAATGGTTGAGTATTATAATATACACATGTGACTTATAATAATCTACTGGTATCAACACTTTGCTACATCAAGGGAAGTCTGGAAACCTCACTTTCCTTTAGATCTGTTTTCCTTCCTCACTTAAATATCATATCTGTGGTGTCAGATGGTGCTATAATTTTTGTTTCAATCATCAAATATAACTTATAAAACTTAAAAGCCAAGATGTGGTATATTATTTCTGCTCTTTCCATTGTTCCCTCTTCCTTCCTGATGATCCAAAATTCCTTCTGCTATAATTTTCTTTCTGTTTAAAAAAACTTCTTTTAGCTATTCTTTAAAGGTACATCTACTAGTGGCAAATTCCTTCAGTTTTCTTTCATCTGAGAATGTTTTTATTTCCCCTTTATTCTTGAAGGATAATTTCACTAGCTATAGAATTTGTGGTTGAGAGTTCTTTTCTTTCAGCATTTGAAAAATAGTGTGCCACCTCTTCATGGCCTCCATGGTTTCAGATGAGAAATCTGCTGTCATTCAAATTGGTGTTCTCCCATATAAGTAACGCGTCATTTCTCTCTGACTTCTTTCAAGATATTTCCTTTGTCTTTAGGTGAAATTATGATGTGTCTTGGCATAGATTTCTTTGTTTATATCCTGTTTGTGCTTTCCTCAGTTTACTGGATCTCTAGGTTTGTGTTTTTCACCAAATTTAGCATGTTGTCAGCCATTACATTATTTCTTCAAATACTTTCAGGCCTTTCTCCTTTCTCCTTCTGGGACTCTGACGATACATTGTCGGGAATTTTGCTATTTTTCCAAAGGTCCCTGAGGCCCTGTTTTTGTTTTCTTTTCAGTCTAGGTTTTCACTATTGTTCAGTTTGGGTGAATTCTATTCATCTGTCTTCAAGTTCACTGACTCTAACCCCCATCATTTCTCTTCTACTGTTGAACTCATTCATTTCTGTTACTGATTTTTTCAGTACTATAATCTCCCTTTGGTTCCTTTTTATAACATCTATTTTTTTCCTTTTTTTTTCATTTTTTTTCAAGAGAGTTTGTAATTGTATGTTGAGGCACTTTTACAATGACTGCTTTAAAATCCTTGGCCGATAATTCCAACATTTGATTCATTTTAGTATTGGTGTAAGCTGATTACCTTTTCTCATTCAAGTTGTGATTGTCTTGGTTTTTGGTATACAGGTGATTTTTTATTGCATCTTGGACATTTTGTCTATTTTTCAGGAGTGTGTTGGGTACTATTTAAATCTTATGCTTTTAACAAGCAGTCACTTGCTCAGGCTTAGCATGCAGGTTGTAGTTTCAATTTCTGTTTAATTTTCTGAGCTGTTGCAGAATTATTTTTGCCTGATGTGTTCACATGCTGTTGCTGGCTCTCCTGTGGCTTCCTGTTGGTGCTGCCTGAGGGGTGGAGCGATCTCTATAGGTTGGGCTATGAGTTGGTGAGTGGGGTCGTGGGATCCTCCTACCAGTGCCCTTGATGACCCCTGCCTCTGGGTGGGGGAGGAGAGTCTTGGGCCCAGAGGGACAAAGAGATTTCCTAGACCAGGCCACCTGCTGTAGCTTTCTTGGTGGCTCTGCCCACTCATCCACCTCAGCATCTCTCAGTGGAAAGGGGGATCCCAGGCCTAATGGCAAAGAAGAATGTGTCCAGTGGCCCTTTGTTTCTGATGGGTGTCTCACCTGATCCCCTTGCTAGAGTGTTGACTTGCCTTATGTTGTTGGGGGGTGACTCCTGTTTGATTCTGGTGAGTAATGAGCCTACCTGGGCTGCCCTCTATTGCTAGGTTAGGGGTCTGGGTTGCCTTCTTTCTTTGGGTGGGAGGTTGTAAGACTTCCTGCTGCTGTTCCTTCATCCCCGAGGTCTCAAACCAGCTTACCTTCCTCTTCCACTTTCAGAATTCTGCTTTGGTTGTGTCCTGTCTTGTTTCCATGGTTTGTAGTTGTGATTAGTGGAGAGGGGCAGGGGGAAATGAGTCTAGGAATAACCCTGTGTAGTATCTGGCCAGTGAAACTTAAGATGACTCATGATGGGAGTGACTGAGGTTAAATCTCTGCCTTTAGCCTCCACTGTTTCCTGCTCAGGACATGTTGTATGATAGTGTGATGCCTGCATCACTGACAGCTGTCTAGTAACCATGAGGGGAAACATAACCAACCTAGATGATGAGGAATAAGAAAATTGAAAAAGCCTGATCACATCATTGAGTTGCTGAGTTAACCCAAAATTCTTCTTAAATAAACAATAACTACTTTCAGGGTTTAATTAATTTTCAGTAGGGTTTTCTATTTCTTGTTGCCAAAAGCATCCTAAATAATACCGACTCATAACTCGTCTCTGGTCCACCTACCACCAGTCTCATGCTTCTAGCATTGTAATCCATCTGATGTAGCTACTCATCAGACATGTGCCAAGTCTGTTTCATTCCTGTCTCCCCAGAACAGCTCTCAGTTACCTACAACATGGGATGAGTTACGACAAAGTGATTTCACATGCCTTAATATTTTGTTTAGAAATTTTTCAGTGGTTCACAAGCCATAAGTTTTAGAGTCTGGGAAGCCTGGAGACCATCTCCTCTCACACTATTGTTTTACAGATGAGGATCCAGGGTCCTTAGCAGGGACGTGATCAGTCCAAGGTCAATCAGCAATACCAAGTCAAGATAGGATGGGAACCCAGACCTCATCCATTTCAGGTAAAGTTTCTTCCTGCTATACCTCTTGTCCTCTGGGACATGGGCCATCTGACCATACCACGGGCACACTGAAGTTTGCATCTGCGATGGGAACCTTTTTCACTTCCATTTTGCTTGAAATCAAAGTAGCAGCCGAGGGACTCCCTTCTGTACGTTACCCTGGGATTCTGCGGAATGTCAGATGCAAAGAAGGGAAATGATTATCCTGAATTTTACCACTAATTACTTTGCCAGGAAACCAATCCCAGGGCAAGAAGCAATTCTTGTCATCACCATTCCAGATTTCTGCCAGCTGAAGTCTCTTCATCAGCAAGAACCTCCTGCCAGGCAGAGGCAGCAAGGCCAGTGCATGAGACGTTAGTTGAAAGGGATGCCCTCACTTCCCTCCCCGGTTGGAGCAGTGGCCAGGGAGTGAAGGATTCTTTCTCGAGGAGACTTCTCTTCCAGGCCAGCAGATCTCCAGGAAGCCGACCTGGTTCTCACAGCGCTGCTGAGAAAGTGAGCCTGGCCTGTGGAGGAGCCCAAGCCGCTGAAGCTGGACCAGCATCTCTTAGATCTGGACTCTCATATAAGCCAGCCACTCTCAATTACACTGCTGAAATACAGGGATCTGAGGTGAGGTATGTGTGCCAGGGTTGGGGAAGAGCTTGGTGCTGAGAGAGAGGCTGCCCTGAAGAATGGAAACTTGGCTTCTTACGGGTCATCTAGCCATTAAATCCATTAAACCTGGCTGAACATCAAGATCACCTTGTGAGCTTCTTTAAGCAGATTTCCAGACCTATTCCAGATCTCCAGAATCAGAACCTCTGGGTGTAGGAAGTAAGAATCTGTATTTTTAGGCTCCCAGATGACCATTCTGTACCCACTTACCTAGGGCAAGTCCCCTTCTAGTGAAATAACATTGTCAATAGCCTCCCTGAGAGAGAACTGGCCAACATCCCCTGGAGTATCATTCAAGTCTGGGAACTCTCAGCTGCAGAGAACTCTCAGTGCACCTTGGAGTGAAGCACCGAGAAGACAGGGGTCCAGACCACATGTGTTGGGTTTACACCAACAACGGACCATGCAGAGGGATTCCCACCCATTGACTCATTCAACCTCTAGCATAACTTAGTGAGTATGTTCTATCATCACCCCCTTTACAGGTGCAGAATTGAGGCAGAGGGAGGTAAGGCCATGCACTTAGGTAACTCAGGAAAGGATGGGGCCTGGGGTCTGAACCCTGGTGATATGACTCCCAGGGATGTTCCTTCCTAACTATGGGCCAGCACTGTCCTCAGAAGGTGCTGGGCCACAGCCAGCTGATTCATGTAGCCTCGGCTCGAAGAGCCACGACTTCTCTTCTCCCCATCACCCTGGAGGAGGAAGGGCACGATGGTGGTGTGTGAGTTGGAGCTGCTGCCCCTTGCCTGGCTCGCCTCTGTGCAGGGAGTTGCTGCCCCCTGCCTGGCTTGCCTTTGTGCAGAAGCTGCTGCCCCCTACCTTCATGCCTGGAGGATGCCAGCACCCTGTGACTGCAATATCTGTGACTCTCATTGACCAAGGTGTAGCCTCTTTATGCTTAGCTGGTATCACAGGGTCAGCAGATTCTTCAGAGAGAAGAGTTGAGGGGCTGTGTGGGGCTGAGGCTGGGAGCAGAGGCTCGTGTGCTCCTGTGGCCCAGCATACAAGGATGGGGCAGGGCAAGGGGACCTGGATGTGAGGCTGCAGGCTTGACTGCCACTGCCTGCTGGCTCCCCTCACAGGGCCAGCCATCTGTGCTGCCAGAGTCCTGGCCCAGGAGAAGTGCTGGAATGTCAGGATTGGGGTGGGGTCCTCCCAGGCTCCAGCATGACCAGCAGGGAGAACTACTTTCCCCCTACTCCACCACCCTCCATCTGTCTCTGTCTCCCTCTTCCCCTCCCCACCTCCCTTACTTCCTCTTCCTTACCTCCTGCCCCTGTCCCCTCCTCCCTTCCCTTTCCCCTCTTTCCCTCCCTCCTTTCCTCTCTGCTTCTCCCAACCATTTCTGGAAATGTTCTGCACATCTCTGTGGTGCCCTGCAGGAGCCCTACTCTGGGGCTGAGAGACGTTGACAACTGTAACCAAACATGCGATGCCCACCAACAGGTACTAGAGGTGTTGAGAGAGAAGGAAGCCCTCATCTGGGAGGCCTGGGTCAGGGAAACCTTGTGCAAGGGGTGAGTCTGGGTTGGAATTGAAGGATAAGCCAAGGCATCCCGGAGGCCAGGTTAGAAGATGGTGAGTGAGCATGTTCTGAGCATGACTGGGGTAGTGGTCACAGGTAAGAGTGAGAAGAAGGTGAGGGCCATGGGGGAAATCCAGGCTTATGACCACGAGCTTTACCTTGGGTGATGTGGGTACGTGGGGCTTAGCCTGTGTGCTTATGAGACCCGAGGGAGATCACCACCAGGCATGTGGATTTGCAGAGGGTGTGGACGTGGTCATCAATGGGGACCATCAGTATCTGTGATTCAAGGGACAAGTGATCTGTGACATAAGGAAGGAAACAGAGGCAGGACAGAGGAAAAGACCCAACTGCAGTGATAATAAAGAGGTCTTGAGGAAAATATCCAGGACACACATGATATTGTCCTGGACTCGATGGGGACTCCATGAGGCCCAGCTGAGGCGTCCTGCCCTGGCTCCACACCTCCCTGGGCAGTGGTGAGGAGACCCACACCCTCCTGACCCCTCAGCCTCCTTGCAGTCAGCTCTCCTGGCTGCCAACCATCCCGATGGCTCATCTCCTGTCTGTAATTCTGTCCTCCAACTGTCAGAGTTCCTGGAGAGTTTTACATCCATCCAGAGGCCCTAACCCTGGCTTCTCAATCCCATGACTTCTTGCCCCATTGACCTGGCTTCACTGCTCCACCATTTCTATAATGAAAATATATGACTTTAGTAATAAAAATGTTACATTCTAATGAATAATTGTTGGGGAGGTAGACTAGATAGAAGATAAGACCAGGCCAGATATATCTGTCTTTTGAATAGGATGTGTACTGCAGGAATTCTCACGTGTGAGTGAGAAGGTAGGACCATCCATCTGGTAAGACCAAGATAGGCGGCGAAGAAGGTGAGAGGAACTGCGGTGGATAAAGAGAGTGGGGGTGGGTTGGGAGCAGGTGGAAGAAATGGTAAGCCAAACTGAGACTGGAGTCATGAATTTAAGTTTCCATGTTAGCCTGGCAGCATGGGTGTTGAGGTGGAAAAGACAGAGGGTGAGATCGACCCAGGAAATGGTTTAGTAGGGAAGGTGCATTAGGACAGGGTTACAAAGGGGCTGAGGGCACTGACCATGCATGAGGCCCCATTAAATAGGGAAGGAAGTGAAGTCAGAAGATTATAGACTGGGGAAAAATACAGATACACTTCTAGGCTAGTATCTCTGACTTTGTCTTTACCAATCACTGAAACTTTCTAGAATTTTAATTCCACAGTCCCTTGATCTAACCACTGGGCATCTCCTTCAAATATCTTGCAACCCCAGTGAAACTTACAACCTTGTCCCTGTGCTTTTCCCTCCTGACATTCTCTCTTCCTTCCCTCTTCTCACAGCCCTGGAGCTGGGGAGTGGGGAAGAGTAGAAGGGTAATTTAAAACTCCAGAATACTCTCTTACCAAAATTCAGCAGCCTCTTTCTTCATTAAGCACCCCCCTGGATGCTGTAAATTTTGTTGTAGATTCCAGAGCTGTGAGAAAGTCGATTCTGGCAGTTTTTGCCAGCTTAATCAAGTGGAGGGATGGGATTTTGGAGTTCATTACTCCACAATTTTTGATGACATCACTCATGACTGATTTTCAACAAAGGTCTGAAAGCAATTCAAAGGAGGAAGGAGAGGCTTCCCACAGATTGATACTGAAGAACAAGGCATCCAAAGACCAGAAAATAAGTAAAACTCAACCTAAACCTCACACCTTATATAGAAGTAACTCAAAACCGATCATTTACTTTAATGTAAAACTATAAAAGTTTTACAAGAGAACATAAGAGAAAATCTTTGGAATCCAGAACAAGGAAAGAGTTCTTAGATTTGATACCAAGAGCATAGTCCATAAAAGGAAAAACTGATAATATTGGATCTCATTGAAATATAAAGTTTTGTTCTGGGAAAGACCCTGTGAAGAAGATGGAAAGATAAGCTACAAGATGAGAGAAAATATCTGCAAACCTCATGTCTGACAAAGGACTATTACCTAGAAAAGACAGAGAACTTTTAAAGCTCATTGGTTAAAAAACAAATAATACAATTTGAAAATGGACAAAAGACATGAATAGACCTTTCACCAAAGATATACAGATGAAAAATAAGCATATGAAAGTATGTTCAACAGCATTGACGATTAGGAAAATGTAAATTAAAAGGGATGATAAGATATCGCTGCAAACCTAACAGAATGGCTAAAATAAAAATTGTGACAGCACACATGCCAGTGAGGATGTGAAGAAATTTGATCACTCATGTATTGCTGGTGAAAATGTAAAATGGTAAACCTTACTGAAAAATAGTTTAGCAGTTCTTGTAATACTTAACATGCAGCTACCTCATGACCCAACAATAGCACTTCTGGGCATTCATACTAGAGAAATAAAAATTCATATTCACACAAAAATCCATTCATGAATGTTCATAGTAGCTGTATTCATAATAGCTAAAAATTGGAAACAATCTGTATATCCTCAAATGGGTGAGTAGTTAAACTGTTGTACTTATATACCATGGGATGCTACTAAGAAATAAAAAGGAACACACTCTTGATACATGCAACAACTTGGATGAATCTCATAGGAATTATGCTGAGTGACAACTACGCTGCACCAGGTGTGGGATCTTCCCTGACTATTC
The DNA here is from genome assembly GCF_965194825.1 of Balaenoptera physalus. NCBI lineage: Eukaryota > Metazoa > Chordata > Mammalia > Artiodactyla > Balaenopteridae > Balaenoptera > Balaenoptera physalus. Next base: position 6,305,436 of record NC_138885.1, on the reverse strand, counting down.
TGGTTCACTTTCCCTCTCCCCTTTATCATCCACAGGTATTACACCCAGTAAACTGTTTGCACTTCTAACTCTGTTTAGTGCCTACTTCCTAGAGGACCCCAGCTGAACTAATCACTTCCGGTTGCTCCAAGGATGTACTTGTAGACCATCCATAAAATATCTAGAAGGCTATAGGTTCATCCCCCAACTTCTCCTGCTTCTGAGTGCCTTTTTCCACCACAAGAAACTTCTCTGCTGCTGTGAACCTTCTGTCGGTCCCTAGAATTTAAGCTCCTTCCACTCAGGGCCCTTATATTTGCCATTTCTTTCTCCTGGGAAGCTCTGCTTTTCTCCCAAGTAACTTTCGTTAACTTTTTGATATTATCTCAAATGTTACTCCTCAGAGACCTCTTTCCTGTTCTCTCAGACCTGATCAGGCTCTCTGCTTTTTTCCTACACTGGCCACTGCTTGTCTGTGTAATTGCTTGATGACGGTCTGACTCACCCACTGCACCAAAAGTCAAGACATTGTCTTGGCTGTTTTATTGATTGTTGAATCCCCAGCACCTATTCCAGTGCTGGCACATGGTTGGAACTTGATGATACTCATAGAATGGATGGACAGACTGAGTTAACTGGAAGAGGACAGCACTGTTTTACTGACCTATATTTTCTTAGTTTCATGAATAACTTTGTGTAAATTCTTTTATTTAGGGAATTCAGGGGAACATGTAGGGCATGATAACTTTGCATTTTGCGTAAATACCTTTGTGCTTTACCTTTGGAGGTCTTGTCTGCGTTGTAAAATACTGTCCCCTCAAAAATACTTGAAGTGCTTCTTCTATAGTCCTTGGAGACCACTTACTGTAATATCTTCTCTATTCCTTGGAGACCACTTACTGTAATATCTTAAGTCTGATGCTGATTTGCTAATCAAAGTTTTCCCATTTGCTCTAAACCCATCATGAAATCAAAAGGGAAAAAAGGCCATTCTAGTCATCTGAGTTCTCACCCTTAACAAACAATCCTCATAAAATGTTAATTAAGTGATAAATCCAATGGACAATCTGTGAATGGCTGACTTGCATTTTTTAAGTTAATGAGTATTTGTAGTAACCAATGCTACAGGGGTCATTATGGATTTCCTGGTGGAATGTTTGACTGCTGGGTCCATAAACCTCCCATCTCCAAGAGAGGTTATTGCTCAAGCTCTGTGAAAATAAACCCAGGGTCGTGTCTACATGAAACACTTTATTCTTTGAGGCTCCCAGGAGCTAAAGTGTGTGGATGCTAATTAAAAACAAATAGCAAATACTACACACATATATACACAAGCTAATTATACTATTAGTGCTTATGCAAAACAGAAGTCTCATGCATTCCAGCAAGTTCCAATCAACAATTGATGAATGTTCACTGAGTTCTTAGACTCCACTTTCATGCCCAGGGCAGTGAGGACCACAGCCCCAAGACCTCCCAAGCCCCTCCGTGGACCAGCTCTGTGCTGGTGCTGATCTCAGCCACTCCTCAGAGCTTCCTTTTTGTCGGGAACTTCATCTGATAGACAGTGAGACAGAGGCTCTGGAAGGCTCCAGAACTTGGTCATAATTGCAGCACAGTTAAATAGAAGAGGTAGAAATCATACTCCGTTCTCTGGCACCACAGTCCAAACCTCTTCTAGAAGACGGACTCAGCCTATGTAACCTTTCCTTTTCAGGTCTTGCCATCCCAGGCTCTTGGCCTTGCTGATCTCCGCCTGAAGCACCACTTCCACATTATTCATTGCAGGAGCACCTGCCCTGTGCCCTCAGGAGATTAGTCAAAGGCAGTTTCTGCTTGGAAGCCCTTCCTCAGTCCCCAGGTAGCACAGGTGTCCCTCGACTCTGCACTTATAACAGGGCCTGCCTGCCCTGGTTGCCCCGTGAGCCATCATCCCTCATCTCTGGACTCTCTGGGCCGAAGTTGAGTGGATGCCCTAGAGCTTTACGAGCTCCTGCATCCTCTGAGCCCAGCTCTCTTCACTCACCTCCACCTGCCACTTCTACGATCACCCTGAGGATGTGGTTGCTTGAATGCTTCGTCATTAGTGGAAAGAGTAGTAGTCTCTGGATTGGCCTATGTTAGCAGTTTGCTTTTTTTTGGCCAAAGAACCTGGTCTTCAAACACAGTATTGCAATGACCCCTCTAAGTAACATTGCTGGAAGTGGAGCTTCTCTGCTGGGCAGACCAGACCCGATGCTTTGTCTCCTCCTGCCCCTGTAGGGCTTCCCAAATCAGCACCACGTAATCCCAAGGCTCCCTTTGAGCAAAAAGTGAACATCCCAGGACCAGGTGATCCTGATTCCTTGACTCTTCATCATTCTAAACATCCAAGACCCTGGCTGTTGTAGGATTTCTGAAGCTCTGAGATCTTTAAGGCAATCACCCTCTAGCCTAGAGGAATTTGCTCCATCCTTTCAAACAAAATTCAGAGACTCTCACATCCAGAAGAGGGCTGGGGACTACTAGGAAAGGATAACTCACACATTCAAAGGTCACTGCCAAATAGAATTCGAGTTCCACCCAAATCAGGACTTTTCTGGAGTTTGCGTTTATCTCAGGTTCATATTTGGAACTAGATATCATTAGAGATAAAAAGTAAAAGGTTGTAAAACTAAGAGGGGTAGGTATGTGAAGAGGGTAGGTGACAAAAATCCTCCCACCTGGCAATCCTCCCTGGCAGAGTAGAATGACTCTAGTCCCTTCCTGCTGGATAGTCAAAATACAAGAGCACACTGAAATGGTTTTTGAAAGGATCGACCCCTCCTTCTCCCTATCCCCCTCCTTCCCCTTTCCCCCCAGATTTAAAGTTTGTCAGAACTTTCAAAGCATTCAAAAGAGAGTTAAACATCTCAACTCATGTGACCAGGAGGAAAGTGGGGGCTTGGGAACGTTTCATCAGTCCGTGGAGGATGTTCTCATAAGGAAACACTTCCATGTCCCATGTAAGGTCAATTTAGAAAGTTTTCCAGGCATCATTTGTACTAGGGCAACAAAGAAGCTTATCACCTGAAATAGAATAGAGTAAGTTCATTTCAATTTTTCAGACTGGTTTATTTTCGGGCCCTAGGGATGTGTCACTTGTAATTATGCTCCTAGGGATATGTCAGCTGTAATCATGCATCTTTTCTTTCCAGTAACTTTTTCAGCCCAGCACCCACGCCTGCCTGGAACTGCTACCAGAGCTCCAGATGGGCCCAGCAGAGAACCCAGACCAGGGAATTAATGGATAGCTCCTGGTGTCTTCGTCCTTTTTCCCCCTTTCCATGAGACGAAACTGAAGTTGTTTCCTCTTAAATATCTTTTTTTTTTTCTAAAAAAGAAATTTGGTCCACTTTTAGAAAGTAAGTTTCTGGCCCTCAAAAGAGTACAGAGAGGTAGCAGACAACCCGTAGCCTCTGGTTCACCCAGAGGCTTGCCTCCTAGTGGCTGTGCAGACACAGATGAGCCATTGACCCCGGTGGTAGATCAAAGATGATTGCAAAATCTGTGCTGCTTCTCTCATTGAAAGATGGTGTCATCCCTTGAATCTGAGCTGGACTGAGATGATTTGCCTGATGCAGAGATTGCAGGAGAGATGAGGTTTTGTGACTGTCAATAATGTGCCATTTGAAGCCCTGCAGCTTCTGCCTTGGGCTCTTGGAACAGTCTTTGTGAGCCTGAGTCACTGCATAAGGAGATCAAATACCCTAAGACTATCATCTGGGGAGGCCACATGTCAGCTCTCTGGTCTCAGTCTCATCTGGGTGCATCCAACCCACAGCCATCCCCTCAAGGCCCAAGACATATGGGGGAATAAAGCTGTCTTGGACCCTCCAGGCCAGCACATCCACTAGCTAAGTGCCACCAGTGACCTCTGTGGCTGCTTTGTCATGGAGCAGACCAACCACCAGCTAGGTCCTTCCTAAAATCCTGACCATAGAAAATCATGAGACAGAAAAGTTTTAAGTCACTAAGTTTCGAGGTAATTTGCTACACAGCTGTAGATAACCAGATTCCTAAGCTGAACAAGGCAGGTAAAAATAATTTCTTTTCAGGGTTGTTTGGAAGAAGGACAAAAATAAAAATAAACTTTACTTTGTAAATGATGAATGAAAGTGACCAACATTGTTTTTATTACTTAAAGTGTCAATCATATTTATGCCTTACACAACTGTGATAACCATATCAAACAAGTCAGTGATAGCATAAGCCCAGCATTTGGGGGTGGGAGGGGATCATGGCAGTCGAGCAAAGAAGCATGGGATGGCCCATTCCTGTCCGTTCCCTTTCCAGGCCTCTATCCCTTGAACTAAGTTGGGATGTCTTCAGTCTGTCTCAGTGTCTAGTCACACCTTCATCAAGAAACATGCTTTCATGCCTGTTCTGAGCCAGACGCTGGATATGACCTGGGAATAAGGGTAGAGCAGGGCTAGACTCTCTACTGATTTGGTTGGTGAGCTGGTTTGTTTAGGATAAGATGTTAATAGAAAAACTCCACAAAATGATCACAAATGAGGAAAGGGCTTTGGGGGAAAAGCAAGTGCTATAAGAGTGTGTAACTGTGATTTGATTTATTGAAATGGGCCAGGTAGTCATCTCACTGTGCATGGAAACCAAAGCAAAGGTGTTTGATCTTCATCTGAAGAGCAACAGGAACCAGAGGAAAGTCTTAAGGATGGGGATAATGTGACCAGATGTCAGCTTAGGAAATCACGGAAGGTCAGGACGGTAGTGTAGCTGCCCACTGGGATTCTAGCTCCTGCAGAGCCAGTTCTCATATAGCATAGTGGGGCCTCTCTGCTCCTTCTGCTAGGGCCTCTTCTGGGCCACTGCCTGTGAGGTCCTTCCTTTGTTTCATTAGGAACCTTGATGATGTGCAGAAAGCACCCCCTCCCTCCCAACAAGACACAAGTAACTTTAAAAAAAATTAATTTGTTCTCTCCGCTGGGGGGTGGTTGGATCTGGCAGTGGAGGGAGGCTTAATGATGATGTGAGTACCACTTATCCTGTTGTATTCAAATTTGCCCCACACTCCCCTTTGACTCCCATTTCTGTCACGATGAACTCCTTGCCACGATGCTACTAGGTCTTCATGCAAAGAAGACCTGTCTGAATACCCCACCCAAGTGGCCTTTGACACAAACTGGGCACATTCGAACACACTTCTTACTGGATAGGCACATTGTATCAGGGTGTAGACCTTAAAGTAAGTTGTGGTCATCATACGAGCTATAGAAAACATCCTAAAGCTATAAGAAACTATTTTATATTGATAACAACCTCAATGATATTAAAAAAACTGTTTTCCTTTATAAGCCCACCACTTTATGTTAACAATATTACAAATTGTATCTTTATACATTATGTACCCATTAATATAGACCTTTAATGATTTTTTATGATTTTGGATTTTAAATCCTATAATAGAATTAAAAGTGCTTATAAACCAAAATTACAATAATACAGGTTTATATTTGTCTACTCTTTACTGTTACTATAGACCTCTGTATCTTTTTATGGTATTGAGTTACTCTCTCACATTCTTTTTTTAAAAATTTTTTTAATAATTAATTTATTTTTATTATTTATTTTTTAATATTTGGCTGCATTGGGTCTTCATTGTTGTGCGTGGGCTTTCTCTACTTGTGGCGAGCAGGGGCTACTGTTCGTTGTAGTGCATGAGCTTCTCATTGTGGTGGCTTCTCTTGTTGTGGAGCATGAGCTCTAGGTGCGCTGGCTTCAGTAGTTGTGGCATGCAGGCTCAGTAGTAGTGGCTTGTGGGCTCTAGAGTGTAGGCTCAGTAGTTGTGGAGCATGGACTTGGTTGCTCCGCAGCATGTGGGATCTTCCCGGACCAGGGCTTGAACCCGTGTCTGCTGCATTGGCAGGTGGATTCTTAACCACTGGACCACCAGGGAAGTCCTGCACATTCTTTTATTTCAACTTAAACTCTTTAACATTTCATGCAAAACAGGTTTTACAGGTAATGAACTCCCTTAGCTATTGTTTATCTGGAAATGTTTTAATTTCTCTTATTTTTGAAGGATAGTCTTGCTGAATATAATCTTCTTGGTTGACATATTTTTCTTTCATCATTTTATTTTATTTTAATAATGTATTTATTTATTATTGACAAATAAAATTTGTATATATTTAAGGTATACAATGTGATATTTTGATATATGTATACATTGCAAAATGATTATCACAATCAAACTAATTAATATACCTATCACCTCCTGTAGGGGTGTGTGTGTGTGTGTGTGTGTTAAGAACACTGAAGTTCTACTCTCACCAAATTTGCCAGGTAAATTAATTCTTGGTTGGCAGTTTTTTTTTCCCTCAGCACTTTGACTATATCATCTCACTCTCCTGGCCTACAAGGCCTGCAAGTTTATTGCTAAGAAATCCACTGATAGCCTTATGCAAGTTCCTTTGTATGTGACAAGCTTCTTTTCTTATGCTGCTTTCAAGATTTTCTCTTTGTCTTTGATTTTCGACAGTTTTATTATAATGTATCTTGACGAAGTCTTCTTTGGGTTGAACTTTATTTGGGACCTTTGAGTTTCATGTACCTGGTTGTCCATATCTTTCCCAGATTTGGGAAGTTTTCATACATTATTTCTTTAAATATTAGCTTTCTTCCCCTTTATCTCTCTCTTCTCCTATAAGACTCGCATAATGCAAATATTGTTTTTTTTAATGGAGTCCCATAGTGTATTGTCATTCTTTTTCATTCTTTTCTTTCCCCTGACTTGATCATTTTAAACAGCCTGTCTTCAGTTCACTAATATTTTCTTCTGCTTGATTGAGTCTGTTGTTGAAGCTCTCTATTGCATTTTTTTTAGTTTAGTCATTGTATTCTTCAGCTCCAAATTTTCTACTTAGTTCTTTTTTATGTTTTCTACCTCTTTGTTAAGGTCTTATTTTGTTCTTATATTGTTTTCCTGATTTTGTTAAATTGTTTATCTATGTTCTCTTGTGGTCTCTGAGCTTCTTCAGAACAATTATTTTAAATTGTTTGTCAGGCAGTTTGTGGATTTCCATTTCTTTGGGGTCAGTTACTGGAAGTTTATTGTGTTCCTTTGCTAGTGCATGTTTTCCTGGTTCTTCATGATCCCTGTAGCCTTGCATAGATTTCTGTACATTCAAGTAGCAGTCACCTCTTCCAGCCTTTATAAACTGACTTCCCTAAAGAAGGACCTTCACCTGCAGGGGAGTGGGAGTGGGAACTCTGGAGCATTCTGTGGCCCCAGGCCTAGTGTTGCAGGACAAGTGTGGAGATACATAACAGCTCTGGGTGCAAAGGGTGTTTGAGTCTTCAGAATTGTTTCTACATTTTGTGACAAGGGACTGGGGCAGGTGGTGGGATTGGCCTGTAATCTCTTACAGGCACTCATGGGTCTGCAGACCTTCTGAAGGCCTAACACACTGTGACACCAGACACAGTTTTCAGTTGAGATATCCAATCTGATATCCCAGCTCTGACACCATTCCCATCAGCTCTCTTAGTAAGGCAAGACAGAAAAACAGTCCCTTGGGCAACCCCCAGACAAGCTAGATCATTGCCAGTAAATTACATTCTTTTCCTTATATCCTGAGAGAAGAACTAGGAGTTATACCACCTCCTCCCAATCACATGGTGCTGTGCTGGGGTTGGGGGGAAGACAAGGGTGAGCAAAAACACCACAAATTGTCCTATTGATTTGAATGTGACTTTTTCTTGGTTTGGCATTTTCTTGGTTGCTGCAACTTTTAAAGATTTCACAGAGCTATTTTGTTCCATATGTTGTTGACTATTTGGTGTTTCCATGAGGGAACAGAAGCTTGCAGCTCCCTTATCTTCCATCTTGCTGATATCATATGATACTAGGTAATTTTGTACTTAGTTAAGTGTGTATATTAAGCAGTTTTCTATTGATGTTGTAACAATTTTTCACAAATTCAGTGGTAAGAAGTGCCACAAAGGTCTCACTGTGCTAAAATCCGGATGTTGACAGGGTGGCATTTCTGTCTGGAATGTATAGGGGAGATTTCATTTCCTTGACTATTCTTCTAATGACTGCATACATTCTTGGCTCACAGCCACCTTCCTCTACTTTCAAAGCCAAAACTATTGCATCTCACTCATCATTTGTCTATAGTCACATTTCCCTCCAGTCTTAGCCTTGAAAGATTCTTTGCTTTTAAGGAATATATCAATTAGATTTGGCCATCTGGATAATACAGGATAATTTTTCCACCTCAAGGATTTTAACTTGTAATCACATTTGCAAATTCTTTTTGCCTGATAACATATTCACAGGTTTCAAGGATCAGGATGTGAACATTTTTTGGGGGGGGTGCTAGTTTTCTGTCTGTTTGCTAAAAATTCTTGTATAATACTAAAAGAATTGAAATAGAGTACGAAGCATCCAAAATATAATAGAGTTCTGCCTCATAAAAAATAAAGTATTAAAAATGCAATAAAAACACACACAGACACACGGACCCCTCAATTAATACAAAGAATAAGAACAAAGAAGCACAGAAAAAGCAGGAAAAATGGAAAACTCAAAATGAGATGGTAGAAATAAATTTGAATTTAAAAATGTAGAGGCACTACAATGTCCAAGCAAATGTAGAGATTGCCATATTGAACACAGAAACAAATCCAGCTACAGAGTTTATAAGATATATCTAAAATCTACCAAGACAAATAGCATATGAGGGATAAAGAAGACTATTATTATAATGATGAGAAATTCAATTTTCTAGGAGATATTTCAATTCTAAACTTGTAAGCACCCAAACAAAGCAAAAATAGACAGAACTACATGGAAAAAGAAGCCAACTGATGAAATAGTGGGGGATTTCAGTGCTCTCTTAGCAATTGATAGAAAGGAATACAACAATTAGTAAGAAACAGGAGATTTAAGCAACACAATAAGCAAGCTTGATATATATAGAATATTATATTGAAAATTAAAGGTATAAATTATCCTCACACACAGAACATTATTAAAAGTGATCAAACATTAAATCATAAAGCAAGACACAAAAAATTTTAATGAATTTAAATCATTAAAAATACTTTTTTCTAAGTAATTTATAAATCAATAAAAAACTATCACTCATTTATTTAGAACATTAAACACACACTTCTAAATAATTCAAAATGCAAAGAAGGAATCATAATGGTAATTAAATTACTTTGACCTGAATGATATTGAAAATGCTATTATAAAAACTTATGGGTTGCAGCTATAGAAAATGTAAAGGGGAATGTATATCATAAAATATATTTATTAGAAAAGAGGAAATTCTAAAAATAATGATATGATGAGTTAAACATCCAACTTACTAAGTTAGTAAAAGAAAAAATAAAATCAAAGTGAAAGATAAAAATCATAAAGATAACATCAAACATTTCTTAAATAGGAAGAATCAATGATGTTAAAAGCTGGGTCTTTTAAAAAACTAATTAAATTAAATATTTTCTGGCAGAGTGATGAATATAAATAGGAGGGATGAATACAAATAGAGCAGAAATGTTTTTAGAAAGATAATGCTATGAACAACTATACATCAATAAATTTGAGAACTTAGACAAAATCTTAGAAATATATAATTTAGCAAGACTCACTTCAGAATAAATAGGAAGCCTGAATACGAATAAAACCATTAGATAATTTGAATGAGTAGTTATATACCTTCCTCATAAGAAAAGATTCAGCCCTAAAGATTTTAAAATTGTTTTGTAAAATGGTCAAGGAATATATAATTCCAATTAAAAACTCTCCTAGACTGGAGATTAACCAAGATGGCGGAGTAAAAGGACATGCTCTCACTCCCGCTTGCGAGAACCCCAGAATCACAGCTAGCTGCTGGACAATCATCGACAGGAAGACACTGGAGCTCACCAAAAAAGATACCCCACATCCAAAGACAAAGGAGAAGCCACAATGAGACAGTAGGAGGGGCGCAATCAGAGTAAAATCAAATCCCATAACTGCTGGGTGGGTGACTCACAGACTGCTGAACACTTATACCACAGAAGTCTACCCACTGGAGCAAAGGTTCTGAGCTCCATGTCAGGCTTCCCAACCTGGGGGTCCGGCAACGGGAGGAGGAATTCCTAGAGAATCAGACTTTGAAGCCTAGTGGGAATTGATTGCAGGACTCCAACAGGACTGGGGGAAACAGAGACCCCACTCTTGGAGGGCACACACAAAAAAGTGTGTGCATTGGGACCCAGGGGAAGGAAGAGTGACCCTGGGGGAGACTGAACCAGACCTACCTGCTAGTGTTGGAAGGTCTCCTGCAGAGGCGGGGGGTGGCTCTGTTTCACCATGGGGACAAGGACACTGGCAGCAGAAGTTCTGGGAAGTACTCCTTGGCGTGAGCCCTCCCAGAGTCTGTCATTAGCTCCACCAAAGAGCCCGGGTAGGCTCCAGTGTTGGGTTGCCTCAGGCAAAAAAACCAACAGGGGGGGAACCCAGCCCAATCCATCAACAGTCAAGTGGATTAAAGTTTTACGGAGCTCTGACCACCACAGCAACAGTCAGCTCTACCCACCACCAGAGCCTCCCATCAAGGCTCTTAGATAGCCTCAAACACCAGAGGGCAGACAACAGAAGCAAGAAAAACTACAATCCTGCAACCTGTGGAACAAAAACCACATTCACAGAAAGATAGAAAAGATGAAAATGCAGAGGGCTATATACCAGATGAAGGAACAAGATAAAACCCCAGAAAAACAACTAAATGAAGTGGAGATAGGCAACCTTCCAGAAAAAGATTTCAGAATAATGATAGTGAAGATGATCCAGGACCTCGGAAAAAGAATGGAGGCAAAGATTGAGAAGATGCAAGAAATGTTTAACAAAGACCTAGAAGAATTAAAGAACAAACAAACAGAGATGACCAATACAATAACTGAAATGAAAACTACACTAAAAGGAATCAATAGCAGAACAACTGAGGCAGAAGAACGGATAAGTGACCTGGAAGACAGAATGGTGGAATTCACTGCTGCAGAACAGAATAAAGAAAAAAGAAAGAAAAGAAATGAAGACAGCCTAAGAGACCTCTGGGACAATATTAAATGCAACAACATTCACATTATAAGGGTCTCAGAAGGAGAAGAGAGAGAGAAAGGACCCGAGAAAATATTTGAAGAGATTATAGTCAAAAACTTCCCTAACATGGGAGAGGAAATAGCCAACCAAGTCCAGGAAGCACAGAGAGTCCCATACAGGATAAAACCAAGGAGAAACACGCCAAGACACGTAGTAATCAAATTGGCAAAAATTAAAGACAAAGAAAAATTATTGAAAGCAACAAGGGAAAAATGACAAATAACATACAAGGGAACTCCCATAAGGTTAACAGCTGATTTCTCAGCAGAAACTCTACAAACCAGAAGGGAGTGGCATGATATACTTAAAGTGATGAAAGGGAAGAATCTACAACCAAGATTACTCTACCAGCAAGGATCTCATTTAGATTTGATGGAGAAATCAAAAGCTTTACAGACAAGCAAAAGCTAAGAGAATTCAGCACCACCAAACCAGCTCTACAACAAATGCTAAAGGAACTTCTCTAAGTGGGAAACACAAGAGAAGAAAAGGACTTACAAAAACAAATCCAAAACAATTAAGAAAATGGTCATAGGAACATACATATCGATAATTACCTTAAACGTGAATGGATTAAATGCTCCAACCAAAAGACACAGGGTTGTTGAATGGATATAAAAACAAGACCCATCGATATGCTGTCTACAAGAGACCCACTTCAGACCTAGGGACACATACATACTGAAAGTGAGGGGATGGAAAAAGATATTCCATGCAAATGGAAATCAAAAGAAAGCTGGAGTAGCTATACTCATATCAGATAAAATAGATGTTAAAATAAAGAATGTTACAAGAGACAAGGAAGGACACTACATAATGATCAAGGGATCAATCCAAGAAGAAGATATAACAATTATAAATATATATGCACCCAACATAGGAGCACCTCAATACATAAGGCAACTGCTAACAGCTATAAAAGAGGAAATCGACAGTAACACAATAAGAGTGGGGGACTTTAACACCTCACTTACACCAATGGACAGATCATCCAAAATGAAAATAAATAAAGAAACACAAGCTTTAAATGAAAGAATCGACCAGATAGATTTGATGGATATTTATAGGACATTCCATCCAAAAACAGCAGATTACACTTTCTTCTCAAGTGCGCATGGAACATTGTCCAGGATAGATCACATCTTGGGTCACAAATCAAGCCTCAGTAAATTTAAGAAAATTGAAATCATATCAAGCATCTTTTCTGACCACAACGCTATGAGATTAGAAATGAATTACAGGGAAAAAAAGTGAAAATCACAAACACATGGAGGCTAAACAATACGTTACTAAATAACCAAGAGATCACTAAAGAAATCAATGAGGAAATCAAAAAATACCTAGAGACAAATGACAATGAAAACACGATGACCCAAAACCTATGGGATGCAGCAAAAGCAGTTCTAAGAGGGAAGTTTATAGCTATACAAGCCTTCCTCAAGAAACAAGAAAAATCTCAAGTAAACAATCTAACCTTACACCTAAAGGAACTAGAGAAAGAAGAACAAACAAAACCCAAAGTTAGCAGAAGGAAAGAAATCATAAAGATCAGAGTGGAAATACATGAAATAGAAACAAAAAAACAATAGCAAAGATCAATAAAACTAAAAGCTGGTTCCTTGAGAAAATAAACAAAATTGATAAGCCATTAGCCAGACTCATCAAGAAAAAGAGGGAGAGGACTCAGATCAATAAAATCAGAAATGAAAAAGGAGAAGTTACAACAGACACTGCAGAAATACAAAGCATCCTAAGAGACTACAATAAGCAACTCTATGCCAATAAAATGGACAACCTGGAAGAAATGGACAAATTCTTAGAAAGGTATAACCTTCCAAAACTGAACCAGGAAGAAACAGAAAATATGAACAGACCAATCACAAGGAATGAAATTGAAACTGTGATTAAAAATCTTCCAACAAACAAAAGTCCAGGACCAGATGGCTTCACAGGTGAATTCTATCAAACATTTAGAAAAGAGCTAACACCCATCCTTCTCAAACTCTTCCAAAAATCTGCAGAGGAAGGAACACTCCCAAACTCATTCTATGAGGCCACCATCACCCTGATACTAAAACCAGACAAAGATACTACAAAAAAAGAAAATTACTGACCAATATCACTGATGAATATAGATGCAAAAATCCTCACCAAAATACTAGCAAACAGAATCCAACAACACATTAAAAGGATCATACACCATGATCAAGTGGGATTTATCCCAGGGATGCAAGGATTCTTCAATATACGCAAATAAGTCAATGTGATACACCATATTAACAAATTGAAGAATAAAAACCATAAGATCATCTCAATAGATGCAGAAAAAGCTTTTGACAAAATTCAACACCCATTTCTGATAAAAACTCTCCAGAAAGTGGGCATAGAGGGAACCTACCTCAATATAATAAAGGCCATATACGACAAAACCACAGCAAACATCATTGTCAATGGTGAAAAACTGAAAGCATTTCCTCTAAGATCAGGAATGAGACAAGGATGTCCACTCTCACCACTATTATTCAACATAGTTTTGGAAGTCTTAGCCTCAGCAATCAGAGGAGAAAAAGAAATAAAAGGAATACAAATTGGAAAAGAAGAAGTAAAACTGTCACTGTTTGCAGATGACATGATACTATACATAGAGAATCCTAAAAATGCTACCAGAAAACTACTGGAGCTGATCAATGAATTTGGTAAAGTTGCAGGATACAAAATTAATGCACAGAAATCTCTTGCATTCCAATACACTAACGATGAAAAATCTGAAAGATAAATTGTGGAAACACTCCCATTTACCATTGCAACCAATAGAATAAAATACCTAGGAATAAACCTACCTAGGGAGACAAAAGACCTGTATGCAGAAAACTCTAAGATACTGATGAAAGAAATTAAAGATGATACCAACAGATGGAGAGGTATACCATGTTCCTGGATTGGAAGAATCAATATTGTGAAAATGACTATACTATCCAAAGCAATCTACAAATTCAATGCAATCCCTATCAAATTACCAATGGCATTTTTTACAGAACTAGAACAAATCATCTTAAAATTTGTATGGAGACACAAAAGACCCCGAATAGCCAAAGCAGTCTTGAGGGAAAAAAACGGAGCTGGAGGAATCAGAATCCGTGACTTTAGACTGTACTACAAAGCTACAGTAATCAAGACAATACTGTACTGGCACAAAAACAGAAATATAGATCAATGGAACAAGATAGAAAGCCCAGAGATAAACCCATGTACCTATGGTCAACTAATCTATGACAAAGGATGAAAAGATATACAATGGAGAAAAGAGAGTCCCTTCAATAAGTGGTGCTGGGAAAACTGGACAGCTACATGTAAAAGAATGAAATTAGAACCCTCCCTAACACCATACACAAAAATAAACTCAAAATGGATTAGAGACCTAAATGTAAGACCGGACACTATAAAACTCTTAGAGGAAAACATAGGAAGAACATTCTTTGACATAAATCACAGCAAGATCTTTTTTGATCCACCTCCTAGAGTAATGGAAATAAAAACAAAAATAAACAAATGGGACCTAATGAAACTTAAAAGCTTTTGCACAGCAAAGGAAACCATAAACAAGATGAAAAGACAACTCTCATAATGGGAGAAAATATTTGCAAATGAATCAACAGACAAAGGATTAGTCTCCAAAATATATGAATAGCTTATTCAGCTCAATATTAAAGAAACAAACAACCCAATCCAAAAATGGGCAGAAGACCTAAATAGACATTTCTCCAAAGAAGACATACAGATGGCCAAGAAGCACATGAAAAGATGCTCAACATCAGTAATTATTAGAGAAATGCAAATCAAAACTACAATGAGGTATCACCTCACACCAGTTAGAATGGGCATCATCAGAAAATCTGCAAACAACAAATGCTGGAGAGGGTGTGGAGAAAAGGGAATCCTCTTGCACTGTTGGTGGGAATGTAAATTGATACAGCCACTATGGAGAACAATACAGAGGTTCCTTAAAAAACTAAAAATAGAATTACCATATGAGGGCTTCCCTGGTGGTGCAGTGGTTAAGAATCTGCCTGCCAATGCAGGGGACATGGGTTCGAGCCCTGATCTGGGAAGATCCCACATGCCGCAGAGCGACTAAGCCCGTGAGCCACAACTACTGAGCCTGCGTGTCTGGAGCCTGTGCTCCGCAACGGGAGAGGCCCGCGCACTGTGATGAAGAGTGGCCCCCGCTCGCCGCAACTGGAGAAAGCCCTCACACAGAAACGAAGACCCAACACAGTCAAAAATAAATATAAATAAATAAATTAAAAAAACAAAAAAAAACCTAATGTGTTTTTTTAAAAAAAAAAAAAAAGAATTACCATATGATCCAGCAATTCCACTACTGGGCATATACCCAGAGAAAACTGTAATTCAAAAAGACACATGCACCCCAATGTTCATTGCAGCACTATTTACAATAGCCAGGTCATGGAAGCAACCTAAATGCCCATCGACAGACGAATGGATAAAGAAGAAGTGGTACATATATACAATGGAATATTACTCAGCCATAAAAAGGAACAAAATTGGGTCATTTGTTGAGATGTGGATGGATCTAGAGACTGTCATACAGAGTGAAGTAAGTCAGAAAGAGAAAAACAAATATCGTATATTAACGCATGTATGTGGAACATAGAAAAATGGTACAGATGAACCGGTTTGCAGGGCAGAAATAGAGACACAGATGTAGAGAACAAACGTATGGACACCAAGGGGGGAAAACTGCGGTGGGGTGGGGATGGTGGTGTGCTGAATTGGGAGATTGGGACTGACATGTATACAATGATGTGTATAAAATTGATGACTGATTAAAAAAAAAAACTCTTCTAGAGATTAAATAAAGAGAAAACACTTTCTATGCAATTTGTGAGGCTAAAACTCCTTGATACTAAAATATGGCAAAGACAGAATGAGAGAAGAAAATTAGAGGCCAATATTACAAACATTACAAAAAAGGCTAAACAAAATATTGTTAAAATAATTAGAGAATTTAAATAAAAAGATAGCACTCATGACCAAATTGACTTATGATTAGAAAAACCTATGAACACAATTTATCACATTTACAGATTGAAGGGAAAAAACAAAATGATCATCTCATTGGTTGCAAAATAAGTATTTATAATAATAACATTTAGTCATATTTGTGATAAGAAACATGATAAATGTCAAACACCAAAACCTGCTATAAATAACAGATTTAATGGTTAAACAGTAGTGGTGAAACATGACAACAGTGATCACTTTCAGAATTTCTTTATAACACCACATGGGATTCCTAGGGTGTGCAATGAAAAATAATAATATACTAAGAAATAATGATACAAATATTTAAAAAAAGAGATATTAGATAGTCATTATTTCCTGATGATATGACTGCTTGAATAAAAATGCAAAATACAAACTATGTATATACATGTGTTATAATTGAAAAGGAGTTTCTAGGGTGGGTAAAAGAAATGAGACATCTAAATTAGGAAGAAAAATTAAGACTGACTTCTTTTGTAGACAACATGATTGCTTATGTAAAAAACCTGATGAAAGATAAGAAAAACACCAAAAAAACATAGAACTAAAAAATTGTATTTCTGTATACTGGCAATAAAAAAATCTAAAACTGAATTAAAAAGTAAACCTCTTACAGCATCTAAAAATATGAATTACTTGGGTGTAAATTTGATAAAAAATTTATGAAAGATCTATGTGTTGAAATTACAAAACATTGTCAAATAAAATTTTTATAAGACCCAAAGAATTTAGGAGATATATTATCATTTTGGGTCAGAGGACTCAGTACTGATAAAATGTGAGTTCTATTCATATTCTATAAATTCAGATGCAGTTCAATAAAATATCAGCATGTATTTTTGTAAGAATGATTAACTAGTTCTAATATTCATTTGGAAATGCAAAGGGCCTTGACAAATCCAACTTTGAACATGAAGAACACATTTGGATTAAAGATTTATTATAAAGCTATAGTAATCAAGACAGTGTAATATTGTCATAAAGATAGACACATAAATCAAAAGATCAGAATAGAGTCTAGAAACAGACCCATTCTTATATAGACAACTGATTTTCAACAAAGTGCAAAGGCAATTCAGTGGAGAAAATGTGTTTTTTTTTTTTCCTGACAAATACTGTAGGAATAATTCAATATCTATATACATAAAAGCTTTGATTCATCCTGTGTACTATATACAAAAATTAACTCAATAATCAACTTAAATGAGAAACCTAAACTGTAAACTTTTAGAAGAAAATATAGGGGGGAAAAGCCTTTGTGACCTTGTGTTAGGCAACAATTACTTACATATGGCACTAAAAGCACTGTCCATAATAAAAGAACAAATTGATAAATAGGATTTCATCAAAATAAAAAACTTCTGTTTATTAAAAGATACCATTAAGAGAGCAAAAAGTGAAGACAGACTGTGGAAAATATTTAGGAATCTTATATCTGATAAGTGACTTGTATCCAGATTTATGACTCAACTGTGAGAAAACAAACAACCCAATTAAAAAAAATATTGGCTAAAAGTTTGAACAGACATTTTAACAAAGATGGTAAATGAATGGCAAATAGATGCAAAAACCATAAATAGTCATTAGGGAGATGCCAAGTAAAACCACATTAGATATTAACTTACGCCCTAAACACTGGAGTCTGTCCAAAGGCTTCTAGTTTTCATGGGAAGGCTTGGATGGTAAATTATCGGTAATTTCAGTCAACTTTGGCTTTGGTGTGGTAGTGGTTACCCATTCTTAAACCCCAACCTCAAAGCAGGCAGTCATACCCTCCTTCCTGGAGCTGCTTGCAGGCGACATGCTGGAGCCACAGTGGGCAGTAAGGACCTGGTCCTTCAAATATTGGGGATTTGTGTACTGATCACTGATTGCTGCTTCTGGTTGTGGAGGCACAGATAAAGAGGCTGGCCACCACTGCTGCAACCCCCATGGGCTGGGGATTTAAAGGGGCAGAGTCTTTTTTTCCATTCACTTTCTTTTTCCTGTTGGGGAGCCAGGCATTTAAAGACTAGGACATTCAAAATGCACTGCATATATGGTGGACTTTAGAAAGTCACTGTACATGCCCAGGGAAAGACACC
Source organism: Balaenoptera physalus (assembly GCF_965194825.1). Classification (NCBI taxonomy): domain Eukaryota; kingdom Metazoa; phylum Chordata; class Mammalia; order Artiodactyla; family Balaenopteridae; genus Balaenoptera; species Balaenoptera physalus. The sequence continues at coordinate 6,287,166 of NC_138885.1, read as the reverse complement.
TGCTCAGAAATGACCTAATGAAACTTTAAGTTTATCCTTGGCATAGAGAGACACCTTACACTAGTTAAAACAAAAACAGACAAACAAACAAAAAAAAACACCAAGCAAGCCCTGGACAAAAAGAGAATCTGATTTCAAGAGCTACATATTATAATATTCCAATATCCAGTTTTCAATAAACAAATAAACAGGAAACTAAAGCCCATTTAAAAGTATAAAAGGATTGGGCTTGGTAGACACAAAGTATTACATTTAGAATGGATAAACAACAAGGTCCTAATCTATAGCACAGGGAATTATATTTAATATCATGAGATCAACCATAATGGAAAAAAATATAAAAAAAGAATATATATATGTGTATAACTGAGTCACTTTGCTGTACAGCAGAGATTGGCACAACATTGTAAATCAACTATACTTCAATTAAAAAAAAAAAGTAAAAAAAAAAGTCAATGAAAACATCCTTGAGAGAGACCAGGTGGTGAATTTACTAGGCAAAGATTTGAAAACAGCTGTTTTAAAGATGCTCAAAGAAGTAACAGAAGATGTGGACAAAGTCAAGAGAACAATGTACAAACCAAATGGAAATATCAATAAAGAGATGGAAAACACAGAAAGGAACCAAATGAAATTCTGGAGCTGAAAATTATAACCATTGAAGTGAAAAATTCACCAGGGTTATTTAAAAACAGGTTTGAGGGCTTCCCTGGTGGCGCAGTGGTTGAGAGTCCGCCTGCCAGTGCAGGGGACACGGGTTCGAGCCCTGGTCTGGGAGGATCCCACATGCTGCGGAGCGACTGGGCCCGTGAGCCACAGCTGCTGAGCCTGCGCGTCTGGAGCCTGTGCTCCGCAACAAGAGAGGCCGCGATGGTGGGAGGTCCGCACACCGCGATGAAGAGTGGCCCCCGCTTGCCGCGACTGGAGGGAGCCCTCGCACAGGGGCGAAGACCCAACACAGCCATAAAAATAAATAAATAAATTAATTAAAAAAAAAAAAAAAACAGGTTTGAGCAGGCTGACGACAATATTAGTGAACTTGAAGATACAACAATTAAAATTATCAACTCTGTGGAGCAGAAAGAAAAATATTGAAGAAAAGTGAGTAGGGCCTGAGGGACTTGTGGGATAATGCAAAGTTAGCCAACATAAACATTGTGGGAATTCCAAAGGGAGAAGAGAGAAGAAAGGGGGCAGAGTGATTATTTGAAGGAATAATGGCTAAAAACATACCAAATGTGATGAAAAACATGAATATAAGCTTCCAAAAAGCTCAACAAATCCTAAGTAGAATAAATCAGAGACCCACACTGAGACATACTAGAATCAAACTGTCAAAAGACAGAGACAAAGAAGGAATCTTGAAAGCAGCAAGAGAAAAACAACTGATCATTTACAAGGTGTTTTTGAAATTAAAAAAAAATTTTATTGAAGTAGAGTTGATGTACAATATTATATGTTACAGGTGTACAATATAGTAATTCACAATTTTTAAAAGCTATACTCTATTTCTAGTTATTATAAAATATTGGTTGCATTCCCTGTGTTGTGCGATATATCCTTGTAGCTTACTTTATACCTAATAGTTTGTACCTCTTACTCCTCTCCCCTTGTGATGCCCTTCCCTCATTCCCTCTGCCCACTGGTAACCACTAGTTTGTTCTCTATATCTGTGCCTGCTTCCTTTTTGTTATAGTCACAACTTGTTGTATTTTTTTAGATTCCACATAAAAGTGATATCATACAGTATTTTTCTTTCTCTGTATGACTTACTTCATTTATCATAATACCCTCCAAAAACAAACACATAGATCAATGGAATAGAATAGAGAGCCCAGAAATAAACCCACACACTTATGATCAATTAATCTATGACAAAGGAGGTAAGAATATACAATGGCAAAAAGACAGTCTTTTCAATAAGTGGTGCTGGAAAAACTGGAGAGCTACATGTAAAAGAATGAAATTAGAACATTCTCTAATACCATACACAAAAATAAACTCAAAATGGATTAAAGACCTAAATGTAAGACTGGAAATCATAAAACAGTTAGAGGAAAACATAAGCAGAACACTCTTTGACATAAATCATAGCAACCTTTTTTTGGATCTGTTGCCTAAAGCATAGGAAAATAAAAGCAAAAATAAACAAATGGGAACTAATTAAACTTAAAAGCTTTTGCACAGCAAAGGAAACCATCGATAAAATGAAAAAACAACCTACTGAATGGGAGAAAATATTTGCAAATGATATAACCAATAAGGGGTTAATTTCCAAAATATATGAACAAATGTATGCAACTCAACATCAAACAAACAAACAACCCAATTAAAAAATGGGCAGAAGACCTGAATAGACATTTTTCCAAAGAGGACACACAAGGCATTCTTAAGATTATCAGTTGATTTTTCATCAGAAACCTTGGAGGTCAGAAGGCAGTATGTTGATATATTCAAAATGCAGAAGGGAAATTTTATTGACTGATAATCCTATATCCTGCAAAGCTGTTCTTCAAAAGTGAGGGATTGATTAAGACATACACAGATAAACAAAAGATGAGGGAATTTGTTTTCACTACACCTATCCTGAAGGAAATGTTAAAGATAGTCTTATAGGTTGCAATGAAAGAACATGAGACAGTAACTCAAAGCTATATGAAAAAACAGATACCTGGTTAAGGTAAACACATGAGAAATTATTAGAGCTAGTATTATTGTAACTTTAGTTTGTAATTCCACTTTTTGTTTTCCCCATGATATAAGATATTAACGCATTAAAAAATAGTCAATATTTTTTGACGCACATGCATAAAGATGTGATTTTGTGACATCAGTAACTGAAAGGGATGGTGAAGGGGCTGTATAGGAGGAGAATTTTTGTATGCTGTTGAAGTTAAGCTGGAATGAAGTCAAATTAGAGTGTTATAACTTTAGGATGTTAAATGTAATCCCCATGGTAACCACAAAGAAAATATCTATAGATTATACACGAAAGAAAATGAGAAGCAAATAAAAATATTTCACTACAAAAAAATCAACTAAACATGGGAGACAATAATGTAGGAAATAAGGGACCAAAAAACAGCTATTAGGTATATAGAAGACAAATAACGAAATGGCAGGAGTAAGCCCCTCCTGATCAGTAATTACGTTGAATTTAAATGGATTAAATTCTCCAAACAAAAGACAGAAATTTGCAGAATGAATAAGAAAACATGATCTAACTATATGCTGTGTGCAAGAGACTCACTTTAGTTCCAAAGATATAACTATGTTGACAGCAAAAGGATAGAAAAAGGTATTCTTTGGAAATAACCAAAAGAGAGTAGTGTGGCTATACTAATATGAGACAAAATAGACTTTAAATCAATAAAAATTACAAGAGACAAGAAAGCCATTTATGTATTAACAAAGGTTTCAATATAGCAAGAAGATATAAAAATTATAGACATTTACACTCTCGATAAATGTCATCAAGATATATGAAGCAAAATGGACAGGATTCAATTGTACAATAATAGTTGTGGGCTTTAATACTGAACTCTCAATTGTAGAACAACTAGACAGAAGGTAAATAAGAAAATAGAGGACTTAACACAATAAACCAACTAGATCTACAAGACATATACAGAACAGTCAACCCAAAATAACAGAATACAGAGTCTTCTCAAGTACACATGGAACATTTTCCAGGATAGATCATGTGCTAGGCCACAGATCAAGTAATGATAAAAAATGTGGTATATACATACGATGGAATACTATTCAGATTAAAAAGGAACAACACAATGGACCATGAAGACATTATGCTAAGTGAAATAAGCCAAACACAAAGGAACAAATATTATGCTTCCACTTAAAGAGATACCTAGATTAGTCACATCCATAGAGAAAAAAAGTAGAACATCAGTTACCAAGAGCTGGTGGGAGGGGGAATTAGAATTCAGTATTTAATGGGTACAAAGTTTCAGTTGCATTATGAAAAGGTTTTGGAGATGGATAGTGGTGATGGTTCCACAACAATACAGATGTACTTCATGCCACTGAGCTGTATATTTAAATGGTAAATTTCATGTTATGTAAATTTTAACATAATAAAAAAGTTGAAGACGGAAAAAAAGACTGACACTACCAAGTATTGGAAAGATAAGTAGAAACTAGAACTCTCAAATACTGGTTGTGGGATACAAATTTGTACATTCACTTTGGTGAGTGTTTGGCAGTTTGACTAACAGCCAAACATTTATCTACAATATGATCCAGTCATTCCACTCCTGGGTATATTCCCAAGGGAATTTAAAGTGTATGTCAACACAAAGACTTGTGTATAAATGTTTATAGAATCTTTACTTATAACAGCCCCAAGTTAGAAACAACCCAAATATCTATCAACAGATGAATGGATGAATGATGGTATACCCATGCAATGAAATACTATTCAGCTAAAGAAGGAATTAATTTTTGATACATACAGTAGCATAGATGTATCTCAAAAAAATGTATAGTAAGTGAAAGTAGAGACTGTCATACAGAGTGAAGTAAGTCAGAAAGAGAAAAACAAATATCATATACTAATGCATATATGTGAAATCTACAAAAACGGTATAGATGATCTTATTTGCAAAGTAGATATAGAGACACAGACGTAGAGAACAAATGTATGGATACCAAGGGGGAAAGGGGGGTGGGATGAATTGGGAGATGGGGATTGACATATATACACTATTGATATTATGTATAAAACATATAACTAGTGAGAAACTACTGTATAGCACAGAGAACTCTACTCAGGGCTTTGTGGTGACCTAAATGAGAAGGAAATCCAAAAAAGAGGGGATATATGTATACGTATAGCTGATTCAGTTTGCTATACAGTAGAAACTAACACAACATTGTAAAGCAACTATACTCCAATAAAAAAAATAAATAAATGCTTAAGAAGAAAAAAAAAGTGAAAGAAACCAGATCAAATAAAAAAATACACACTGTGTGATTCCATTCATACAATACTCCTGAAAATGCAAACTAATCTATAGTGATAGAAAGTTTATCAGTAGTTCCTTAAATTTGGATAAAGGGAGAAAGGCTAAGAGGGAGGAACTGCAAAGGAGAACTTGGAAACTTTTGGGAGTGACAGTTATGTTCATTACTTTGATTGTGGGGTGGTCATGGGTATATATATATGTTGGGACTTATAAAATTTACACTTTAAATATGTGCAGTTTATTATACATCAGTTATACATCAATAAAACATATTACAAAAATGAATGATGAGATACTAGGACACACCTATTAAAGCAGCTAAAATGTAAGCAACTGAACATACTAAGTGTTGGAGGGAATGCGAATGCTGCTGGGAATGTAAAATATCCAACCATTTTGGAAAACCACTTGGAGGTTTCTTAAAAATTTAAACACATACTCTATCACATGATTCAGCCATTCAAATTAGGGATTTTCACAAGAGAAATTAAGGCATAAGTCCACAATTACTTGCAGAGAAGTGCTCATAGCAAAAGTCCAGCAGTAGGTGAAGGTGTAAATACATTGTGGTATATTCATACAATGGAATATTACTCAGCAATAAAAATGAATGAACTAAGACTAATCTGACAAGAGCTGTACAATCTTGTTATAGAGGAAACTGGAACTTTTCAGACATCAAAGTAGACCAGTGTAAATGGGTAGGGATAACATGTTCATGGATAGACAGATTCATGTGACAGAAATACTACCTCTTCCCAAATTTATACTCAGTTCTTGAGGAAAAGGATGAGCTGACTCTAAAATGTATCAGAAAGAACGAGAGGCCTAAAACATCAAAGATAGTCTAAAAGAAGAATGGGCTAAGAAAACTTAGAGGTATTAGACAACAAGGCTTTTAGAGAAGCTATAGTAATTGAGACTAAAACTGGCTCAGGGATTGACAGAAATAGATCCACACATGCATGCAGATATGATATGACATAACTACCTTTCAGATGAAGGGGAAAGAATTGATTATTCAATTGATAGTTATCCTGATGGAAAAATTTATCCTATCCTAGTAGAATAACTATCAACTGAATAATCCTACATAAATTAAATGACAGTTGGTTTAAAGAACTCAATTAAAAGGCAAAGCTTTTAAAAATTTACAAGAAAATCTGGAAAACGTTGTTATGAATTTGAGAAAGGGTTTTCTCCATAAGACATTCAAGAAGACAAACTATAAAGAAAAAGACTGATACATTTAAACACATTAAAAGTGAAACAAATAAAAACACATCTCTGTTCACTAAAAAAGTGAAAAAGACAGGCCACAAACTGAGAGAAAACATTTATAATGCATAAAAAAAGAGGTACAATGTGAAATATATTAAGAAGAATATTTTAAAAAATCCTAACAATCCAATAGATACAATGGGCAAAAAGACATGATCAGGCATTTCGTGGGAGAAACATGAAAGATTCGGACATATATAAAAAATGCTCAACCTTACTACTAATCAAGGAAATATACACACAAAAAATAAGGTGGTATTTGGCACCCATTAAATTAAGAAATAGAAAAAAGGACAACACTAAGTTTTGGTGAAAATATGGAGCAAAGGCACTCTTACCTACTGCTGGTGGAAGTTGACACAATGCCTTTGGAAAACAATTGGCATTTTCTTAGAAAGTTGAAGATATGCATATCTTATCATCAAGCAATTCTAAGCCTATTGGAAAAAAATTTTCTCTACAGAAAATCTTGCACACTTGTACCAGGAGACATGTATGAAAAGGTTTATGGAAGATGGGTTTGTGATAGAAAAAATTCTGGAAATGATGTAAATGAGGCAAATGTCCATGCATAAATGGAAAGCTCATTTAATAGGATAGTAGACAGCAGAGAAGATGAAGGAACTACAGCCATACACATCAGCATGAATGAATCTCAAACACTTACTGGTGGGTGAAAAAGGCAAGTCATAGAGAAATAAACATATACATTACCATTTATAACAAATTCTTAAGTGATAAATAATTAACAATATTTATTTAGGGAAAGGGATGATGGATATAAATTTCAAGAAAGGGATGGGGATGTGATTGGAAGTAGGCAACAAGGAGCCAAGCGGAAATTAATAAAATAATTTTATTTTTTATAACTTAAAGTTGTTATATTATTTTACATATAGGAAATATTCCATAATATTTATTATTATTATTATTATTATTATTATTATTATTATTACTATTACTATTACTATTATTATTATAAAAGCATCTAGCTCCTGGTATAAACTTCTGGCATTAGTCAGAGATAATACTAATGATTCTTTGAACAATTACTTTATTCCAGACACTGTTAAACACCACAATTCATGGGTGTGAGGTGAGTCAAACTGACTTTTTAATGACATTAGAATCTTCTTTTGCAGATAGGTAGCTAATTATGTCAGCCCATTAGACACTCCCAAAGCTGGGGCCATTGCAATGTCAGGTCCTGCCTGAGGGCTCTGAGTAAAAGCTACTTCACCAGAAAAGCCATATGTGTTAACCAGTCTTAAATTTTTCCTTAGAATATGTCTTTTTCCAGAATTAGTGCTATCACTTGGTTGGGTCAGACAATTAAGAAGGAACATGAAGTTGGAGGAACAAGGAGAGGACAGAGGTCTTTTCATATCTCTGTACTTACATCTATGTATGTGGGCACCTGAGTGTGGAATGAGCTCCTTCTAACTATTTATTTGGTACTTAGTGACACAACCTTATTGATACTTAATTAAGAATAGGGAAAACATTTGTGAGGCTGTGGCTGCTAAATGGCCAGGCTCATTAAAAAACCTCATTAATTAGTTTTCAACAATAGCTGGAATGATTACACCTGAAGAGTTAGACCAGAGTGGCTCTTGCTTAAAACTAGGTGTGAGCAAAGCTGAGACAGGGGCACTGCTACTAAGGAAAAGGCACAGATGCTACTTTCAATTAGAGGTAAAATTCCCATAATATTTCTTAGTTTTGGCTTATCTGCCTTCCTCTGGCTGATCTATACTAGTATCCAGGGTAAGTTGATATCTGGTTAAGTCACTGTCAACATTTCATTTTCAGTGGTTTCTAGATTAAGTGTTCTGATATTCAATTTATAATGAGAATGTTGAGGCTTAGTGAAATGAACGCATTTTCCTTAGGTCTCGCAGCCAGTTCATTGTGGGCCAGGTCTCCCCAGTGCTAAAGCCTGTGATTTTTCTATTAAACCACATTACACCACTTTTAAAACAGTAGTGTCATTACTGAACCAAACTTCGGTCCACTCTCCACTTACAGTAAAACCAATCTACTGATTGTGGGTTGTGGTGAAGGAAAGTATGTCATTGATTGCAGGGCACCAAACAAGGAAAATGGGCAGCTCACGTTCAGAAGACCCAAACTCTCTGACGGTTTTCAGGGAAGGGGTTTTAAAGGCCATGTGAGGGAGGGGCTGCAGGGTGCATGATCAGCTCATGCACGATTCTAGGATTGGTTGGCATCAAGGTGAAGTTTCAAACATCATCAGCCTTCTGGTTTCAACCAGTCTAGGGTTTGTGTTCTTGCAGTCAGCAGTTTTCATCTGGCAGGGGTCAGCTTCCTGTAAAAACAACTTAGGAATGTGTGTCAGGCCTTTATCTGTATCTTTCAGGGAACTGGGAGTTCGATGATTCTATGTGGTGGATTTATAGTCTAATTGATATATAGTCCAACAGATATTCTTTGTTTTTACATCTTCACATTTCCTAATTATTAACTCTTGAGCAGCCTTTTGAGACTCAAGTGAGGCCTGGGAGACTAAAGCAAAAGTCTTTTACTTCAAAGGACTAGGACACAGGGACTTGTATATGGTTTCAATCCCCCTTTTTCTTTGATACTCCTCAATCTTGAGGGGAACAGGTTCAGGAAAAGTAAGGGAGTAAAGTTTCGAGTAGAAAGGTTAATCATAAACTCAGCAGAGGAACTCAGTTTTAGGGGGAATTGGTTTCAGTGTGTCTGTTGGATTTGGTTAGCAGATAACATGTGAGCATTTCTGGCTTTGAACATTTTGTCAGTCATAGCAGTTGACTTATTTTTTTCTACTGTAGATCAGCAGCAGAATGACCTCACTTTAGATGTAAGTAATAGTAGATAAAGTTTAGTGAGAGTCAGAGGAAAAGAAACAAACTCCCACCCTGCTCACTTTGGTTCTCCATGTGATAAATGCCATAACTTGGACTTCCCCAGTGTATCCCCCATCAGAGGGGACCCTGGCAGTCTGCATTTCCACAGGCTAGGAAGAGGGGTTGCCCATCAGCTCCCTGAAAACCCAGCGGTGGCATGTGCTTGCCCTGATGCACATCCGCCAAGGCATGTGTGTCCCCGTGAGTAGTCTCCTGGATGGCACCCCTCATGAACCTCATGGTCTCTGCCTTCAGCAGAAATCAAGGGCAGATCAGAAAGAAATCACCCTGGGCATTGGGAACTGTTAAGGGAGTAGGAGAAAGGCTGTGCTGAGGGAGAGGTTTGTCCAGAAGGTTTGGGAAAGGCAGAGGAGGGCGCTGGGCTGTGAGAGAGGCTCTGGGATGCATGGGGGCCACATGGGGGCCACATGGGGCCACAGGAGGCATGGTCCTGAACTTGGGTGATAGAACCGAAAGGCAATGGATTTTGTTCTAACATTGTATTTGTGTATGACTCCATTTCTCTTCATACTTCTCTATATTTCCCAAAGTAAAACTAATGAATATTTATTAGTTTTGAAAGAAAATAAAAACATAATTGTTGTATGGAGGACAAGGTGAAATCTCTTAGGATGCATATGATTTGTAAAAAAACAGTGTGAATTTATAAGCACACTGTTGAGAGTGTTGGGTGAGAAATTGTGAACTTAGCAAACAAAGGAGGGCACTGCACATGCACTTCAGGGCTTCTTGTGAACATGCAAGTACAGAGAATGTAAGGTGCCCTTGATAGCCCATTATCTTAGAAAATTTTAGGAAGCAGACCCAGCAGTGGAAACACCTTAGGAGCCCTCATGGAGAAGGGGGGTAACAGCCTGCGGGGCTGGTGGCCAACCTGGACAAACCTGTGTCCAAAGGAAGATTTCACCTGGACGTCTGAACACTAAGCTGTAAGAAACCCATAATGTGATTTATAGTAGCACGAGAGGCAGGGGAAGCCTTCATTGAGATTCACTACATCTAGTGCCACTGAAACAGATGAGACTCATTTTTTGTTTTATGTGTTTTAAGTTTAAGTGTTCCTAAGGATTCTGATTCACTTTAGTAGATGGAGAAAAAAGCCATTTTTCAGTGCTTAGCTGACACTGAATTCATTTCCTTCCCCCCTCCATTATTCAGATGCATGATCAGAAATAGTTTTCCTATGAGGTATAGCACTAATATTTCAAAGTCTGTGTGGCCAGAGCACGCAGACCTCTACTCAGTACCATCATGACATCACCACTTCTGTCCTAGACGACTTCCGCAGCCTGAGCACTGGGTTTGCAGGATGCTGCTTTGGGAAAGAGCAGGTAATGTCTCCCCAAATGACGGGTCCTGCCCACGTGGGGATGAGGCAGCCATACTGGTAGAGCATCAAGCCCCCATCCCTTGTGAGTTCCTGAGCACAACCTGGTGTTACACTTGTCTCCTGGGGTCTCACCAGCTGCTCTGCCCCTCAGACGACATTTATTCACTTGATTCCTCTAATGGAATACACTTGATTTCCCCTTCAGTGCTCAGCTTGCACGCAGTGCCTCCTCCTGTCTCTGGTATCCTCTGTCTGTGCCCCCAGGCTCTGTGCTCCTCTATCTTAATCATGGTTCCTCATCTATTTGGTCCCTTCTGCCACGTCACCATGATGCACTGTGAGTGTCTGAGTATCCTTATTGAATGTACGTCTTCTGAGCCTTTGGATGACAAAATCCTCATGCGCTGGCTCACATATTCTCTGCCCCTGCTGTTGGGGCCCCTTGCCTCCTGTGAAGAAGGTCCACATTCCTCTGGAACTTGTCCCACCAGTGTTCCCTCACCTGGAATGGCAGAGCCCACGCTGCTGGCCTGGGCAGGGATCTGAATCCCCGGCTCCCATTTCCTCCACACGCTGTCAAGACGAAGAGGCAAATCCTCATCCTGCCCCCACTCATCTCCAGAATGTGTGCCCGCCTCTCCATCCTGCTCTCATCTGGTTCTGGCCACCTTCACCTCTCCATGGACCAATAGGACAGTCCTCAGTGTGTCCCTGCCTCTTCCACTCCCTTCTCCATGCTGGAGCCAGGACCACCAGCAACATGGTCCTCTAGGCCTTCAGAGCCCCTTCCCTGCTGCACACCACTGCCCCTTACAGGGCAGACAGCCAAGGATGTCTGCCTAGCAGAAGGTGAGCACTGCTCCTTGGAGAACAGGTGGGGTGCCACCTGAGGATGTGTGGAGTTGGAGGGACGGCTCTGCCTTGGTGCCCCAGTGACCTCATAATTTCCATACAGGCCACGCCGCCAAAATTCTGAACTGCAGCTTGTTGGAGTTTTGGTAGGATGCCTTGTGATCCTATCAGAACATGAGAGGATGGAGGCCTGTGAAGAGATGTTCCAAGGCCATCTCTTGCTCACCTCCCTGCCCTGTGGAAGGCTGTCATGGGACAGTTTGTATGGACTTCCAGGTTCTGAAGAGGTATGGGGTTTTCTGCCTCACCCCTCAGGGTGTAGCTGCAGGCAGTGAACTGCAGCTACCGTTCACTGTAGCTGCAGCCTGGAATGGGCTTCCCAGGACCAAGGTGTCCCAATCCCTCTCCATTGTCCAGTCCCTCCTGTTTAGGTGTGAGGGAGGACAAAGGGGCTGGTAGCCATTCCTCCTGTGCTGTCTAGGTCAGTAATAAATGGAATCTACAGGTGTTCTGTTGTCCCTTCGCTGGCTGGGTCAGCAAGGCCTTGGCCTTGGCCTATGTGCTTGACAGGCCTCTCTGTGGGGAAGCGTCTACATCCCTTTATCCAGGCGGATGATGGGGAGGAGCAGAGTCCGGGACATGCTCTCTTCCTTGTACAGTTGGGGGGCAACTTCCAGAGCCAGTCAGTTCCAAACACAGGCTCTCCATAAGTTCCTGGGCAGTCTGCAGAGGGGGCAAGGCCGTGGGGACATCGAGAAAAGGTCCCCTGAAGACCAGAAAGGGGAGAAAGAGAAAGACTAACTCTCGTCAGGAGGTTAAAGGTTGAAGAAGAGCTGCTGGGCATTGGTGGGCACTGTTATGACCACTGATTTTTTCCCCAAATGAGCACAGGCCTTGCGATCATGTGGGGTAGCTTCAAGGTGATCTTACGTTTTAGCTGTTGGGTTCTGTGGACCTTAACTCGACTTGATAGGCTACTTGTTAGGTTCCCTCTACCGTACTGGAGGGAGGGAGTTAGACCTTTATAGGCATAGAAATATCTGGTAGAAGCCTAACACAGATCCCTGGACAGACAACTGTCCTAGTTGATGGACAGCACTTGGGGAGGGTGGAGTGACAATAGCTATAGGTCCAAGAAGTCCTGGCTGTTGGAGGTGGTGGTGAGCACCCGGAGGGCAGGGCCAGCCCTGCTTCACGGAGCAGCTGTGGGTCATCATGGGTGATGTGGGCGGCTGCACCCAGGATCCCGGCTTTTCTAACACTGGAGGGTGAGGGTGGTGATAAGACATCAAGCCACCCATGACCTGCAGTCACTTCTTAACAAGGAAAGTTGCACTCCCCTAGGCGTATTTGTAAAACACTAATGCTTACATCCCATGTCCAGAAATTCTGATTCAGTTGGTCTGCAGTATGGTCTGGGCATCTGGATTTTTAAAGCCTCCGCCAGGTGATTCCAGGGGCAGCCAAGGCTGAGAAAGGCTGCTTCCAGAGTCATCAGCTCTGGGAGTTGACCCCTCATCAGTCATCGGTCTCAGCTGCTTTCTTCTCTTGAGAGCTGGAAACTAAGGTCATTTCCTCCCATGCTGGGACAGAATGCTTGTACGTATTTCAGTGTCCCTTTTCCTCCATCACTTGTAGTAAAATCTGACTCATATTTTAAAACCCACTTTCTCCCGGAAACCCTCTACTGACCCCCGGTCTGTTTGGTTGTTATGCTGTTGATGTGGTTGGCGTTTTTGGCAAAGTTGCCCACTGCACCTGGCATGGACCTTCTAGTACAGGGCAGAGGACCAAAAATGAATGCTTGACAATTAATGATTTGGCCAGAACTTGTGCTGAGTCTTAAACTGAAATATACTAAAATCTCACTGACATTTCTGGAATATGAACACTGTTGTACTGAATCCCCACTGTGTGCAGTTTTGTAAAATAAACACACATGTTTCCTCTGATTAAAGGGCATAATTTGCTAACTTATTTGTCCTTCCTAATTAAAAGCCAGCAGATGTTTTATGGCAATTAATAAAATATATATTTTCTTCCAGTTTTATTGAGATATAAATGACATACAGCACTGTATAAGTTTAAAGTATAAAGTATAATGACTTGATTTGCATACATCATGAAATGATTACCACAATAAATTTAGTGAATATCATCATCTCATATAGATACAAAATAAAAGAAAAAGGAAAAAATATGTTTTTCTTTGTGATGAGAACTCTTAGGGTTTACCCTCCTAGCAACGTTTGTATGTAACATACAGCCGTTTTAATTACATTTATCATGTTGTACATTATATCCCTAGTACTTATTTATCTTATAACTTGAAGTTTAGACCGTTTGACCACCTTCAGCCAACTCCCCCACCCTTCATTCCTGTTTCTGGTAACCACAAATCTGATTTCTTTTTCTATGAGTTTGTTTTGAAGTATAATCGACCGACAACACTATGGTAGTTCTGGTTCACAACATAGTAGTTCAATATTTCTATACATTGCAAAATGATCACCACAATAAGTCTAGTTTCCATCTGTCATCATACAAAAATATTACATTGTTATTGACTCTATTCCCCATGCTGTACACTTCATCCTTGTGACTTACTGTTTTCTACCTGGAAGTTTGTACCTTTGATCCCACTCAGCTATAACTTTCTTCTCCTCCCCTCCTCCCCTCTGGCAACCACCTTGTTTGTTCTCTGTATCTATGAAGCTGTTTCCATTTTGTTATGTGTGTTCATTTGTCTTTTAGATTCCACATATAAATGAAATCATGTGGTATTTGTCTTTCTGTCTCTGACTTATTTTGCTTAGCATAATGCCCTCTAGGTTCATTCATGTTGTCACAAATGACAAGATTTCATTTTTTTATGGTTAATTTCCCATTTTATATGTATATAACACATCTTCTTTACCCATCCATCTATTGTTGGTCATATAGGTTTTTTCTTTGGAGGAGTACGAGGAACTGAAATTTCTGGATCTAATGTAGTTCTATTTTTAAACTTTTGAGGAAACTTCATACTGTTTTCTATAGTGTCTGCATCAATTAACATTCCAATGAACAGTGCATGAGGATTCCCTTCTTTCACCTCCTCACCAATATTTTTTATTTCCTGTCCTGATAATAGCCATTCGGACAGGGGTTAGTTGATATTTCATTGTGGTTTTGATTTGCATTTCCCTAATGATTAGTGATGTTCAGCATCTTTTCATGTTTCTGTTGGCCATCTGTATATCTTCTTGGGAAAAATGTCTATTCAGGTCTTCTGCCTATTTTTCAATTTTTTTTTTTTTTTGATGTTGAGTTGTACAAGTTCTTTGTATATTTTGGATATTAACCCCCTTCAGATATATTGCTTGCAAATATCTTCTCCCATTCAGTAGGTGAACTTTTTGTTTTGTGGATAATTTCCTTCATTCTGAAAAAAATTTTTAGTTTGATGTAGTCCCATTTGTTGATTTTTGCTTTTGTTTACCTTGCTTGAGGAGACATATCCTAAAAAATATTGCTGATACCTGTGTAAAACAGCATACTGCCTATTTTCTTCTAGGAGCTTTATGGTTTTAGTTCTTACATTTAAGACTTTAATCCATTTTGAGCTTATTTTTGAGTATGATGTGAGAATATGATGATGTAGTCCAGCTTGATTCTTTTGCAGGTGGTTGTCCAGTTTTACCAACACCATTTATTGAAGAGGCTGTCTTTTCCTCATTGTATATTTTTGCTTCCTTTGTCATAGTTTAATTGACCCTATAGGGGTAGGTTTACTTCTGGGATCTCTTTTTTGTTCCATTGGTCTAAGTGTCTATTTTTGTACTAGTATCATTCTGTTTTGATTATTCTAGCATTGTAGTTAGAAATCAGGAAGTGTGATGCTTCCAGGTTTGTTCTTTTTCTCAAGATTGTTTTGGCTATTTGGGGTCTTTTGTGCTTTCATACAAATTTTAGAATTATTTGTTCTAGTTCTGTGAAAAATTCTACTGGTATTTTGATAGGGATTGTATTGAATCAGTAGATTGCCTTGAGGAGCATGATCATTTTAACAATATTAATTCTTCCAATTCGTGCCCATGGTATATCTTTCCACCTTTTTGTGTCATCTTCAATTTCTTTCATCAGCGTCTTATAGTTTCCTGAGTACATGTCTTTCACCTCCTTGGTTAGATTTATTCCTAGGTATTTTATTCCTTTTTATGCAATGTAAATGGGATTATTTTCTTAATTTCTCTTTCTGATTGTTCATTGTTAGTGTATAGAAATGTAACAAATTTGTGTATATTAATTTTGTATCCTGCAAAGTTCCTGAAATCATTTATTAGTTCTAATAGTTTTTCGGTGGTGTTTATAGGATTTTCTATATATAGTATCATGTCACCTACAAAGAGTGACAGTTTTACTTCTTTTTTGATTTGGATTCTTTTTATTTTTCTTGTCTGATTGCTGTAGCTTCGTCTTTTCAATATGATGTTGAATAAAAGTGGCAAGAGTGGACATCTTTGTCCTTTTCCTCATCTTAGATGAAATGCTTTCAGGTTTTCACTGTTCAGTATGATGTTGGCTGTGGGTTTGTCATATATGGTCTTTATTATGTTGAGGTATATTCCCTTCATACCCACTTTGTGGAGAGTTTTTATCACAAATGAACGTTGAAATTTGTCAAAAGCTTTTTCTGCATCTATTGAGATGATCAAGGTGCCATCCTTTCAGTTTCCAGAGGGAGCTCTTCCTGGTTTATCGGCCCCTCCCCCCTCACCATGCTGTGTCCTCACATGGCAGAGAGAGAGAGAAAGAGAAAGAGAACGAGCTCTGATCTCTCTCCCTCTTCTTGTAAGGACACTATTTCCATCATGGGAGCTCCATCCTCATGCTTCATTTAAACCTATTTACTGAACTACCTCCCAGATACCATCACATTGGAGGTTAAGGTTCAAACATATGAATTTTGTGGAGGACACAAATCAGCACATGGCATTAAGTATATTCACATTGTTGTATAATCAGAAACACAATATTGTGCTCTATCTACTGCTTATTATTCCTCACTAATAAGGAAAACATTCCTGAGTAGTCTACTCAATGACCCATGAATTCTAAGTTTTTCCACTCTGGCTATTGGGAATAAGCACCAGTGTCAGCCCTATGTGAGCACTGGTACTCTTCTATCACTCTTTCAGATGTTTCTTTTTCCCTATGCAAGTGTTGATCAGTACCCTTATGAATACTTGAAGGGGACTCTCTGTAGTTCTCTGAGCTTATCTATATGAACACTCCTCTCTTTCATACACCGTCATGCAAACTCCAGCTGCCTTGGTCTCTCTGGATTCTTGCCTCTATCTTGTCAACTTAAGGATTAAGCAGCAAGGTCTGACTGGGTTCCCCCTCTCCACACCCCAGCCTGGAAAGTCTCTAAAGCAGTAAATTGGAGGGGTTCATAGAGCTTACCTAGCTTGTTCTCATCTCTCAGGAATTGCTGTCCTTCATTGTCTGATGTCCAACATTTTGACACATTTAATGCATTTTTTCTGTTTGTTGCTGTCATTATTTCAGGTGGAAAAGTAAATCATTTCCCTGTCACTCCATCTCGGGAAGAAATGGATATCATTCTTGACCTCTGATAACATTCTTAGTTAACAAGAATGGTGTTCTGATTATCTGTTTCCTGTGTACCAAGAAGTGAGCTTAGAGACTCACATTAGCAAGTCATTTGATCCCACAAGTAGCTCTCCAAGGCAAGCATTAACCCACCTCTAACTCACGTTAACTGTATGATGCTGGAAAAATTATTTCACCTTTTTGAGATTTTTTTAGTCTACAATATGGTAGATTGGTGATGATGATGGTGATGGTGATGATGATAATAATAATGTTACTGTTGTTTTGTTATTTTCACAAAATTGTTGAGTGAACTAAGTGTGATAATAGAAGTTGAACTTAGCTTATTACATGATGTATAGAAGATACTCGATGTGGGGAAACACATGTCAGAGCTTGGATAGGAGCCCATCACTGTCCATCTATGTGCTGTCTCACAATTTGGCTCCATAGTGTCCAATAACTTTATAAAGTCTCTAATAAATCCTAGAGTAAGGAGAACTTTTTAACTTTGTTTTTCATTAATTAATTGATTAAAACAATTTTTTGGTGTACAAAAATCTGTACATAATTTATATAAGTATACAATTTGTTGAGAGTAGAGATAATTATACACTCATGAAACCATCACTACAATCTATGCCATAAACCTATCCATCACCTCCAAAAATGTTCATTTACCTCCTTATTTATTATTATTGTTTCTCATTATTTTTACCATTATTATAAGAACTTTAACATAAGATTTATCCTTTTAGAAAATTTTTAAGTTACAATAAATTATTGTTAACTATAGGCATTATACTATAGATCTTTAGGTCTTATTTATCTTGTGTAACTGAAACTTGTGCCTCTTGACTAATACCTCCCCATATTCCCTCCACCTAACTCCTGCCAACCACCATTCTACACCGTGATTCTACGAGTTTGACTACTTAGGTTCCTCATAAGTGGTATCATGTAGTCTATTTTTGCTTTTGTTGCCTGTGCTTTTAGTGTCATATCTAAGAAGCTATTGCCAAGGCCAATGTCAAGAAGCATTTTCCCTGTGTAGTCTTCTAGTCTTCTTTCACATCTCACATTTA
Organism: Balaenoptera physalus; assembly: GCF_965194825.1. Taxonomy (NCBI): domain Eukaryota; kingdom Metazoa; phylum Chordata; class Mammalia; order Artiodactyla; family Balaenopteridae; genus Balaenoptera; species Balaenoptera physalus. The sequence continues at coordinate 6,269,123 of NC_138885.1, read as the reverse complement.
AGTCTTTATTCCATTTTGAGTTGATTTTTGTGTAATGTATGATATAAGGTCCAATTTTATTCTTTTGCATGTGGATATCCATTTCCCCAGCACCATTTGTTGAAGAGACTATTCTTTCTCCATTGTCTATTCTTAGAACTCTTGTCAACTATCAGTTGACTATATATGCATGAACTTATTTCTGGGCTCTCTATTCTGTTCCATTGGTTTATGTGTCTGTTTTATTCTGCAGCTTTGTGATATATTTTGAAATCAGGAAGGGTGTTGCCTCTAACTTTGTTCTTCTTGCTCAAAGTTGCTTTGTTTCTTTGCAGTCTTTTGTGATTCCATATAAATTTTAAGATTTTTTTCTATTTCTGTAGAAAAAAAAAAGCCACTAGAATTTTGAAATGGATTACATTGAATCTATAAATCACTTTGGATAGTATGGACATTTTAACAACATTAATTCTTTCAGTTCATGAACATGGGATGTTTTTCCATTTATTTGTGTCTTCTTTAATTTCATTAGTGTACCAAATTTTCATTTCCTTGGTTAATTTTATTCCTAAGTATTTTACTCCTTTTGGTCCTACTGTAAATGAAATTGCTTTTCAATTTTCTTTTTGGCTAATTTGTTGTTAGTGTATAGAAATACAACTGATTTTTGTATGTTGATTTTGTATCCTGCAACTTTGTTGAATTCATTTATTCTAACAGTTTTTTGTGGAGTTCAACTTTGTCTAATCTTAGCATTCTATAGAAATCTATAGAACTGCCATTTGTAGAGCATGTCCTGGACTTAAAATAAATTCTATATTTAGGCTAAAGTTTGCATGGTTAAATGATAATTTTGTATGGTGTGATGAAGGAGAGTGAGGAATCTAGAGTGTTTCTCATGTAACTTGCTGGATGGCTAAAGATATGATAGGACCTCAATAGCAAGAGAAAAATTACTGCTAGCAGAACAATTCTCACACTTACCACACTTACTCCTTCTTTTCACAGTAGAGGTCACCAGGGAAGTATGAAAGGATAATCAGCTTGATTCCCAGCTGTTAATGGTAGAAAAAAATGGGGAGTGCAAGGAGACATGGAAGAAATAAAGAGATAGGAGGAGAAGCAGAAGAGGATGGAGTCACACAAACCAATAGAAAAGGTAGTTTCAAGGAAAAGAGAATCACTAGTTGTGGCAGGCAGAAAAATGGCCCCTCAAAGATGTCCACGTCCTGAGCTTACAGTACACGACAAAGAGGACTTTGCAGATGTGATTAAATTAAGGGCTTTGACATCGGGAGATTATCCTGAATTATTCAGGTGAGTCCAGTGTAATCACAATGGTCCTTAAAGGTGGGCGAGAGAGACAGAAGAGGAGGTCAAAGTGATGCAATGTGAGAGGGACTTGAACACCCCCCTCCACTGTTGTTGTTGATTTGAAGATGTCATGAGACAATGCGGGCAGCCTTTAGAAGCTAGAAAAAGCAAGGGAATGAATGCTTCCACAGCACTTCCAGAAGGAAAGCAGCTCTGATGACACCTTGATTTTAGCCCAGGGACACCCAAGGCAGACTTCTGACCTCCTCAACTGTGAGATAGTAAATCTGTGGGGTTTTTTAAGCCACTAAATTGTGGTAATTTGTTCAGCAGCAATAGGAACCAATACGTTGGTGGTATCCCATAGGGAAAAGATTGAAAAAATACTTTTTGTATTTTAACATTAAGAATCAATTGGCGACCTTAATTAAAGGAGTGTCATTAAATTGTTGGTGAAAGAAGCCAGATTTGGGGAACTGTAATATGACCAGAGAAATATAGTTGGGAAATGTTTGGATTAGGAAGGGAAGGAAGAGATTGAGGATTGAGTAATTAGAAGGAAACTCCAGGTCAAGGGTAGAGACTTTGTAGGATTGTAGACACTTTAGCAAATTTTAAAAAATAACAGAAAGTAGTCTCATGTTTACATGCTTGTGAATTTACTATGCAATTCTGGAGTAAAAGAAACCTGCAATATAGTATCAGATGTTGGGAACTGAAATATCTCCATGAAAATACAGCAGAGAGTATGGGAAAAGTAGAATAATTAAAATCATACCCCTAGAACAGCTGCCAAGCAAGAATTTCTTTGGGACACCTGTCCTGACTCTGCAACCTAGTTGGGACCTTGCAACATGCTTGGATTCAGTCTTATCACCACATTTGCTTCATAACTGTAGAATTAATGACCTGCTCATGTTTCTCTTCCCACCGGCCTGCATATCCTGGAGGATGGGGCTGACCATGTTCACTGTTGTGTTCTTCTGTCTATCATAAAGCCTGGCACAATGTACAAGCTTTCTACATATTTGTTATATCACTGACCAAACGGACAAGTGCCCATCATTTTGCTTCTTCCAGCGCCTTCCTGCTCTTCTCTGCCAGCCCTGACCTTGCCCATCTTCCCAACCTAGCTAATGACCCTCTCGCCCCAAATCCTTTTGGGTTGAACCCATGTGATGACTTCAGGGAGGCAAGGACCTGCGTGCTGATGGTCAGGTTTCCACATAGGTTTGGCCAAGTCCATGCTCATCTTCACAGCCAGCACTGGCAAGTGCGGGGATCCTGTGCTCTGGGGTGGTGAAAGAAACACAGGCTCTGAGGTCAGCTGGACCCTCTCAGAAGTCTACCTCTACCTTTGATCAGCTGGGTGGCCTGAAAAGATTACATAACCATGAGGAAGGTCCTTTTCCTCAGCAGACCGCATACTTCAATCCAGGTCTGAGTACTATGGTAAAGATTATAAATAATTTATGTAAAGACCCCAGGATTGTACCTGGCACACAGATGCTCAGTAAATTAGGGATTTCTGTTATGCATAGATGGGAAGTCCACTAGTTTAAGACCTTAGAGGTAATGTAGACTTGAATCCAAAATCCTACCACTTATGGCCTATGTGACTTTAATGTTTCATTTAATTCTACTGTGCCTCAGTTTCCTCAAATGCAAAGCAAGTATAATAAAATCTCCCTCATGGAATATGTAATTTGTGAAGTTACTGTGCAATTCTGGAGTAAAAAATGTTCTGCAACATAATGTTTTGCAGAGAACCTGGCTCCTAATAATTCCTTTCTCCTTTCCCATCCTGTGCTCTGAGGCAGGATCTGGACAGGCATTTTTGCCCTTTAGAAGCTCATCATCAACACAGCAGATGTGCACTTGGACTTCCTCGGTGCATGCTAATGTGAAAGCCGCCTGGTTCATCCAGGACATGCTCAACCATGACCCATGTGGCCCAGATGTATTTGGGGCCTTATTGCTTTTAGCAAATTAATTGTTCATTAAGAGGAAGGGACATTCACAGAGCTGGCCTGACATCCTGATAAAATACCAAACGACTTTCAATGTTTGATTTATGGGCACAGGCTTGGCTCCTGACAGAATGGCTGGAGAGATAAGCACACACTTACTTCTGGGCCTTGATGAATGACAGGGCAACCTTGTATCATAAAGGCAATGAAGCCACCCTGTGGGAAGAGGACTGTCACAGAGGGCATTGGGAAACCCCAATCAGCCTCCTTGTTGGAGGACAATTAACAGAATTAAAGTTAGAATTTTAATGATCATACAAATTAGAAGGAAATTAATCAGCTAATATTTTATGACATGTCTTGGTGTGGAGCACTGCCGGTTAAGTTTTATGGCAAATCTTTGATTAATTGAGACATAACATGAAGGTATAAAATCCAGACTCCCAGTTGCATGTTAATATCTCCCTTCCCCATCCCTTCCACACCGGGCTGCCACAAGGTGAAAGAGAGATGGTTGATGCTTGAGGACACATACCCACACATGCAAACACAGTTCTCAGTTGACTTTACAGAAGATGTCTGCTTGTCTTTTCACACTTTCTCAATGTGGACAAGAAACTTCTGCCCCCACCTCCTCTCCTTCATTAGTGTCCTTTGACTTCTGTTTTCTGCCAGCCATCCTTTGTGTGGGAGACTCCTGAGGACATCATCACCTGACTCTGGGCAGACATCCCAGGACCAAGGGTCACTGCAGAGTCATCAGTCAGAATCCATGTCTATGTGTTCATTCTCCTGTACCTTCCCAGGGCCTTGGACCAGATCAAAAATTGGCAACTCAATGTTGGTTTTCAAGAGGTCGGCTCACTAAGTCTTCGGCTCTATGCCAACCAGGGCCGGGTCACTCAAGTCAGAGTGAAGGGCTTCAGAGACAGAAACGGACAGTCAGCCAGAGCTCCTGGTCATAGTAACAAAATGAGACATGTCACTTTGTTGCTCCAAATACACAGAGGAGTTACTAGTTGGCAGGCAACTCTTCCAGGTAGGATGCTTGTGGAGACCTGGAATGGAAGGCAGTCTGTATGAGGACAGATTGAAGATCTCTGCTAACTGGACAACTGATAAACATTTCTGACCCTGAGCTACTGCTCTACCCTGCACCCCTGTGTTCCCCTTGTCACTCCACACAGCTTCGTGCCATTTACATTTGTTATGCTCTTCCCTCTGGCAGCCACATGGTCCAGCTCCCTCCCCTCATGGCAGTCTTTGCTCAGATGCTCCCTTCCTACCGGCACCTCCCTTCACCACTCTCCCTAACAAGGGAGCGCTCCTCCTCTTCGTGCCAGTGGTACAGGCTGTTCTGATAAATGTGCAACAACTGACCCATGGTTGGTGGGATGTGGAGTACCAATCTGTAGTGCTTGCTGATTTCTACAAGGTGAATACTTTTACCAAGGCTAATTTGGTTTTGTTTTGTTTGTTTTTTTCTGCACCGTGTGGCATGCAGATCCCTGACCAGGGATTGAACCCCTGCTACCTGCAGTGGAAGCGTGGAGTCTTAATCATTGGGCCACCGGGGAAGTCCCTACCAAGGCTAATTTTAAGCAACCAAAGTGACAACAGCTGCCTTCCAAAGTTCCTGAAAATATAACAGTTGGCTTTCACAAGCCAGTGTAACTGGTGGCAGTGTATACTGCTTTTTCTGTCGTCTTTTCCTTAGTATCAATTCTTGACATACTATGTACTTTATCCATATACCTTATAGATTAGCTGTCTCTCCCAATAGAATATAATTTTCATATGGGCAGTAATTTTTTGACTGCTTTGTTCACTTCTGTGTTACCCAGCTTCAGTACCATGCCTATCACATAGTAGGTGCTCAATAAAATTTTGCTGAATGACAGTATTAATGAAAGAATGAGTACTTACTACTCATCAGACCCTGATAAGTTTGGGGACACATAAATAAATAACACAGTGTCCTTGATTTTTATCTGGTGGCAAAGACAAGCCTTCGTAATACAATGGAGTAGGGACTAAAATAAAGGTTGTTCCTGGTAGAGATAAGATCATAGGACAATCATAAAAATCAGATTCAAATATCAGAGATAACTATTCTGATGTAAAGGGGGGTGTGATTCTGTAACTATTAATTGTGTTTGACCCAGGATCTCTAGAATGTTAACTTCGAATACTCTTTCTCTTCATCAAATTCTAGATATATACTCAGGACACAATGATGCTTTAGCAACTTGATGAGTGCCTCTAAATCCTCATAATGGATGCTAGTTAGACTGAAACACATAACTTAGGGTTAGGCTCACAGTGTCCAATTTTACCAACCAACCAACTCTGGCGCCAGAAATAATTTTTAAAAAGCCTTAATGTTCCAGAGTGAAGTAAAGTTAGAGCAAGTAACTTGTGCTTGCCCGGGGGCATCCTCCTCTCAGTGTGGTGTCTGTGGGTGACAGAGACCTTGGAGAAGGTTACACCCACTTGCATGCCTTGTAAAACAAAGGGATCCTATTTACTAGCAAACGTAGTCCCCAAAGAACATGATTCATTAGGTCAGTGTTTCCTTCATTTTTAAGAAGAGTAAGGAGGGAATGAGGAGAAGGGTGAAGCCTTTTCCTCCTCTTTATGGATTGTTAGTGATTTAATGTGCAATCTATCCCAGTGACGGATGTATTTTAAATTATGGTAGGATGAAGGAAATGAACATTTATTGGCAGTGCTAAGTTACTTGTTAAGCAGTACACGCGTATACAGACCAATAGTTTGGCTGGCAGAATTCCATAACTTGGGTGGTAATTTGGAACAGAATATAGCAATTCCTCAGGAGGAGTTTCTTTGTGTTTGTTCAGACTCCTGTGTGCACTGAGCACCTTCACATGTGCTCTCCTCTGCTTTCCATCCTGCCTGGTGCCCTGGAAAGTTGACCTAAATGGACTGAATAGACTACATTGTTAGGCTTCTGGTTTGGTTGGGCCAATGAGAAGTCCAAGGAGGAGACTAGAGGGAGGATGGAGGGAGAGTCAGGCCATCTGATCTGCTGGCCTCCTCTTGCAGAGATACGGATGGCCCTGCTCGCCCTGTGTCAGAACTGCTTCAGTTCCACTTTCTCTATTAAGGTGGGAGGTACTTCTGAGTGCCGGATGATCACTTGTCTTGGAAAGTTTGGTAGGTGTTTCCTGAAGACAAAGGTGGATACTCCTTCAGAGGGGTATTGTATCTGCTGTTTCCAAATCTGTTGGTGTCACAAGTGTGGACCACCTCAAACCGGATGTGTGGCCTGAGGTCCCATGACAGACTTAGATATGCTTTCCCAGAGTGAAAATATGTGTGAAGGACAGAACTCCTCAGGGACTTTTTTCCCCTCCACATTTTCTTTTACTTTTCCTGCTCCCTCCTCCAAAGACTGTTTTCTCTATACTTTCCTAGGGTTAGAGGGAGTGGGACATGGAAAAGATTTATTTTTCAATTACCATGAAGGTAAAGTCAGTAGGCTTACAATGTCACCTATAAGATTTTCCAGATTGAGTGTTTCCTGGGCCATAAGGTCTGTCAACCAAAGCCACTCAATCCAAGGACAGGTGTTTGGTATTGGCAAATTTCCACAGGACATTGGAACCCCAGTATTTGGGTTACTACTTTGGTTAAAGGCTTTGATGTTTAAAATTAAAAATTAAAATTTAATTTTTAAAAATCATCTGGGAATTTCTCTCATCTCCAAATTTTAAATATTATCCAGCATTTTAAATTGTTTTTAACATGAAAGTTAGTTCAATTGAAGTGACCTAACCTTGGTATTGGAAACTAGAAGCACATGAGATGATTGTTACATGAAATTATCCAGTTGAAAAGTACCACTCTAATTACTTCACAAGTGAATTGACAACACTTTTTTGGATGGGGGGCTGTCCAGTTAAGAAGTTAGTGGAACCTAGGGGTATTTTTGCAAAGGGATATTCATGATTTAGTTCTCGCTTTTAAAAACACCACACTTCTCCTTTCTGCAGCAAGAGGATCTGCAGAAGAACCCCTTTGGTGGGAGTTTCAAAGGCAGAGGATACAGAGCACTCTGGGAGAACACCCCTGTCCTGGTAATAAAGATTGTTTTAGAAGATCAGGGATGCTTGGGTTAAAAGTATTTGGTATAGACAAAAATAACAATGAGATAACATCTTCACCTATAGATTAGAAAATGTTTTAATAAAAAGTTCGTTTTAGTGCGCTGACACAGGGACTTGCACTTATTAGTGCAGAGTGGAACACTTTTGCAAAGAATTTGACAACATGAATACAACCTAAAAGATAATTATACCTTTGGGACTGTAATTTAACTTCTAGGAAATTATCTTAAGTAAAATCTAAAATGCTGAAAAAAGCACTATGCATAAAGATTCATTTATTCAATAAATATTTATTGAGAGTTACCATGTACCAGGTATTTTTCTAAGTGCTGGGAATATAGCAATGAATTAAGAACCAAACCTTCCGCACGGAAGCGCTCCTTCGAGTCAGGGATGGGAGTCATTCAATAAGCAAACAAGGAATTAAGAAGGTGATGTATCATTAAAAGTGCCTTAAAGTTGTCCATTTCTGGCCAAAATGAAGTAAGCTAATTGCCGCTTATTTTTCACAGTGGTTACAACCAAACACACTGGACAAAATACAAAAAGCCACTACCTGAGAACTCTAAAAATAATAAGAGTAGACAGATGGGGGAGCCAAGTCAAAACTCCCAACATGAAAAACGACCAAGAAGGTGGCTGTGAGTTTCCTGGTTTTTTTCTTTTCCTCTTTTAATTCTCAGTTTTGATCCAAAGACAAATCAAAATGGGAAACTATACAGCAAGTGCTGTTGGCAAAAACTCCAAGAAAGGTCTGTTTATCAGGACAGAGGATAGAGAAGAAACCCCCCGTGAGCTGGGGAGCATGGAGAGAATCCTCACAGCCTTTCTTTTTTTCCTAATTTTTTTCTCTGCTGCTCTGCTCCAAGACCAGTCCCAGTCACACACTGTACTACCATGGAGTAGGCAAGAGGAAATCATCCCATCGGAGAGAGGGACTGGGAAAAGAGCGTTTCACAAAGAGTGTGGGGTGTATTCCAGATGTACTTTTTCTCTTTTTTTCCCTCACCACTTTGTCCCAAAGGCAGACACAGTCATGTAGCACAGTACAGGTTGTGGAAACTGAGAGAACTCTGTCTCTCTGGCTAGAGGAATGAGGAAAATGAGCCCCCGGAGGTAGACAGTATGGGGGGAAATCTGGGCGAGGGGAGTTGGAGAAGACAAATGCATGTATGAACCACCCCTAGGCTGAACCTGTATAGAACATACCCAGGTAAGCCTGGCAAAGGCTTTGAGGACTGAAGCACCATGAAAACCACAGCCCTCATCCTGGACCAAATCTGAGTGGCACAGGTGAGGGATGGACCCAACCACATAGCCAGGGCTGTGAAAACTGAACCAACACCAGAACCACCATGCCCAGAGGTAAGGAGGAACCTGCAATCTAAACTTTATTGGGTTGACTGACTGTAAAACCAACAGAAAACCAACACTCTTCAGAGAATTTTAACACGACCCAGAGTCGCATAACATAATATTTAAAATTTTCAGAAAATGTGACCAATTCTCAAGGGAAAATACAATCAAAAGCGGCCAGCCCAGAGACGACTCAGATGTTGGAATTGTCAGATAGACTTTAAATCACTCATATAACAGTGATTCATGAGGTAAAGGTGAACATTTTTGAAATAGATGAAAATATGGGAGCTTCCCTGGTGGTGCAGTGGTTACAAATCTGTCTGCCAATGCAGGGGACAAGGGTTTGAGCCCTGGTCAGGGAAGATCCCACAAGCCACGGAGCAACTAAGCTCATGTGCCACAACTACTGAGCCCGCCTGCCACAACTACTGAAGCCCACTCGCCTAGAGCCCATGCTCTGCCACAAGAGAAGCCACCGCAATGAGAAGCCAGCGAACCACAACGAAGAGTAGTCCCCGCTCGCCGCAACTAGAGAAAGCACATTCGCAGCAACAAAGACCCAATACAGCCAAAAATAAAATAAATTAAAAAAAAAGAAAATATGTGTGTTTCAGAGGACAACATCAAGAAAGAGAAAAGACAACTCAGAGTGGTAAAAAATGTTTTCAAGTTATATATCTGATGAGACTTTTACCAAGAGTATGTAAATAACATTCAATAATAAAAAGACAAAACCCCAATTTTTAAAAAGGCACAAACAATCTGTATAGACAGTTGTGCAAAGAAGATAAACAAATTTCCAGCAATCATGTAAAAAGATGCTCAACATCATTAGCCATTAGGGGAATGCAAGTCAAAAGCTCAATGGGACACCACTTCACACCTACTAGGATGCTATAGTCAAAAGGACAGAGAATTAAAAAGTGTTGATGAAGATGTGGAGAAATTGGAACCTTCATACACTGCTGGTGGTAATGTAAAATGGTTCAGCTTATTTGGAAAATAGTCTTGCAGTTCTGCAAATGATTAAACATGGAGTTACCATACAGTCCAGCAACATCACTCTTAGATATACACCCCCAAATGAAAACATTTGTACATACACACACAAATTGTACACAAATGTTCATAGTAGCATAACTCATAATAGCCAAAAAATGGAAACAATCCAAATGACCATGACTTGATGAATTGATAAAAAGTGGTCTATCTTTGCAATGGAATATTATTTGCTAATCAAAAGAAACAAAGTGCTGACAAATGCTACAACTTGGATGAACCCTGAAAACATTATGCTGAATGAAAGAAGCCAGTCATAGAGGATCTCATTTGTATGATTTAATTTATATGAAATGTCCAGAAGAGGCAAATTTATAGAGACAGAAAGTAGCTTAGTGGTTGCCTAGGCCCGGAGATGATGAGGGTTGAAAATTTTAACTTAAAGTAGACCTAAGTTAGTAGTACCTATAGATAATGTCAGAATCAAGCTGAAATTATCTCTGGAGCAATAATTTTAAACATCAGCCTCACGGAATTCTCAAAAATAAATTTCTAAGGAACCTGAGCTCATAACTGTAAAATTCCTTAAACATATGAGGAAACTGGCCACCATGCATGAAAGTCAGCAGAAACAAAACACTGCAGAATCAGACCTGCAAACCCTCCAGGTGCTGGACTTGCCAGATACAAAACATAAAATAAGGATGTTTAAATGTTTAAGGACATAAAATATGGGGTTGAAAGTACAAACAGAAATCAGAGACAGTCACAATTGACCAGCCAGATTTGTAAAAGAAGCAGATAAAACTTTAAAACAAAAAAGATAACAATTGAATTTAAAAATTCAGGAATGTGCACCCCTCTCTTGAGGATGGACATAGTGACTTGCTTCTGAAGAACAGGAAAGGGAGAGATAGTCACTTACAGTGGAGAAGCCTGGCAGACATCACCTTAAGCAAGTGATGAAGATTAACATCCTCAGAGATGACCTGTGGATGTCGTTTAGCTCCGGGTAGGATGTGACAAGAAGGGCACTCCACCTATAAATTCAATCTAGTCTAGTCATAAAAACAAACAAACAAACAAAACCAAAAATGAAACATCAGACAAAACCAAACTGGAGGACGTTCTTCAGGTTACTTGGACAGTATGACTCAAGACTGTAAACCATTAAAACTAGGAAAACCTGTGAAACATTTAGAGGAGACTAAGGAAGCATAATGAGTAGATACAATGCCATACCCCGGATTGGATCCTGGAGCAGAAAGAGGACATTCATAGAAAAACTGGTGAAATCCAAATAATATCTGTAATTTAGTGAGTAGTATTGTATTGTTGGCAGTTTTTAAATGTTGACAAATGTGCCATGGTAATGTAAGATGATAGCAACGAGGGAACTGAGTGAGGAGTATATGGGAACTCTGTGCACTATTTTTGTATCTTTTCTGTAAATTTAAACTTATTTCAAAATTTTAAAAAAGCTTATTAAAAATAACAGCACCTCAGGAATGTGTTAAACATAAGACTAGGTAATGCCAGATAGCAAACTGTCATTGACCGGAACATATATTTAAAGATATGCACTTGGAATGAACTTCAGAGGGCAAAGAAAATGGAAATTATGAGAGCACAAGAGATATGAGTGAGAGGTTTCAAGTATATTGATCAGAGTCTTGGGAGGAGAGAACAGGAAGAGTACACAATAATGCAAAAAAGATAATGAGTGTGAACTTTCTAGAATTTATGAAAGGCTCCATCTCTCTGTTTTAGGAAACCCAGTGAACCTGAAGCAGCATACAGAGTAGTGTGTAGTGAAACAGCAGAACTCCAAAAAGAAAGAAGTCTTAAAAGGAGGCAGAGAGAAGACATGGTACCTTCAAAGGAACATGACTAGATAGATAGTTAATAAGGAAATAATTGAAGCCCATATACAGTGTAACAATATCTTCAAATCATCAAAATAGAATTGTATATTCTGCAAACTCTCTTTAGGAATAAAGAAAAATGAGACAGATTTAAAAATAAAACAGAATTCAGTAAAACAGTCTCTTTTCAAAGGATATCGAAAGTATATACTTCAGAAAAGGGAAAATGATCCCAGTGAGGTAAAAGAAGGAATAGTGGACAAAAACCTGGAGAAAATCTAAAATAGTCACTGTATGAAACGTTAGCAATAATCTATTTTTAGAGTTTCAAAAGTCAAACTAGTCCTAAAACTCCTAACAATAATATAATTTGGGAAGGGGGGGACTAAATAAAGTGACAGGTGATAAACATTCTGAATCCCTTAAATCGGCAAGAAATTAAGGATATCGTTAGGGTAAGTATGTGTATTTCAATTTTGTGGCCAACATATGAAATGACAGAGTGTATAACTAATAAACAACAAAGAATGAAAGACAAGAGGAGGGAAAATAGCCAAATCAATATAAAGAGGATGAGAATCAAGAACAAGAAAGAAAAGAAAGGAAATCTATAAAACAGGACATTAGATGCATAAAATGCCACATAGAAGAGAGACTCACTTAGATAATATCTTCAGGGAAGATTTATCTGAGAAGAGGATATTTGAGTTGAGATGACTCCTGAACAATGAGAATAATATTTTCAAAGGTAAAGGATGGTGGAAATTAAAGTTATGGTCAGGGCAGTGGGTCTGAACCACATAAGTAGAGGCTGGAAAGTTGAAGGAAGCCAGTTCACGCAGGGCCATGATTAGCTTTTATTGCAAGTGCAATGGGAAACATTAATGGGTTTTAAACAGAGAGTGATATGATCTGATTTCAATTTAAAAACTCTTTCTGGCTGCTCTTTGGAGAATGAATTGTATGGGAAATGAACGGGGTCGGGGAGTCTATAAGCATAGTCCCAGAAAGACATGGTGATGGTTATACTATTAGGATGGAAGAAGACAAGGAGGTTGCTGGATGGAGCAGTGTGCCTTGGAGAGAGAACCAGTTAGGACTTTTTTTTTTTTTTACATCTTTATTGGAGTATAATTGCTTTATAATGGTGTGTTAGTTCTTGAGGACACAGGGAGGGGGAAGGGTAAGCTGGGACAAAGTGAGAGAGTGGCATGGACTTATATATACTACCAAATGTAAAACTGATAGCTAGTGGGAAGCAGCCGCATAGCATAGGGAGATCAGCTCTGTGCTTTGTGACAACCTAGAGGGGTGGGATAAGGAGGGTGGGAGGGAGACGCATGAGGCAGACAAGACTTTTAATGGATTGGATGGGTGTGGATGAGGAACACGACAGAAACCAATGATAACCTTTAATTATGTGAGACTGGAGGTATGCTGGTGTGTATGGACAGAAGGGCTGGATCAAGAGCGTCATGGTGAGTGCATTATGTTTGAGATGTCTCAGGCCCTGAAGTTGAGTAGTTTATTTGAGCTGGAGGTCATGGGAGAAGGAAACGTGCATATATAAATATGTAAGACAACAGTATAGCCACAGAACAAAGCGAGGTCACCAAGGAAGGGAGTACAGATAGAGAACAGGTCCCAGCACAACCCCCTGAAACAGTAGTCAGGTGGAGAAGAAGTGAGGAAAGGAGCCTCAGAAAGTACCCAGAGAGGTGAGCAGAAATCAGGAGAGTGTAAGGTGGTGGAGCTCAGGAAGGAGTATCTATCTGCAGGTGGAAGGAGCCCTAAGTGGTCAAAGCCACTGGGCGATACTCTACCACAAAGACTGTGAGACGTCCTTTGCCTTTGGCAACACGGAGGTCACTGGAGTCCTTGATATGAGCAAGGACTCATTTGGTAGAGAAGTGGGAAGGTGAATGGAAGAGTGGGAAGAGGAAGTAGATTGGTAAGTGGAAGGCAGTTTGAAGCAAGTTTGGGAAAACTAGGAGGGGCAGAGGGTGCTGGTTGTGTGCTGTGCAAAGGATGGTGTCACAAGGACCAGGGGAAGGATTTGCTTTTTAGATAAAAGGGATTTTACTGAGTTTGTAGAACCTGTAATCCGTGCCTACTTAGGAAACCTTTGTTTCTCCTGCTGATGTGGCCAAGCCATCATAACCAGACTGATGTTTTGTGGGTCCCTGTTGGCCCCCTGTTGCCATAGCTGTTTGGAAGGCACACTGGCCTGGGAAGCAGCAAAGCTGTGTCTTGGTGGCTTGTGGGAGCAGCCTGGGGATGGTAGCAATTGTTCAATTAAAGCTTACACTCTTCCTTCTGGAGAGGGGCATCAGCACATACAAGGATATAGCTGGAGGAGAACATGGGCTCACAATTTCTCAGATAAAGGAAAACCCTATTAAACTCTATTTTATAAGCTGACACCTTGGAAAAAGGAAGTGTGTCTTCCCTGGGATTGGAACAGCACCTAGAACATTACTGAGGTTTCCAAATTATTTATGTTGATATTTGATGGCATAGTTTCCCTAATATAAAAACAGCTAATCCTAGTTGAATATGTTTTGTGTGTCAGGCACAATTCTAATGGCTTTATATGCATTAGCTCACATAATCATTAAAACAATTCTGTTATTACCCCATTTTACAGTTGAAGAAACTGAGGCACGGTCAGATTAAGGAACTTTCTTAAGTTGTGGAGGTGGGATGCCTACTCCAGTCTGTGGCCAGATGCCACACTCTGAATCATTATACATGCTCTCTTAGTTAAGAATCGCACATAGTTTAAGAAACTCACTAGGGAAAACAGTGAAGGATCCACTAATTCCACAGTGAATTGCATTTATTCAACAACAAGAGAGCTGTGCATTCTATGAAAATATGCAAGTGTTAGCTGTTTAGAAAGATAAGGAGAAAAGGAAAGAAAAACAGTTTACTGCCATCAAAATTCCCCATTCTTGAAGGGAATTGTTTGCGCATCTTGTAAACACAGAACTTAAACACAAGAAGCATATATGACATTATGTTTGTCATTTTTATAGCACCTGATACGGTGCTGGGCACATATGGATATTCAGAAGATATTAGTTATATATGACAATAGAGACTGTTTAAACCAGGGGTGGGTAAAGGCTTTATAATAAATATTTCAGGCTTTGTGGTCCATATGTTCTCTGTCACAATTCCACTGTAGCTTGAAAACTATCATGGACAATATGTGAATGACTATTCATTACCTATCATGGTTGTGTTCCAATAAAACTTTATATACAAAAAGAGGTTGGGGCCAGATTTGAGCTATAGGCCATTGTTTGGTAACCCCAGGTTTAGCCTATCCTTAGCTAATATGGGTAATTACACACAAGCACACATATGTATGTATGTACACATATATGAGCAATGTGTATGAATGTGTGTGTATGAATGCACAGGCATAGATAGATAGATAGATGACTGATAGAGGTATAGTTATTTTTATTAAGAAAATGAACAGTACCTGTGAACCTATTTCACATGCAAAGAGCTTCACCCTCTGCGTACTTATCATTTCTTTTTTCTTTTATTTTTTTTAAACATCTTTATTGGAGTATAATTGCTTTACAATGGCATGTTAGTTTCTGCTTTATAACAAAGTGAATCAGCTATACATATACATATATGCCCATATCCCTTCCCTCTTGCGTCTCCCTCCCTCCCACGCTTCCTGTCCCACCACTCTAGGTGGTCACAAAACACCGAGTTGATCTCCCTGTGCTATGCGGCTGCTTCCCACTAGCTATCTATTTTACATTTGATAGTCTTTATATGTCCATGCCACTCTCTCACTTTGTCCCAGCTTACCCTTCCCCGCTCTGTGTCCTCAAATCCATTCTCTGGTAGGTCTGCATCTTTATTCCCATCCTGCCCCTAGGTTCTTCATGACCTTTTTTTTTTTTTTTTTTAGACTCCATGTATATGTGTTAGTATACGATATTTGTTTTTCTCGGTCTGACTTACTTCATTCTATATGATAAACTCTAGGTTCATCCACCTCACTACAAATAACTCAATTTCATTTCTTTTCATGGCTTAGTAATATTCCATTGTATATATGTGCCACATCTTCTATAGCCATTCATCTGTTGATGGACACTGAGGTTGCTTCCATATCCTGGCTATTGTAAATACAGCTGCAATGAACATTGTGGTACACGACTATTTTGAATTATGGTTTTCTCAGGGTACATGCCCAGTAGTGGGATTGCGGCGTCATATGATAGTTCTTTTTTTAGTTTTTTAAGAAACCCCCATACTGTTCTCCATAGTGGCTGTATCAATTTGCATTCCCACCAACAGTGCAACAGGGTTCCCCTTTCTCCACACCTTCCCCAGCATTTATTGTTTGTAGATTTTTTGATGATGGCCATTCTGACTGATGTGAGGTGATATTTCTTTGTAGTTTTGATTTGCATTTCTCTAATGATTAATGGTGTTGAGCATTCTTTCATGTGTTTGTTGGCAATCTGTATATATTCTTTGGAGAAATGTCTATTTAGGTCTTCTGCCCATTTTTGGATTGGGTTGTTTGTTTTTTTGATATTGAGCTGCATGAGATGCTTGTAAATTTTGGAGATTAAGCCTTTGTCAGTTGCTTCATTTGCAAATATCTTCTCCCATTCTGAGGGCTGTCTTTTCATCTTGTTTATGGTTTCCTTTGCTGTGCAAAACCTTTCAAGTTTCATTAGGTCCCATTTGTTTATTTTTGTTTTAATTACCATTTCTCTAGGAGGTGGGTCAAAAAGGATCTTGCTGTGATTTATGTCATAGAGTGTTCTGCCTATGTTTTCCTCTGAGTTTTATAGTGTCTGAACTTACATTTAGGTCTTTAATCCATTTTGAGTTTATTTTTGTGTATGGTGTTAAGGATTGTTCTAATTTCATTCTTTTATATGTAGCTGTCCAGTTTTCCTAGCACCACTTATTGAAGAGGCTGTCTTCTCTCCATTGTATATTCTTGCCTCCTTTATCAAAAATAAGGTGACCATATGTGCGTCAGTTTATCTCTGGGCTTTCTATCCTGTTCCATTGATCTATATTTCTGTTTTTGTGCCAATACCATACTGTCTTGATTTCTGTAGCTTTCTAGTATAGTCTCAAGTCTGGGAGCCTGATTCCTGCAGCTCCGTTTTTCTGTCTCAAGATTGCTTTGGCTATTCAGGGTCTTTTGTGTTTCCATACAAATTGTAAAATTTTTTGTGCTAGTTCTGTGAAAAATGCCAGTGGTAGTTTGATAGGGATTGCATTGAATCAGTAGATTGCTTTGGGTAGTAGAGTCATTTTCACAGTGTTGATTCTTCCAATCCAAGAACATGGTATATCTCTCCATCTGTCGGTATCATCTTTAATTTCTTTCATCAGTGTCTAATAGTTTTCTGCATACAGGTCTTTTCTCTCTTTGTTTGTACAGGTCTTTGTCTCTTCTACAGGTTTATACCTGGTATTTTATTATTTTTGTTGCAGTGGTAATTGGGTGGGTTTCCTTAATTTCTCTTTTAGATTTTTCATCATCATTGTATAGGAATGCAAGAGATTTCTGTGGATTAATTTTGTATCCTGCTACTTTACCAAATTCATTGATTAGCTCTAGTAGTTTTCTGGTAGCATCTTTAGGATTATCTATGTATAGTATCATGTCATCTGCAAAGAGTGACAGCTTTCCTTCCTCTTTTCTGATTTGAATTCCTCTTATTTCTTTTTCTTCTCTGATTGCTGTGGCTAAAACTTCCAAAATAATGTTGAATAATAGTGGTAGGAGTGGGCAACCTTGTCTTGTTACTGATCTTAGTGGAAATGGTATCGTTTTTCACCATTGAGGACAATGTTGACTGTGGGTTTGTCATATATGGCCTTTATTATGTTGAGGTAATTTCCCTCTATGCCTACTTTCTGGAGGGTTTTTTTTTTATCATAAATCAGTGTTGAATTTTGTCAAAAGCTTCTTCTGCATCTATTGAGATGATTATATGATTTTTATTCTTCAATTTGTTAATATGGTGTAACACATTGATTGATTTGCATATATTGAAGAACCCTTGCATTCCTGGGATAAACCCCACTTGATCATGGTGTATGATCCTTTCAATGTGTTGTTGGATTCTGTTTGCTACTATTTTGTTGAGAATTTTTGCATCTATGTTCATCAGTGATATTGGTCTGTAATTTTCTTTCTTTGTGACATCTTTGTCTGGTTTTGGTGTCAGGGTGATGGTGGCCTCATAGAATGTTTCTCCCTCTGTTATATTTTGGAAGAGTTTGAGAAGGGTAGGTGTTAGCTCTTCTCTGAATGTTTGATAGAATTCGCTTGTGAAGCCATCTGGTCCTGACCTTTTGTCTGTTGGAAGGTTTTTCATCATAGTTTCAATTTCAGTGTTTGTGATTGGTCTGTTTATATTTTCTATTTCTTCCTGGTTCAGTCTCGGAAGGTTTTGCTTTTCGAAGAATTTGTCCATTTCTTCCAGGTTGTCCCTTTTATTGGCATATAGTTGCTTGTAGTAATCTCTCATGATCGTTTGTATTTCTGCAGTGTCAGTTGTTACTTCTCCTTTTTCATTTCTATTTCTATTGATTTCAGTCTTCTCCCTTTTTTTCTTGATGAGTCTGGCTAATGGTTTATCAATTTTGTTTATCTTCTCAAAGAATCAGCGTTTAGTTTTATTGATCTTTGCTATTGTTTCCTTCATTTCTTTTTGATTATTTATGATCTGATTTTTATGATTTCTTTCCTTCTACTAACTTTGGGTTTTTTTTGTTCTTTTTTCTATAATTGCTTTAGATGTAAGGTTAGGTTCTTTGTTTGAGATGTTTCTTGTTTCTTACCGTAGGATTGTACTGCTATAAACTTCCCTCTTAGAACTGCTTTTGCTGCATCCCATAGGTTTTGTGTCGTCATGTTTTCATTGACATTTGTTTCTAGGTATTTTTTGATTTCCTCTTTGATTTCTTCAGTGATCTCTTGGTTATTAAGTAATGTACTGTTTAGTCTCCATGTGTTTGTATTTTTTACACTTTTTCCTGTAACTGATATGTAGTCTCATAGCGTTGTGGTTGGAAAAGATACTTGATATGATTTCAATTTTCTTAAATTTACCAAGGCTTCATTTGTGACCCAAGATATGATCTATCCTGGAAAATGTTCCATGAGCACTTGAGAAGAAAGTGTATTCTATTGTTTTTGGATGGAATGTCCTATAAATATCAGTTATGTCCATCTTGTTTAATGTATCATTTAAAGCTTGTGTTTCCTTATTTATTTTCATTTTGGATGATCTGTCCATTGGTGCAATTTGAGTGTCAAAGTCCCTTGCTATGACTGTGTTACTGTCGATTTCCCCTTTTATGGCTGTTAGCATTTGCCTTATGTATTGAGGTGCTCCTCTGTTGGGTGCATAAATATTTACAATTGTTATATTTCTTGGATTGATCCCTTGATCATTATGTAGTGTCCTTCTTTGTCTCCTGTAATAGTCTTTGTTTTAAATTCTATTTGTCTGATATGAGAATTGTTATTCCAGCTTTCTTTTGATTTCCATTTGCATGGAATACCTTTTTCCATCCCCTCACTTTCAGTCTGTATGTGTCCCTAGGTCTGAAGTGGGTCTCTTGTAGACAGCATATATATGGGTCTTGTTTTTGTATCCATTCAGCCAGTCAATGTCTTTTGGTTGGAGCATTTAATTCATTTACATTTAAGTAATTATCGATATGTATGGTCCTATTACTATTTTCTTAATTGTTTTGGGTTTGTTATTGTAGGTCGTTTTCTTCTCCTTTTATCCCTGTGTAGAGAAGTTCCTTTAGCATTTGTTGTAAAGCTGATTTGGTGGTGCTGAGTTCTCTTAGCTTTTGCTTGTCTGTAAAGGTTTTAATTTCTCCATCGAATCTGAATGAGATCCTTGCTGGGTAGAGTAATCTTGGTTGTAGGTTTTTCCCTTCCATCACTTTAAATATGTCCTGCCACTCCCTTCTGGCTTGCAGAGTTTCTGGTGAAAGATCAGCTGTCAACCTTTTGATGATTCCCTTGTATGTTATTTGTTGTTTTTCCCTTGCTGCTTTTAATATTTTTATTTTGTATTAAATTTTTGATAATTTGATTAATATGTGTCTTGGCATGCTTCTCCTTGGATTTATCCTGTATGGGACTCTCTGTGCTTCCAGGACTTGATTAACTATTCCCTTTTCCCTATTAGGGAAATTTTCATCTATAATCTCTTCGAATATTTTCTCATTCCCTTTTTTTTCTCTTCTTTTTCTGGGACCCCTATAATTCAAATGCTGGTGCATTTAATGTTGTCCCAGAAGTCTCTGAGACTGCCCTCAATTATTTTCATTCTTTTATCTTTATTCTGCTCTGTGGTAGTTAGTTCCAGTATTTTATTTTCCAGGTCACTTATCAGTTCTTCTGTCTCAGTTATTCTGCTAGTGATTCCTTCTAGAGAATTTTTAATTTCATTTATTGTGTTGTTCATCATTGTTTGTTCAATCTTTAGTTCTTCTAGGTCCTTGTTAAGTGTTTCTTGAATTTTCTACATTCTATTTCCAAGATTTTGGATCATCTTTACTATCAGTATTCTGAATTCTTTTTCAGGTAGACTGCCTATTTCCTCTTCATTTGTTTGGTCTGCTGTGTTTTTATCTTGCTCATTCATCTGCTGTGTGTTTCTCTGTCTTCTCATTTTGCTTAACTTACTGTGTTTGGGGTCTCCTTTTCCCAGCATGCAGCTTCGTATTTCTGTTGTTTTTGTTGTCTGCCTTCAGTGGCTAAGGTTGGTTCACTGGCTTGTGTAGGCTTACCAGTGGAGGTGACTGGTGCGTTTTCTGGTGGATGAGGCTGTATCTTGTCTTTCTGGTAGGCAGGTCTGCTTCTGATGGTGTGTTTTGGGGTGTCTGTGACCTTATTATGATTTTAGGCAGCCTCTCTGTTAATGGGTGGGCTTGTGTTCCTGTCTTGCTATTTGTTTGGCATAGGGTTTCCAGCACTGTAGCTTTCTGGTCGTTGAGTTGAGCTGGGTCTTGGCGTTGAGATGGAGATCTCTGGGAGATTTTTGCCATTTGATATTACGTGGAGCTGGGAGGTCTCTGGTGGACCAATATCCTGAACTCGACTCTCCCACCTCAGAGAGGCCTGATGCCCCGCCGGGGCACCAAGACCCTGGCATCCATATGGCTCAGAATAAAAGGGAGAAAAAAAGAAGGAAAGAAAGAAAAAATAAAATAAAATAAAGTCATGACAATAAAAAATAATTATTAAAAATTAAAAGAATTAAAAAGTAATTAAAAAAAGAAAAAAGAAGGAAGACAGCAACTAAACCAAAAAAACAAATCCACCAATGGTAACAAACGTTAAAATCTACACTAAAACAAACAAACAAACAAACACAAAATGGACAGACAGAACCTTAGGACAAATGGTAAAAGCAAAGCTCTGCAGGGCTTCTCTGGTGGTGCAGTGGTTGAGAATCCGCCTGCCAATACAGGGGACGTGGGTTCGAGCCCTGGTCTGGGAGGATCCCACGTGCTGCGGAGCAACTGGGCCCGTGAGCCACAATTACTGAGCCTGCGCGTCTGGAGCCTGTGCTCCACAACAAGAGAGGCCGCGATAGTGAGAGGTCCGCGCACCGTGATGAAGAGTGGCCCCCACTTGCCACAACTAGAGGAAGCCCTGGCACAGAAACAGAGACCCAACACAGCCAAAAATAAATAAAATAATTAATTAATTAAAAAAAAAAAAGCTATACAGACAAAATCACACACAGAAGCATACACATACACACTCACAAAAAGAGAAAAAGGAAAAATATATGTATATCTTTGCTCCCAAAGTCCACCACCTCAATTTGGGATGATTCATTGTCTATTCAGGTATTCAACAGATGCAGGTACATCAAGTTGACTGTGGAGATTTAATCCGCTGCTCCTGAGGCTGCTGGGAGAGATTTCCCTTTCTCTTCTTTGCACAGCTTCTAGGGTTCAGCTTTGGATTTGGCCCTGCCTCTGCGTGTAGGTCACCTGAGGGCGTCTGTTCTTCGCTCAGACAGGAGGGGGTTAAGGTAGCAGCTGATTAGGGCGCTCTGGCTCACTCAGGCCGGGGGGAGGGAGGGGTACGGAATGCCGGGTGAGTCTGAGGCAGCAGAGGCCGGCGTGATGTTGCAACAGCCTGAGGCACGCCATGTGTTCTCCCGGGGAAGTTGTCCCTGGATCACGGGACCTGGCAGTGGCGGGCTGCACAGGCTCCCGGGAGGGGCGGTGTGGAGAGTGACCTGTGCTTGCACACAGGCTTCTTGGTGGTGGCAGCAGCAGCCTTAGCGTTTCATGCCCATCTCTGGGGTCCACGCTAATGGCCACGGCTCGCACCCGTCTCTGGAGCTCCTTTAAGCGGCGCTCTTAATCCCCTTCCTCGCGCACCAGGAAACAAAGAGGGAAGAAAAAGTCTCTTGTCTCTTTGGCAGCTCCAGAGTTTTTCCCGGACTCCCTCCCGGCTAGCTGTGGTGCGCTAACACCTTCAGGCTGTGTTCACGCCGCCAATCCCAGTCCTCTCCCTGCGATCCGACTGAAGCCCTAGCCTCAGCTCCCAGCCCCGCCCGCCCCGGCGGGTGAGCAGACAAGCCTCTCGGGCTGGTGAGTGCTGCTCGGCACCGATCCTCCGTGCGGGAATCTCTCCGCTTTGCCCTCCACACCCCTGTGGCTGCGTTCTCCTCCGTGGCTCCGAAGCTTCCCCCCTCCGCCACCCACAGTCTCCACACGCGAAGGGGCCTTCCTAGTGTGTGGAAACCTTTCCTCCTTCACAGCTCCCTCCCACTGGTGCAGGTCCCGTCCCTATTCTTTGTCTCTGTATTTTCTTTTTTCTTTTGCCCTACCCAGGTACGTGGGGAGTTTCTTGCATTTTGGAAGGTCTGAGTTCTTCTGCCAGCGTTCAGTGGTTGTCCTGTAGGAGCTGTTCCACATGTAGGTGTTTTTCTGATTTGTTTGTGGGGAGGAAGGTGATCTCAACTTCTTAATCTTCTGCCATTTTGAAGCTCCTCCTACTTATCATTTCTTTACCTCTCAGTGCGTCCCAGCTTTCTCAATCTCTTGGAGCATGATGTGGGATGTGGCAGCCTGCAGCCCACAGGTGGATGTCACTGTTCCTTCTCTTCCAGGGCTTCAACTCTTATTGTGGGTTCCAAATCAGAATGATCAGATAAGGGGCTCTAGCTGACCCAATTTGGGAAGAGAGTTTGTCCCTGCTCTAAGTGGCCCTGGCTTGGAGGGTCAAGTTAATGAGGGCCATTCCTGTGGAAGGAATGAATGAAGCTGTGTTAGAGAAAGAAGGGCCAGCTGAGCCAAGACTTCAACACCCCGAGATGTTTCTACTGGAGTTGATGTCCACTGTCACCTGCTAAGAAGAGATTATTTGCCACATTCTGGAGACTCAAAGCTGGGTGTCTCCGTAGTTCCTGTCCCCAGATGACTAGCTTTTTCATAAATGGGAGTGATCCATCAGTGACACAAAAGGAACAAGTGCTGAAACCAGAACATGCAGATCAAGAGGAGAAACAACCTCCACGTATGAGTGCAGTCGACCTTTGACAACTCGGGTTTGAGGGGCACGGGTTCATTTACATGTAGATATTTTTCACTGGTAAACACTACAGTCCTGCATGGTCCATGGTAGGTTGAAACCATGGATGCTACGAACCGGGGATGCAGGCCAGCTATAATTTATTAGCGGATTAACCCTCGTGTTGCCCAAGGGTCAACTGTATTTATTTGGCTGGTTGTCTAATTGCTTTATAAAATCTTTACATATGGGCTGAACTGAATACATTTCTTACATTACCTCTCAACCAGACATGAAATGTTTTGCCAATTTTAGCAATCTTTGTTTGAGCTATATTTGACTACAAAATAGGGTTTTTTTCCTTTTTTTTTTTGGTTGGTTGTTTTTAAGAAGAGAATTTGTATGTTTACCTTTACCTTTTAAGAAAATTAGCAACCAGGCATAACTGCCAGAATTTAAACCTAGGTTTGGCTGGTTGTTTTTCCCATGGCTCTGCTGCTATTGTGGAGTCTTAAAAGGCAGAACTGGGGCAAAGGGACAGAATATTTCAAGCAACATTTGATTTGATTTTAAGGAGGAGGAGGAGAGAGAGGAAGGGGAGGAGGAGACGGAATTATTATTGAAAGTATCATTTACTGAACACTTATGTGACAGAAACTGAAATAAGTACTTTATATAAATTTTCTGTAATTCTCATGATGGCCTTATAGGTAGGCTTCCTTATCCATATTTTATAGAGTAGGAAACTGAGAATTAGAGATTAAATACATTTACAAGGTCACAGAGCTATTAACTGGCAGAGCTGAAATGTGAAAGAGACTCTGAGTACAGAGATTATGCTTTTACCCCACCTACCCCACTTCCTTGTTTTTACCCTTAGTGCTATTTAACAGCTGACTGAACCCCTGTCTTTGTAAGTACTCAGAAAGAGCACAATCTTCGGGAAATCAGTGGCATTTTTGCATTCTATGGTACATCCAGCACCAAGCCTCCCTGAGTCTACTAGAGTATCCTAGTAACATCCCAACCAAATGGTATCTCATGGAACATGTTTTGATAGATTCTGCTGTCTCCTGTCTTTGGAGAGAGAGGGTAGTTCTCAGCAGCATCATTTAAAAGAAACCAAACCACTCTCATGGCCAGTGGATGGATGTAAGAACCGTCAGTTCAGGGGAGGGGTCTGAAATGAGTAATTGGCAGTGGCTGGAGTAGGACCTCTGCAGATTGTAGGCACAGACAGAGCCCTGGCACTGTCCCCAAAGACCCCAAATACTGAGGCTGGCTGCTGTTATCTTGAACAACTTAGTCTTCTGAAATTTGGTGGGGTAACCTTTCATTTAATAATGATTTTCTATTTTTTTCTGCCCTCCGAGGCATGACCTTTCTCTGCCGTTTCCACTCGTTAAGGCCTTGACTGTGGTCAGCTGCTTGGACTGCCTTGGATCTGGACTAGGAGAGGCCTCTCTGGGGCAGAAGTGACAGGTTTGGAGCCCATGTAGGCCCAGCCCCTGAGCCCCATCAGTGGGCTGGACAGAGTAAACTTCTCTCTAAGGCTTTTGGGGCTTTGCTTTGAAATACTGTTACCTGAGGGTAGACTGTTCCACCTCCCTGAAAAGGGAAGGCCTGTTCTCCTAGATTCTTCCCAGGTTTTATCTGGTCCAGAAGCTGTTCTATAGATGGGTCTGGAAGCCCCTTCTGCCCTTGGTAGGGGTCCAACTGCCACTACTTCTCAGCTTTGTCTGTGTAAGTGCCTGGTTTTCTGATATCTGATGTCTGCTGGTGTGGGTGGGGGTGGAGTCTGGAGGGGCCTGGGTGTCTAGGAGGGGTTGGGGGCAGTTCCCGAGTCCCACCCCTGACCTAGACACCCTCACCTCAGCTGCATGTGACTGTCGTCAGGCTCAGCCTCCACCCCTCTGCTGCATGACTGTCCTGGGAGTCTCCAGAAGGCTCTTGTGATTAGAATACAAAATCAGCTAGACTCCACGGTCAACTTCCTCATTTAATTTAACCCTCACCACAGCCCCGTCAAGCCATTATGATTGCCAGGATTGAATACATGAGAAATCCATGATGAGAGATTCCATGCTGGGGTTTGAACCCTGATCCATGATGACTGGAAGCCTGCTCGTCCACTGTGATGGCCCCTCCCAATGGGCATTCCCAGTTGGTGCACAGAGCAGTGAGATCAGCTGTCGGTGCCTTGACCTAACGATTCCTGTCTCTCACTTATGATTCTCTCATGTTTAACATTCTAAGAAGGCCTGATTCCCAACTAGCAAAAAGGCTATGTGGAGACTCTGCTCTGGGACTTCAGGGGGTCAGGTGGTTGTTGTTTGACATGTAATTTTGGTCACTTGACCTCTCCTGGGCTTTAATTTCCTCTTTTATGAGGTTAAGGGGTTGAACTGGAGAAACTTGACAGGTTATCTCTGGGTCTAATATTTTGTAATTCTGTGAATAAATGACGGATAAGCTTGTATTGCTCCTGCCTCAGCAATGTTCATCCTAAGAGGTATTGAACTATTTATTGTTTTTGAAGAGTAACTTTGGTGATGGCATTTGTTTAATTCTTTATGGTTTACAAAACTTTCATATCCAGGACTCCACTGGATATTATTACCCATTTTCAGAAATGCAATCTGAGGTTTATAAAAGGTGAGTACTTGACATATACCCAGAGAAAACCGTAATTCAAAAGGACACATGCACCCCAGTGTTCATTGCAGCACTATTTACAATAGCCAGGTCATGGAAGCAACCTAAATGTCCATCGACAGATGAATGGATAAAAAAGCTGTGGTGCATATATACAATGGAATATTACTCAGCCATAAAAAGGAATGAAATTGGGTCATTTGTAGAGATGTAGACGGAACTAGAGACTGTCATACAGAGTGAAGTAAGTCAGAAAGAGAAAAACAAATATTGTATATTAAAACATACATGTGGAATCTAGAAAAATGATACAGATGGACTGGTGTGCAAGGCAGAAATAGAGACACAGATGTAGAGAACAAATGTATGGACACCAAGGAGGGAAACTGGGGGATGAATTGGGAGATTGGGATTAACATATATACACTAATGTGTACAAAATAGATAACTAATGAGAACCTGCTGTATAGCACAGGGAACTCCACTTTGCTGTACAGTAGAAACTAACACAACATTGTAAAACAACTATACCCCAATTAAAAAAAAAAGTGAGTACTTGCCCAAGTGACCATAGTTGATAGTGGTACAACCTTTTAGAAACCTGGGCCAATCTGATTTCATGTCTATGGCTTGATGATGAAATTTATGGCAAGGGACAGAAGTATGTTGAGGGTCAGCAGGAAACTTTCCAGAGCTCCCAGAATCCTTAGACCTTGTAATTGCTTAGCCCAGTTCCCTTTGCCGGTTCTGTGTAGAAAAGTGTGGGCACACCCAGTTTGTGAGAGCATCGTGCCTCAACTACAAGACAGCCTGGAGCACGCAGGTGGTGATCCTTCACCACAGAGACTTAGTGTACTGGTGGTATCAGCATCCAAAAGAGAAGAGACCCAGGTCCTCTTTGGGTGTGAGACCAGCCATTCTCCCTCTAGTTTCCAGTTGAGGAGAGGGAGGCTCAGAGAGTTTGGTGACTTGCTGAGAGAGCACAGCAGCACTCAGGGCTACACATATTCCTCTTCTTCCTCCATGACCCCAGCGGTCCGACCTAGCTGACTTCTGTTTTCTTACTCCCCAGTGCACTTCTTTATACTTTCCAAAAGTTTCTCCATAGTTATGAAAGCTGTTCAGAAAATGATGCATATCATTTTATTGAGTGTCACTCAATTTATTTGTCCAGGAATTGCTTAGGGGCTTGTGATGCCCTGATGTCCTTCTTTCTCTGGTGCCACTGAAAAGCTCACCCATGGGTGACATGAGTCCACAGACATGCCAGGCTTGCCCACAGAAACTCGTTTCCAATCCATCCTTCTTTTCTAGCATAGAACAACCGTGCAGTCTTTTCTGCTGGGATGTTGTCCTGTGTCCTGCAAGGGACATGAGCAGTAGGCAGATGCCCGTCCTGTGGTCACTCTCCAAGTGTGACATGGTGGATTACAGAGAAAATCTACTCCCTGGAATTCCCTGTGATTGCTGTAGGCTTCTGCTGTGTTGATTGCAGATTGAAGAGGATCTGGATGGCTGTCTGAGGCAATATATTCCAGACCAGATGTTCATCATGGTGCAGTGAGCTTTATGCTCAGTATAATCACAATCGTACCATGAAAAATCCTGTAACGCTGCAGGGTCAATGTCCATCAGACCAGGCTTGTTGCTCTCATGAGAACTGATTGTCACTCTTGGGTGAAGGCATCCCAGAGGAAACTGGGATGTGGACCAGTGATTTCTCTGCATCATTCTCCTTCTTAAATCACCCAAGTCTATTTCTAGATGTTAATGTCTGTGCTCTTTAGGGGCTTCGGTGTTTCATTTGCGTCTATCAAGGGCTTTGCTTGATATCTTTGTTCCAGTACACTAATGGCCTGTGCCCTCTCTACCCTTCCCTCGCTGCTCACCCTTGTAGGTTCAGCACCATTCGGCTGAGGGCTTGCACGGGCCAGGTGCAGATGACACCATTTAGTCAATCACCCAAGGCCAGCTGTGTTTGTTCTTGATGTGCTTTTCACTGTTTTGCTCCTATCTGTGAATTCCTGGCTTACATTTTTCTCTCTTAGTCTTTGGTCTTTGGAGACTTATCCAGACTTCCTTCCTTGGTCCTGGACCTGATCTGTGACCCTGGCTCCCACCTCCTGTCTCCCTTTCTTATGCTTCTCCAATCCTTGGTCAGAAGCTGTTGTCCTCCTGGGAAACTGCCCCTCTTCACAACATGAAGATACCAAATGATGGCTTTGCTCTTGCTCTATAAGTAAGGCTTTTGAGAACTGGGTTTATAATCTAATTCTGCAGCTTGTAGGTTGGTCTTATTGCTTTCTTTCTTGTATTCCACTTTTAATGTTATATAATAGACTTAGGGGTGGAGGCAGGGATGTTGTTTTGATCATTTTGGAGCTTGCACCAGCTTTTGTCAAAAAGCCTCAGTAAGTGTTGCAGTGTGTACTGTCTAAAACAGAGGCCCCTAGAGGTCTTCCTTCTGGCTCCCTGTATTCAGGAACTAGAACTTGATTAGTCAGGACTCTTTTCAGTTGTAAGGAAAGAAAACCCAACTCAAAACTGCATGAGCAAAGAGGTGATATGTTGACTCATGTTATGGAGAAGTCCACAGAGAGGTTTAGCTTCAGGCACTGCTCAATCCAGGAACCCAAGCTGATGCTATCTGGCCTCACTCCCCCTTCTCATCCTGTATTTTTCTATCTCCTTGTTCCTCACTCCCCCTTCTCATCCTGTATTTTTCTATCTCCTTGTTCTTCACTCCCCCTTCTCATCCTGTATTTTTCTATCTCCTTGTTCTTCTTTTTCTGTGCTGTTTTCCTCTCATTCTGCTGATGGACTCTTTCAGGTAGTGGGGGAAGATAGCTGCTTGCTTCCCCAGATTTATTTTCCCCAACATTTCTCACTTCTGTCAAAAAATGAATTATTTCTCTGACTGGCCCTGCCTAGGTTACATATATATATATACCCAGAGCTATCACTGTGCTCAAGAAAGTGGAGTATTATAATTTGTCCAGACCTGGGTCACTAGGCCACTACTGTGATCATGCGGTTGGGACTTATAGCCAAAAGGAATAGCATTCCAGGACAGCCACCAGGAATGGCAAACACAGTCTCTCAAATGCAGCCATGCAAGACACCTCACCCTACGGTGGAGCATAGAGAACAGATGCTCCCCACTCAGTCTTTCTGCTTAACTGGGGCCTTTTCCAGTCATTTCTTTTATCAATAAAAGGATGAGTTCCTATGTAATTGCAGTCACCAATGCTCTTTGTCTCTGTAGCCCCTGGTGTTCCAGAGGGAAGAATTCTCCCTCTCTCACCCCAGGGACCCTAACTGTTCTTGCTAGACCTTGGCTAGACCTTGGCTGCAGCCAAAGAAGGAACCATGGGCAAATCGATCCTAATGTGGCTGGTCCCATTTCCTAGGGCAGCTTATATCATCTGTCAGCATCATTATTGCCTTCATTAAGAGGAAGAACTGGGTACATGATTTCCTTTAATATAGGATATAAACAGGCTTAATATATGTTATTTTAAAAATGGCTTTGTGTTTAAGGAGTTTGCAATCATACACATTAGCTGCTCCAAAGAAAAGCAAAAACAGTAGGGTAGTTGGCCCCAAACAGGAGAAACACAAGCACATTTGCACAGAGTGCCAGGAAACCATTTTCAATTGAATCTCAAAATTGTTTCACAGATGGTCTGTTAGCCTGGTGCCTTCATTAGAGGTGTGATTTGCCACCAGGGTCCCCACTGCACTGTGCATTGCTTAAATGGTTTCTTCTCCAACCCCTTTAAAGAAAATATAAAGATTCTCAAAAATAACCTGCCATAGAGATAGCTCTGGGTTGCTTGTGTAAGTGTTTTCATGAAAGGACACATTTTTTTTGCTAAGAATAAGATATTCATTGCTTTACATTAAACCATGTGTAGATTATTTATTGCCTTTGTTGAAAAGCCAACTTACTCCCCAGTGTTGATAATTGAATCCAAAGCTCTGCCATGCATCACCAGCATGTGTTTTCAAGGAAAAACAAGAGACCATGTGCAAACTGAGGCTCCAGGGCGTCTGTGAGAACAGAAACACTCATAATTCATATTTTATGCACCTCTCATTTCAATTAGCAAAATATGTCTATTTCTTCCTTTCCTGTATGTTAACCTTTCAGTAATAAACAATCTTGTTGTATCCTTTAGTAGGGAGAATACATCTTAGAGACACACCAATCTACATTAGCTGTCATCCAGAAACCTGTGATATGCAATAAATGACGTGGATGGAGTTAGCACAGGGAGCTGGAGACCTGCTGGTTGAGACTTGATTTTATGGGGTGTGTGTGTGTTTGTGTATATATTGTTTGTATGTGTGTATATGTATGTGTGTGTGCATATATATTTGTATGTGTGTATGTATATATATATATATAGTATTATTTCTAACGGACATTAACATGGCTAAGAGGGCTGTAAGTAGCTGTAAACCACATATGGTTTCCTATTTGTCTTTGCTACAAGGGAAACAGAAAGTCTCCCATGCCATTGCTTTGGGAGGGTTCATCCCAGTGATTATGTTCATATGTTAAAAAAGACTTCTTTTTCCATAACCTTTGTTCATTCATTTATTTTTTCTTCCATTTTTATTGAGATATAATTGACATATATCACTGTATAAGTTTAAGGCGTACAGCATGGTTATTTGACTTACATACATCATGAAATGATTACCACAATAAATCTAGTGAACATCCATCATCACATACAGATACAATATAAAAGAAAAAAAAAATTTCCCCTTGTGATGAGAACTCTTAGGATTTACTCTCTTAACAATTTACATATAGAAAAAAGAAAAAATACATTAATGTAACTTCAATTTTTGATGGACAATGGCTCAGCAGGAGGTCCCTGTTTGCTTTCCTGACTGTCTCATTTTCACCGATTTGTAACCGAAATATTAAACAGGGGAAGCCAAATTTCACCTTTGCCTGCTCGGTTATCTTTTTTTTTTTTTTTTTTAACTTTAAACAATTTTTATTACACAAAGGTTGTCACATAATTGAATATTGCTCTACTCTGTACACAATTATTCTTACCCTCCACAGAAAGGCTGCTTCTTAACTTCTCATCTGTTGATGGCAATCACTAAAATCCTGATTTTAACAGAATAGTAGTAAAAGAGCCTCAGTGATTTAAGTTGAAAGCAGTACATTGGTGCATGGCTCTTATACTCATTTACCAGGAATGTACACATGTCTTTATTCAAAAATACAAAATAATTATCTGTAGACACGGACAATGAGAGCAGTAAACCATTCTGTGTTGTCAACGGAAACCAGTAACTGAAGGTTATAGTGATCTTCTTAAACATCAGCCAGCCTTTTCTTCAGTCATCTCCTTCAACCGACCTCTCTTAAAGTTACTGGTGAGGAACGCTGCCTTGAGCTTCCTCTCACAGCTCATTAATGATGGTAAGGCACTATTCTAGGAATTAGAACATGCCACCTCCCATACCACCTCCCATCCCTCCCATCCCGCCCATTCCAGGATCCTTCTCTTCTTTAGGAATTTCTGTGACTACAACTTCTGCTGTAGTTAACAGAGAGGCCACTCCAGCAGCATCCAGTAATGCAGTTCTTACAACCTTAGTTGGATCAATGATTCCTTTTTCCACCATATTCACAAAATCTCCAAGCATAGCATCATAACCAACTTCTGAAGAACTTTGCAAAATTTTCTCAACTATCAATGATCCTTCGACACCTGCATTCTTAGCAATGGTCATTGCAGGAATTTTGAGTGCTTTTTAAATAATTTCTATACCAATTTTTTGATCTTCATTAGCTGGAGTTATTGAATCCAAGGCTGGAAGGCACCGAAGCAGGGCACAGCCCCCTCCCAAAACAATGCCTTCTTCAACAGCAGCTCATGTAGCATTAAGCGCATCTGTAACTCTGTCTTTCTTTTCATTCACTTCAACATCACTTGTCCCACCAACCTTTAGCATAGCAACACCATCTGAGAGTTTTGCCAGACGTTCATTGAGTTTTTCCTTTTCATATTCACTAGTTGTAATATCTAACTGCTCGATGATTTCTTGAATACGCTTTTCAATTTGAGCCTTGTCACCTTTTCCTTTCAAGAGCATGGCATCATCTTTGGTCACAATGACCTCTCCAACTTTTCCTAAGTCATGAGGCTGAACATCTTCAAGATTTAGAGTTAGTCCTTCTTCTCCAAATACTGTACCACCAGTAGCAATAGCCATGTCTTTAAGCTGGTTCTTTCTATTGTCACCAAAACCTGGAGCTTTGACTGCTACAACCTGAAGATGAACTTTCAGCCTGTTCAAAACGAGTGTGCTTAGAGCTTCCCCATCCACATCTTCAGCAATTATGACCAAGAACTTACGGTGAGCATTGGCAATTTCAAGAGCAGGAACAATGGACTGGACACTAGAAATTTTCTTTTCACTTAACAGAACATAGGCATCTTGGAATTCACATTTCTGACCTTTTGATGTATTAACAAAGTATGGAGAGATATACCCTCTATCAAACTTCATGCCTTCAATAATTTCTAATTCATCATTCAGTGTTTTTCCATCCTTTACTGTGATAATGCCCTTTCTTCCAACCTTTTTCATCACATCAGAAATGATGTTGCCGATTTCTTTGTCTCCATTTGCAGAAATAGTAGCAACCTGGGCGATCTCTTCTGGGGTTGTCACAGGTTTAGACTGCTTCTTAAGTTTAGCAATTACAGCATCAACAGCTAACATCACACCTCTCCTGATTTCCACTGGATTAGCACCTTTGCTAATCTTCTCAAAGCCTTCCTTGGCAATGGAGCGTGCCAGTACAGTAGCAGTAGTGGTGCCATCCCCAGCCTCTTCGTTTGTGTTATTGGCAACATCTTGAACAAGTTTCGCGCCAATATTTTTATATTTATCTTTTAAGTCAATGGACTTTGCAACAGTCACACCATCTTGTCACTTTGGGACTTCCCCAACTCTGTTCAATAATCACCGTCCTTCCCTTTGGCCCCATAGTAACGGTTACAGCATCAGCTAAAAGGTCTACACCTTGAAGCATTAAGGCTCGGGCATCTGCACCAAATTTTACATCTTTGGCATAAGCCCGAGTGAGATGAGGAGCCAATGCCCTGGACACTGGCCTAATCTGGCGAAGGACTGCGGGCAATCGAAGCATTTCTGGGGCAGCAGCACAGCTTGTGGGCGACGAGACAGGCCGTCGGCGGCGAGTGAGGGCTCGGTTATCTTTGAAAGAAAGAAATAAGATTAGTAGGTGTCGTAATGATTAAATTGGAAGTTCTTCGAATCTGGGTACACCTCTTGATGTCTTAACTGGAGATAACATTCTTGGTGATCTATTACCAGCCGGGTTAGCTTTCCCATCCTCAGAGCAAGTATTTGGAGGGAGAATGATGAATCTTCCAGAAAGCCTAAAGACTAGTTTATTAATCTGAAAATTAAAGAGAAACTGTTAGAAGCTTAAATAATATTAGTCTTGAACCTCAGGTGGGCTGATGTGGCTCAGGAGGTGCCCTCATCACTTGTTGGCTCTGTGTGGGTGGGTGTAAACTAAAAGAGGTAAGGTTTTGGGTGTGGTGGGGCACGTGTATCTCCTGCCTCGGGGATGTTGCCCCCTAGCTGTGAGGGTTTGCACAAATAATCTTACCTCTCTGGCTTCACGGTCCTTCTACGGACAGATTAAGTGAAAGGCACCTTATCCTCTTGGCTTACAGAGATTGCAGAAGACCTAAGGAAATGATGGCTATTAGAGTGATTTGGAAAGTGAAAGAGGTTGGGAAAAGTACAATTCCACAGGCTAACGAAAACCATGCACCTTAAAGAAAAGCATTAGGAAATGTAAGAGCCACAACAGATGCCTACCAAGTTTGCCCACATACCTGGGCTCCTGAGCATCTATACTGTTCAAAAAATATGTCCTAGCTTTCTAGCATCCATTTCTATTATCAGCATTGTCTACGGGAAGAAGGTTGAGCCAGACAGTCTTTGGAGACTGTGTTGCCTTCTAGTGACTCAAAAGTGGAGGCAATAATAACTTATTTCTACAGTGTTATAAAGACCAAGTGAGATAAGATGTGACAGGTGCCCAGTACATAACAGGCATGGGATAGATGAGGTGCAGGTTAGGTGGATTCTAAGCGGAGCAAACGTGAACACATTGGTACAGAGGACCAAGGAACCATTTTTATTATTTTAGCTGTGCTTCCTCACTGCCCAATTTTGCATCCTCCTTTCAGCTAAAAGGGCCACCCGAAGTGTCTCTGTGGGGGATTAATTTTTTTCTGACCCCGTCTCCCTGTCCCCAGAGTGACTTCCTTGGGTAACTGGCTGTCAGTATCTGGTTAGTGGAGGTCAGAGTATTATCCAGCAGGCCCATTAAGGTTTACTGTACAACTGGTTGTGATTACAGAGGCTACTCAAGCTTGAAAAGGGCTGAGCTTCAGTGAGAGGGGGCCTTTTGCCCCCCCTTTCTTGGAGGCATGGCTGTGCCAGTCAGGCTGAGAAGGTGTACACTGGGCTAAGGGTTCTGCCAGCATCCATGTGGGGGAGAACATTCTTAAGATTGTGCTTTCCCCTGAGAGTTGCTTGGGGACCAGCAGCCAAGTCCTGGGGTGAAGACTAAGGTCCCAGAGACAGAACTGGCCTTCAGAGACCCAGAATCCCCTTGTAGAAGTGTGGAGGGTGTATGTGTGTGTCTGTGTGTGTGAATTTGGTGTGTTGCATAAGTGAGCATGTGTGTGTACATGTTTCCATATTGAGAAGAACTGTCAGAGCTTCCTGGTTCTGGAGGACCTGCTGGCGTATGTGTATTTCTCTCCATCTCATTTCTGAGATCATGTTCACTGGTACAACAGGAGAGAATCAAATCAGTAGCCTGGAAGACCAAGGGTAAGGAGTATTTCTCTCAGAGGAAAAATATGAAGATATGGAAATCATGAGGAAGAAATCAAGAGACCAGAGGACAAATCCAGGAGGTCTAACATATGGATAGTAAGAGATCCAGAAGGAGAAGAAAGAAGAGATGCGGAAGAGGCAATGGGTAAACAACTAATAGAGAATATTTTCACTGATCTAAAGAAAACCTGTTAACTGATTTAAAAGGCTGGGTTCTAGGAAAGATAGATACCTTTCCTGGAAAATTTCTGAAGCCCAAGGAAGAAAGGAAGCACATGCGTTCAGACTACAAGAACAACATATTAACAAAGGAAAATGAATTTTTTCTAATCTACAAGAGTGGGAACTTAAAGACAGTGGAAGAACTTTACAGATCACTGAAGAAAATAGACCAAAACCCCAGGAACCCTCCATCCAGTTCTGGTACCATTCTCCTGTCAGGCCAGAAGAAACGCATTTATGGATGCCCAAGGATTCAAAGAAGAAATAAAACATAAATGACCAAATATCTAGAAATCAATAAATAAAGGAAATGCACACCAAGAGCCACAAATAATATTATACTCAGACATAAACTTATAGCCTCAAATGTCTTCATTATTAAAGAAACTGGTAATAAAGGAACTAAGAACCCACATTAATAGTGAAAGCAAAGTAGAAAAAAAATGAGGAGTTAATTTTGAAAAAAATATCAGTTCAAATGAAACTTAGAAAACAATGGTAAAAACAACATCTGTTTTTGCTTGTTCTTAAAGACCAACGGAATAGACAGCTCTCACAAAATCAGTTAAGGAAAAAAGAAATTAGGAATAAGAAAAAACAAAACAAAATAGAAAATGTAGAAAAACAAAATTATGAGACTATTTTGCATAACTTTGACAAAAAAGAGGATATGGATAATTTCATAGAAAAATATGGAACATCAACATTTCAAAAAAAAATAGAAATTTTGAAAAAAGGCAGTTATCAGTCAAGAGGTTGGAAAGATAACTGGCAAGATATCATTAAACAGAGACTATACAAAGAGAGATTTTATTTATTTACTTATTTTTATTGAAGTATAGTTGATTTACAATGTTTCAGGTGTACAGCAAAGTGATTCATTTATACATGTGTATAGCTATTCTTTTTCAGACTCTTTTCCATTATAGGTTATTACAAAGTATTGAATATAATTCCCTGTGGTATATAGTAGGTCCTTGTTTATCTATTTTATGTACAGTAATTTTTATCTGTTAATCCCAAACTCCTAATTTATCCCTTCCCCCTTTCCCCTTTGGTAAGCATAAGGTTTTTTTTTCCCCCCTATATCTGTGACTCTATTTCTGTTTTGTAAATCAGTTCATATGTATCATTTTTTTAGATTCCACATATAAGTGGTATCATATGATATTTGTCTTTCTCCATCTGACTTACTTCACTTAGTATGATAATCTCCAGGTCCATCCATGTTGCTGCAAATGGCATTATTTCATTCTTTTTTATGGTTGAGTAGTATTCCATTGTATATATGTACCACATCCTCTATATCCATTCATCTGTTGATGGACATTTAGGTTGCTTCCATGTCCTGGCTATTGTAAATAGTGCTGCAGTGAACATAAGGGTGCATGTACCTTTTTGAATTATAGTTTTGTCCAGATATATGCCCAGGATGATCATATGGCAGTTTTATTTTTAGTTTTTTAAGGAACTTCCATACTTTCTCCATAGTGGCTGCACCAATTTACATTCCCACCGACAGTGTAGGAGGGTTCCCTTTTCTCCACACTATATAAAAAGATACTTTACAGCAGTTTACCTAACCTCTAAATCACATACAATCCAATGTTATTTATACGAAACCACAGTTAGTCTCAAAGTGCAGTCCCTAGATCAGCAGAAATGCAAATTCTCGGACCCTACCTCAGACATACTGCATCAGACACCCTTGGAGATGGGACCCAGTAACCAGTGGTCTAACAAGCCCTCCAAGTGATTAAGTGTGAGACCACAGCTATACCAGGCCATAGAAAAAATGTGAAAGCATACTGTGGCAGGTGTGTGTTTAGATATTCTCTCTCTCCCCCTGTCTATCTGTCTGTCTATCTACCTTTTATCTATTTTTTTATTTTAGGTACACAGATTGGGCAAGTTCTTAAACTGCTAAAAACTTTTTTTTTTTAGTTTAAAGATGAATGGGTATTGAATTTTAGCAAGTGCTTTTCCCAAATATGTTGATATATTTTTTTCTTCTTTATTTTGATAATAAGATTTATTTTTACATTAAAAAAATTTCTATTCTCATTATACTTTAAAAAATTATTCAATTAAGTATGCTGATATTTTGTTTAGGATTTTTACTCTATTTTCATGAATAATATTGATCTCTAATTTCTTTTTAAAAAGTATCTTGGTAAGACTTTTGTAAAAGCGTTATGCAGGAATCATAAAAATGGGTTGGGAAGTGTTCCCACTTTCTCTTTTCTTTAAAAGTGTTTGTGTAATATAGCTTTTATTTATTTTTTATTTGGTAGACTTCGCCAGTGAAACTCTGTGCCTGGAGTTGTCTTCATAGAAAAATTTTAATTAGAGATTTAATTTCTTAAACAATCATTTTTATTTTCATATTTTTAATTTAGAGCTTCTATTTCTTCTTGTGACAGTTTTGGAAAACTGTGTGAGTATTTTTAATTTGTTTTATCTAGCTAATTATCAAAATAATTATCAAATTATCATTAAGTTGTTTAAAACATATTTCTATTAATTATTTAAATATACTATTGAGATATAATTTATAAAACATAAAATTAACCTTTCTAAAGTATTTAATTCATTGGTTTTTAGTATATTCACAGAGTTGTTCAACCACTGACACAATCTAAGTAAAATTTTCACCACCCAGAAGATAAACCCCATATCCATCAGCAGTTGCTTCCCTTTCCTCTTTCCCCAAACCTAAGCAATCACTAATCAAATTTCAATCTCCATGGATTTGTTGATTTTGAACACTTCATGTAAATGAAATTATATACTATGTGTTCATCTGTGATGCATTCTTTCATTTAGCACAATGTCTTCACGCTCCATCCATGTCTTGGCACTTGTCAGTACTACTTCCTATTGCTGAATAATAATTCATTGTGTGAGCAGATATCATATTTTTTATTCATTTATAATTTGATGAACATCTGAATTATTTCCAGTTTGTGGCTATTGTGAATAATGCTACTAAGAATATTTGTGTATAAGTTTTTTGGTGAGCATAAACTTTCATTTATCTTGAATAAATACCAAAGTACAGGTTTATTGGGTAATATCGTAATAATATTAACATGTTTATATGTACGTACTGGTTATCTTCACATATTATTTGGAGGAATGTCTATTGAGTTCCACTTCCATTTAAAAAAAAAAAATCGGGTTGAGAGAAACCTTCAAGATGGCAGAGGAGTAAGACGTGGAGATCACCTTCCTCCCCACAAACACATCAAAAATACATCTACATGTGGAACAACTCCTACTGAACACCTACTGAACCCTGGCAGAAGACCTCAGACTTCCCAAAAGGCAAGAAACTCCCCATGTGCCTGGGTAGGGCAAAAGAACAAAGAAAAAAACAGAGACAAAAGAATAGAGACAGGACCTGCACCTCTGGGAGGGAGCTGTGAAGGAGGAAAAGTTTCCACACACTAGGAAACCCCTTCTCTGGAGGAGATGGGGGTGGCAGAGGGGAAGCTTTGGGGCCACGGAAGAGAGCAAAGCAATGAGGGTGTAGAGGGCAAAGCAGAGATATTCCCGTACAGAGGATCGATGCCGACCAGCACTCACCAGCCCGAGAGGCTTGTCTGCTCCCCCACCGGGGTGGGTGGGGGCTGGAAACTGAGGCTCGGGTTTCAGAGGTCAGATCCCAGGGAGAGAACTGCGGTTGGCTGCGTGAACACAGCCTGAAGGGGTCTAGTACGCCACAGCTTGCCAGGAGGGAGGCTGGGAAAATGTCTGGATCTGCCTAACAGGCAAGAGATCATTGTTGTGGGGTGCACAAGGAGAGGGGATTCAGAGCACCACATAAATGAGCTCCAGAGACTGGTGTGAAACACGACGATCAGCGCGGACCACAGAGACAGGCATGAAATGATAAGGCTGCTGCTGTCGCCACCAAGAAGCCTGTGTGCAAGCACAGGTCACTATCCACACCTGCCCTCCCAGGAGCCTGTGCAGCCTGCCACTGCCAGGATCCCGTGATCCAGGGACAACTTCCCCGGGAGAACGCATGGTGCGCCTCAGGCTGTTGCAACGTCACACTGGCCTCGGCAGCCGCAGGCTTGTCCCGCATTCCATACCCTTCCCTCCCCACAGCCTGAGTGAGCCAGAGCCCCCTAATCAGCTGCTAATTTAACCCGGTCCTGTCTGAGCAAAGAACAGATACTCTCAGATGACCTACAGGCAGAGGCGGGTCCAAATCCAAAGCCAAACCCCGGGAGCTGTGCGAACAAAGAAGAGAAAGGGAAATCTCACCCAGCAGCCTCAGGAGTGGTGGATTAAATCCCCACCAACAACTTAATGTACCCTGCATCTCTGAAATACATGAATAGACAATGAATCATCTCAAAATTGAGGCTGTGGACTTTGGGAGCAACTGTAGATTTGGGATTTGCTTTCTGCATCTGATTTTTTCTGGTTTTATGTTTATCCTAGTTTAGTATTTACAGTTTATTATCATTCATAGATTTCTTTATTGATTTAGTTGCTCTCCTCCTTTATTTATATATATATATTTTTCCTTTTTCTCTTTTTGTGTCTATGTGTATGCTTCTTTGTGTGATTTTGTCTGTAAAGCTTTGCTTTTACCATATGTCCTAGCGTTCTCTCTGTCCGTTTTTTTGTGGTTTTTTTTTTTTTTTGGTTGGGTTGCTCTCTCTCTTTTTTTTTTACTACTCAAAATTCTTTTTTTTAATATTTAAAAATTTTTAGTTTAATAACTTTATTTTATTTTATTCTTCTTTCTTTCTTTCTTTCTTTCTTTCTTTCTTTCTTTCCTTCTTTCTTTCTTTTTTTCTCCATTTTCTTCTGAGCCATGTGGCTGACAGCATCTTGGTGCTCCGGACTGGTGTCATGCCTGTGCCTCTGAGGAGGGAGAGCCGAGTTCAAGACATTGGTCTACCAGAGACCTCCTGGCTCCACATAATATCAAACAGCAAAAGCTCTCCCAGAGATGTCCATCTCAACGCGAAGACCCAGTTCCACTCAATGACCAGCAAACTACAGTGCTGGACACCGTATGCCAAACAACTAGCAAGACAGGAACACAACCCCACTCATTAGCAGAGAGGCTGCCTAAAATCATAATAAGGTCACAGACACCTCAAAACACAACATCGGATGTGGTCCTGCCCGCCAGAAAGAAAAGATCCAGCCTCATCCACCAGAACAAAGACATCAGTCACCTCCACCAGGAAGCCTACATGACCCACTGAACCAACATCATGCACTGGGGGCAGACACCAAAAACAATGGGAATTACAGAACTGCACTCTGTGAAAAGGAAACCCAAAACACAGTAAGGTAAGCAAAATGAGAAGACACAGAAACACACAGCAGAGGAAGGAGCAAGGTAGAACCCACCAGACCAAACAAATGTAGAGGAAATAGGCAGTCTACCTTGAAAAATTTCAGAGTAATGATATTAAAGATGATACAACATCTTGGACATAGAATGGAGAAAATACAAGAAACTTTTAACAATGAGCTAGAAGAACTAAAGAGCAAACAAACAATGATGAATAATACAATGAATGAAATTAAAAATTCTCTAGAAGGAATCAATAGCAGAATAATTGAGGCAGAAGCACAGACAAGTGATTTGGAAGATAAAATATAGGAAATAACTACTGCAGAGCAGAATAAACAGAAAAGAATTGAGGCAGTCTCAGAGACGTCTGGGACAACAGTAAACACACCAACATTTGAATTATAGAGGTCCCAGAAGAAGAAGAGAAAAAGAAAGGCAATGAGAAAATATTTGAAGAGATTATAGTGGAACTTCCCTAATATGGGAAAGGAAACAGTAAATCAAGTCCAGGAAGTGCAGACAGTCCCAAACAGGATAAATCCAAAGAGAAACATGCCAAGACACATATTAATCAAACTATCCAAAATTAAATACAAAGAAAAAATATTAAAAGCAGCAAGGGAAAAGCAACAAATAACATACAAGGGAACCCCCTTAAGGTTAACAGCTGATCTTTCAGCAGAAACTCTGCAAGCCAGAAGGGAGTGGCAGGACATATTTAAAGTGATAAAAAGGAAAAACCTACAACCAAGATTACTCTACCCAGCAAGGGTCTCATTCAGATTTGACAGAGAAATTAAAACCTTTACAGACAAGCAAAACCTAAGAGACTTCAACACCATCATACCAGCTCTACAACAAATGCTAAAGGAACTTTTCTAGGCAGGGAAAACAAGAGAAGGAAACGACCTACAATAACAAACCCACAACAATTAAGAAAATGGTAATAGAAACATACATACAACCAAAAGACATAGACTGGCTGAATGGATACGAAAAGAAGACCCATATATATGCTGTCTACAAGAGACCCACTTCAGACCTAGGGACACATACAGACTGAAAGTAGAGGGGATGGAAAAAGATATTCCATGCAAATGGAAATCAAAAGAAAGCTGGAGTAACAAATCTCATATCAGACAAAATAGACTTTAAAATAGACTATTACAAGAGACAAAGAAGGACAGTACATAATGATCAAGGGATCAATCCAAGAAGAAGATATAACAGTTGTAAATATTTATGCATCAAACATAGGAACACCTCAATACATAAGGAAAATCCTAACAGCCATAAAAGGGTAATTGACAGTAACACAATCAGAGTAGGAGACTTTAATACCCCACTTTCACCTATGGAGAGTTCATCAAAAATGAAAATAAATAAGGAAACAAAAGCTTTAAATGATACATTAAACAAGCTGAACTTAACTGATATTTATAGGACATTCCATCCAAAAACAACAGCATTCACTACCTACTCAAGTGCTCATGGAACATTCTCTAGGATAGACCATATCTTGGGTCACAAATCAAGCCTTGGTAAATTTAATAAAAATTTATATCATATCAAGTATCTTTTCCAACCACAATGCTATTAGACTAGATATCAATTACAGAAAAAAATCTGTAAAAAATACAAACACATGGAGGCTAAAGAATACACTACTTAAAAACCAAGAGATCACTGAAGAAATTAAAGAGGAAATCAAAAAATATGTAGAAATAAATGACAATGAAAACACGACAACTGAAAACCTATGGGATACAGCAAAAGAAGTTCTAAGAGGGAAGTTTATAGAAATACAATCCTACCTCAAGAAACAAGAAACATCTCAAATAAACAACTAACCTTACACCTAAAGCAATTAGAGAAAGAAAAACAAAAAAACCCCAAAGTTAGCAGAAGGAAAGAAATCATAAAGATCAGATCAGAAATAAATGTAAAAGAAATGAAGGAAACAATAGCAAAGATCAACAAAACTAAAAGCTATTTCTTTGAGAAGATAAACAAAATTGATAAACCATTAGCGAGATTCATCAAGAAAAAAAAGGGAGAAGACTAAAATCAATAGAATTACAAATGAAAAAGGAAAGTAACAACTGACACTGCAGAAATACAGAGGATCATGAAAGATTACTACCAGCAAATATATGCCAATAAAATGGACAACCTGGAAGAAATGGACAAATTCTTAGAAAAGCACAACCTTACAAGACTGAACCAGGAGAAATAGAAAATATAAACAAACTAATAACAAACACTGAAATTGAGACTGTGATTCAAAATCTTCCAACAAAAAAGAGCCCTAGACCAGATGGCTTCACAGGCGAATTCTATCAAACATTTAGAGAAGAGCTAACACCTATCCTTCTCAAACTCTTCCAAAATATAGCAGAGGGAGAAACACTCCTAAACTCATTCTATGAGGCCACCATCACCCTGACACCAAAACCAGACAAAGATGTCACAAAGAAAGAAAAATATAGGCCAATATCACTGATGAACACAGATGCCAAAATCTTCAATAAAATACTAGCAAACAGAATCCAACAGCACATTAAAAGGATCAAACACAATGATCAAGTGGGGTTTATCCCAGGAATGCAAGGATTCTTCAATATAAGCAAATCAATCAATGTGATAAAACATATTAACAAATTGAAGCAGAATAACCATATGATCATCTTAATAGATGCAGAAAAAGCTTTTGACAAAATTCAACACCCATCTATTATAAAAACCCTCCAGAAAGTAGGCATAGAGGGAAATTATCTCAATATAATAAAGGCCATATATGACAAACCCACAGCCAACATCGTTCTCAATGGTGAAAAACTGAAACCATTTCCTTTAAGATCAGAAACAAGGCAAGGTTCTCCACTCTCACCACTATTATTCAACATTGTTTTGGAAGTTTTAGCCACAGGAATCAAAGAATAAAAAGAAATAAAAGAAATCCAAATCAGAAAAAAAGGAATAAAGCTGTCATTGTTTGCAGATGACATGACACTCTACATAGAGAATCCTAAGATGCTACCAGAAAACTACTAGAGCTAATCAATTAATCTGGTAAAGTAGCAGGATACAAAATT
Organism: Balaenoptera physalus; assembly: GCF_965194825.1. NCBI lineage: Eukaryota > Metazoa > Chordata > Mammalia > Artiodactyla > Balaenopteridae > Balaenoptera > Balaenoptera physalus. Next base: position 6,225,706 of record NC_138885.1, on the reverse strand, counting down.
AATGAACAGAAATCTGTTGCATTCCTATACACTAATGATGAAAAATCTGAAAGAGAAATTAAGGCAACACTCCCATTTACCATTGCAACAAAAAAAATAAAATACCTAGGAATAAACCTATCTAAGGAGACAAAAGACTTGTATGCAGAAAACTATAAGACACTGATTAAAGAAATTAAAGATGATACAAACAGATGGAGGGATATACCATGTTCTTGGATTGGAAGAATCAACATCATGAAAATGACTATACTACCCAAACCAATCTACAGATTCAATGCAGTCCCTATCAAAGTACTAATGGCATTTTTCACAGAACTAGAACAAAAAATTTTACAATCTCTATGGAAAACAAAAGCCCCTGAATAGCAAAAGGTATCTTGAGAAAGAAAAACGTAGCTGGAAGAATCAGGCGCCCAGGCTTCAGACTATACTACAAAGCTACAGTAATCCAGACAGTATGGTACTGGCACAAAAACAGAAATATAGATCAATGGAAGAGGATAGAAAGCCCAGAGATAAACACACACACAGATGGTCACCTTAGTTTTGTTACAGGAGGCAAGAATATACAGTGGAGAAAAGACAGCCTCTTCAATAAATGGTGCTGGGAAAACTGGACAGCTACATGCAAAAGAATGAAATTAGAACACTCCCTAACACCATACACAGAAATAAACTGCAAATGGGTTGAAGAAATAATTGTAAGGCCAGACACTATAAAACTCTTAGAAGAAAACATAGGCAGAACAGTGTATGACATAAATCACAGCAAAATCCTTTTTGGCCCACCTCCTAAAGAAATGGAAATAAAACAAAAATAAACAAATGGGACCTAATGAAACTTAAAAGCTTTTGCACAGCAAAGGGAACCCTAAACAAGACGAAAAGACAACCCTCAGAATGGGAGAAGATATTTGCAAATGAAGCAACTGACAAAGGGTTACTCTCCAAAATTTACAAGCAGCTCATGCAGCTCAATAACAAAAAAACGAACAACCCAATCCAAAAATGGGCAGAAGATCTAAATAGACATTTCTCCAAAGAAGATATACAGATTTCCCACAAACACAAAAAACTAAAAATAGAACTACCATACGACCCAGCAATCCCACTACTGGGCATATACCCTGAGAAAACCATAATTCAAAAAGAGTCATGTACCACAATGTTCATTGCAGCTCTATTTACAATAGCCAGGACATGGAAGCAACCTAAGTGTCCATCATCGGATGAATGGATAAAGAAGATGTGGCACATATATACAATGGAATATTACTCAGCCATAAAAAGCAATGAATTTGAGTTTTTTCTAGTTAGATGGATGGGCTTAGAGTCTGTTATACAGAATGAAGTGAGTCAGAAAGAGAAAAACAAATACCGTATGGTAACACATATATATGGAATCTAAAAAAAAAAAAAAGGTTCTGACGAACCTAGGGGCAGGACAGGAATAAAGCAGCAGACGTAGAGAATGGACTTGAGGACATGGGGAGGGGGAAGTGAGAGAGTGGCATGGACCTATGTACACTGCCAAGTGTAGGGTAGATAGCTAGTGGGAAGCAGCCACATGGCACAGGGAGATCTACTCGGTGCTTTGTGACCACCTTGAAGTGTGCGATGCAGAGTGTGTGTGGGAGACCCAGGAGGGAGGAAATATGGGGATGTATGTATATGTATAGCTATTTCACTTTGTTGTAAATCAGAAACTAACACACTGTTGTGAAGCAATTATATTCCAATAAAGATGTTAAAAATAAATTGGGTTATTTTTATTTTCTCTTTGAGTTAAAAAGGAATTGGGTATAATTCCTTTGTCAGATATAGAATTTGTAAATCTATTTTCCAATTCTGGGGATTGTTTTTTTTTCCACTTTTTTGGTGTTATTATTTTCAGTGGAAAAGTTTTAAATTTTCATGTCCTCAAATTTATATATATTTTCTTTTGTTACTGTATTTTTGATCTCATATCTTAAAAAGTCTGCCTAAACCAAGATGAGGAAGATTTAGTTGTAAATTTTCTTCTCACAGTTTTATAATTTTTAGCTCATACATTTCACTCTGTCATCTGTTTTAAATTAATTTTTGTGTATGTTGTAAGTAATGTGTCCAAATTCATTCTTTTGCAAGTGGAAATTCAGTTGTCCCAGCACCATTTGCTGAATAGAGGGTTTTCCCCCATTGACTTGTCTTGTACCATTTGTCAAAATTCAATTGATCATAGATATTTGAATTCATTTCTGGACCCAACATTCTATTCCATTTATCTATATGTCTGTCCTTATGTTAGTACCACACAGTACTGATTAATGTACCTTTGTAGTAAGTTTGAAATCAGGAAGTATGAGTCTTCTCACTTTGTTCATCCTTTTCAGTATAGTTGGTTATTTTTGGCACTTTAAATTTCCATATGAATTTTAGGACCAGTTTGCCAATATAAGCTAAAAAACAAGATAGGATTTTGATAGGCGTTTCACTTAATTTGTACATCAATTTGGGGAGTATTGTCATTTTAGCAATATTAATTGTTATGATCCATGACCGTGGGGTATCTTTCTACTTATTTAGATCTTCTTTACTTTCTTTCAAAAATGCTTTGTAGTTTTCATTGTACTTTTGTATTTATTTCATAAAAGTTATTCCTAAATATTTTTATGCTATTGCAAATTTTTTCATAATTTTATTTTTGAATTATTTATTGTTAATGTATAGAAATACAGCTGATTTTTGTATATTGATCCTGTGTGCTGCAACCTTGCTAAGCTCAAATATTAGTTCAATTAGTTTTTTAATGGATTCCTTGGATTTTCTATAAACAAAATCATGAAGATGACACTTGCTGCTTTTTCCTACCTAATTGCCCAAACTGGAACATCCATTGCAATGCTGAATAGAAGTGGTGAGAATAGATATTCTTGTTGTTATTTTTTTCCTAATCTTACAGATAAAGCATTTAGTCTTTCATTGTTAAGTATGGTATTAGCTGTGGGGTATTTGTAGATGCCCTTTATCCAGTCAAAGAAGTTCCTGTCTATTCCTAGTTGTTGAGTGTTTGTTTGCTATTTTGATCACAGGAGGCTAGTGGATTTTGGCAAATGTTTTTCTGTGTCTATTGAGATGATCATATAAGTTCTGTTTTTTATACTTTTAATTGATTTTCACATGCTAATTCCATGTGCTCATGGTATATAATCCTTTACATGTGTTGCTGAATTTCATTTACTAGTATTTCATAGAGGATTTTTATGTCTCTATTCATAAAGAATATTGATCTGTAGTTTCTTTTTCTTGTGATGTCTTTTGTTTTGGTATTAGTTTAATAGTGGCTCTATAGAATGAGTTGGGAGATATATATATCTTTTATATATAAAAGATTATAAATTTCTTTTTTTAGGAGAGTTTTTGAAGAATTAGTTTTAATTTTTCTTTAAATGTTAAGTAAACACCATCATTGAAACCATAAGGGACTTGGTTTTTCTTTGTGGGAAATTTTTAAATTACTGCTTAAATCTCTTGCTGGTTATAGGTCTATTCAGATTTTTCATTTATTCTTAAATCAGTTAATAGTTTGTGTCTCTCTACGAATTTGTCTATTTCATCCAAATTATCAAAGTTGTTAGTATATGGTTGTTCACAATATTCCCTTATTTATGTAAAGTCAGTAGTTATATATTCTTATTCCTGATTTTGGTAGTTTAGTTTCCAGTTTTTGTTTTCTTCGTCATATAGTCAAATGTTTGTTAATGTTGTTGAGCCTTATAAAAACAGCTTTTGGTTTTTTGGGTTTTCCCCAATCATTTTTCTATTCTCTATTTTATTCATTTCCAATATAATCTTTATTATTTGATCTGCCTTGTTTGGGCTTAGATTGCTGTTTCTTTCTAGTTTCTTAAATTATTGATTTGAGATCTTTTTTCCCTTTTACTATAGGCATTTACAGCCATCAATTTGCATCTTGGCACTGCTTCGGCTGCATCCCATAAGTGTTAGTATATTGTGTTTTAATTTTATTCATCTCAAATTATTTTCTAATTTCCACTGGGAATTCTCTTTGACTCATCAATTATTTTGAGTGTTTTGAATAACTTTCACATCTTTGTGAATTCCACACATTTCCTTTTCTAATTTTCTAATTTTATGGTTTTGTGGTTGGAGAATATACTTTGTATGATTTTAAACCTTTTATGTTTATTAAGACTTGTTTTATGACCTACCGTATGGTCTATCATATTGTGTGTAGCCTCTAATATGTCTGCTCAGATTTATTACTTTTATTTTCAATATCTTTTAGCCTGGTTACCTAGCAGCTGCCTCAGTCAGTGTAAGTCAGTTTGATCAATTGTTGTGCTTAAGCCCCCTTAGCAGATAGATATTTACCTTTTATCATTGGATGTATGTATGACTTACAGACTGCTGTCACAGTTCCTGGAGTTTATGTTTTTGTTTCATTAACAGCTTGTACTTTCCCTCTCTGATCACTCCTAAGAGAGTCCAGCCTTGTGTATGCACACAGTCTTCCAGACCGCCTGGTATATGTGTAATTTTACTTTTAATCTGCTGCTACCTGAGGGACTGGATACTACCTTGTGCATTTCTGGGAGTTGACAGAGCCTAGCATCCACTAGTCCTCTTGGAACAAAGAAGTGGCTTTAAATGGATGCATGAGCACTTCCCATGGCTCTTTCTTCTGGCTTACTATAGAATGTGTAGGCAATAAAGTCCAACTCCCAGCTTCTCCTTGGAAGGAATTAGACCGCAAATCTTAAGCACTGACTTTTCTGGCTGCTGTCAAAGGGTCTGGCTTCTAACTAGACTGCATCTGCAAGCTGGAACACTCCTTTGAGAGCTTGAATGGGTGTGTGGGTACTTCCTGAGGCATCTCTCTTCAGCTCACACCAGTGATAAAACAAAGTCTATAGTTTCTCCCCAGAAAGAATTGGACCACACATATAGCACCACAACTTTTATGAACGCCGTCTGAGGGATTAGCTCCTAACTTAACTAGATCTGGGAGCTGACACGGCATAGCATTTGTTAGCCTCTGGGGCCATAGAGAACAAAGAGCAATTTTAAATGGGCATGCAGGCACTTCCTATGGCTCTCTCCCTGGCTGAGCACACAGTGAGCAGGAAATGAAGTCTAGCTCACAGTTTCTTCCTGGAAGGGGTTTGACTTCACATCTAGTATAGTACTTTGATTTCTCCAGCTGGTGCCCATAGTCTGACTTCTAACTAGCCTGTATCTGGGAGGTGACAGGGTCCTTTGGGAATCTGAACAGGTATGTGGGCACTTCCCAGGGCTTCTCCCCGCAGCTTGCTCCAATGATAAAAACCAAGTCTCCAGCTTCTACCTGGAAGAAGCTGGACTATGTACCTTGTACCCTGACTTTTCCAGTTGTTGCCCAAGGGCCTGTCTCTGAGAGCTGATGAGTCCCAGCATTTGTTAGGCCTCTCAGGGTGAGAGAGAGCAAAGCAACAGTTTGAAAGACAGTATGGTTTGAAAGCATGTGTGCTGCAGTTCCTATTCCTGGATCAGTGTGGAGTGAGTGGGTGATAAACTCCAGTTCCCACCTGCTCTCGGAGGAGAGAAGAAATTGGATATATTGTCCCAACTTTGCTGGCTGCTACATGAAGGATTTGCTTCTATCTTGCCTGTCTCGGGGTACTGAAAATACTTGGTATACTATAGTACCCTGGAAGCCACTAAGAACAAAGACAGTAGTTTAGACTAGCACAAAGATTTGTGAGGCATTCAGGCTCTCTGGCCAAGTTGATTGGTGAAGTCAGTCTATACAAGGCCAGCCTGTGAAGACTGGGTGAGGTAGCTGTTTTATCTAATGTGCAGAAACCAACACAGAAAGTCAAGGAAAGTAGAGAAACAGAAAAATATGTTCCCAATAAAAGAACAAGAAAAATCTCTAGAAACTAACCTGAATGAAATGGAGATAATATAATTTACTGGACAGAGAATTCAAAATAATGTTATAAAGTTGTTCACCAAGGTCAGGAAAGTGCATGAACAAATTTAGAATTTCAACAGACAGAAAATATAAAAAGTACCAAATAAAAATAATAGAGCTGAGGAATACAATAACTGAACTGAAAATTTAATAGAGAGATTCAGCAGCAGACTCAATCAATCAGAATAAAGAATCAGCAAACTCAAAGACAGATCATTGAAAATCATTCAGTCAGAGGAGAAGAAAGAAAGAAAGAAAAAAAGTGAAGGTAGCTTATAGCTATAGGGTTTCACCAAGGAAAGCAATATATGTACTATGGGAGCCCCAGAAAAAGAGAAGAGAGGTGTAAAGAAGCAGAAAGTTTGTTCCAAGAAATAATAGCTGAAAACTTCCCAAACCCATGTACAGAAATAGAAATCCACATTTAGAAAGCCCAATTAAAACCAAATAATGAATGTTTCAGAAATAAAAAGGATCAGAACATACTATTATGAACAATTACATACAAATTGGATACCTTAGAAGTAATGGATAAATTCCTAGATATGTAAAACCTACAAAGACTAACTAAAAAAGAAATAGAAAGTCTGAGCAGACAAAAGACAAAGAGATGGAAGCAGAAAAAGCAGTAATCAAAACCCTCCCTGCAAAGAAAAAACGAGGACCATATCGTTTCATTGGTGAATTTACCAAACATTCAAACATTTAATACCAGTATTTCTTAAACTATTGCAAAAAATGAAGAGGGAACACTTTCAAATTCATTTTATGAGGCCAGCATTACCTTGATACCAAAGCTAGACAAAGATATCACAAGAAAAGAAAACCACGTGCCAATATCCCTAATGACCATAGATGCAAAATCTTCAGTACAATACTAGCAAACCAAATTCAGCAGCACATTAAAGGGATTACACACCCTGATCAAATGGGATTTATCCCTGGAATACAAAGATGTTTTAACTTACAGAAATTGATCAGTGTGATACACTACATTAAGAGAATGAAAATAAGATCTATATGATTATCTCAACAGATATAGAAAAAACATTTTACAAAATTCAACATCCATTCATCATAATCAATACTCAATGGGAAAACATCATAATCAATGGGAAAAATTGAAGGTTTTTTTCTTTAAGATTTGATATGAGGCAAAGATACCCACTTTGACCATTCCTATTCAAAATAATACTGGCAATCCTTGCCAGAGCAGCTAAACAGGAAAAAGAAATAAAAGGCATCCAAGATGGGAAAGGAAAAAGAAAAACTATCTCTCTGCCATGACATAATTATATATATAGGAAACCCTAAAGACGCAATTAAAAAAAACTGTTATAACTAATAAATACAGAAAAGTTGCAGGGTCCAAAATCAACATTCAAAAATCAGTTGAATTTCAATACACTAACAGCAAACCATCTGAAGAGGAAATTAAGAAACAATCCCATGGGGCTTCCCTGGTGGCGCAGTGGTTGAAAATCTGCCTGCCAATGCAGAGAACATGGGTTCGAGCCCTGGTCTGGGAAGATCCCTCATGTCGCAGAGCGGCTGGGCCCGTGAGCCACAAGTACTGAGCCTGCGCATTTGGAGCCTGTGCTCCGCAACGAGAGAGGCCGCGACAGTGAAAGCCCTCGCACAGAAACGAAGACCCAACACAGCCAAAAATAAATAAATAAAGTGTAAAAATTAAAAAAAAAAATAAAGTGCAACACTTAAAAAAAAAAAAAAAGAAACAATCCCATGGCAACAAAGAGAGTAAAATACTAAGGAAAAACTTATCCAAAGAACTGAGAGATATATACACTGCAAACAATAGAATATTAATGAAGGAAATTAAAGAAGACACATATAAATGGAAAGACATGCTGTGTTAATGGATTCAAAGAATTGATATTGTTTAAATATCTGTACCACACAAAGTGATCTACAGATTCAATGCAATACTTATAAAAATCCCAATTTCATTCTTTACAGAAATGGGAAAAAACAATCCTAAAATTCATATGGAACCACAAAAGACCCTGAACAGCCAAAGCAATTTTGAAAAAGAAGAAAAAACTGGAGGTATCACACTTCCTGATATCAAAATATAATATAAACTATAATAATCAAAATATTATGGTACTGACATAAAAAGCGACACGTGGACCAATGGAACGAAATAAAGAGCTAAGAAATAAACACACACACTTACAGTCAACTGATCTTCAACAAAGTTGCCAAGCACACACTATGTGGAAAGAATAGTCTCTTCATTAAATGACCAAGGGAAAACTGGATAACCACATAAAAAAGAATGAAACTGGACCCTTATTTCACACCATATATAAAAATCAACTCAAAATGGATTAAAGACGTAAATGTAAGACCTGAAACTGTAGAACTACTAGAAGGAAATAGGGAAAATGCTTCCTGACATTTTTCTTGACAACAATTTTTTGGTCATGACTCCAAACGTACAGAAAACAAAAGCAAAAATGGATGGGTGAGACTGCACCAAATTAGAAAAGCTTGAGGACTTTCAAGATGGTGTAGGAGTAAGGCATGCAGATCACCTTCCTGCCCACAAATACATCAAAAATACATGTGGAACAACTCCTACAGAACACCTACTGAATGCTGGCAGAAGACCTCAGACTTCCCAAAAGGCAAGAAAATCCCCAGTACCTGGGTAGGGCAAAAGAAAAAAGAAAAAACAGAGACAAAAGAATAGGGACAGAACCTGCACCTTTGGGAGTGAGGTGTGAAGGAGGAAGAGTTTCCACACACTAAGAAGCCCCTTCATTGGCGGAGATGAGGGGTGGCATGGGGGAAGCTTCAGAGCCATAGAGTAGAGCACAGCAATAGGGGTGCAGAGGGCAAAGCGGAGAGATTCCCACACAGAGGATAGGTGCCAACCAAACTCACCAGCCTGAGAGGCTTATTTGCTCACCCACCGGGGCGGGTGTGGGCTGGGAAATGAGGCTCGTGCTTCGGAGGTCAGATCCCAGGGAGAGGACTACGATTGGCTGCATGAACACAGCCTGAAGGGGGCTAGTTCACCACAGCTAGCCAGGAGTGTGTCTGGGAAAAAGTCTGGACCTGCCTAAGAGGCAAGAGACCATTGTTTCAGGGTTCACGAGGAGAGGGGATTCAGAGCACCGCCTAAACGAGCTTCAGAGATGGGCATGAGCTATGGCTATCAGTGTGGACACCAGAGAAGGGCATGAAAAACGAACACAGCTGCTTCAGCCACCAGGAATCCTCTGTGCAAGCACAGGTCACTATCCACACCTCCCATTCTGGGAGCCTGTGCAGCCCGCTGCTGCCAAGGTCCCGTGATCCAGGGACAAGTTCCCCAGGAGAACACACGGTGTGCCTCAGGCTGTTCCAACATCACGCCAGCCTCTGCCACCACAGGCTCACCCCGGATTCCGTACCCCTCCTTCTCACTGGCCTGAGTGAGCCAGGAACCATAATCAGCCGCTCCTTTAACCTGCTCCTGTCTGGACGAAGAACAGACTTCAGAGGGCAACCTACATGCAGAGGTTGGGCCAAATACAAAGCTGAACCCCAGGAGCTGTGCGAACAAAGAAGGGAAAGGGAAATTTCCCCCAGTAGCCTCAGGAGCAGCAGATTAAATCTCCACAATCAACTTGATGTATCCTGCATCTGTGGAATACCTGAATAGACAGCATATCATCTCAAAATTGAGGTAGTGGACTTTGAGAGCAACTGTAGACTTAGGGTTTGCTGTATGCTATTGACTAGTTTCTGATCTATATGTTTATCTTAGTTTAGATTTTAGCACTTGTTATCATTGGTGAATTTGTTTATTGGTTTTGTTGCCCTATTGTTTTTTTTAATCACTGTTTTTAGTTTTTAATGTGAATAATATTTAAAAAATTTTTTATTTTAATAACTTTATTTCATTTTATTTATTTCTTTTTTCTTTTCTTTTCTTTCTTTTTCTCTCTTTTCTTCTGAGTGGTGTGGCTGACAGGGTCTTGGTGCTCTGGCTGGGTGTCAGATCTGAGCCTTGGAAGTGGGAGAGCCAAGTTCAGGACACTGGACCACCAGAGACCGCCTGACCCACGTAATATCAATTGGAGAGAGATCTCCCAGAGATCTCCATCTCAACACTAAGACTCAGCTCCACTCAACGACCAGCAAGCTCCAGTGCTGGACACCCCATGCCAAACAACTAGCAAGACAGGAATACAACCCCACCCATTAACAGAGAGGCTGCCTAAAGTCATAATAAGGTCACAGACACCGCAAAACACACCACTGGACTCAGTCCTTCCCACCAGAAAGACAAGATCCAGCCTCATTCACCAGAACACAGGCACCAGTTCTCTCCATGAGGAAGCCTACACACACCACTGAGCCAACCTTACCACTGGGCACAGACACCAAAAACAATGGGAACTATGAAACTGCAGTCTGTGAAATGAAGACCCCAAACACAGTAAGTTAAGCAAAATGAGTACAGAGAAATATGCAGGAGATGAAGGAGCAAGGTAAAAACCCACCAGACCAAACAAATGAAGAGGAAATAAGCAGTCTACCTGAAAAATAATTCAGAGTAACGATAGTAAAGGTGACCAAAATCTTGGATATAGAATAGAGAAAATACAAGAAATATTAACAAGAACCTAGAAGAACTAAAGAGTAAAGAAACAGTGATGAACAACACAAGAAATAAAGTTAAAAATTCTCTACAAAGAGCAGAATAACTGAGGCAGAAGAACAGATAGGTGACCTGGAAGGCAAAATAGTGGAAATAATTACTGCAAAACGAAAAAAGAGAAAAGAATGAAAAGAACTAAGGACAGTCTCAGAGACGTCTGGGACAACATTAAACACACCAACGTTCAAATAATAGGGGTCCCAGAGAAAGAAGAGAAAAAGAAAGGGACTAAGAAAATATTTGAAGAGATTATAGCTGAAAACTTCCCTAATTTGGGAAAGGAAATAGTCAATAAAGCCCAGGAAGTGCAGAGAGTCCCATACAGGATAAAACCAAAGAGAAACACAGCAAGACACATATTAATCAAATTTTCAAAATTAAATACAAAGAAAAAATATTAAAAGCAGCAAGGGAAAAACAAAAAATAACATACAAGGGATTCCCCATGAGGTTAACATCTGATCTTTCAGCAGAAACTTTGCAAGGCAGAAGGGAGTGGCAGGACATATTTAAAGAGATGAAAGGTAAAAACCTACAACCAAAATTACTCTACCCAGCAAGGATCTCATTCACACTCGAAGGAGAAATTAAAAACTTTACAGACAAGCAAAAACTAAGAGAATTCAGCACCACCAAACCAGCTCTACAACAAATGCTAAAGGAACTTTTCTAGGCAGGGAAAACAAGAGAAGGAAAAGATCTACAATAACAAACCCAAAACAATTAAGAAAATGGTAATAGGTACATACATATCAATAATTACCTTAAATGTAAATGGATTAACTGTTCCAACCAAAAGACATAGACTGGATAAATGGGTACAAAAACAAGACCTGTATATATGCTGTCTACAAGAGACCCACTTCAGACCTAGGGACAAATACAGACTGAAAGTGAAGTGATGGAAAAAGATATTCCATTCAAATGGAAATCAAAAGAAAGCTGGAATAGCAATTCTCATATCAGACAAATAGACTTTAAAACAAAGACTATTACAAGAGACAAAGAAGGACACTATATAATGATTAGGGGCTCAATTCAAGAATAAGACATAACAATTGTAAATATTTATGCACCCAACATAGGAGCACCTCAATACATAAGGCAAATACTATAAGCCATAAAAGGGGAAATCGACAGTAACACAATCATAGTAGGGGACTTTAACACCCCACATTCACCAATGGAGAGATCATCCAGAATGAAAATAAATAAGGAAACACAGCTTTAATGACACATTAAACAAGATGGGCTTAATTGATATTGATAGGACATTCCATCCAAAAACAACAGAATACACTTTCTTCTCAAGTGTTCATGGAACATTCTCCAGGATAGATCATGTCTTGGGTCACAAACCAAGCCTTGGTAAATTTAAGAAAATTGAAATCGTATCAAGTATCTTTTCCAACCACAATGCTATGAGCCTAGGTACCAATTACAGGGAAAATAACTGTAAAAAATACAAACACATGGAGGGTAAACAATATGCTACTAAATAACCAAGAGATCACTGAAGAAACCAAAGAGGAAATCAAAAAATACCTAGAAAGAAATGATAATGAAAACATGATGGCACAAAACCTATGGGATGCAGCAAAAGCAGTTCTAAGAGGAAAGTTTATAGCAATACAAACCTACCTCAAGAAACAAGAAACATCTCAAATAAACAACCTAACCTTACACCTAAAGCAATTAGAGAAAGAATAATAACAACAACAACAACAAAAACACCCAACGTTAGCAGAAGGAAAGAAATCATACAGATCTGATCAGAAATAAGTGAAAAAGAAATGAAGGAAACAATAACAAAGATCACTAAAACTAAAAGCTGGTTCTGTGAGAATATAAACAAAATTGATAAACCATTAACCAGACTCATCAAGAAAAAAAGGGAGAAGACTCAAATCAATGGAATTAGAAATGTAAAAGAAGTAACAACTGACACTGCAGAAATACAAAGGATCATGAGAGATTACTACCAGCAACAATATGCCAATAAAATGGACAACCTGGAAGAAATGGACAAATTATTTGAAAAGCACAACCTCCGAGACTGAACCAGGAAAAAATAGAAAATATAAAAAGACCAATCAGAAGCACTGAAATTGAAAATGTGATTAGAAATCGTCCAACAAACAAAAACCCAGGACCAGATGGCTTCACAGGCAAATTCTATCAAACACTTAGAGAAGAGCTAACACCTAACATTCTCAAACTCTTCCAAAATATAGCAGAGGAAGGAACACTCCCAAACGCATTCTACAAGGCCACAATCACCCTGATACTGAAACCAGACAAAGATGTCACAAAAAGAAAACTACAGGCCAATATCACTGATAAACATAGACGTGAAAATCCTCAACAAAATACTAGCAAACAGAATCCAGCAGCACATTAAAAGTATCATATATCATGATCAAGTGGGGTTTATCCCAGGAATGCAAGGATTCTTCAATATATGCAAATCAATCAATGTGATACACCACATTAACAAATTGAAGGATAAAATTCATATGATCATCTCAATAGGTGCAGAAAAAGTTTTCAACAAAATTCAACACCGATTTATGATAAAAACTCTCCAGAAAGTAGGCATAGAGTGAACTTACCTCAACATAATAAAGGCCATACATGACAAACCCACAGCCAACATCGTTCTCAACAGTGAAAAACTGAAATCATTTCCATTAAGATCAGGAACAAGACAAGGTTGCCCACTCTCACCACTATTATTCAACACAGTTTTGGAAGTTTTAGCCACAGCAATCAGAGAAGAAAAAGAAATAAAATGAATCTAAATGGGAAAAGAAGAATTAAACTGTCACTGTTTGCAGATGACATGATACTATACTTAGAGAATCCTAAAGATGCTACCAGTAAACTACTAGTGCTAATCAATGAACCTGGTAAAGTAGCAGGATACAAAATTAATGCACAGAAATCTCTTCCATTCCTATACAATAATGATGAAATATCTGAAAGAGAAATTAAGGAAACACTCCCATATACCATTGCAACACAAAGAATAAAAAACAAAGGAATAAACCTACCTAAGAAGACAAAAGACCTGTATGCAGAAAACTATGACACTGATGAAAGAAATTAAAGATGATACAAACAGATGGAGAGATATACTGTGTTCTTGGATTGGAAGAATCAACATTGTAAAAATGACTATACTACCCAAAGCAATCTACAGATTCAATGCACTCCCTATCAAACTACCAATGGCATTTTTCACAGAACTAGTACAAAAAATTTCACAATTTGTATGGAAACACAAAAGACCCTGAATAGCCAAAGCAATCTTGAGAAAGAAAAATGGAGCTGGAGGAATCAGCCTCCCTGATTTCAGACCATACTACAAAGCTACAATAATCAAGACAGTATTGTACTGGCACAAAAACAGAAATATACATCAATGGAAAAGGGTAGAAAGCCCAGAGATAAACCCACAGACATATGGTCACCTTATGTTTGATAAAGGAGGCAAGAATGCACAATGGAGAAAAGACAGCCTCTTCAATAAATGGTGCTGGGAAAATTGGACAGCTACATGTAAAAGAATGAAATTAGAACACTCCCTAACACCATACACAAAAATAAACTCCAAATTGATTAAAGACCTAAATATAAGATCAGACAGTATAAAACTCTTAGAAGAAAACATAGGCAGAACAGTGTATGACATAAATCACAGCAAAATCCTTTTTGGCCCACCTCCTAGAGAAATGGAAATAAAAACAAAAATAAACAAATGGGACCTAATGAAACTTAAAAGCTTTTGCACAGCAAAGGAAACCCTAAACAAGATGAAAAGACAACCCTTAGAATGGGAGAAAATATTTGCAAATGAAGCAACTGACAAAGGATTAATCTCCAAAATATAGAAGCAGCTCATGCAACTCAATATCAAAAAACAAAGAATCCAATCCAAAAATGGGCAGAAGACCTAAATAGACATTCCTCCAAAGAAGGTATACAGATTGCCAACAAACACATGAACGGATGCTCAACATCACTAATCATTAGAGAAAAGCAAATCAACACTACAATGAGGTATCACCTCACACAGGTCAGAATGGCCATCATCAAAAAATCTACAAACAATTAATGCTGGAGAGGGTGTGGAGAAAAGGGGATCCTCTTGCAGTGTTGGTGGGAATGTAAATTGATACAGCCACTATGGAGAACAATATGGAGGTTCCTTAGAAAACTAAAAATAGAACTACCATATGACCCGGCAATCCCACTACTTGGTATATACCCTGCTAAAACCATAATTCAAAGAGCGTCATGTACCTCAATATTCATTGCAGCTCTATTTGCAATAGCCAGGACATGGAAACAACCTAAGTGTCCTTTTGACAGATGAATGGATAAAGCAGATGTGGCACATATATACAATGGAATGTTACTCAGCCATAGAAAGAAACAAAATTGAGTTATTTGCAGTGAGGTGGACAGACCTAGAGTTTGTCATACAGAGTGAAGTAAGTCAGAAAGAGAAAAACAAATATCATATGCTAACACATATGTATGGAATCTGAAAAAAAATGGTTCTGTAGAACCTAGGGTCAGGACAGGAATAAAGACACAGACGTAGAGAATGGACTTGAGTACACAGGGAAGGGGAAGGATAAGCTGGGAAGAAGTGAGAGAGTGGCATTGAAATACATACACTACCAAATGTAAAATAGATAGTTAGTGGGAAGCAGCCACATAACACAGGGAGATCAGCTCGGTGATTTTTGACCACCTAGAGGTGTGGGATAGGGAGGGTAGGAGGGAGACGCAAGAATGAGGGGACATGGGGATATATGTATACGTATAGCTGATTCACTTCATTATATAGCAGAAACTAACACAGTAAAGTTAAGCAATTATACTACAATAAAGATGTTTAAAAAAAGAAAAAAGCTTCTGCTTTTAATTAGCAAAGGAAACAATTAAAGTGAGCAATTAGATTGAACAGATAACCTAACGGAATAAGAGAAAATATTTGTAAATCACATCTGATAAAGTTTTAATATCCAAAATATATAAGAAATGCATACAACTGAATAGCAATAATAATAATAATTTTTAAAAGGTCAAAGGAACTGAATAGACATTTCTCAAAATAAGAAATATAAATGGCCATGAGATACGTGAAATGGTGTTCAACATCTGTAATCATCAGGAAAATTCAAAGCAATACCACAATATCTCCTCACACCTGTTATTTATAATGGCTATCACTAAAAAAACATGAAATATAACAAGTGTGGTCAAGGATGTAGAGAAAAGGGAGCGCTTGTGCACTATTGGTAGGAATGTAAATTGACCCAGTCATCATGGGAAACAGTATGGATGTTCCTCAAAAAATTAAAAATAGAACTACTGGATGATCCCATTTCTGGTCATATTTCCTAAAGATAAAAGTTTGAATCTCAAAGAGATATCTGCACTCCCATGTTCACTGCAGCATTATTCACAATAGCAAAGATATGGAAATAATCTAAATGTCTGTCAACGGATGAATGGATAAAGAAAATGTGGCATATATGTATGTAAAATGAAGTATTATTCAGCTTCAAAAAAAGAAGGAATTTTCGCCATTCACAATAACATGGATCTGCCTGAAGGATATTTTGTAACTGAAATAAGCCAGACACAGAAAGGCAATTACTGCATGATCTCACTAATATGATGAATCTAAAAGAGTCAAACTCTTAGAGAGTTGAATGGTGGTAGTCAGGGGCAGGGGTAACTGAAGAGATGTTGGTCAAAGGGTCTAAAGTTTCACTTATGCAAGATCAATGAGTTCTGGAGATCTAACGTATAACGTGGTGACAATAATTAACAATACTCTATTGTATTCTTGAAAGTTGATAAGAATATAGATCTTGAATTAAATCTTAATACACACACAAGCACACACAATGGTAACTATGTAAAGGTAATGGATAATTTATTTAGCTTGATTGTGGTAATACTTTCACAATGTACATATATATCAAAACACCAAGTTGTGCACCTTAAATATATATAATTTTTATATGTCAAAAATATCTCAGTGGAGTTGTTATGAAAATCTCTGGATACAAGAATAAACATTATTTTCCTCCAGAATAAGCTTCATCTTCCTTTGTCACGTAGCTATGATAAGTAGGTGGTCATATTGGTCAATCAGGAATGAATTGTATCCGGTCTGGGTTACGCATTTAGTTAATTTTAGTTAACTCTGCCTAAATTTCTTAAGAGTGAGCCCCTCCCTGTAGAGGCTCTGAGTACCTCAAAAATTCCAGTACCTTTCTCTCCTTTATCTGCTCAGTCCCCAGCCTTCCATCATGGTACTTACATGTCACACTCAGCAAATGTCCTTTGGGGACAAATGTGTTAGAGAGGGAAATTCATTCTGCATCTTGGGCTCTTACAGATTCCAATCCATCCACTGTTTTTCCTGAACCAAGTCAAAGTCTCTGCCTGTTCATGCCCTGACTCAACAGACGCTCCACAGAGGTAGTGGCTACTAGTCTCTGCTCACCAAGAAGAGCTTGTCTTTTTTAGAGTGTAGTTCTCTTAGGCTTCTTTGCATCCACACCTCTCTGATATAGTTTTAAAATATACATTGTTTTACTTTATCCTTTTTTTTTCGGTGTTACAATGAGAAGGTTAATATATTATGAATGTGTGCATGCTAGCCAGTGTTGAAAGTCTTTCTTATGTTACTTTTTGGAGGAATTATCTCCCCGCACCACCGTTCCCCCACACGTGAAATCCATGTTTGGAAGTACTTTTGCCTGATGGTGGGACAGGCTTAGTTGTGTGTGTGGGAGGATAGGGGAGACAAAACAACAAAAGTGTTGGTAAGTCATATTGGTGAATGCGGCTTCCAGTACCACTAGAAGATGGAATCATGACATCACCTGTGAGAACAGCGGCCTCAGGTTTTCCACGTACTGGATGAGTTCCATGGACTTGTGGTCCTTGAACACTATTTAACACATTATTCTGCAGACTAAACAAGAGAGAGATACCTATAACCGAGAACATATCTTAATGGAAATCATAGAAATGCTACTTCCTAAAAATGGTAATGAAAAACAATAATTCTCACTTGATTTGGCAGAAGGAAATTAGAATCTGTTTAGCAAACATGACCTACAAACTGATTAATGTCACGGGTAACAGTGCTCTTTCCTCAGGCATGACGTTATTTCAGTTGCATTGTATCCTGCTGTAATCGTGTCCTTCCTTATTTGATCTAAATTACAAGACAAAGCCTCAGAGGCTGGAAGTGGCTTCCGAATGCTATAAAGCAAACAAGTGGTGAAACCAGTAGTCTAAAATCTGGGGCTCTTGACCCCCAGAACAGGACCAACATTCTTTAAACATTTATAGGGTGCCTCCTATGTGCCAGGAAACTGTTATTCTGTCATCCCACCCCGAGATCCTCAAAGGCAGAGAAATGTGTGTTCCTTCCATTCTATTGCCCTTAGTCCACTGTCTTCTACACAGTAAGCACTTGACTGGAATTGGATTTAGTTAGGATTGAGGACCTGAAGGACAACTTTTCTTTGTCATGAAAAATGAACAATTTTTCTTTGGCATATGTTATGGGTTGAATTGTGTCCCCCTCCCCCAAAATCCATATGTTCAAGTCCTACCCCCAGTACCTTGAAATGTAACCTTATTTAGTAATAGGGTCATTGCAAATGTAGTTATTAAAGGTGTGTAATAAAGTTGTGTAATTAGGAAAATTATGATGTTGCTCAGGTTCCTGTAACTGAGCCCAAGGTCATTAGAGAGGGACCTAATAAAATATGACTTGGGTCCTAATTAGAAGGGGAAGTTTGGACACAGAGATGGACACACATAGAGGGGAGACACTGTGAAGAGATACAGGGAGGAAACAGCCACCTACAAGCCAAGGACAGAGGTCTGGAACCGATTTTTCCCTCACAGCCTTCAGAAGAAGCCCACCTTGCTGACACGCTGATTTCAGACTTCAAACCTCCAGAATTGTGAGACGGTAAATTTCTATTGTTTAAACCAAAAATATTTATAAGACAAAGTAGAACTTTTCAGTACTCTTTACTATGACAAATGACAACTTTAGCACCTAGAGGTCAGAATTAAGGGAGAAATAGCAACTGTGCCCATTTTCTAATAGGAACCTCAAGGTTGTGAATAGATAATTCTGTACCTTTTCAGTTCGCTGCAGTAAAAATTCACTGAGCACATCCTATGTGACAGGCACTAAGTGATAGAAAAGTAAATTAAGATTCAGTCTTGAGAAAAGCAAAGGAGTGACTATGCTCCCTTGTGAGTGGTACATGAGGGTTCTGTTGAAGCCCAGAAGAGGAAAGTCAGAGGAAGTTTTCCTGGGGGAGACAACCAGACTGAACTTGCAGCCTAAGTAGAAATTAGCCAAGAGTAGAAAGGATAGAACAGCACAAACTTAAATGCACTGAGAGGTGAAAACAACGTACGCCCTTAAGTTTCCCGTTAATGGAGAGATGTGCTGACATGGACACAGATACATATGCCTAAGCCCCCTCCCTGCATCCTCCCTGCACCCTAATGCTCAGAGCCTCACGTTTGCAGCCTCCGATGAAGATAAGGAGGGCCTTCTGGAGAGGCCTTTATCATGTAAGGTGAACCCTGCTTCCAGCTGGTGTCACCAAGTGACAAAAGCAGGTGCAGTTGCTCCCATGAAAACAGCCCAACAACTGCTTATTTCAGGAGATTTACACTCATACTGAAATAGTGCAGAGAGAAGTGAATTTTCTGCTTTAACTGTTGCATTAATTGAGGGATGGGCGGGGATGGGGGGAGAGAGAGAGATGGAAGGAGGGAGGGAGGGAAGGAGAGGGGAGTGTGGTGCGATCCTTGGCTGCCTCACAGGCTCTGCAGGGTGGAAACAGGTTTGGAGAGGCAGGTGAGAGTGATGGAGCAAGCATGCTGGCGCCTGTGGGGAGCACTTATGTTGGATGTTGGTTGCTGGGGGAGGAGAGGATGCCAGCCTGCTTCAGCAGCAATGAAAATCACAGTTCATTAGAACTAACAGTGCTAACAGGTAATGAGCAATGAGAACATTCTGGCGGCTGTGGAGCTGACGACCATGGTGCTGCTCAGGTGCCTGTGGTGGAGGCCCCTCCTGTTTTGCTTACCTGATCCAGAACAACACAGCACAGTGTTCCCTCCAAACTTTCTAGCCTTCAGGCCAGTGATGTCCGAGAACAACAGTGTTCTCCAGACTCTATTTTCCCTGGCAAACTGGATCAGGGCAGGGGAAGTGGGGTACAGGGAGGAAGGGCATGAAATGACTTAATTTTATGATTTAGGCCCCCTTGCCTAGTTCCATACTATTTAGAATGGAGATATGCATGCTTTCTAGTGGTTTCACTTCTTGCTATTAATGTTGAAGAACATACAAAGCATGATTAATACTCAAGAAAAATGTTTATTTCAATTTTAAATTTTGAAGAACCTAACATTCAAACATAGGAGAATAGGGATGTAAAATAAATAAGGTAACACAATAAGATTTAAGATCATAAAGTGATTACAAATATGCTTAAAATAATTTTAATGGCATTGGAAATTTTCACGAAATGATGAAAGGTAGAAAATCAGGATACAAAATTGCATATAGCAATGTTTTTCAAAGCACAGGTAACAGCACATTAGCGGGTGTTGCAATCAGTTTAGTAGAATGCAAGGAATATATATTTTTAAGGAAAAACAGAATCTATCACAATTTATTGTAGATAGTAAGGGTACATAATGTTTTGCGAAGTTATTTTGGAGTAATGCAAGTAATAAAAAATGCTATTGGGTTGTAGTCAATCAAAGAAATCTGAGAAACATTAGAGTATGTATTGTTTTTATCTTTTAAAGTATATGTATGCATATATAAATGGTTGACTTTCTCCACATCCTCACTTACATTTGTTATTTTTATTTTATATAAAGATTGTTGTCAACATATTAACAAGGATTGCTTCTGAGAGTAGGATTATTGATGATTTATGTTTTCTTAATTCTGCTTTTCTGTGGCTTCCAACTTTTCTATAAATGTATATCAATTTCATTCTCAGCAAACCAACCATAAGCACTATTATAAAAGCAAAGTAAGGTAATACGCTGACCATCAGGAAATGATAGAAGGACACAGCTCACTTGGTGGGATTATCTTGAGCCTCACTGCAGCTATTCCTTATAGGGTATTAAAGGGTATTTGTGTTCAGATGTCTTCCTTGAAGGAACATTATTTTTATGGCAGTTTTAAAATGAGAAAGCTTTTAGAGCTCAAGAAAGTAAAATTGGCAAGAGAAGGACTCGGGTACATTAGTTTTTTGTTGGTGCATAACAAATGACCACAAACTTAGTGGCTTAAAACAACACAACTCATAGTTCTGTAGGTCAGAAGTCTGGGCACAGCATGGCTGAGCTCCATGCTCAGTCTTGTGAGGCTGAAGTCAAAGTGTTGGCAGTGTTCTGGTCTCATCTGGAGCTCGGGATCCTCCTCCAAGCTCACGTGGTTGTGAAAAATTCAATCCTGTGGCTCTCCGATTGACGTTCCTGTTTTCTTGCTAGCAGTCATCTGGGGACTTCTCTCAGTCCTGGAGGCCACCCACATCTTCAAAGTCCATAGAGTAGAATATCTCTCAGGTTGACTTCCTCTCATGCCATGAACCTCTTTTCCAAGGAAGAGCCCAGTGTCGCTTGAGGACTTGCCTGATTAGTTAGACCCACCAAAGCTAATTTTTTGTCTTAAGATCAACCAATTTGGAACCTTAATCACACTGCAAAATCTCTCCACAGCAACACCTACATCAGTGTTGATTGAGTAAGTAGGAGTGAGCCCCTAGAGATCTTGGGACCGTTTTGAGTTCTGTGCAGCACACAGAGTGATGGTGTGGGGCTGTTCGGAGGGAAGCAGCCTGAAGTCACTCCTCTTCAGCACTTTGCCAGGTGCCATAGATAAACTATTTTCAAAGATTGAGTAAGGATCCCCATTTTTCAGAAAAAGGAAAATAAGACCCAGAGTCTTTAAACGTGTGTGTTATTACCCAGCTTGTGGGTAGCAAAGTTGGAATTCAGACCCAATCATCTCCTTCTACTTTTTCTCATTGCTTCCCGAAGTCATAATGAATAGGTTGTGTTTTCAGATTAAGTGATTGGGCCAACAGTTAAAATACTGAATGATTTCCCAGCTCCTAGCACCCCGGAAGGCTTAGTACAGTTATGGCAAAATCACATATTATGTGTCCCATGATTCCTGCATGTGCCCATGGTTGACATCACTATTCAATCACAATGTTCTACTCCTTGAACCAGGAGCAGTACTGTGGGAAGCCATTAGCTGGAGACTAATTATAGTACAGCAGATGGTAACTGAGACAAGGGCCAGTGTTTGAGAACTTAGGACTTTAAATATATGAGGATGAAATAAATACATCAGAAACACATCTAGGTTTAATCTTTGAAAACAGTGTTCTTCTGTTGTGTTTAGGTTACCCCATAATATATCCACATAGCTTTGGCAATTAGTGAAATCTGCTTATTCATCACATTTCTTACTTCTCTCTACCTTATCATTGTCATTGACTCATGCAATTTTCATTCATGCAATAGACTGGTACTAACTTCCTTCTGTGTAAAAGTGAACATGCTAAATGGTAGACAGACACCTCAGTGAGGTCTGGCCTTGGTCCTCCTCTTGGTTTGCCTTGACTTCACTTTTAAATCTTTTTTCTACTTGCTGGGAATCTTCTCTGCTCATTTTGCATGAAATAACCCCTGATTTAGGTGTCTCCACAGAATTCTAGAGTTTCTTGATGCTTGGATTAAGGAAGAATTAGGAAGAGATTGAATGAAAATAAGCTCCAACATCTAACTTGATACCATTTATTAACTGACTCATTTACACATGCATTTGACATGTTTTTACTGGGATCCCTAGAGTGTTTATAATTACAGTATGTATAGGTGAATTAATCACAGCACCTGTCCTCCAAGTATTTACCATTCATAGGGAGGAGTTTACAAATATCCATGGTACAAGGAAGTGGCAAAAAAGTATCATGAGTGGAATAAGCACTTGAAAAAATACAGAGAGCTTTGTGGAACCACGCCCTCCCCATGGAGTCCTGGGCACAGGCTCCCACACCTCCCTCCCCTGCACCCTCCCTAGCACCTGTCCTTTGCCTTCTGGATTCCTGCTGTGCCCTTCTGACCATCTCTGCCCCAGTCTAGCCTCTCCCTGGCTCAGCTTACCTTCTGCACGACTCTCTGCTTGTTCTTCTGCAGTCCTTTTTTGGGGGGCCATTCCCAGTGGAACACCTTAGTGTCTCCTTTACCCAATTTTATAGGTGCTGTGCACGACTCCAAAGAAGATGAATGAAGACAGAGATGACCAGAAAAATCCCAGGCTCCTAAGCAGGATGCACACAACCCCTCATGATGTGACCACAGCTTGCTTGCTTTGTACCTTTGTTGCTGTCCACCCTTCCTTAACCCTCTACACTCCTGCCATCCTGAATTCCTGGGGCCCTCCCAGGCATGCCCAGCAGGCACATCTCCTGCCTTTACAGTCATCTTCCACCCCCCTCACACTGTCCTTAAAGTCCAGCTTATGCTTCACCTTGGCCTGGACATGTTGCCCACCATCCTCTTGACTCTGGGGAAAACTTACCATTTCCCGGTCCTTTAGACACTGCTCCCACAGCACCTGTGGGTTTCTTTGGGTGCATTTTTGTTTATTTACACAATACACTCTTCACAAGCCTAGAAATGGCTTGAGGAGAAAGACAACATCTTCTGCATCTATGTAGCCCAGGGTTAGATGAGGGCAGTGTTGAATGAATGAATGAATGAATTTATTAGTGTCCTACTGTAATTGAGAGGAAGGGGAGGTGATGAGATGATGAGTCTGGAGTGATCTAAGGAAGAATTTCATTTTGCAACAAGGTAACTCATCACATATCTACTGAGGCCCATGTGTGTCAGACACTGTTTTAGAATCTAGAAAAACATTTGAATAAGTTTTAGAATTTTCTTAACTGTTTATGAAAAGAAATTCTGGGCAGAAGGATTGGAGAAAATAAAGTTATAAAGGTAGAGAGATACAGAGCATACTTAGAAAAGAGAAGACAAATTTGGCTTCAGCTTTTTAAAAATTTTTTTAATAAACTCATTTATCCATTCACTCCTAAAACAACTTTTGAGTATCTCCAATTGAGAATTGTGTCAAGTTCTGGTCATACTGAGATAAATCTTGGAGTTTTCTACCCTCAAGAAGCTTGCAGATTCCTAAGAGAGCTAGATATTCCCATAAATAATTATAGGATGCTTTGCTGGAATGATTCTTGGCCTGGGAGAAAGATCCCAGGAAAGATGGTATTTGAGCTAAACATGGTCGAATGTCAGTCAGAGAGCCAGGAGCTCAGGGAATGTGACAGATGCAGAAGCTCTTGAACAGCAGGTAGCAGAAAATCGGCTCTCATACTTTTATTTGAGCTCAGAGTGATGAAAAGGTAGGTGTGTTAAAATCTACAGACTTCTCTTGGGTTTTTACAATGGGAATGTGGTGTGAAATTTTAGAAACAGGACTGTAAAGATCAACCTTGCTTTGATGCTTCAATGACAGTGTGCAGCACCTGCAGCCTGGAAGGTGAGAGGAAAGGGTTGACACTGTAGTCAGAGACCACAGTGCCTTCCATGATGACCACCTCGCTGACCAGGCCAGCTTTTCCTGGGCCCTGGCCGCCAAGTGAAAGAGAGCACCTTGCTGACAAGGGGTTGGTGTTCTGCTGGGATTTGGGGGGATTGGACGGTTGGATGCAGACAAAACATGACTGTAGTGCATTCCAAGTGCTACCTTATGGGAAGGCAGAAGGGTCTCTGGGGGCAAACAAACGGGTGCCTAGCCTGGATGGGGAAGTCAGGGCACGTGGAGAGTTGTACTATGTCATGGCTTAAATTGTGTCTCCTCTAGAATTCGTATGTTGAAGTCCTAACCCTAGCACCCGAAAACATGACTGTACTTAGAGTTAGAACCTCTAAAGAAGTAAAGTTAGAATAAAGACATTGGCATAGGCCCTAATCCAGTATGATACTGGCATAGGCCCTAATCTAAGTGAAGGAGATTAGGACACAGACACACACAGAGGGAAGGTCGTGTGGAAACACAGGGAGAAGATGGCTGTCTATAAGCCAAAGAGAGAAACCTCAGAAGGAATCAACTCTGCTGACACCTTGGTCTTAGACTTCCAGACTCCAAAACTGTGCAAAAACAAATTTCTGTTTAAGCTCCCCAGTCTGTGGTTTTGTTCATCTGCAGCCCTGGCAGATGAATACACCATGTAATAGAGGGCAGATCCCTAAGGCAGAAGGGCTGTGAAGAAAGTGTGACTTTTTTAGGAGATGTGCTCATGTTTCAGGATATAATAAGTGTCCTTTTAGGGAAAATGGTTTGGGCTCCCAGGGATAAAGGAAGCTTGACCTTGGTGGGTGAAATAAGCAAATAGTGTTGACATCACATCATCTCACAGTTGAGTGTGGTCTTGACACTTGGGGCCTGGACCCAGCCACAATGGGCTGCACTTTATAAATTCACATCATCTCTTTTAGACATTTTGTTTCCTCTCACGCCCATAGTCCTACAGTGGGAAGAGAGACATAAAACTGGCATGTTGTCTCCTGTCGGTGGGCCTGAAGGAGGAAGCCTGAGCTCCTCTGGCCTGAGACCCTTATGATGGCTCAGTGTTGGGGGACTGAGCAGACAAGCAGAGGGACCAGTGGCGCTTGAGTACTCTGAAGTGCAGGGTACTGGGGGAACTAGAGGTCATTCAGAGTTCTCCCTTGTGCCAGGGAGGCAGGGATGAGCTGGATCTGTCTTGGGTGGAGCTTGGTGGGACCATGGGCTTTGTTAGTGTGGCAACCGGGTCAAGTAACTGTGGTTCTCAGAGGGCACAGATCCACATTTTTAGTTGTGTTTTTCCTACTGAGTGATTTTGCAAAGTACAGTGAAAGATAATAATCTTACAAATGTATTATGTATCACAGTTCACAGAGCACTTTTATGCCCATTGCCTCATCAAATCAACCCTCCTCGGGAGACATTGCCCACAGCACCATGCCCATCTTACACAGGAGCAGACAGGAGGCTGGCGGATCCCTAGATGCTTGAGTTGCTGACACAGACCCAAGACCCTCTTGTCATAGATGTCTCCTCTTAGCAGCTAGATTTGATGGTCAGGCTGATTCTTGGGTCCCACTCCAGGGAGGCGCTTCATTAAGATCACCTGGGCCCTGAGGCAGTGAGGCCTGGGGTTTCTCTGCATCGTTTGATGCCGAATGGTTTCCCAGGAAAACCTCCGAACTTTCCTCTGAGCCTCAGAAGAAGAAGTCTCTGCTTTTTTGTGTTTTAGGAATGGGAGCATGCTGACACACTACGGTGTGACCCCAGTGCTGAGCCCCACACTGAGTTCCAGTCTCCTCTCTGACATTTAGAGGAAGGGACATGTAGTGGGAAAAATAGTCTAGGAGTTGGGGTCCCAGAGTTTGCACGTCAGCTCCACCACTGTGAGCTCCAAGCCCTGAGACAGGTTAGCATGTTCAACTTTTCTGAGTTTCAGTTTCCTCATCTGTGAAATGGAAGTGATAATCTCCATCAGTCACAACCACTGTAAGTGCTAAAGCAGATGGAATAAATGGGAAGTGACTGGAACATGGGGAAGGTTGGCCAAAGGGTCAGGCCTTCTAGAGAAGAACAAAGCAGAACAGCACAAAAAACCCAGTTCTGTGATATTTACCCTACTCCAACTACTACATGTGTCTCTTCACAGTCACAGCAAAACTCATCTCTATTCTTGATTCTTCTTTTTTTAAAAAATATATTTATTGGAGTATAATTGCTTTACAATGGTGTGTTAATTTCTGCTTTATAACAAAGTGAATCAGCTATACATATACATATACCCCCATATCTCCTTCCTCTTGAGTCTCCCTCCCAACCTCCATATCCCACCTCTCTAGGTGGTCACAAAGCACCGAGCTGATCTCCCTGTGATATGCAGCTGCTTTCCACTAGCTATCTATTTTACATTTGGTAGTGTATATATGTGCATGCCGCTCTCTCACTTCATCCCAGGTTACCCTTCCCCCTCCCGTTGTCCTCAAGTCCATCTTTATTCCTGTCCTGACTCTAGGTTTTTCAGAACCATTTTTTTTTTTTAGATTCCCTATATATGTGTTAGCATATGGTATTTGTTTTTCTCTTTCTGACTTACTTCACTCTGCATGACAGTCTCTAGGTCCATCCACCTCACTACAGATAACTCAATTTCATTTCTTTTTTATGGCTGAATAATATTCCATTGTATATATGTTCCACACCTTCTTTATCCATTCATCCAATGATGGACACTTAGGTTGCTTCCATGTCCTGGCTATTGTAAATAGAGCTGCAATGAACATTGTGGTACATGACTCTTTTTGAATTATGGTTTTCTCAGGGTATATGCCCAGTAGTGGGATTGCTGGGTCGTATGCTAGTTCTATTTTTAGTTTTTTAAAGAACCTCTATATTGTTCTCCATAGTGGCTGTATCAATTTACATTCCCAACAACAGTGCAGGAGGGTCCCCTTTTCTCCACACCCTCTCCAGCATTAATTGTTTGTAGATTTTTTGATGGTGGCCATTCTGACTGGTGTGAGGTGATACCTCATAATAGTCTGAATTGCATTTCTCTAATGATTAGTGATGTTGAACATCCTTTCATGTGTTTGTTGGCAATCTGTATATGTTCTTTGGAGAAATGTCTATTTAGGTCTTCTGCCCATTTTTGGATTAGGTTGTTTGTTTTTTTGATATTGAGCTGCATGAGCTGCTTGTAAATTTTGGAGATTAATCCTTTGTCAGTTGCTTCATTTGCAAATATTTTCTCCCATTCTGAGGGTTGTCTTTTTGTCTTGTTTATGTTTTCCTTTGCTGTGCAAAAGCTTTTAAGTTTCATTAGGTCCCATTTGTTTATTTTTGTTTTTATTTCCATTTCTCTAGAAGGTGGGTCAAAAAGGATCTTGCTGTGATTTATGTCATAGAGTGTGCTGCCTATGTTTTCCTCTAAGAGTTTTATAGTGTCTGGCCTTACATTTAGGTCTTTAATCCATTTTGAGTTTATTCTTGTGTATGATGTTAGTGAGTGTTTCATTCTTTTACATGTAGCTGTCCAGATTTCCCAGCACCACTTATTGAAGAGGCTGTCTTTTCTGCATTGTATATTCTTGCCTCCTTTATCAAAAATAAGGTGATCACATGTGCGTGGGTTTACCTCTGGGGTTTCTGTCCTCTTCCATTGATTGATATTTCTCGTTTTGTGCCAGTATCATACTGTCTTGATTACTGTAGCTTTGTAGTGTAGTCTGAAGTCTGGGAGCCTGATTCCTCCAGCTCTGATTTTCTTTCTCAAGATTGCTTTGACTATTCGCATTTTTTGTGTTTCCATACAAACTGTGAAATTTTTTATTCTAGTTCTGTGAAAAATGCCATTGGTAGTTTGATAGAGATTGCATTGAATCTTTGGGTAGTATAGTCATTGTGTAGTATTGCTTTGCATTGGGTAGTATAGTCATTTTCACTATGTTGATTCTTCCAATCCAAGAACATGGTATATCTCTCCATCTGTTTGGATCACCTTGAATTTCTTTCACCAGTGTCTTATAGTTTTCTGCACACAGGTCTTTTGTCTCCTTAGGTAGATTTATTCCTAGGTATTTTATTCTTTTTGTTGCATTGGTAAATGGGAGAGTTTCCTTAATTTCTCTTTCAGATTTTTCATCATGAGTGTATAGGAATGTAAGAGATTTCTGTTCATTAATTTTGTATCCTGCTACTTTACCAAATTCATTGATTAACTCTAGTAATTTTCTGGTAGCATCTTTAGGATTCTCTATGTATAGTATCATGTCATTTGCAAACAGTGACAGCTTTACCTCTTCTTTTCCGATTTGGATTCCTTGTATTTCTTTTATTCTCTGATGGCGTGGCTAAAACTTCCAAATCTATGTTGAATAATAGTGGTGAGAGTGGACAACCTTGTCTTGTTCCTGATCTTAAAGGAAATGGTTTCAGTTTTTCACCATTGAGAACAATGTTGGCTGTGTGTTTCTCATATATGGCCTTTATTATGTTGAGGTAAGTTCACTCTATGCCAACATTCTGGAGGGTTTTTATCATAAATGGGGGTTGAATTTTGTCAAAAGCTTTTCCTGCATCTATTGAGATGACCATATGGTTTTATCCCTCAATTTGTTAATATGTTTTATCACATTGATTGATTTGCATATATTGAAGAATCCTTGCATTCCTGGGGCAAAACAAACTTGATCATGGTGTATGATCCTTTTAATGTCCTGTTGGATTCTGTTTGCTAGTATTTTGTTGAGGATTTTTACATCTATGTTCATAAGTGATATTGGGCTATAGTTTTCTGTCTTTGTGACATCTTTGTCTGGTTTTCACATCAGGATGATGGTAGTCTCATAGAATGAGTTTGGGAGTGTTCCTTCCTCTGCTATATTTTGGAAGAGTTTGAGAAGGTTAGGTGTTAGCTCTTCTCTAAATGTTTGATAGAATTCACCTGTGAAGCCATCTGGTCCTGGGCTTTTGTTTGTTGTAAGATTTTGAATCACAGTCTCAATTTCAGTGCTTGTGATTGGTCTGTTTATATTTTCTGTTTCTCCTGGTTCAGCCTCAGAAGGTTGTGCTTTTCAAAGAATTTGTCCATTTCTTCCAGGTTGTTCATTTTACTGGCATATATTTTCTGGTAGTAATCTCTCATGATCCTTTGTATTTCTGCAGTGTCAGTTGTTACTTCTCCTTTTTCATTTTTAATTCTATTCATTTGAGTCTTCTCCCTTTTTTTCTTGATGAATCTGGCTAATGGTTTATCAATTTTGTTTATCTTCTCAAAGAACCAGCTTTTAGTTTTATTGATCTTTGCTATTGTTTCCTTCATTTCTTTTTCATTTATTTCTGATGTGACCTTTATGATTTCTTTTCTTCTGCTAACTTTGGGGTTTTTTTGTTCTTCTTTCTCTAATTGCTTTAGGTATAAGGTTAGGTTGTTTATTTGAGATGTTTCTTGTTTCTTTAGGTGGGATTGTATTGCTATAAACTTCCCTCTTAGAACTGGTTTTGCTGCATCCCATAGGTTTTTGGGTCATCTTGTTTTCATTGTCATTTGTTTCTAGGTATTCTTTTATTTCCTCTGATTTCTTCAGTGATCTCCTGGTTCTTTGGTAGTGTATTGTTTAGCCTCCATGTGTTTGTATTTTTTACAGATTTTTTCCTGTAATTGATATCTAGTCTCATAGCGTTGTGGTTGGAAAAGATACTTGATAAGATTTCAATTTTCTTAAATTTACCAAGGCTGATTTGTGACCCAAGAGATGATCTATCCTGGAGAATGTTTCATGAGCACTTGAGAAGAAAGTGTATTCTGTTGTTTTTGTATGGAATATCCTATAAATATCAATTTGCCCATCTTGTTTAATGTATCACTTAAAGCTTGTGTTTCCTTATTTATTTTCATTTTGGATGATCTGTCCATTGGTGAAAGTGGGATGTCAAAGTCCCCTACTATGATTTTGTTGCTGTCGATTTCCCCTTTTATGGATGTTTCCATTTGCCTTATGTATTGATGTGCTCCTCTGTTGGGTGCATAAATATTTACAATTGTTATATCTTCTTCTTAGATTGATCCCTTGATAATTATGTAGTGTCCTTCTTTGTCTCTTGTAATAGTCTTTATTTTAAAGTCTATTTTGTCTAGTATGAGAATTTCTTTTCCAGCTTTCCTTTGATTTCCATTTGCATGGAATATCTTTTTCCATCCCCTCACTTTCAGTCTGTATGTGTCCTTAGGTCTGAAGTGGGTCTCTTGTAGACAGTATATATATATGGGTGTTGATTTTGTATCCATTCAGCCAGTCTATGTCTTTTAGTTGGAGCATTTATTCCATTTACATTTAAGGTAGTTATCAATGTGTATTTTCCTATTACCATTTTCTTAGTTGTTTTGGGTTTGTTATTGTAGGTCTTTTCCTTCTCTTGTGTTTCCTGCCTAGAGAAGTTCTTTTAACATTTGTTGTAAAGCTGGTTTGCTGGTGCTGAATTCTATTAGCTTTTGCTTCTCTATAAAGGTTTTAATTTCTCCTTCGAATCCGAATGAGATCCTTGCTGGGTAGAGTAATCTTGGTTGTAGGTTTTTCCCTTTCATCTCTTCAAATATGTCCTGGCACTCCCTTCTGGCTTGCAGAGTTTCTGCTGAAAGATCATCTCTTAACCTTATGGGGAATCCCTTGTATATTATTTGTTGCTTTTCCCTTTCTGCTTTTAATATTTTTCTTTGTATTTAATTTTGGATAGTTTGATTAATTTGTGTCTTGCAGTGTTTCTCCTTGGTTTTATCCTGTATGGGACTCTCTGCATTTCCTGGACTTGATTGACTATTTCCTTCTCCAAATTAGGGAAGTTTTCAACTATAACATCTTCTAATATTTTCTCAGTCTCTTTCTTTTTCTCTTCTTTTTCTGGGGCTCCTATAATTCGAATGTTGTTGGGTTTAAGGTTGTCCTAGAGGTCTCTGAGACTGTCCTCAATTATTTTCATTCTTTTTTCTTTATTCTGTTCTGTGGTAATTATTTCCACTATTTTATCTTCCAGGTCACTTATCCATTATTCTGCCTCAGTTATTCTTCTATTGAATCCTTCTAGGGAATTTTTAATTTCATTTATTGTGTTGTTCATCATTTTTTGTTTGTTTGCTCTTTAGTTCTTCTAGGTCCTTGTTAAACGTTTCTTGTATTTTCTCCATTCTATTTCCAAGATTTTGTATCATCTTTACTATCATTACTCTGAATTCTTTTTCAGGTAGACTGCTTTTTCCTCTTTATTTGTTTGTTGTGGTGGGTTTTTACTTTGCTCCTTCATCAGCTGTGTGTTTCTCTGTCTTCTTATTTTGCTTCACTTACTGTGTTTGGGATCTCCTTTTCACAGACTGCTGGTTTGTAGTTCCTGTTGTTTTCGGTTCTGCCCCCAGTGGCTTAGGTTTGTTCAGTGGGTTGTGTAGGCTTCTTGGTGGAGGAGAGTGGTGCCTGTCTTCTAGTGGATGAGGCTGGATCTTTTCTTTCTGGTGAGCAGGACCATGTCTGGTGGTGTGTTTTGGGGTGTCTGTGACCTTATTATGATTTTAGGCAGCCTCTCTGCTAATGGGTGGGGTTGTGTACTTTTCTTTCTGGTTGTTTGCCTTAGAGTGTCCAGCACTGTAGCTTGCTGGTCGTTGAGTGGAGTTGGCTCTTAGCATTGGGATAGAGATCTCTGGGAAAGCTTTCACCATATGATATTATGTGGTGCCAGGACGTCTCTGGTGGTCCAGTGTCCTGAACTTGGCTCTTTCACCTCAGGGGCAGAGGGCTGACACCTGGCTGGTGCACGAAGACCCTGTTAGCCACATGGCTCAAAAGAAAAGGGATAAAAAAAGAAAGAAAGAAAGACAGAAAGAAAGAAAGAAGAAAGAAAGAAAGAAAGAAAAGAAAGTTATTAAAATCAAAAGTAAAAAAAAAATTAGAAATTAAAAAAATTAAAAAGTAATAAAAAAGAAAGAAAGAAGAGAGCATCCAAACCAAAAAACAAATCCACCAGTGATAACAAGTGCTAAAAAGTATACAAAAAGAAAACAAAACAAAACCAAATAAACAAACAAACAAAAAAACGGAGAAACAGAACCCTCGGACAAATTGTAAAAACAAAGCTATACAGCCAAAATCACACACAGAAGCATACATATACACACTCACAAAAAGAGAAAAAGGAAAAAAATCCATATATAAAAAAAGGAAGAGAGTGATGAAATCAATAAACAAATCTACCAATGATACTGAACTCTAAATTCTAAGCTAAGATAAACATAAGACCAAAAACAAATTAGATGCAGAAAGCAAACCCCAAGTCTACAGTTGCTCCTAAAATCCATCGCCTCAATTTTGGGATGATTTGTTGTCTATTGAGGTATTCCAGAGTTGCTGGGTACATCAAGTTGATTGTGGAGATTTAATCCACTCCTCCTGAGACTGCTAGGGGAGAAATTTTCCTTTCTCTTCTTTGTTCACACAGCTCCTGGGGTTCAGCTTTGGATTTTTCCCTACCTCTGCGTGTAGGTCACCTGAGAGCATCTGTTCTTTGCTCAGATAAGATGGAGTTAAAGTAGCAGCTGATTAGGGGGCTCTGGCTCACTCAGGCCAAGGGGAGGGAAGGGTACGGAATGCATGGCGAACCTGCAGCAGCAGAGGCCAGTGTGACATTGCAACAGCCTGAGGTGCACCATGTGTTCTCCAGGGGAAGTTGTCCCTGGATCAAGGGACCCTGGCAGTGGCAGGTTGCACAGGCTCCCGGGAGGGGAGGTGTAGATAGTGGCCTGTGCTTGCACACTGGAATGTTGGTGCCTGCAGCAGCTGCCTTAGCGTTTCATGCCCGTCTCTGGGGTCTACGCTGATAGCCGCACTTCGTGCCCATCTCTGGAGCTAGTTTAGATGGTGTTCTGAATCTCCTCTCCTTGCGTACCCTAAAACAATGGTCTCTTGCCTCTTGGGCAGCTCCGGACATTTTCCTGTACTTTCTTCCAGCTAGCTGTGATGCACTAGCCCCCTTCAGTCTGTGTTCACGCAGCCAACCCCAGTCCTCTCCCTGGGATCTGGCCTCCGAAGCCCAAGCCTCAGCTCCCAGGTCCCACCTGCCCTGGCATGTGAGCAGACAAGCCTTTCAGTCTTTTGAGTGCTGGTTGGCACCAATCCTCTGTGCAGGAATCTCTGCACTTTCCCTCTGCACCCCTATTGCTGCTCTCTCCTCCATGGCTCCAAAGCTTCCCCCCTCCCCGCCAACCCCTGTCTCCAGAAGTGAAGGGGCTTCCTAGTGTGTGGAAACTTTTCCTCCTTTACAGCTCCCTCCCAGAATTGCAGGTTCTGTCCCTATTCTTTGTCTCTGTTTTTTCTTTTTTCTTTGGCCCTACCCAGGTACGTGAGGGAGTTTCTTGCCTTTGGGGAAGTCTGAGGTCTTCTGCCAGCGTTCAGTAGGTGTTCTGTAGGAGTTGTTCCACATGTAGATGTATTTTTGATTTATTTGTGGGTAGGACAGTGATGTCTGCGTCTTACTCCTCCACCATCTTGAAGGTCTCCTTGCCTCTTTTTAAGTTATAAAATATGTAAAGTATACAGAAAAATATACTTTGCCAAATGTTAGCATTTTCCCATATTTTTTGCATATCTCCATAAACCCTAACTTTGTAGATATACATTTGTAGCTCTTGTTTGTGCCTTTTCCCTGCCTGCCCACCAGAAGTAACTGCTTTCTGACTTTGGCTTTCAGCATTCCCACACATGTTTTAAAACCTTTACTACATGTTAAAAATTTTTACTGCAGATGTGTATGTATGGTAACACTCTGATGTTTATTCTGTTGAAGACATTTAAGATGTTTCCAAATGTTTATTACAAGCAAAATTATGGTAAACATTTTTGTACATGTCTAGTAGGATGTGTGAATAAGAGCTTTGGAGGTACAGTGTTTTTCAAATAGCAAGTGTTGACCTATTAGTGAGTCATAAAATCAAGCAGTGGGTCAAGGCCAGCATTACAAAGAAGGTAGCATGATAGAATTAAAAAATTACAGTGCATCACATGTGAGAAGGATGAGTATATTTAATGGAATACACATTCATATACATATATTGTGTGGGCCAAAAAGTGCCTTCGGTTTTTTAAGTAAAAATAAAAGGCACATTTTTCATTTTCTCCAAGAATTTTATTGAACAATGTATTCACCCTTTTATTACACTTTCAGGAAACTTCATAATTTTTGCCATTTTTCAGGAAACTTCATAATTCCATCTTCCCAAAGTTTTTTATCTTTTTGAGCAAAGAATTGTTTCAGGTGCCTTTTACAGTCTTCCAGGGAATTGAAATTTTTTCCATTAAGAGAATTTTGTAAAGACCAAAATAAATGGAAATCCAAAGGTACAGTGTCTGGTGAATACGGCAGATGAATCAGAACTTCCCAGCAAAGCTGTAACAGTTTTTGCCTGGTCATCAAAGAAACATGCAGTCTTGCATTATCCTGATTGAAGATTATGCATCTTCTGCTGTCTAATTCTGGATGCTTTTCACTGCGTGCTACTTTCAATTGGTCTAATTGGGAGCAGTATTTGTTGGAATTAATCATTTGGTTTTCCAGAAGAGCTCATAATAGAGGACTCCCTTCCAATCCCACCATATACACAACATTACCTTTGGATGAAGACCAGCCTTTGGTGTGGTGGTGGTTCATTTCACTTGTCCTATGATCTCTTCTGTTCCACATTGTTTTACAGTATTCATTCTTCATTGCCCATCACAATTTGTTTTAAAAATGGAACATTTTTATTACATTTCAGTAGAGAATCGCATGTGGAAATATGGTCAAGAAGTTTTTTTTCTCTTAACTTATGTGGAACCCAAACATCAAAGCGATTAACATAACCAAGCTGGTGCAAATGATTTTCAGTGCTTGATTTGGATATTTTGAGTATGTCGGCTATCTCCTACATAGTATAACATTGATTGTTCTCAATTATTGTTTCTATTTGATCGCTTTCAACTTCAACTGGTCTACCCAACTGTGGAGCATCGTCCAGCGAGAAATCTCCAGAATGAAACTTCTCAAACCACTTTTGACACGGTCAGTCAGTCACAGCACCTTCTCCATACACTGCACAAATCTTTTTAATTTTGCGTTTCAGTTGAGTTTTTACCTTTCTTGAAATAATAAAGCATAATATGCCAAAAATGTTGCTTTTTTTGTTCCATCTTCAATATGAAAATGGCTACACAAAAATTCACCAATTTTGATAAGTCTTTTTAAAAATGCATGCTGATATGACAGCTGTCACATACAATCTAACAAAATTGTTTCCAATGAAGTTAAAGACAACTAAGTGCTACTAGAGCCATCTTACAGAAAAAAACAAATGAACATTTTGGGCCACCCAATACATACACACACACAAACACATACACACCTATGCCTTCTGTATATTGGGCCATGGTATAAATAAATGGGTCTTCTACATGGAACAAGGTAAGAAGCATTTAAGAACCAGTTATCTACCTAAGAGTAATTTGCTAATCACGTGGTAGGCACGCCTTTTGTGGATTAGTGGTGCAGGCTGAGCACTTTACCATATTTATTGCCCATTCAAGTTGCATATTCATATCCTCCATCCATTTGTTGAGTGAATTGTTTGCTTTTTCCCTTTTGATTTATTAGACATATATATTTGACATGAATCCTTTTACAATTATGTGTATCACTTATTTTCTCCTTCACTATCTTATCTTTTCATATTATTTATTATGTCTTCTGCATAAGTTTTTATTTTAACATGTCAAAGATGATCAGTCTTTTCCTTTATGGATTGTTCTTTTGGAAAAATTTAAGATCTTTTGAACTTCTTTTTCCTTACCTAGAAGTCAGAAAAACCTTTTCCTATGGTTTCTTCTGAAATATTTAAAGAACTAATTAACTGTTCCTTGTATTGAATGGCCCATGCATTCTTCATTGATTTGTCACATAGAATGTGTGCATGATTTTGTGTCTTGAGTTTTCTGTTCTCACCTTGAGTCTACCTCTGATCCTACATCAGCACTCCACTGTCTTGATTTCATTATCATATGCCCTAATAGGGCCAGGCACCACATTCTTCTTTACAACTGTCTTGGTTCTCTTTGTCTCATTGGCCCCTTTATAAAATTATAGGATCCTGTAAAATTTCGTGAAAATATTTATGGGATTTTTATTAGAATGACATTGAATTTATAAATTTGGGAACAACTGACATTTTAATGATATTGAACCTTTAAATCTATGGATATGCTATATCTCTCCATATATACAGGCTTTCTTTAATGGCTTTCAGTCATAATTTTTAAGTTTTCCTACAACTGTCTTTCATGTATTTATTCCTATGGATGTTAATAGTTTTTGTAACTATTTTGAAAATTTTTTCATTATATATTATAGTTGGTAATTATGGACATGTAGATGTATTATTTGTGTTGTATATTCTTATATCCAGTCAGCATGTTAATCTCTCTCTTTAGTTGTGATTTTATCCATAGCTCCTTTTTATTTAAAAAAATTTTTAATTTAAGTTTTGACAACATGTAGAATGGTTTCTTTGAAAGTCCATTTAAATATATGATAAATTAGAAATCTTAAGAAGTATTATATTATTTGGCAGCCTTTCTGGAAAAAAAAATGAAGATTAAAATGTAACCAAAAAATAAATGAAACAGAGACAAATTCATTTCTAAAAATAGCACCTTACAATTTACAACTTGGAACAATTATTTCTAAATTAAAAAAAATATAAGCACAAGATCAAATTGAAAAGATATACTATCTTAGTAGTGAAATTTATGAATTGCTTCAAGAATGTGACTTGGCTTCTTTTTAAATGTTTATCCAAAAAATTTTGCATTTGGACGAGTTAAGAACAGCACACTATCACCACCCCATTACCATTTGAATAATTTCCTGTAGCTAAAAAATGTGTCCTTTTAGAATTTTCAAATGCAACATCATTGTTTTATTTATTTATTTTTAATAGCATATTCTTTTTTTTAACTTTTTGTTTTATATTATAGTTGATTAATAATGTTGTGATAGTTTCAGGTGTACAGAAGGTGATTCAGTTATATATATACATGTATCTATTCCTTTTCAAATTCTTTTCCCATTTAGGTTACATAATATTATATAGGCTATCATAATAAAGTAAGGATGGTTTGATCTCTTCCTTCACAATTCTGATAACTTTTTGTTTAACTTTTACAGCCATATCTTTCATAAACATATTTTTTCAAACTGTAAATGTCATACACACATTGGTTAAAAGTTTTTGGACTGAAGAAAAGTAGAATGAAGAAAATAAAACCCTTCATGCTGCTACCAGGATAAACTATTGTTAAAATTTTCTTTTTACTATTTAAACGCTTTTAATTTAAATAGAGTAAATTTTACTGTTTTTTGGAGTACAGTTTTATGAATTTTGACAAATGTATCGAGTCTTGAAACTATCACTACAATCAGGATAAAGAAAAGTTCCCTCATCCCCAAACATTCCTTTTTTCTGCCCCCATAAACTCTTTTTTACCTATAACCTCTGGTAACCAATGATCTAGTTTCTCTCAAAAGTTTTGACTTTTCTAGAATGCCATATAAATGGAATCACATACAATGTGAGCTTTTGAATCTGAATTCTTTCACTTTCAATAATGCATTTGAGATATATCATTGATGGGTATATCAGTTGTTCATTACTTTGAATGTTGCATAGTATTGCATTATGTGGATATACCACATCTGTTTATTCATTCAACTGATGAAAGATATTTGAATTGTTTCAGTTCTTGGCAATTATGACTAATGATGTCATAAACATTCAAATACAGGGTTTTTGGTGAACATATGCTTTTATTTCTCTTGAATGAATCCCTAATAGTGAGACTACTGGGTCATACTTGTGAGTGTATATTTGAAATATAAGAGAGAGCCAAACTATTTTCCATAGAAGATTTACCTTTTTCATTCCATCTAGCAGTGTATGAGATTTCAAATTGTCTGCATCCTTACCAGCACTTAGTAGCCATGTGTGTTTCTTCTTCAATAAAGTGTTTGTTCAGATCTTTTATCCATTATTTAATGGGTTATTTCCTTATTGTTGAGTTTTGAGAGTACTTATATAATCTGAATACAAGTTCCTTTGTCAGATTTGTTATTTGCAAACATATGCTCCCAGGCTACAATGTGTTTGTCCATACTTTGGCCAATGTCTTCCACAGAGCAAAAATTTTTTAAATTTTGATGAAGTACAATTATTATTATTTTTTCTTTTTATGATCATGCTTTTGGTGATGTATCTAAAAATCTTCACTAATTCAAAGACACAACAAAGATTTTCTCCAATTTTTTTTCTTAGGAGTTTTATAGTTTTACCTTTAGATCTATGATCCATTTTAAGTTACTTTTGCATAAAGTGAGACATTTAGGTCAAGGTTTATTTTATTTTAAGGATACATAATTATTCCAACACCATTTTTGGAAAAAAACACCTTTCTTTCCTCCATTTAATTGCCTTTGAATCTTTATTAAAACCTAATTGACCTTACTTGGTGGCTTTATTGCTGAACTCTATTCTGTTCTATTAATATATGAGTCTATCAGTCCCCCAGTACCACAGTCTTGATTACTATAGCTTTATAATACCCCTATTGTCAGAGAGGGAAAGCCCATCCACTTTTCTCTTTTTTTTTTCAAAATTATTTTGCTGTTTTAATTCATTTTCTTTTCCAGGAAAAATTTTCAAATTAGCTTGGAAGTTTTGGCAAAAATAAGAATGGTATTTAAAAAAATAAACATTTTATTTTAGGACATTTTTACATTTACAGAAATATTGTGAAAATAGTATAGAGAATTCCCATATACACTCAATTAGAATTTTGTCTCATGTTTTTCTCATGATTAGATTGGGGTCATATGTTTTTGGGAAGATATTTTCATCACATCATATTAAATGACTTATTGTTGATGTTAACCATGAACATCTGGCTAGCAACTCTTTGTCAGCCTTCTCCACTGTAAACTTACTATTTTTCTCTTTGCTTTCATATTGAACTCTTTGGGAAACAGTCACTATGTATAATCGCCACTTAACAGGAATAGACTTTTACTTTAGCTCTTTAAGGCAAAGTAACTACATAAATCATTTTGATTTCTGTAGGTCAGGAGGTTTTTCTCTTCCCCCCACATATTTATTTATTTATTCAATCACTTATTTATATCAGTAAGGACCCATAGATATGTATGTTATACTTTGGGCCATAATCCAATATTCCCTTATTTATTTTTTGCCTAATCTGTTCCTGTTTTGACACTCGAAGCTCTTTTACTTGGCTTCAGTGTCCCTCTGAAATATTCCCCATCATGGTGGGATTTTATTTGTTTGTTTTTTTAGCACTTTCTCATTTCCTGGCACTACAACATGCTCAAGGTTCATTTTGTAGGTTTCCTGCTCCAGTTCTAGAATCAGTCATTTCTCTGAGTCCTGCTTCTTTTTATTATAGAATAGTATTAGAAACCAAGGTCTAGGGCTAGGTATGCTCATTGTTACAAGGATTTCATTGCTTTTAGTCCCTTTCAGGTAAC
Source organism: Balaenoptera physalus (assembly GCF_965194825.1). Taxonomy (NCBI): domain Eukaryota; kingdom Metazoa; phylum Chordata; class Mammalia; order Artiodactyla; family Balaenopteridae; genus Balaenoptera; species Balaenoptera physalus. The sequence continues at coordinate 6,185,776 of NC_138885.1, read as the reverse complement.
AGAGCAAGGAAATACATACATGTATATATAGTATATTTTTCTATACGTAAGTACCTGAATATATTAAGTTAGAAATGAGTTCATAGCAATCTCTACAACTCTAATCCATTAACCTCATGGATCATTCTAATAGTATATGTATCCTCTCACTCCAACAGTGAGGAACTTGGCTCCCACCATCTACCATTTATTTACTTAATTACTCAATTCATGAATAACATATCAGAATTGTTAGCCTGTACCCCTGTTAATGTAAAATATGAAATGGACAAGCAGAGAAAACTTTATTTGATATTATTGCAATAGGGGAAAAGGGCTGAACTCAACTCCCCTGAAACAAAGGTGGAGGGTGTCCAAGTGCTGGTAAGCTAATAGGAAAGTACTGGATGAGGTTGGGTGGATGGTTGATCAATGGGATGTGTGGAGAACATTGAGTTATTTCTGGGTTTGCCAATGGTTTTCTCTGTGATTGGACCACCTGTGTTTGCTAATTGGCACCAAAGTTAGGCTCCTTCTCTCCAACAGAGAATTGGAGAAAGGAGTCTTATCTTCCTTGATGACTGCATTTTGAAGCAGTGGTTCCCAGGTTCTTAGAAAGATATTTCCCGGGTTTTAGAACTAACAAGATGCTGGGAGAAGATTTGCGTATATTTCAAAAGGGACAGAACAAGAATTTACAATTACAAGTTTTCTATAATAAATGCTCTAAAGAAAGGGAAGTCAGGGATCTACAGGCAGAAAGAAGCTTGTCTAAAGTTGAGTCAAACTGAGGGAAAATTGAAGGTTGTCTTGATCACCCCTGTGGGGAAAAAATATTATCATTAAGAGTTCTGTGCTTACATGCATCTTCTTTTGCACACATTCCCAAAGTTACTTAGGTCAGCAACTTTCCCCCCACTCCTGTCAGTGAGGTTGTTCCGTCAGTGAGGTTGCAATAGAGTTAAATTGTTTTGTCACATTCTGTATTTCATACCAGAATCCTCCAACCTCCTAAAATTATTTTTGAATTTTGCTTATATTCAGACTTACTCTTTGTGTGATAAAGTTCTACAGGTTTTGAAAAAAGAATAATGTTATGAATGTTATGAATTAGTTTGCTATGGCTGTCACAACAAAGTACCACAGAATGAGAGGCTTAAACAACAGAAATTTATTTCCTCACAGTTTTGGAGGCTGGATGTCCAAGATCAATGTGTCAACAGGGTTGGTTTCTTCTGAGGGCCTTCTCTTTGGCTTGGAGATGGTCATTTTCTCCTTGTGTTTTCACATGGTCTTCGTTCTATGTATCTCTGTGTCCTAATTTTTTCTTCTTATATGAGACCAGTCATATTGAATTAAGCCTCATCCTAATGTCCCTATTTTAATTTAATTGCCTCTTTACAATTCTATCTTCAAATATGTTCACAGTCTGAGGTATTGGGAGTTAGAACTTCAATATACGAATTTTGTGGGGACACAATTCAGCTCATAATATCTACCATTATAGTACCATACAAAATAATTGCACTGCCTTAAAAAATCCCATATTCTTCATCCATTCCACTACCTCCCAAATCCAAACCCCTGGCAACCACTGATTTTTTACTGTCTCTGTAGTTTTGCCATGTCTGGAATATCATATAATGAAATCACATCATATGTAGTCTTTCCAGACTGGCTCCTTTCAGTTGATGATATGTATATAAGATTCATCTATGTCTTTCTATGGCTTGATACCTTATGTCTTTTAAGAGCTAATTCTTTTTACCCATTTGATGAATACACCACAGTTTGCTTATCCGTTCATTTACTGAAGATTATCGTCATCACTTTCAGTTTCAGGCAATTATGAATAAAGTTGTTATAAACATGCATGTACAGGTTTTTATGTGGACATAAGTTTTCAGATCAATTGGGTTATTACCTAGTGGCACGTTTCTTGTATGATATGGTAAAACTATGCATAGCTCTGTAAGAAAATGCCAAAATGTTTTTCAAAGTAGCTGTACCATTTTAAATTTCCCCACCAATAAATGAGTTTTTGCTCCATATTCTTGTTAGTATTTGACATTTTCTGTTTTGGGATTTTAATCATCTTAATAGGTGTGTAATGCTACCTCATTTCAATGTGAAATTGTCTAATGCCAAAAAATGGTGAGTATCTTTTTATATGCTTATTTTCCATCTACTATGTATCTACTTTGATGAGATGTCTGTTCAGGTCTTTTGTCCATTTTTTAATTGGGTTATTTCTTTCATTCATTATTTTTGACTTTTAAGATTTTTGGGGGTATATTTTGGATATAAGTCTTTACTATATATGTATATTTCACATATTTTCTCCAGCACTATGGCTTGCAGTTTCATGCTGTTAATATTGTTTTCACAGCACAAAGCTTTTAATTTTAATAAAGTTGTACTTATCCATCCTTTTCTTTCAAGGATCATCCTTTTGCTGTTACATGTAAAAACTCACCACCAAACCCAAGGTTACTTAGATTTTCTCCTATCTTTTCTTCAAGAAGTTTTATGGTTTTGCAGTTTATGTGTAAGTCTATAATCCTTTTTGAATTAATTTATGTGAAAGTCATAAGGCCTGTGTGTAGGTATTTTTTCATAGTACTGTTTAATTATTGTAGCAATATTTGTTGAAAATATTATCTTTTCCATTGAAATAGTCTGTTCCTTTTCAAAGATCATTTGACTATAGGTGGGTCTATTTCTGGGATTTCTATTATTTTTTTATTAATCTACATGTCTCTTATTTTCCTGACACCAAACTATCATGATTACTTTAGGTTTGTAGTAAGTCTCAAATAGTAAGAGTAATGAAGTAAGTCTCAGATAGTTGAGTCCTCAACTTTGTTCTTCCTATTCACTATTGTGTTAGTTACCCTAGGTCTTTTGCCTTTTCGTATACGCTTTAGAATTTGATTTTTCACCTCTACAAAAAACTTGATGGCACATAGAATTTCAAGGGAACCCAAGTTGCCAAAACAATCTTGAAAAAGAAGAACAAAGTTGGAGAACTCACACATCCTGATTTCAAAACATACTACAATGCTACAGTGATCTAAACAGTTTGGTACTGGCATAAGACTAGACATATAGACCAGTGGAATAGAACTGATATTCCAGAAATAAATCATTATACTTATGGTCAATTGATTCTCAACAAGTGTGCCAAGACCATTTAATGAGGAAAGAATAGTCTTTTGAACAACCTGGGCTAAGACAACTGGATATCCACATTCAATACAATGAGTTCAAAATCCTATGTCACACCCAATTTAAAAAACCCAATTAAAACAACCTAATTAAAATCTGGGCAACCCTCAGAATGGGAGAAAATATTTACAAATGAAGCAACTGACAAAGGATTAATATCCAAAATTTACAAGAAGCTCATGCAGCTCAATATCAAAAAAAAAACAACCAATTCCAAAAATGGGCAGAAGACCTAAATAGACATTTCTCCAAAGAAGATATACAGATTGCCAACAAACACATGAAAGGATGCTCAACATCACTAATCATGAGAGAAATGCAAATGAAAGCTACAATGAGGTATCACCTCACACCTGTCAGAATAGCCATCATCAAAAAATCTACAAACAATAAATGTTGGAGAGGGTGTGGAGAAAAAGGAACCCTCTTGCACTGTTGGTGGGAAGGTAATTTGATACAGCCATTATGGAGGACAATATGGAAGTTCCTTAAAAAACTAAAAATAGAACTACCATATGACCCAGCAATCCCACTACTGGGCATATACCCTGAGAAAACCATAATTCAAAAAGAGTCATGTACCACAATGTTCATTGCAGCTCTATTTACAATAGCTGGGACATGGAAGCCACCTAAGTTTCCATTGACAGATGAATAGATAAAGAAGATGTGGCACATATATACAATGGAATATTACTCAGCCATAAAAAGAAATGAAATTGAGTTATTTATAGTGTGGTGGATGGACCTAGAGTCTGTCATACAGAGTGAAGTAAGTCAGAACAAGAAAAACAAATACCGTATGTTAACACATATATATGGAATCTAAAAAAAAAGGTTCTGACGAACCTAGGGTCAGGACAGGAATAAAGATGCATACGTAGAGAATAGACTTGAGGACATGAGGAGGGAGAAGGGTAAGCTGGGACGAAGTGAGAGAGTGGCATGGACATATATACACTATGAAATGTAAAATAGATAGCTAGTGGGAAGCAGCCACATAGCACAGGGAGGTCAGCTTGGTGCTTCGTGACCACCTAAAGTGGTGCGATAGGGAGTATGGGAGGGAGACGCAAGAGAGAGGAGATATGGGGATATATATGTATATGTATAGCTGATTCACTTTGTTATAAAGCAGAGATTAACACACCATTGTAAAGCAATTAGACTCCAATAAAGATGTTTAAAAAAAAATCTGGGCAAAGAACTTGAATAGAGATTTCTACAAAGAAGATATACAAATGGCCAAAAAGCACTTGAAAATGTGTTCAATATCATTAGACTTTAGGAAAATGTAAAGCAAAACCACAATGGGATAACGCTTCACATTCACTAGGATAACCACGATAATAATTTTAAAAAATAGAAAACAGATGTTGATAAGGACATGGAGTAATTGTAATTCTCATACATTGCTGGTGGGAATGTAAAATGTGTAACTGCTACTAAAAACAGTTCTGTGGATCCTCAAAAAATTACTATAGAATTACTATATGACCCAGAAACTCCATTTCTAGCAATATACCCCAAAGAATTGTAAACATGTACCCAAACAAATACTTATACACAAATGTTCTTAACAGCAATATTCGCAATATCCAAAAGGTGAAAACAACTCAAATATGTATCAATGGATGAAGAAATTGAACAAAATATTGTGCATTCATACAATGAGATATTATTCAGTTACAAGAAGGAATGGCATGTTGATACATGCAACACAGGATGAGCCTGAAACACATTATGTGGATTGAAAGAAGCCAGACAAAAATGGTCACATATTATAGGATTCCATTTATATGAAATATCCAGACAAGTAAATCCATAGAGACATAAAATATATTAGTGGTTGCCTGCATATGGTGGGAGAGAAGAATGGGATGTAACTACTTCAGGGGTAAAGGGTTTCATTTTGAGATGATGTAACATTCTGTGGTTTCAGTATGGAAAAATGAAAAAAGTTCTGGAGATAGGTGATGGTAATGGTTGCCCAACATTGTGAATATAATAAAGGCCACTGAACTGTATACTTTAAAATGGTTAATTGCATGTTATTCGAGTTTCACCTCAATTTAAAAAAATAAACCTTGCTGGGATTTTGATTGTAATTGTGTTGAATATATGGATCAATTTGAGAAGAATTGGCATCTTAATAATATTGAGATTTCCAATCCATGAGCATGAAATCTTTCCATTTATTTAGATCTTTGATTTTTTTATCATTGTTTTTTCATTTTCTACTTGTAGACCCTATAAATATTTTGTTAGACATACATAAGTATTTCAATTTTATTTTTGTTGCTAGTGTAGATGGAAATTATTTTCTAATTCAAATTACAATTTTTTACTGCTGATATACACAAAATTTATTTTTGTATATTTAGCTTGTATTCTGAAACCTTGATATACTTGTTTATTTGTTCCAAAATATATCTGTTGATTCTTTGGAAATATCTACATGACTTTCAGGTCATCTGTGAATAAAGATAGTTTAATTTATTTCTTTCCAATATGTAGCTTTTATTTCATCTTTTTGTCTTGTTGAAATAGCTATGACTTCTAGTATGATATTGAATAGGAGTGTTGAGAAAATATACCCTTTCCTTGTTTCTGATTTTGTGGGAAAACATTATCTTTCCTACCATTAAATATGATGTTAGCTATTGGATTTTGTTGCTTTTTAAAAAATCAAGTTGAGGAAATTCCTCTCCACTTCTAAATTGCTGAGTCAAGATAGTGTATAGTTACCATTTTACCTCCTTTCCATACTATACTCTTTGATGGAAGTCAGAATGTGGAAACTCTCAGTTAAGGAACGGGAGGTTATGCTTAACTTCCTTGAGGGCAGTCTCTATGTAAGTTGCTTAGAATTCTTATGCACAGTATATTTGTCTTTTCTCCAATCTTTTATTTATGTATTCAATAATTTAATAGCATAAGTATAGACTCATGGATATGTATTTTACTCTATGAGTTATAATCCAGTATTACTTTTTTGTGCAAATTGTTTTAGCCTTGGCCATGGGAGCTTTTCCAGTTGGCTCTTGCACCACTTTGTAGTACCCCCTTTTTTGGGGTTGGACTTCCTTACTTTATGGAACATATATTCTAGGCTAACATTGTAAATTCCCTGCACTTACTCTTATAATCAGCCAATTCTCCAAGGATCCATGATTTGTTTTATTGTAGGTATCAGAAAACAAGTGCACCTGCATCTAGTGCACTAGGTGTACTAATTGCTACAAGAGTTTCGTTGATTCTAGGCCCTTTCAGCTGATATGAAAAAGAAATATATGTTTATATACTAACTGATATAGTATATATAAATATTTTTATATGTAATCTTTGGTATCTATATTGATCTAAACATGAGTTTATACTGATATCTATTACCCCATGGATCATCCTATCTTCCCCTTTCTTGCCTGTAATATCCCACTACAGCAGTGTAAACACGACCATATCTGCCATTCATGTATTTAATTGTTTGGTTCCAGGGTGCGTATATGTTTGTAGAATGATTCACCCATATGCCACAGGTAACAACTTTATCATGTAGAATGCAGAGCTTAGGTGCATTTCCTTTTACATTTAGTTTTGCAGACTCCACTTATTTCCAAAGTTACGTAACTTTTTCCCAACCTTCAGTGTAGGTTTTTTTTTTTTTAAAGAGCTCCTGACTTTTTATTTATTTATTTATTTATTTATTTATTTATTTATTTAGGCTGTGTTGGGTCTTCGTTTCTATGCAAGGGCTTTCTCTAGTTGTGGCAAGCAGGGGCCACTCTTCTTCACGGTGCGCGGGCCTTTCACTGCCATGGCCTCTCTTGTTGCGGGGCACAGGTTCCAGATGCGCAGGCTCAGTAGTTGTGGCTCACGGGCCTAGTTGCTCTGTGGCCTGTGGGATCTTCCCAGACCAGGGCTCTAACCCATGTCCCCTGCTTTGGCAGGCAGATTCTCAACCACTGCGCCACCAGGGAAGCCCCAGTGTAGGTTTTTGATGTATGGTTTTAAATATTTGTTCTCTTCCCTTTTTTTGTTTTTGATGCCAAGACCTGCAGTTGCACATATTTTTTATATCATTTGCTTATCTTCTATGTTTATTACTTTGGGGATAATTCATCATTTCTTTTTATTTTTCTAGGCAATTTTAGAATCTCCTTTATATAACTTTATGTAGATTCAATGATGTCAATTCTCTTTTTTCCCCCTGTAATCCAGTTTCCATTTCTGAAGTGATTTTGTCTTTTTTGTTCATTTATTTCTGAATTCTGTGAGTTCCCTACATTTTCCTATTGTCTGTCCATGAATTCTCTAAGGTTTTGTTTTGTTTTTTTTTAAAGCATTTCATTATGTTCTTTCTTAACTGTATCTGCTCATTAAAAAAATATGTTGAAATGTTGTGTTGCTAGTCTCCTCTGATTTGTGGCTGTATTTTCTGGTAAGTTTTATTTTGCTTCTAACAGGCTCTGATTTTCTTTCTTTTTAAATTTTTTTTAATTTAAAAATAATGTGGCATTTTTTGTATTAATAATTGAATGAGTTAGCTCATCCTGGGTCACTTATTAGCAGAATAACCCTACTGTTGAGATATTTAAGGTCACTTTCCCTATTTCTCAACTTAAGGTCTCTCTTCTCTCTTGTCACAAGGAGGACTTGTTCTTTCATATGAAGCTTTCTCTTTAATATTCCTGCACTTATACTCCTGTTATCTCAACTCTTCATTTTCTTTTGTTCTTATCTATTGGTTCTTAAATGTATCCTCATTATTTCCACACTGAGTGAGGTAACTTCTGACTTGGAGTAAATATTAGCTGATATTTTTTGGATACTTCCTTCTTTTGTGTGTACTGTGATAAATTACTCATATTGGCCATGCATGTATGGTTTTATTTCTGGACACTTGATTCTAATCAGTTAGCCTATATATCTGTCTTCGTGCTAATATTACACTTCATTGCTTACTGTAGCTTTGTAATAAGATTTGATATTGGAAAGTGTCAGTAATTCAACTTTGTAATCTAAAAAGTTCTACTTTTTCAAGATTGTTTTGTCTACTTAGGGTCCCTTGCAATTCCATATGAATTTTTAATATCAGCCTTTCCACTTCTTCATAAAAGGCCACTTGGATTTTGATAAGGATTTCAATGATTCAGTAGGTTGCTTTGGGGAATTTACCATATTAACAATATTAATTCATTCAATTTATGAACATGCGATCTTCCTGTTTATTTAGGTCTTCTTTATTTTCTTTCAATAATGCTTAGTAGTTTAAAGTCTTAGCCTCTTTGGTTAAATCTATTCCTAAGTATTTTATATTTTTAATGTTGTTGTAAATTAATTATTTTCTTAATTTTTTTTCAGATTGTTTATTACTAGTGTATGGGGATACAACTGATTTTTGTGTGTTGATCTTCTATCCTGAAACTGCTAAATTCATTTATTAGCTCTAAAAGGTTTTTTTGGTGTGTGTGTGTATTCTTTAGGATTTTCTATATATAAGATCATTTTATCTGCACCTAGAATTAGTTTTACTGCCTTCCTTCCAATTTGGATGCCAACTATTTCTTTTCCTTATCTAATATCTCTGGTTAGAATTTCTAGTACAGTGTTGGATAGAAGTAACAAAAGAAGGCATCCTTGTCATGATCCCAATCTTAGGAGAAAGCTTTTGGTCTTTCAAATTTAATGTTAGCTATGAGTTTTTTCATATATGCCTTTTTCATGTTGAGAAAATTCCTTTCTATCACTAGTTTGTTGAGTGTTTTTATTCTGAAAGAGTATTGGGTTTCTCAGATGCTTTTTCTGTGTCAGTTGAGATTATCATATGCCTTTTCCCCTTCATTCTATTAATGTTGTATATTACACTGATTGATTTTCATATATTGAACCACCTTGCATTCTTTGGAGAACCCACTTTGTCATGGTGTGTAATTGCTTTTAATGTGCTGCTGTATTCATTTTGTTAGTATTTTGTTGAAGATTTTACAACTATATTCACAGGAAATTGGCCTGTAGTTTTTTTTTTTTTTCTCTTGATGTCTTTGTTTGGCTAATCAGGGTAATTCTGGCCTCACAGAATGAGTTAAGAAATGTTACCTTGCCCTTCTATTTTCTAGAAGAGTTTGAGAAGTATTAAGTTATATAAATGTTTGGTAGAATTCACCTGTACAGTCATCTCGTCCTGGTCTTTTATTTGTAGTGAGATTTTTGATTACTGGTTTAATCTCTTTACTTCTACTATGTCTATTCACATACTCTTTTTTTTTTTTTTTTCTTTAGTCAGTTTTGGTAATTTTGTGTTCCTAGGAATTTGTCTGTTTCATCTAGGTTATCTAATTTTTTGGCATACAATTTTTCACAGTATTCTCTTAAAATGTTTTTTATTTCTGTAAGATCCTTGGTAATGAGCCCAATTTTATTTTTATTTTAGTAATGTAAGTTCTTGCTATTTTTTATCAGTCTAGATTAAGCTTTGCCAATTTTGTTAATATTTTCAAAGAACCAATTTTTGTTCTATTGATTTTCTCTATTGTTTGTATAGTCTATTTTGTTTATCTTTGCTCTTTATTATTCCATTTTTTTTCTGCTAGTTTTGGTATTATTTTGTTCCTTTTATACCTTTTTAAGGTGTAAAGTTAGGTTTCTAATTTGAGATCTTTCTTTTCCTTAAGTGTAGACATTTACAGCAATACATTTCCTTTGAGCACTGCTTTTACTACCTCTCATTAATTTTGGTATGTTGTATTTTCTTTTCAGTTGTCTCAAAGTATTTTCTAATTTACCTTGTGATTTCTTCTCTGACCTCTTGGTTGTTTAAGAGTGTGTTGTTTAATTTCTATGTATTTGTAAAATTTCCAGTTTTCCTTCTGTTTTTGATTTCTAGTTTAATTCCATTGCAATTGAAAAGATATTTTGTATGATTTCAGTCCTTTTAAATTTACAGAGTCCTGTTTTGCAGTCTGATACATGAGGAATGTTTCATGTTCACACGAAAATAATGTGTATTTTGTTGTTGCTGCATGGAATGTTTTGTATATATCTGTTAGAACCAATTCGTTCATATGTTTTTTGAGTCCTGTGTTTTCTTACCAATCTTCTCTCTAGTTGTTCTACTCATTATTGTAAGTGGAGTATTCAAGTGTCCAACTATTATTGTAGAACTGACTATTTCTTCCTTTATTTCTACCAATGTTTGTTTCAGATATGTTGAGACTCTCTTTTTAGGTGTCTATATGTTTATAATTGTTATATTTTCTTTACTGATTGAACCCTTTACAAAGTTCTTCTCTAACCCTTATAGTAATGTTTGACTCGATGTCTATTTTTTCTGATATTAGGATAGCCACCCCACTCTTTTTTGGTTGCTATCAGCAGGGGATATCTTTTTCATTCATTTACTTTCAACCTATTTTTGCTTTTGGTTTTAAAGTGAGATTCTAGTAGACAACGTATAGATGGATCTTGTTATTTTATTTATACTGACAATCTCTTCCTTTAAATTAGAAGTTTTAATCCATTTATATTTAGAGTAATTACTGATGACAGACTTATTTCTGATATTTTGCTTTTCGTTTTCCACATATGTTATACCTTTTTTTTGTTCTCAGTTCCCCAACTACTGCTTTCTTTGGTACTTAACTGATTTTTTTTTTTTTTTTGGTAGTGCACCATTATATTTTCCTTTTCATTTTATTTTCTGTATAACTTTTCATTATTTTCATGGGAGTTACTTTGAGGTTTACAATTAAGATCTTAAACTTATAATAGCTAGTTTAAATAAATACCAATTTAGCTTTGATAGTATCCAAAAACTCATCTCTATACAGCCCTGTGCCTCCCTCCTTTGGGTTGTTGTTGTCACATCATTATATATTGTGTGCTCATTAATATAGATTTATAATTATTGTTTTTGTGTTTCTTTTTAAATCACACAGAAATAAAAAGAGGAATGACAAGCCAAAAATATGTTAATACTTATTTACATTTACTATGTACTTACATTTACTAGTATGCTTTATTTCTTATTAGTGTTTTGAATTAGTCTAGTGTCCTTACATTTTGGCCTTAAGGACTCACTTTAGCATTTCTTGTGGGACAGATCTACTAGCAATGAACTCCCTCTGTGCTTGTTTCTCTGGGAATGTCTTACTTATTTCTTAATTTTGAAGGGTAATTTTGCCATATATAGAATTCTTGGTTCGTAGGGGTTTTTTTGTTTGTTTTCTTTCAGCAGTTTAAATATTCTGCTGCTTTCTTGCCTCTGCGGCTTCTGATGAGAAATCAGCTGTTAATCTTACTGAGGATGACTTTTCTGTATGAATCACTTCACTTTTGCTGCTTTCAAGATTCTCTCCTTGTCTTTGGCTTTTGACAGTTTGATTATAAGGTCTTGGTGTAAATCATTTTGAGTTTATCCTACTTGGAATTTGATAAGTTTCTTGGATGTGTAGTTTTATGCTTAAATCAAGTTTGGTAAGTTCTGACCATTATTTCTTCAAATATTCATTCTGTCCCTTTTCCCTTATCTTCTCGTTTTGGCACTCCCATTATGTATGTGTTGGTACCATCAATAGTGCCCCACAAGGCTTAGGTTCTGTTCATTTTTTTAAAATTCCTTTTTTTCTCTCTGCTTCTCAGACTGGATAATTTCACTAGACTTGTCTTCGTGTTCACTGATTCTTTCTTCTTCTATTCAAATGTGGGTTAAATCCTTCTAGGGCATGTTTCATTTCAGTTATTGTAATTTTCACTCCAATATTTTTATTACTTTGTTCCTTTTTATAGTTTCTATGCCTTTATTTCTATCTCCTTTCATCTGTTAGTTCATACATTGTTTGTCTGGTTTTCTTCAGTTCTTTTTCTATGTTTTCCTTTAACTTTTTAAATATATTTAAGTATATTTTAGGCAGTTTATTTAAAATCTTTGTTCAGTACGTCCTCCAGGACCACAGTGTGCCATCTTCAGGTCAACCACTGCATCAGGGCATAGGGATAGAGCAAGTGATTTAAAGTGTTATCAGAGTTCTTCCACTATATTTCAGTGCACTTCTCCTTGTTAAGCATTCACTTGGATGTTGTATACCTTTGACTAACTTCCACTGTTCTGATAAGGTTAATTTTGACATTTTTGGTCAGATTTTTGTTGTTTCTGGGGATAGATGGTCACTCACAATTGCCTACTTTTCCACTTTTGCTGATGTCACTCCCTTCTTTATATGTGAAAGATAATTTTTCAGAATATAGATACTAGGTTTCATGGTTATCTTTTTCAAGCCTATAAGTATTTTTCTCCATTATCTACTTGTCCACATGATTTTTGAGGTAAAGCCTGCAGTAATTCTTACCCTTGTCTCTCCACCAGTAAGACTCTCCCCCTCCTTGGGCTTCTTTTAACATTTTCTCTTGGTCTTACTTTTCTGCAGTTTGAATACACTTTGATATGTTTCTTCTGGTGTTTATTCTGTTTGGTGATATTGGAGCTTTCTGGCTCTGTGGTTTGGTGTCTGCCATTAATTTCAGAAAATTCTTAGTTATTACTTCAATTTTTTTCTGCTCTATTTTCTCTTTATTCTCCTTCTGGTATTCCAATTATGTGTATGTAACACTTCTCAAAATTGTCCTGAAGTCCTGACATGTTTTCTCCTCTTACTCCTTTTTGTTCTTCTCCTCCTTTTTCTCTCTTTTCTTCTCCTTCTCCTGCTTTTATTCTCATTCTTCTTTCTATTTTTATTTCAATTTTGGATATTGTCATTAATCTATCTTCAAGCTCATTGATTCTTTCCTTTGTCTTGTCTAATCTTGATGATCTTACCAATGGCATTCTTTATTTATGTATAGTGTTTTTGACTACCAGCATTTCAATTTAATCCTTTCTTATTTTCTCTGTCTCTTCTTAAATCACGCATCTTTTTTGACATGTTTCTTTTTCCATTAGATACCTTAAATGTATTAATCATAGTTATTTTAAGTTTACTGTCCAATAATTGCAGCAATTTAAAAAATATCTGAGTAAGGTTTGGATGTTTGCTTTGTCTCTTCAAACTTTTTCTTTTCTTTTCTTGCCGTTCAGGAAAGGAATAATGCAGCAGACCTGGGATGTTCAAACCCTACATGCTCCCAGGAATAGTCAGTCTTCAAGGCTGTCACTTGATCAGATCCTGAGAGATATGCTTTAAGCCCCTGAAATATTCTTCCTGGAAAGAGTATTGTATGCTGGAGGCCTTCAGTCATGTGGTATTAGTTTGATCAATAGTCTGTGCTAACAGTGTGATTTGTGGTGAAAATATGTTTTTGCTCTGAGGGACTAGAGTCTCAGTAGCTGAGGTCAGTCATGCAGGAGATGTATGCTCTAATGAATGACCCCACCCCCAATAAAAACCTTGAACATCAAGGCTTGAGTGCTCTTCCCTGGTTGATAAAATTTCACATGTGTTACCACATATTATTGCTGAGTGAACTAAGCAGGTCCATATAATTCTGTGATCAACCATTTTTATGGCTATAACATCTTTTCTGAGTCCTGTAGTCCTAGAAAATCTACAAGTCTGAAGGTAGTCTTAGGGACTCCTGACACATTTATCTTTTAGCTTGCCTTGTAATTTTCTCTTTGTTAAAAATTATTTTTGAGTTGCAGCCCCAGTTCAGGAAAATGGCTTCATTATTATTATTGTTGTTGTTATTTTCCTGTTTAAAATTTTTGAAAAGTTTTCTGTCTTTGCCATGTGATTGGAGGAAACAGAGGGGCAGAGGGGGAGATTAAGATGTAAACTCACAACCTTATCTGACTAGGTTTGATTTCCTCTCTTTTATTTTGCCTTCTATTAACTTTTTTCTCCTTGCCTTCTTTAATCTATTCCTCTTCTTTTTAAAATTTCTTCTGTCCTCCTCGATTTTTAAATATTTTACCTATCTGGAACTTATTCCTGCCTTTCCTATCTTCCTTTCTACCTGCCTGCCTGCCTTACTGCCCTTCTACTTTCTTGCCTTCCATAGCTACTGTTGTGTTTTTAACATTCACACTTGACCCAAGCAGTTCTATCATTAGTTAATAAGCTCTACCAATTCTTGAATAAGACAAGGACTTGGAGTGCTTGATTATTATCCTCTCCTCTCATACGTTTTAGTATATTATTTCCATCTCATTTTATGTCTCTCAAATTAGGAATTATTGTTGTTGTTATTCATAAATAAATGGTTTGCATTTATCCAGCTCTGCCAATTTCTTCTCTCATCATACTTTCTCCCATTATTTTTTTTTCCTTTGAGATAAATTTCTTTATTCTTGAATTGAATTACAGTTATGCTTTGTTTTATAGCTCCTTACAGATATTGTGATTTTTACAGATTGGAGGCTTATGGAAACTCAGTATGGAGCAAGTCCATCAACATCATTTTTCCAACAGCATTTGTTCACTTTGTGTCTCTATGTCACATTTTGATAATTCTTGCAATATTTCAATTTTTCATTATTATTATATTTGTCATGATGATCTGTGATCAGTGATCTTTGATGTTACTACTATGACTTGCTGAAAATTCAGATGATGGTTAACATTTTTTAGCAATAAAGTATTTTTAAATTAAAGTACGTACTTTTTTAAAAAGACATAATGCTATTGCACACTTAATAGACTACAGTATGGTGTAAACATAACTTTTATATTCACTGGGAAAACAAAATATTTGTGTGACTTTCTTTTTTAAGGTTTTTGCTTTATTGTGGTGGTCTGGAACTGAGCCCACTGCAAGGTATCCCTGTATTCTGTAATTCTTTTGATAAAAGTTTGTGAGTAGTACCTCTCAAAAATTGTTCAAAGATATCTTGATTTTTTCCATACTCTTGAATAATAGTTTAGGTAGGTATATGAATCTAGATTGACTGTAATATATATTCTCTGTACACTGAAGAAAGTATTTATGCTCTTTTGGGTTTTGTTGTTACTGTAAGTCTGCTGTCAGTCTAATTATGTTTTCATTGCAGGTAATATAATTTTTAAGAAATCTGACAGCTTTCAGTATCTCAATGCCTTTGACATTTTTCTATTTTACTATATCTATATATCATATTTTTATTTAGTTGACTTGTAATTCATTACATTTATTGAATGTGAGAAATTATGCTTTTAATCAAATTTGAGAAACCTAAGCTGTTTTCTCCTCAAATATTTCTACTCTTCCATTCTATATTTCCAGAATTCATATAAGGCATAAATTGGATCTTATAAGTCTATCTTCTCTCTTAATTCTCTGTATGTTTCTGCAATTGTTTTAATTTCTGCATTTAAAAAAACATTCTGAAAGTATTTTTTCTTAGTGACTTGTTTTTTATTATGATTTTCATTTCTTTTGTGTGTTTAATAATTTTAAATATACTAATTTTATACTCTTATTATGTGAAATTTAGGGGACTCAGTCTGCTCTTTATTTTGATCATGCATGATCATTTTCTGATTTGTTTTATTACTTTGGATTGTGAGTTCATTTTGAAATTTTGCTTAAGCTGTAGGAATCCTTTGTAGCCCACATTGAAGACTTTCCTAACAAGCTTTTTTTTTAATTAATTAATTTTTATTGGAATATAGTTGCTTAACAATATTGTGTTAGTGTCTTGCTGTACAGCAAAGTGAATCAGTCATACATATACATATATCCACTTTTTTTAGATTTCCTCCCCATTTAGGTCACCACAGAGCATTGAGTAGAGTTCCCTGTGCTATATAGTAGGTTCTCATTAGTTGTCTATTTTATAGATAGTAGTGTATATATGTCAATCCCAATCTCCCAATTCATCCCACATCTGCTTCCTCCCTTGGTATCCATAAGTTTGTTCTCTACATCTGTGACTCTATTTCTGCTTTGCAAATAAGTTAATCTGTACCATTTTTCTAGATTCCATATGTAAGCAATATTATATGATATTTGTTTTTCTCTTTCTGACTTACTTCACTCTGTATGACAATCTCTAGGTCCATCCATGTCACTGCAAATGGCACTATTTCATTCCTTTTAATGGCTGAGTAATATTCCATTGTATATATGTACCACCTCTTCTTTATCCATTCCTCTTTCAATGGGCATTTAGGTTGCTTGCATGTCCTGGCTGTTGTAAATAGTGTTGCAATGAACATTGGGGTGTATGTATCCCTTTGAATTATGGTTTTCTCAGGGTATATGCCCAGTAGTGGGATTGCTGAGTCATATGGTAGTTCTATTTTTAGTTTTTTAAGGAACCTCCATACTGTTCTCCATAGTGGCTGTATCATTTTACATTCCCACCAACAGTGAAAGAAGGTTCCTTTTTCTCCACACCCTCTCCAACATTTATTGTTTGTAGATTTTTTGATGACGGCTATTCTGACCGGTGTGAGGTGATACCTCATTGTAGTTTTGATCTGCATTTCTCTAATAATTAGTGATGTTGAGCATGAATTGGTTCTGTAAGTTACTCTAGGAGCATCACTGACCTGACACTGATATTTATGTTAATGTCTTGGGATCATGTATTATTCCAGGTTCTCCAGAAAAACAGAACCAATAGGATATCCATCTGTCTATCTATCTATCTATCTAGCTAGCTAGCTAGCTAACTATCTATCTATCATCTATCTATCATTTATCTAACATCTATCTATCATATATAAAGAAATGTATTGTAAGGAATTGGCTAATAAAATTATGGAAACTGGCAAGTCCAAAATCTTCAGAGACAATGTCCTCATTTGAGTCTGAAGCAGCTTCTGAAAGAGCTGCTATCTTGGTTTGAGCTCAAGTCCAGGAGGCTGCTGTAGAACCAGTAAGAGCTGATGTCCAGTTTCAAGGCCATCAGGCAGGAGAATTCTCTCACTTGAGAAAAAGTCTGTCCTTTGCTCTATTCAAGTGATTGAATGAGGCCCATCTACATTATGAATTGCTTTACTCACTCTACTGAGTTAAATGTTAATCTCATCCAAAAATAAACTCACAGAAACACTCAGATTAATGTTTAACCAAATATCTGGCCCAGTCAACACATAAAATTAATCATCACAGCTCATGTTGGTAAATTCAAATCTCAATTACACGTGTGAAAGAGCTCATATTATGTATTCTTAGAGGAGAATTCTTTTATCTTGTATCCTGAGCCCAGGCAAAATGAACTAAGTTTTGTTGTTCTTTGTTTTTTCTCTTTAATCTTATGCTGGGTGAATTATTTCAAATTAAATAATTTACTGAAGATGCAGATATATTTAGATAATGGTCTTAGTCCCAATTCCCTATCTAATACTCCTTTAAGAAACAGCTTATTATCACCAAAAAGTTATTAAATTCTGGTTCTTGAGTTGCAAAGACTGGGGACTCTCTCAGCCTATCTCTCTCTTAGGACGGTTGCTGCATGAGCTCTTATGTTTATTGGTCTTTGTTTAATTTCTATTCTCTTGGAATTTGAGGATTTCTCCATCACTCACATTGTTTTGTACCAAATAAATTTTGCATTTAATGTAATGTTTATTAAATATTTCTAACATTAGTAGGTGCTTGTAGTAAGAAATTTCCAGTGTATTTAGTGTCCTATTATGCTAATACCCAGAAGCCAAATCAATTAATGTCATTTTACAATTTGGGGAACCAGTTTACACAAATATAGTATTATTGTATTCTAAAACTAGTGGATTAGAACCAGTAGTTTCTAAGAATACCTGAGCCAAGTCATGATCCCATTCAGTTAAATTCCTTTATTTATTGTAGCATTGCTGAATTCTATCTTTCCAAACTTGATTTTATTTTTTGGCTAGCTCAGTTTAATTCTTTATTAAATTGCACATGGATAAATGGGAAAGCATACCTTCCTTTTGTTTACCATCATATATATAATTATGATTAGAAGGGGAGATAAGTATTTTTATTTTATTCAAAGATAATTCATGTTTAATGTTTTTATAGTATTTACTGGAAAATATAAAATCACAAGCTTGCTACATGCTGCAATGTACCACAGTCTGTGTTTGAAAATCAATAGGATAAATCAGCTTTTATTCCCAAGGATTATATATTATTCCATGTATGGTCACCCTGGACACATAATGATAAAATATTCCCTGCCTCAATTCCTGCTGAGTCACTTGTATGGAGACTTTTAATTAGATTCTGGTGCTGGTTTGATCTTCTATAGAGAGAAAGGATTGCTGAATGTAGATATTCATTGCACAGTTAGCTCAAAGCAGCTGTAAGATCCAACTGGGAAATTGTAAATATATGGATTCCAACATGGCATTTTCAGGGAAGGTAATTATTCTAGACCTAACAGGAGTTACTTGGAATGCTCAGGAAATTTCAAATAAGGCTACTTCTTTTTTTTTTTACTTGTTAAAGAGACTATTTTACAATAAATTTATAAAATATAACATAAATAAATTTAATTTTATGATAGATTTTGATTTACAGAAAAGTTGCAAGATAATACATAGATTTCCCATATAATATAGACCCAGTTTCCCCTATGATTAATATTTACATTTGTATGGCAAATTTTCACGATGAATGAATTACTACTTATACATTATTATTAACTAAAATCCATACTTTATTCAGAATACCTTCGTTTTACCTTTACTCTTCCAGGATCACATGCAGGGAGTCATCAAGTCACTTCAGGATCCTCTTGGCTGTGATAGATTTTCAGACTTAATTTTTAGGACATTGAGAGATTTTAGGAATACTGGTCATGTATTTGTCAATTGGGGGTTTGTCAGATGTTTTTCTCATGATTAGGATGGAGTTATGAGATTTTGGGGGGATGACTACAGATGCAAAATGCCACTTTAATCACATCATATCAAGAGTTTATACTATTACCAAGACATAACTGTTAAAGTTAATCTTGATCACCAGGCTAGTAGAGTTGTAAAGCCACTCTTCTTCCACCTTTCAATACAATGCTCTTTGGCAGAAAGTCACTATGCATAGTTTGCACATAAAATGTGGGGAGCTATGCTTCACCTAATTGAAGGCATAGTATCTACAGAAATTATTTGGAATTCTTCTGTTTGAAAGATTTGTCTACAGTCCCCTTTTTAATTGATAAATTTAATTATTAATTTATGTCTGTATGGACTCATGGATATTTATGTCATACTTGGGTTATCATCCAGAAATACCTTGTTTATTTATTTTTTGCTCAATTTATTCCATCTTTGGCTATTGGGAACCACTTCCGTTGGCTACTTTGTCCCTTTGACATATCCTTATCATTGTAGTTTGAGCACTTTCTTATTTTTGAATTCTTCATACTCATCTTATATATTTCCTAATTTGGTCCTAGAACCATCCATTTTCTCAAGAATCCATAGTTTCTTTTGTTGGAGAATGATATTAGAAACAAAGATCTGAGTACTAGGTGTGCTCATTGCTTCTGAGGTATTATTGCTTCTAGGCCCTTTCAGTGGACAGAGAAAGGAAATATGTGTGCATGTATACTAATCTGTGTACATACACATGTCAATACATATACCTGTTTTTACAATCTATATCTATATAAAAAAAAACATGAGTTCATACTGATGTCTCCAACTCCAGTTCACTACTGTATGAATCATTCTAGCCTCCTCTGCCTGCTTATCTGTAAATTTCCCCTACCTGATGTGAAACTACTTTATCAGTTACTGTTGTGTTAATGTGCAGATTCTTTTGCCTTTAGTTTACAGACTCCACATTTCCAGAGTTACATAGGTCAATAATTTTTCTCACATTCTTTTCTATAATAGAAGTTAGATTATTTTATCATGCTCTGCATTCCATTATGGATTCTGCTGACCTAATTTTTAAAAATTTGCATACATAAATATTCATGCTTCCAGCTGTAGAATTTTACTGGGTCACATGTCCATCATTCCAGTGTCATGCAAAATAGTTTCACCACGCTAATAAAAATTCCTTGGGCATCTCCTATTGAACTTTTCTCTCCCTGAATCTGTGGTAACCACTGATCACTTTAGCATCTCTGTAGTTTTCCATTTTCCATTTTGCCATATACTATATAACCTTTTCAGACTGACTTCTTTCACTTTAGCAATATACATTTAAATTTATTGTGTCTTCGCATGACTTGATGGCTCATTTCTTTTTATCGCTTCATAGTAATGCATTATGAATATACCACCATTTGTCTATTTCCATACTGAATATTGGTAGCTTCCAGGGCTTTTCTTGTGATTATGAATAAGGTTTCTACAAATATTAAGTTGCAGATTGTTGTGTGGACATAGTTTTCAAATCAATTGGATAAATAAGTAGGTGCAAAATTACTGGATTGTATGGTGTGATAGACTGAATTATGGTCCCCAAAGATATCCAGGGCCTATTCCCTAGAACTTGAAATGTTACCTTATATAGAAAAATGGACTGTTTATATGTGATTAAGCTAAGATTTTGAAGTTAAGAGATTATCCTGGATTATTTGGGTGAATTCTAAGTGTAATCACAAGTGTCTTATAAGAGAAAGGAAGAAAATTGACTACATTGTAGAATATGACATAACAAAAGTAGAGAGAGGTTTGAAGATGCTACTCTGCTAGCTTTGAAGACGGAAGAAAGTATCAAAAGCTAAGGAATGCAAGGAAAGCAGGTCTAGAAGCTGGAAAAAGCAAGATAATTAATTTTATTGAAAGTGGATATTGATTCCCTGCTACTATTGTGTTGCTCTCTATTTCTGCCTTTAAATTGTTTATATTTGCTTAATATATTTAGATACTCTGATGTTGGTTGCATATATACCTACAGTTGTATATTTTCTTGATGATTTGATCCCTTTATCATCATATAATGACCTCTTTTGTCTGTTGTTACAGTTTTTGGCTTAAAGCCCATTTTGTCTGATATTAGTGTAGCCACTCCTGTTCTCTTTTTGTTTTTCACTTGGATGAAATATCTTTTTGCCTCCCTTTGATTTGAGTCTTTGTGTGTCCTTGAAGCTGAAGTGAGTCTCTCCTAGGCAGCATGTGTTGGGTCTTTTTAAATCCATTCAGCCACTCTATGTCTTTCAGTTGTGTAATTTAATCCATTTAATTTAAAGTTATTATTGATAGGTGAGGACTTACTCTTCCCATCTTATCATTTTTTGATTATTTTGTAGTTCCTTTATGCCTCTGTCCTCTTTTGCTCTCTTTCTTTGTGGTTTGATGATTTTTCATAGTGGACTGCTTTAATTCCTTTGTATTTTGTGTATCTAGTATAGGTTTTTGCTTTGTGGTTACCATGAGACACATAAAATATTTATAGTCATAACAGTCTATTTTAAACATATCAACATAACTTCAATTGTATATGAAACCATACACTTTTACTCCCTCCCTCCACATTTTGTGTTTTTAATGTCACGATTTACACCTTTTTCTCTTGTGTAACCATTAATAAATTATTGTAGTGTCGACTTAAAATAATGCACAGCATGAGAGTTGAGAGTTAAGTTTTATTGGGGGGAAAATGAGGACTGCAGCCCAGTAGACAGCATTTCAGATAGCTCTGAGAAACTGCTCCAAAGAGGTAAGGGGGAACATCAGTATATATGTGATTTTGGTGCAGGGAGAGTACATGCAACTGAGCACATACATTTTTTGCAGATATCTTCTGCTAGTCTCATGAAAGTTACTGCCAGTCACGAGGAGCAGTCGTCACCATGAAGGATTTTAGTGTTTTCTAGTTATGAGGAGATACAAGAATTGGGCTCATAAAATTGGCTCCTGAAAATATCTAACTATCTGAAGACCTGTTCTGTCAGTTTTTCCCAGAGCACAGAGTGCCTCATTTCTGCTCTCCACCTGAACTCCTTTCAGGGGCTGTTGAAAGTCAGCAGCTGCAGCAGCACATGATTTAATCCTTGTAAAGGTAGATGGCAAGTGACAATTTGTAGTTGACGGTAGCTATAATTATTTTTAATAATTTTGTTTTTTAAACTTTATATTAGAGTTAAGTGATTTATACACCACCATTATAGTATAGATTATTTTGATTTGACTATATACTTACCTTTTTAATAGGTTTATGCTTTAATATGTTTTAATCTTAGTAATTAGAGTCCTTTCATTTCAGCTTGAAGAAATCTGTTTAGAATTTCTGGTAAGGCAGGACAAGTGGTAATAAATTCCCTCAGCTTTTGTTTGCCTGGGAAAGTCTTTATCTCTCCTTCATTTCTGAAGGACAGCTTTGCTGGGTAAAATATTCTTGGTTGGCAGTTTTTTTCTTTCAGCACATTGAATATATCATCCTACTCACTCCTTACCTGCAAGATTTCTGCTGAGAAATCCACTGATAGCTTTATGGGATTCCCTTGTATGAGATATTTTTTCTCTTGCTGCTTTCAAGATTTTCTCTTTGTTTTTGATTTTTGAAAGTTCGATTATAATGTGTCTCAGTGAAGTCTTCTTTGGGTTGAATTTGTGTGAGGACCTATAAGCTTCATGTACCTGGATGTCCATATCTCCTCCCAGATTTGGGAGGTTCAGCCCTTATTTCTTTAAATAAGCTTTCTGCCACTTTCTCCTTCTCTTCACCTACTGGGACTCCCATAATACAAATATTGTTTTGTTTGATGGTATTCCATACTAAATTTAGGCTTTCTTCAGTCTTTCAATTTTCCATTTTCTACAATGATTGGATAATTTCAAATGACTTGTCTTTAAGTTCACTGATTTTTGTCCTGCTTGATCAAGTCTGTGGCAGTTGCTCTCATTACATTGTTCATTGCATTCATTGTATTTTTCAGCTCCAGATCATTGATTATTTCTTTTAATTATTTATATTTCTCCATTGACATTCTCATTTTACTCACTGGTTTCATGATTTTGTTGAATTGTCTATCTGTGTTCTCTCTTAGCTTGCTGAGTTTCCCTAAAACAATTATTTTCAATTATTTGTCTGGCAATTTGTAGTCTATTTCTTCAGACTTGGTTGTTAATATCATTGTGTTTCTTAGTGGTGTGTTGTTTCCTTGATTTTGTTTTTTAACATCTTTATTGGAGTATAATTGCTTTACAATGGTGAGTTAGTTTCTGCTTTATAACAAACTGAATCAGCTATACATATACAAATATCTCCATATATCCTCCCTCTTGTGTCTCCCTCCCACCCTACCTATCCCACCCCTCTAGGTGGTCACAAAGCACCGAGCTCATCTCCCTGTGCTATGTGGTTGTTTCCCACTAGCTATCTATTTTACATTTGGTAGTATATACAAGTCCATGTCACTCTCTCACTTCATCCCAGCTTACTGGTCCCCTCCCTGTGTCCTCAAGTACATGCTCTATGTCTGCATCTTTATTCCTACCTTGCCCCTAGGTTCTTCATAACCATTTAAAATTTTTTTTACATTCCATATATACGTGTTAGCATATGGTATTTATTTTTCTTTTTCTGAATTACTTCACTCTGTATGATAGACTCTAGGTCCATCCACCTCATTACAAATAACTCAGTTCTGTATCTTTTTATGGCTGAGCAATATTCCATTGTATATGTGTGTCACATCTTCTTAATCCATTCATCTGTTGATGGACACTTAGGTTGCTCCCATGTCCTGGCTATTGTAAATAGAGCTGCAGTGAACATTGGGGTACATAACTCTTTTTGAATTATGGTTTTCTCAGGGTATATGCCCAGGAGGGGTGTTGCTGGGTCGTATGGTAGTTCTATTTTTAGTTTCTTATGGAAACTCCATACTGTACTCCATAGTCGCTGTATCAATTTACATTCCCAACACCAGTGCAAGAGTGTTCCCTTTTCTCCACACCCACTCCAGCATTTACTGTTTGTAGATTTTTTGTTGATGGCCATTCTGACTGGTGTCAGGTATTACCTGATTGTACTTTTGATTTGCATTTCTCTAATGATTAGTGATGTTGAGCACCCTTTCATGTGTTTGTTGGCAATCTGTATATCTTCTTTGGAGATATGTCTATTTAGGTCTTCTGCCCATTTTTGGATTGGGTTGTTTGTTCTTATGATATTGAGCTGCATGAGCTGCTTGGAAATTTTGGAGATTAATACTTTGTCAATTGCTTTATTTGCAAATATTTTCTCCCATTCTGAGGGTTGTCTTTTCGTCTTGTGCATGGTTTCCTTTGCTGTGTAAAAGTTTAAAGTTTCATTAGGTCCCATTTGTTTATTTTTGTTTTTATTTCCATTTCTCTAGGATGTGGGTCAAAAAGGATCTTGTTGTGGTTTATGTCATAGAGTGTTCTGCCTATGTTTTCTTCTAAGAGTTTTATAGTGTGTAGCCTTACATTTAGGTCTTTAATCCATTTTGAGTTTATTTTTGTGTATGGTGTTAGGGAGTGTTCTAATTTCATTCTTTTACATGTAGCTGTCCAGTGTTCCCAGCACCACTAATTGAAGAGGCTGTCTTTTGTCCAGTGTATATTCTTGCCTCCTTTATCAAAAATAAGGTGACTATATGTGTGTGGGTTTATCTCTGGGCATTCTATCCTGTTCCATTGATCTGTATTTCTGTTTTTGTGGCAGTACCATACTGTCTTGATTAGTGTAGCTTTGTAGTATAGTCTGAAGTTAGGGAGCCTGAAACCTCTAGTTCCGTTTTTCTTTCTCAAGATTGCTATAGCTATTCGGGGTCTTTTGTGTTTCCATACAAATTGTGAAAATTTTTGTTCTAGTTCTGTGAAAAATGCCATTGGTAGTTTGATAGGGATTGCATTGAATCTGTAGATTGCTGTGGTAGTATAGTCATTTTCACAGTGTTGATTCTTACAATCCAAGAACATGCTATATCTCCCCATCTGTTTGTATCATCTTTAATTTCTTTCATGAGTGTCTTATAGTTTTCTGCATACAGGTCTTTTGTCTCCTTAGGTAGGTTTATTCCTAGGTAACTTATTCTTTTTGTTGTGATGGTAAATGGGAATGTTGCTTTAATTTCTCTTTCAGATTTTTCATTATCAGTGTACAGGAATGCAAGAAATTTCTGTGCATTAATTTTGTATCCTGCTACTTAACCAAATTCATTGATTATGTCTGATAGTTTTCTGGTACCGTGTTTAGGATTGTCTATGTATATTATCATGTTATCTGCAAACAGTGACAGCTTTACTTCTTCTTTTCTGGTTTGGATTATTTTATTTCTTTTTCTTCTGTGATTTCTGAGGCTAAAACTTCCAAAACTATGATGAATAATAGTGGTGAGAGTGGGAAACCTTGTCTTGTTCCTGATCATAGGGGAAATGGTTTCAGTTTTTCACCATTGAGAACGATGTTGGCTGTGGGTTTGTCATGTATGGCCTTTATTATGTTGAGGAAAGTTCCCTCTATGCCTACTTTCTGGAGGGTTTTTATAATAGATGGGTGTTGAATTTTGTCGAAAGTTTTTCTGCATCTATTGAGATGATCATATGGTTTTTCTCCTTCAATTTGTTAATATGGTTTTTCACATTGGTTGATTTGCATATATTGAAGAACGCTTGCATTCCTGGGATAAACCTCACTTGATCATGGTGTATGATCCTTTTAATGTGCTGTTGGATTCTGTTTGCTAATATTTTGTTGAGGATTTTTGCATCGAAATTCATCAGTGATATTGGCTTGTATTTTTCTGTCTTTGTGACATCTTTGTCTGGTTTTGGTAACAGGGTGATGGGGGCCTCATAGAATGAGAATATAGAATGGAGAAAAGACAGTCTCTTCAATAAGTGGTGCTGGGAAAACTGGACAGCTACATGTAAAAGAATGAAATTAGAACACTCTCTAACACCATACACAAAAATAAACTCAAAATAGATTAGGGAACTAAATGTAAGACTGGACACTATAAAACTCTTTGAGGAAAACATAGGAAGAACACTCTTTGACATAAATGACAGCAAGATCTTTTTTGATCCACCTCCTAGAGTAATGGAAATAAAAGCAAAAATTTAAAAATGGGACCTAATGAAACTTCAAAGCTTTTGCACAGCAAAGGAAGCCATAAACAAGACGAAAAGACCACCCTCAGAATGGGAGAAAAGATTTGCAAAGGAATCAATGGACAAAGGATTAATCTCCAAAATATATAAACAGCTCATGCAACTCAATATTAAAAAAAACAAACAACCCAATCCAAAAATGGGCAGAAGACCTAAATAGACATTTCTCCAAAGATGACATACTGATGGCTAAGAAGTACATGAAAAGCTGCTAAACATCACTAATTATTAGAGAAATGCAAATCAAAACTACAATGAGGTATCACCCCGCACCAGTTAGAATGGGCATCATCAGAAAATCTACAAACAATAAATGCTGGGGAGGGTGTGGAGAAAAGGGAACCCTCTTGCACTGTTGGTGGGAATGTAAAATGATACAGCCACTATGGAGAACAGTATGGAGGTTCCTTAAAAAACTAAAAATAGAATTACCATATAACCCAGCAATTCCACTACTGGCATATACGCAGAGAAAAACATAATTTCAAAGGACACAGGCACCCGAATGTTCATTGCAGCACTATTTACAATAGCCAGGTCATGGAAGCAACCTAAATGCCTATCGACAGATGAATGGATAAAGAAGATGTGGTACATATATAAAATGGAATATTACTCAGCCATAAAAGGGAACGAAATTGGGTCATTTTTAAGGACGTGGATGGATCTAAAGACTGTCATACAGAGTGAAGTAAGTCAGAAAGAGAAAAACAAATATCGTATATTAATGCATACATGTGGAACCTAGAAAAATAGTACAGATGAACCGGTTTGCATGGCAGAAGTAGAGACACAGATATAGAGAACAAACCTATGGTCACCAAGGGCAGAAAGTGGCGGGGTGTTGGTGGTGTGATGAATTGAGAGATTGGGATTGGCATATATGCACTAATATGTATAAAATGGATAACTAATAAGAACATGCTGTATAAAAAATTAGTAAAATAAAATTCAATATATATATATATATGACATTAATGATACTGACATTTCCTAAGCACTTAAAAAAAAGAGAAAAGAGAAAAAAATAAAAATAAATAGTTAATAAAATAAAAAATAAAAAAATAATTATTAAAAATAAAAAAATTTTAAAGTAATAAAAAGGAAAAAAAAAACAGAAAGAAAGAAAAGAGCAACCCAAGCAAAAAACAAATCCAGCAATGATAACAAGTACTACAAAGTATACTAAAAAATTATAAAAAATAAATAAATAAAATAAAATAAAATAACACCAAAAAAAAAAAATCACAACAAAAACGGATAGACAGATCCCTAGGACGAATGGCAAAAGCAAAACTATAGAGACAAAATCACACAAAGAAGCATACACATACACACTCATAAAAAGAGAAAAAGGAAAAAAAATATATATATCATTGCTCCTAAAGTCCACTGCCTGAATTTTGGGATCATTTGTTGTCTGTTCAAGTATTCCACAGATGCAGGGTACATCAAATTGACTGTGGAGATTTAATCCGTTGCTCCTGAGGGAGCTGGGAGAAATTTCCCTTTCTCTTCTTTGTTCAGCTCCTGGGGTTCAGCTTTGGGTTGGCCCGCCTCTGTGTATAGGTCGCCTGAGTGCATCTTTTCTTCACTCAGACAGGATGGGGTTAAAGTAGCAACTGATTAGGGGGCTCTGGCTCCCTCAGGCCAAGGGGAGGGAGGGGTACGGAATGTGGGGCAAGCCTGCGGCTGCAGAGGCAAGTGTGATGTTGCAACAGCCTGAGGTGCACCGTGTGTTCTCCGGGGAAAGTTGTCCCTGGATCACGGGACCCTGGCAGTGGCAGGCTGCACAGGCTCCTGGGAGGGGAGGTGTGGAGAGTGAACTGTGCTTGTACACAGGTTTCTTGGTGGCTGCAGCAGCAGCCTTGGCGTTTCATGCCCGTCTCTGGTGTCTGCTCTGATAGCCGTGGCTCACACCCATCTCTGGAGCTCGTTTAGGTGGTGCTCTGAATCCCCTCTCCTCGCGCACCCCGAAACAATGGTCTCTTGCCCCTTAGGCAGTTCCAGAATTTTTCCTGGTCTACCTCCCGTCTAACTGTGGCACACTAGCCCCTTTCAGGCTGTGTTCACGCAGCCAACCCCGGTCCTCTCCCTGGGTTCTGAACTCTGAAGTCAGATCCTCAGGTCCCAGCCCCTGCCTGCTCCGGTGAGTGAGCAGACAAGCCTCTTGGGCTAGTGAGTGCTGGTCAGCACCAATCCTCTGTGAGGGAATCTCTCCGCTTTGCCCTCTGCACCCCTGTTGCTGTCCTCTCCCCTGTGGCTACGAAGCTTCCCCCCTGCTACCCGCATCTCCACCAGTGAAGGGGCTTCCTAGTGTGTGGAAACCTTTCCTCCTTCACAGCTCCCTCCCAGAGGTGCAGGTCCCATCCCTATTCTTTTGTCTCTGTTTTTTCTTTTTTCTTTTGCCCTACCCAGGTACATGGGGAGTTTCTTGCCTTTTGGGAAGTCTGAGGTCTTCTGCCAGTGTTCAGTAGGTGTTCTGTAGGAGTTGTTCCATATGTAGATGTATTTCTGATGTATTTGTGGAGAGGAAGGTGATCT
This sequence comes from Balaenoptera physalus, assembly GCF_965194825.1. Taxonomy (NCBI): domain Eukaryota; kingdom Metazoa; phylum Chordata; class Mammalia; order Artiodactyla; family Balaenopteridae; genus Balaenoptera; species Balaenoptera physalus. The sequence continues at coordinate 6,157,082 of NC_138885.1, read as the reverse complement.
CCTTGTCTTACTCTTCCGCCATCTTGAAGGTCTCTTCATTTCCTTGATTTTTCATGTTTCTTGTGGGCTTGCATTAATGCCTGTGCATATGATGGAATAACTAGCTCTTCCAGTCTTTGTCGACTGATTTTGTTGGGGAAGGAATTTTGTCTGTGGGTGTGTGTGAGGGTAATGGTAGGTTGGGGAGTGGTGGTCACAGATCCAAGGGACATCCAGCAGCATATTCTCCATGCAGCTTCTACAACTGAGTTCAGCTTTGACAAAGATTTCAGGGATCCTCAATGGCCAAGTCTACCGGTAGTCTACTGTGCTGGTGAAAGCTGTTGGTTTCTTCAGTGGCAGGGGCTCCAGGTAACCCTTTGATCGTTTTTACTCCCATGGGGGATGTTGTGGCTGAGGGCATCCTTCTTGATACTTGATCTGACTTGTGGTTGACCTTAGGTTGGTGGTAGCACTGGTATCTGATTTACAGAGATCTGGGGTACTGGCTAGCTTGCAGCAATCATGGCTCCAGTGCCTGAGTCATGGGTGGTTGAAAAACAATGGAGTCAGGGACTAGAGAGAGGACACTTGCAAAGTGACAGTGTTTGAAGCGTGGACTAATCCATAGCAGTGGTGGCTCTGGCATGTGTAATGAAGGTGCACACTGAGCAGCCAAGGGCCAGGGTCTGAAGTATAGGTACATATGGAGAAACAGGAGCTCTGGAGTTGGGATGCTGGCTAGCCCACAGCAGTGGTGGCTCTGGTGCCTGAGATACATGTGCATGTGGAGCAATCACAGAGCCATAGTCTGAAACATGTGTGTGCACAGCACAGCTGCAGAGCTAGGATCTGGATTGTGGGTTGTCACTTATCTCAGTGGCAAAAGCTCCTTGTGTCCTATGTGCAGCAAGCTTCTGGGGTCTGCACTGACAAACACTACTGGGTCGTCTACTGTGAAAGCTGTGGAGAATTCACAGCTGTCACTAAGGATGTTAAGGTCTTCAGTGGCAATGGTTCTGGGGCCCTCTGTAGAGCATCCCACTGGAGGAGGACCACATTAGTACTCACTGAGTGGCTGATGTGAACAGCCCCCACGCTTCTTTGTTCCTAGCCATCATCTTTAGACATCTCAGTGATGCTGGACTCTGCAACGATCCTTTCTTTGTGGTTATTCTCTGGTGTTTTTCCTCCATTGTGTTGTTGTATGTTTTTAATTGGACAATTGAGCTCTCCTGGGCTATTTTTCTTCGTGGTCAGCTGTCTAATTGTCTCATTTTGGGGTGGGTGGGTACAAAGACTGATATTTCCTACTCTGCCATTTTACTGATGTCAATCAACCTGCATTGATTGATTTTTGAATATTGAACCAGGTTTGCACTCCTGTAATATGTATCACTTAGTTACACAATTAGGAGTATAATTCTTTTTTACATTGTTGAATTTAATTTGCTAATATTTTGTTGAGAGTTTTCACATGTGAGATATCGCTCTGTAGTTTTCTTTTCTTGTGTGTTATCTGATTTTGGTTTTAAAGTAATGTCAGCCTCATAGAATGAGTAGAAAATGTTTCCTCTGCTTCTATTTTCTGGAAGTGATTATGAAAATTTGTTATTATTTCTTACTTAAATATTTGGAAGAGTTCACTACCTTAGCCTTGTAATTTGTTTTTTGACAGTGACTAATTCTTTAATAGATAAAGGGCTATTCTGTTTTTCTTTCCTTGTATGCATTTTGTTCATTTGTATCTTTCAAGAATTGTTGCATTTCATTTAAATTATAAAACTTAAGTGAATAAAGTCATCATAGCTTTCCTTTATTATTCTTTTAATTGCCAGGCAATCAGTTACGATGATCCCTTTACAGTTTTAATATTGAAAGGTGCAAATTCTTTCTTTTTTCTCCTGTTTGGCTTGACAAGAGATTTATCACCTTTATTGATCTATTCAGTCATTTTATTGATTTCCTCTATTGTACTAATTTCAATGTCATTTTACTGTATTTTTTCTAATTATTTATTTATTATTTTGCTTGCATTAAGCTTAAGTTGTTTCTCTAGTTTCCTAAGGTGGAAGTTTATGTTATTAATTTATTCTTCTTTTCTAATATATGTATTTATTGCTATAAATTTCCCTCCAAGTATTGTTTTTCACTGCATCCAACAATTTTGATAATTTATTTTTCACTTTTATGTAGTTTAAAATATTTTTTGAGAATTCTTTTACCCATGTGTTATTAATAAGTGTGTTTAATTCTCAAATCTTTGGGAGACTTTCCAACTATCTTTCTATTATTGATTTTTAGTTTAATTCCCCTTTGGTCTGAGAACATACTTTGTATGATATCTATTCTTTTAAATTTGTTAAGGTGTGTTTTATGGCCCAGATCTTGGTAAATGTTCCACTTGAGCTTGAGAAGAATGTGTGTTCTGCCACTGTTGAATGAAGCATTCTATAAATGTCAATTAGATCTAGTTGATTGATGGTGCCATTCAGTTCAACTATATCGTTACTGATTTTCTGCCTGCATCGTCTATCAATTACTTTAAGACAGATGTTGAACTCTCTAACTATAATAGATGAATTGTCTGTTTCTCCTTCAGATTTATAAGTTTTTACCTCATGTATTTTGATGCTTTTTATTTTCAAGTACATATGTATTTAAGTTTGTGTGGGGTTTTTTGCTTTTGTTTTTTAGCAAATTAAACCCTCTATTATTAGGTAATATGACTCTTTATCCCAGATAATATTTCTTGCTCTGAAGTCCGCTTTGTCTGAAATTCATAAAGCTACTGCAGTTGTCTTTTGATTAGTGTTAGTATGATATATTTTCACCATTCCGTTACTTTTATCCTATCTGAGTCTTTACCTTTAAAGTGGATTTCTTATAGACAACTTATAGTTGAGTCTTGTTTTTTTAATCAACTCTGACAACTTTGGTATTTTTATTGATGTATTAATATCTATATTTATTACTATTTTCTATTGATTGCATTTCTCCCTTGTTTTTTCTCCTCTTGATGTCTTCTCTTATTTTGAGAATTTTTTATAAATTCATTTTATGTCATGGCTTACCATATCAAACATTATTTTAAAAAAATTGTAGTTGCCCTAGTGTTCACAATATACATTTTTAACTAATAAAACTCCACTTTCAAATGACAGTATAACATTTCACATGCAGTGGATGTACCTTATAATACAGTGTTCTTTATTTCTCCCTCTCACTCTTTTGGATATTGCTGTCATTCATCCAATTTGTCCAGATACTGTAATCACACAACATATTGTCTATTATTGTTTTAAACAGTTACCTTTTATTTATTTTTTTTTGAATTTTAGTTTTTTTTAATACAGCAAGTTCTTATTACTTATCTATTTCATACGTAGTAGTGTATATATGTCAATCCCAATCTCCCAATTCACCCCACAACCACAACCACCCACCACCCCACTTTCCTCCCTTGGTGTCCATACATTTCTTCTCTACATTTGTGTCTCTATTTCTGCTTTGCAAACTGGTTCATCTGTACCATTTTTCTAGATTCCACATATATGCATTAATATACAATATTTGTTTTTCTCTTTCTGACTTACTTCACTCTGTATGACAGTCTCTAGGTCCATTCTCGTCTCTACAAATGATCCAATTTCATTCCTTTTTATGGTTGAGTAATATTCCATTGTATATTTGTACCACATCTTCTTTACCCATTTGTCTGTTGATGGGCATTTAGGTTGCTTCCATGACCTGGCTATTGTAAATAGTGCTGCAATGAACATTGGGGTGCATGTGTCTTTTTGAATTATGATTTTCTCTGGGTATATGCCCAGTAGTGGGATTGCTGAGTCATATGGTAGTTCTATTTTTAGTTTTTTAAGGGGCCTCCATACTGTTCTCCATAGTGGCTATATCAATTTACATTCCCACCAACAGTGCAAGAGGGTTCCCTTTTCTCCACACCCTCTCCAGCATTTGTTGTTTGTAGATTTTCTGATGATGCCCATTCTAACTGGTATGAGGTGATACTTCATAGTAGTTTTGATTTGCATTTCTCTAAAGTTAGTGATGCTGAGAAGTTTTTCATGTGCCTTTTGGCCATAAACAGTTACCTTTTAGATCAATTAAGAATTAGAAAAATAAAATATTTTACACTCATTTATTAATTTTATGATTATCTTCCTTAATTTATATATATCTTAGTGTCTGACTTACATAATTTTTTTTCCACCTGAAGAAGTTTTTCAACACTTCTTGATGGGCATTTATGCTGATGATGAATTTTCTCAGCTTTTTAAAATTTGTTTATTTTTTTCTGAAAAAATATTTCTCTTTGACATTTGAACAATATCTTTCTCAATATAGAATTCCAGGCTGGTAGCTTTTGCTTTCCATACTTCAGATATTTTTTCCACTCTCTTGCTTGCATGGTTTCTGATAAGAAGTCCACTGTAATTCATATCCATGTTTCTCTGTATATAATACCCCCCCACCCCAATTTGGGCTTTGTCCTTTTTTCTTTGTCTGGTTTTCTGCAACTTTAATACAATATGTGTTGGTGTATGGGAGGAGGGCAGTATTTCTCTTGCTTGGTGTTTTCTGAGCTTCCTGATCTATGGTGGTTTGGTGTTTATTTTACATTTTGGAAAGTTCTTGACTATTATTATTTCAAATATTTCTTCTGCCCCATTCACTCATTCTTCTCTTTCTGATATACTAATTATTCATGTATTACATCTTTTGATATTATACCACATTTCCTAAATGATTTGTTCTGTTTTATTTATTATTATTATTATGTTTTTCTTTTCTTTTCTTTTTTCTTTTTCTTTGCACTTTAGTCTGGGAAGTTTCAGTAGTCTTATCTTCAAGTGTGTTGGCTTTTTCCTTGGCTGCATCAAGTTTACTGATGAGACCATGTAGGCATTCTTCATTGTTACTATAGTACTTTTGATTTTTACTATTTATTTTTGATTCTTTCTTAGCATTTTAATTTCTTTTGCATGTTGTCTACTTTTTTCACTAGAGACCTTAACAAATTAATCATAGTTCTTTTATGTTCTCTGATAATTCCAACATCTGTGTCATATCTAGGTCTGGTTCTTATAATGCTTTGTCTCTTCAAACTATGTCTTTTTCTTGGGTCTTTTCACACCTTGTAATTTTTTGCTGAAATCCAGACATTTCAAATCTGGCAATAGAAACTGAGGTAAATAGGCCTTAAGTGTGAGGAGTTATGTTACTCTGGTTAGTAGGTGGTCTGTGTTTAATGTTTGCTGAAGTTATAGGTACCAAGGGCTTCAAATTCCTCTCATGTCCCTGTTTTAGTCAACACTAGACCTTAGGGGTTTCCTATATACTCCTCCTCAGAGAGAATGTATGTCTCATAACTTTTTCAGTTTTAATTTACTGCTATTGTATTACATTAGGTTCTTTTTTTGTGTAATGGTAAAGTGTGGGTTAGAAATAGCATTCTATAATTTTCTTATTAAATCTTAGGGTTTTTTTTCCTAGAATGTGACCTTCAAAAATATTTCTCCATTGAGGTGGTTTTTGGTTTCTCTGTCCTCTAACTACAGAATTCACAATCTGTTTCCTTGAAGACGTAATCCCTTTTGATTATTTTTTATCCTTAAATGAGACATGAAATGTGGAGGGGCCTGGGATGGAAGTAATTCACTTTCCCCACCTGGGACAAGTCTCTGGCAAAGTTCTTTCCCTTGGAGACTAGGTCTTTGTTATGGAAAAGTCTCTGGGCTTATTTCACAGTGGTTATTCTTCTCTTTCCTCTGCTAGAGGCCTGAAGGTATCTTTCTAGATCTTCACCACAAGAATCTAGCTGTTTTCTCAGAGTTGAAGCCCATAAAATTCTGGGGTGCACTAAGGCTGTGTCTCTTAAGAGCGTTTTAGTTTTAGGTTAGTCCACACATGTCCTCCAACTATCTGTCAAAATTAGCATTTACATGTTTCTACTAGGTATTGGTTCCAGCAGCTTCACCTGAGGTAAGTAGACCTCAGCCATGTCTCATTCACTCTAAGTTCTGGTTTCTCCAGATTCTGGGGTGGCAGTTTGCCCTGCAGGTTCAGTTCTCTGATGGACCTAAGTAAAGTTATTGATTTTCAGTTTGCCCTGCTTTTTCCTATAACAAGGTTGGGAATTATTACCCAAGATCTCTGTATACTAGAACTGAAACTGGAAATTACAAAGAAGAATTTTGAATTTACTTTGGAGTTTAGGTGTGGTTTCTGCCTTCTACTTGAGAAGGATCCTCTCAGTGCCTGAGTCCATTTATAGTTTTTTACCAGGCATGAGCCTGTGAGCTTTTACTGTAATCCAAAACAGTGGCAAATAAGGGAGAAAAATGGAGCTGGATGATCATAACTAGTGTTAATATAAGGAAGTAATCTTAAAAGTTGTCATTTAAAAACAAACATAACAAATATTGCATATTAATTTTTTGGTGCCTGAATTCCACCTTATCTCTTACTAAATCTTTTCCTTATATCAATAAAGGGTGATATAAACAACAGTATGAAATAACTATTTTTTATTAATATCTGGGCAAATGTCTGTCACCTCAAAACCAGGCTCCTGGGAAAGATAGACCAGGGAATGTGGTTTTGGCCAACCTCAGCCTCCTCCACGTGTGTGTGGGGCTGAAGCACCAGGTGAAAGACAGAACCAAGGCATGATGAATACCCTCAAATGTATTTATGGATATCCTCCTGAGATTCTGGAATCCCAAGAATATCAAATGCAACCAGACCTATCTCCTTAGTGGACCTCATCACCCATGTACAACAAAGAACTTGGGTGAAATGATGGAACAAGCATCAGCTTTGGAATCAGGCAGACCAGGGTTCAGCTGACAGAACTGTCACTCCAATGGTATGGAAGCACCCCTCAGACATCCCTGAAAAAAGTGCACTTAGGTGACAGCCCCCAGAGGTTAGAAATTTCAGAAGCCAATCTCAGATTCTGAGCTGCTACTCTTCCTTAGCAGCTCCGGCCAGTGACTAAACATGGCTGAGATACCAGAGTCTGGACATTCCAAACTAATATAGGACTCTCTTTTCAGGCAATCTTTGCTCTCGAGCTACCAGCTGGATTGACTGAGACTGTCAGATTCCATTGAGATGTGAGGCTCACCTTGCCCAATCCTGATGTCTCATCCTCTTTTTTATTCCCAGGTATAAACCGCTCCCTCCCCAATCTCTTACACTCCTAGCTCCTGGTGGTTGTGAAAAAAAAAAAAAAAAAGATGTGGGGAAAGTCTTAATGTATCCATTACAGGATTCCATTCCTGTAACTCTTTTACTTAGGTTGTGTCTGACAAGTACAGTGCACTACCCTCCATATCTATATACACTGTAAACATTTTCTATGTTGTAGGATGATTGTTCAAGGTGAACTGAAATGAAAGTGAGAGGTAAGAGAGGAGATAGATCAGGAGGTGGAAATGGAAGGAGGTGGGGGAAAGACAACTGGTTGTGACAAAATTTACCTATTAATGAATATTAGGTCATCAGGTCATGTGGAAAGACTATATGTTTGCCTTGTCTTGCCTTATAAGAATCATCTGCCAGAATACTTTTGCTTCTTTACATACTCAATTGTTAAGAGGTTTGGAAAAAGAAGTGAGTTGGAGGTCCTGGAATTCAAGGTAAACACCAATGAATAAAATCTGAGGTCTGCAGAAAGTCCTGGGGTTGGAGTAATTGAAATCAAGGAGCACATGTGTATCTTAAATACCTCAGTCACAAATATCTCAAAAACAGTTTTTGAAATATACTAAATGCATTAAAAGTCCTTCATATAAATTACCTTTTGTACTTACAAGAGTCTTGCAAATTAAAAATTATCTTTTCATTTCGTTAGAGGAGGAAAATAAGACCAAGCCCTTTCCCAAAATTACACAAGAGAAAGTGATGGGCCAGATTCAGAATATCAAATCAACAGCGTCTGCACCATCGCCTTTATTTAAAACATGCTTCATGAGCAAAATTGTTCTGTTCAAGCAGAGCAGAGTGTCCAATGTCTGCTTAGAAACATTCATTTTTAACACAGTGGAGGAAATGCTTATCTTTAAGTGCAAATTATTTACTAAGTGGAGAAACCATGAAACATCAGAGAATCTGGCAGATGCATGTAAATGAACCTTGAACGTGCCCTGGACTAGCATTGTAAGAACAGTGATAAACAAACGAAGTCCAGTCACCCCATTTCACAGCCAGTGGGAGGGGTATGTGGCAGCTGCAGCTCCAGGTGCCTGTGTATTGCCAGTTCCCTTCCTGCTAATGGAGATTCTCCACACTGACATCTAGCTCATTTAGCTTTATTCCAAGACAGAGTTTTTCAAAAGGTAAGATTATTGCCTAGTTAGTAAAACAATTATATAACAAGGCAAATCCCAGTAACTAGCCTAATGTCTGGTATACAGTAAGTACTGAAATGCTTCTTTAAAGATTGAATAAAGCATTTAATATCAAGAAACTTCTATTTTCCTACATAGTTTCCTAAACAAGGCAAATATTTAGTAGTTTGGAAAAGGTTTTCATGAAGATTAGGCAAAATCATTATTATTTATTAAATGCCTACACTGATACCTTTCAACTATGTAATTTACACAATCTCATTTAATCCCTATGCTCATCTTGAAAGCTGTCTTTTATTTAAAAAGAAAAGAGAAAATAATCAGATAAATTAAAAACACACTCATGGTGATATGCAAGTAAATGGTGCCAAAATGATTTGAATCAAGGACAGACTGACATCAAACGCAAAGCATGTTTTCTATCACATCTGGTTTCTAGGTGTGGTTCTTGGACCAACCAACAGCATCAGTTAGAAACTTGTTAGAAATGAAAATGCCTTGGTTTCAACTCAGAAATACTGAAGCAGAAATTCTGGGGATAGGGCCCAGCAACATTGTTTGGACAGATCTCCAGGAGATCCTGATGTACCTCAAGTGTGAGAGTCATTGTACTAGACCATCACCTTCTCAGATTTTATTTGCTGGCCTTGCACTATGTCTTTGCTCTTATTCCTGAATTTGTGCACAGGCATACACTGAGGATATTTGCAGGTTCGGGTCCAGACCACTGCAATAAAACAAATATTGCAATAAAGTGAGTCACATTAGTTTTTGTTTCTCAGTGCATGTAAAAATTATGTTTATACTGTACTGTAGTCTATTAAATGTGCAGTAGACTATACAATAGTACAATAATGTCTTAAAAATGTACATACCATAATTTCAAAATATTTATTGCTAAAAATTCTTACCATCATCACCAGGTCATAATTATTTTGCTGGTGGAGGGTCTTGCCTTGATGTTGATGGGTGCTTACTCATCAGGGTGGTGGTTGCTGAAGGTTGGGGTGGCTGCAGCAATTTCTTAAAATAAGACAAAAATGAAGTTTGCTGCATCGGTTGATTCTTCCTTTTGTGAATGATTTATCTGTAGTATGTAATGCTATTTGATAGCATTTTACCCACAGTAGAACTTCTTCAAAATTGGAGTCAATCCTCTCAAACCCTGATGCTGCTTTATCAACTAAGTTTATGTAATATTATAAATCCTTTGTTGTCATTTCAATAATCTTCCAAGTCTCTTCACCAGGAGTAGATTCCATCTCAAGAAACCACTTTCTTTTCTCATCCATGAGAAGCAGCTCCTCAGTCATTAAAGTTTTATCATGAGATTGCAGCAATTCAGTCACATCCTCAGGCTCCACTTCTAATTCTAGTTCTCTTGCTACTTCTACCACATCTGTAGTTCCTTCCTTCACTTGTCGTGAACCCCTCCAAGTCATCCATGAGGGTTGGAATCAACTTCTTCAAACTCCTGTGTATATTAATATTTTGACCTCTTCTCATAAATCACAAATGTTCTTCATGGAATCTAGAATGGTGGATCCTTTCCAGACGGTTTTCAATTTAGTTTGCCCAGATCCATCAGAGGAATCATTATCTATGGCAGGTATAGCCTTACAAAATTTATTTCTTAAATAATAAGACTTGAAAGTAAAATTTACTCCTTGATCCATGGGCTGCAGAATGGATGTTGTGTTAGCAGACATGAAAACGACATTAATCTCATTGTACATCTCCATCAGTACTCTCGGGTGATCAGGTGCATTGTTAATGAACAGTAATATTTTGAAAGAAATCTCTTTTTTTTCTGAGCAGCAGGTCTCAACATTGGGCTTAAAATATTCATTAAACCATGTTGTAAACAGATGTCATCCAGGCTTTGTTGTTCTGTTTATAGAGCACAAACAGAGTAGATTTAGCATAATTCTTAAGAGCCCTAGGATTTTCAGAATGGAAAATGAACATTGGCTTCGATTTAAAGTTACCAGCTGTGATAGCCCCTAACAAGAAAGTCAGCCTGTCCTTTGAAGCTTTGAAGCCAAGCATTGACTTCACCTCTCTAGCTATGAAAGTCATAGACGGCATCTCCTTCTAACAGAAGGCTGTTTCATCTACAATAAATATCTGTTTCTTAGTGTAGCCACCTTCATCCATTACCTTAGCCAGATCTTTTGTATAAGTTGCTGTATCTTCTACATTAGCACTTGCGGCTTTACCTTGCACTTTGATGTTATGGAGATGACCCTTCCCTTAAGCCTCAAGAACCAGCCCCTGACGGCTTCAAACTTTTCTGCTGAAGCTTACTCACCTCTCTCAGCCTTCACAGAATTGAAGAAAGTTAAGGTCTTGCTTTGGATTAGGCTTTGGTTTAAGGGAATGTTGTGGCTGATTTGATTTTCTATGTAGACCATTAATAAACTTTCTCCAAATCAGCAATTTTGCTTCCTTACCATTCCTGTGTTCACTGGAGTTGCATTTAAAATTTCCTTAAAGAACTTTTCCTTTGCATTCACAACTTGGCTAACTGCTTTCAGCCTATCTCAGCTTTCGACGTGCCTTCCCCACTAAACTTAATCATTTCCAGCTTTTGATTTCAAGTGAGAGACATGCGACTCTTCCTTTTACTTGAACACTTAGAAACCATTGTAAGGTTATTAATTGGCCTAATTTCAATATTTTTGTGTCTCAGGGAATAGGGAGGCCCAAGAAGAGGAAGACAGATGGAGGAGCAGCTGGTCAGTGGAGCAGTCAGAAAACACAACACATTTATCAGTTACATTCGAAGTCTTATATTGGAGGGATTTGTGGTGCCCCAAAACAACTACAGTTGTAACATCAAAAATCACTGATCACAGATCACCATAAAAAATATAATAAAGAAAAAGCTTGAAATGTTGTGAGAATTACCAAAATGCGACAGAGACACAAAGTGAACAGCTGCTGTTGAAAATGGCACCAATAGAATTGCTAGACTCAGGGTTGCCGCAAATCTTCAATGTGTAAAAAACCACCATATCTGTGACGCACAATAAAGTGAAGCACAATAAAACGAGGTATGCCTGTATACTATTGACATGCACTATACTGACCAAAAATATTTTCTCTCGGTTTCAATAATTTGTCAGACCCTTTCTGCAATGGAAATATTTTTCACACATAAAAATTAAATTACATTGCATTACTTCTTCTGGGGACACTGAGTACCCTGGAAAACAACAATTTTTAAGTAAGGACATTCCTTCCCCAAAGATAATTGCTGCTCTCTACAGTTTTATCACAAATCTTAACAGAGTTTTATTTTAGTTGCCAAATTTTTTCAGTATGAAAAATGATCCTACAATTAAATGTTAAACAGTGATTCATTGTGTGACATTTCCCAATAAAGATAAAAATGATCAATTAAGTAAACAAGTTGTTGAGGTGGGATTTGTTCACCATCATTGTGAATGATTCATTTGTTTATCAATGTTATCTGAAGGTGGCCCATGTTATGTGGAACTTTCTATTTTCCCATGAGCTCAGAGTCAGCGCTTTACTGCATCCATCAATGACCACAACACAACAGCACAGTAAGAGAAACCCTGACTCTGACACCAGCAGCAGTAGTATGCTGTGAGGAAGGTTTCGAGGAAAGCCAGAGGAAGGGTAACCTTGCAGCACACACAGAAAAACAAAATTGTGTTCTTATAACCCACCAGTTCCAGGCCTGCTCTCTCTCTAGGAGTCTCCATATGCTCTGTTCCACTGTGCTGGCTTCAGCCTCCTCCCTCTGGTCTTTTCACTCTGTCTCTTTCTCACTGACCCTCTGCAAACAAAGAAACTTCCTTGAGATCCATTTCCCCAAGACACAGAGCTAATCATAAATATACTTTTTCTATTATACATATTCAAAAAGAAGAAAACATCTAATTTTTGAAACCACCCACGTTTTTTCAATTCTAAGACAACTCCATAGTGGAGCATGGAGACTTCATAGAGGTTTTCAGTAAAAGCAGGGATAGGCAATAGAACAGGTGCTGCCACTGCCATGGCTCCTGATGTCCAGACATATCAGCTGGGGCTGGGCCTGAACAATGTTGCTGGTCCCATGATATGACATAAACCTTCCCTTTAGATAGAACCAACCAGAAGATAATTCATCCTTTTGCATATGAATTTAGACTTAAATTTCTGGTTTCTCCTCAGCTCTCTGCTAGCTCCCCATTATCCTTCCCTGGGGAAAGAATGACCTTGATGACAAGAAAAGACCTCACCTTGTCTAATTTGGTGCTGATTATTGTTGAATCTGTTTAAGGAGCACAATGTGGTTATACATTTTACTGAACAGATTTTTATACTCTCTTAGGTCCTTAAGGAAATAGTCACTACAGCTTTGGAAAAGGAAAACATCCCACAAGCAAGACAAACACTTGAGCTGATATGAAAATCACGGTGATGGTCTTATGGGCATCGCAGTATAGAGGTCTCTGAAGCACAGAGCTTAGTAATGAAGGTGAGGCAGCTGAGTGGGGGTCAGGACCCAAGACAAGCCCATCTGGCTCCCAGTACTTCTTCCCTCCCATCTGGTCTTGCAGCAAGTGGTATAGAAAACTGGTTAAGAGTAGGCATTCCAGAACCAGACAGTTTGGAGATTAAAATCCTGGCTCTGCCACCCAGTAGCTGCATCACTGTGGGGGAGTTAGTTTTTCTGTACCTCAGTGCCCTCATTGATTAAATGGGGGATAATAAAAGTACCTGTGTCTGACTATCATTTATTGCTGCATAATAAATCACCAAATGTAGTGGTTTAGAATGGCAGCCATCATGTTCTCTCTCACAGGTTTTGTGGGTCATCAATTCAGAAGGGCTCTGCTGGACAGAGTTAGCTCAGTCTCTCTGCTGGGGTTGTGGTAGTTGGGCAGTGACTGGAGCTGGAACTGGGGGTGAGTACATGAAGCAGTGGGGGACGGCTGTCATCTCTCTCCTCAGGGCAGTTGGGTTGCTATAAGGCAGCTGAAGGCTCTGAGGAGTATTCTAGGAAGCAAAGTGGAAGCTGCATCATCTTCAGAGAACCGACCTCAGAAATCACTCCACCAGACTCCGCAGATGGAGCAGTCACAACAGTTCCACTCTCAAGGAGACACCACTTCTCTGGGAGGAGCATCAAAGTCTCATGCCACACTCACCCATAGACAGGGTGGCAATGGTATGGTCATCTCTGCAAAGCACAATCTGCTGCAAAGGGGTGCCCAGGGGTGTAAACAGGTTAGTTCACATAAAGCACTCAGACTATGCCAACCCTGACAAAGCACGAGGCTTACAGAGAGGTGCAGCCAAATCTCCAAAACAGGCATCTTTGAAAAAGCCAGATGAGGAGCCTGCATCCTGCGTCTGGGGAGAGGCTCTCAGGAGCAGAGGCTCCAAGTCAGCTCTACAGAGGATGTGCTCGTTTAGGAATCCCTGTGCTCAGGCCTGGGACGCCTCTCCAGGTGTGAGGAGTAGAAAAGACAAGGGCACCTGCTAAATGGCAAAAGGTGGTTCCATGTGCTATTTGCGCCAACCCTATATGGACTGCCTGTGCTTGTGTGAGAGCTGAAAGAGGATTTGGTTGAAATTCCAGAGACAGGGTCTCAGAGGTTGCTTCTGTCTCCACATGCTTACGTTATCGGGGAACAGAACTTGCCAGGGGTGCATGGTGCAGCCGTCCTCTGCATGGCTTTTGATTCAGGTGGACAAAGTCAGATCTGAGCACTGCTGCTAAATGGCCATAGGATCAAAGGAAACAGAGGGGGAGGAACCCATTACCACTGGTAGCTTCTGCATAAGACTCCTACTCTCTTGCTCTGCCCTTGACTTTGCCTCTCTTGGGCTTGCCTTTGGACTTTGGCTACTGCTTCTGGCTTGGCCTCACATGGATGCCCTTTGTGATCCCTCTATACATACTCTGTAACCTGTCTCTAAGTTTTCCTGGTTCTACTTCTGAATCACTCTCCAATCTATCTCTGTTCCCTCCCCACTGTCTCTGCCTTCTCATTTCTCCCTAGTTCTCCTTCCTCACATCTCACCCCTCCTTCTAACTGGTCCCGGTGCAGGTTGGTGCCTCCACCCCGTTCTCTGCACTCCAACTGGTAATCTTACCATAGGGCTTCAGATACAGGTTTCATCACTATAAGAAATTCTGTTATTATATAACAGACCTCTTTTTAAGAATAAGAAAATAGGTTATGGAAAATGTTAAGAGGTTCTGAGTAATAATTTGAACTACATGTTCTGATTTTTATGCAGTTTAAATTTAGCCCCTACCGTGACATATAAGATCAGGATTTCTTTCTCTTTCTCTCAGCTTCCCTCTCTGCAGCTCATGACATTGTTCAGTTATTATTTTTATATTGTCAATGTTTGTAATGTTTATGTTCTATTCTATAACACAATTTCCGTGCTTGTTTAGCGTTGATATGAAGTGCAAACTGTTCCAAGGTTCAGGACCAGTTTTACTTCCCTATCCCATGCCTAATTTTTCAGTTGACCTCCTTTCACTGTTGGTAGGTCTTATGTTTATTTGTTTTCATTTTTTTTTTCAAATTGAGCTTAAGGGTGTTGTGCTTCTTGAGATCTATCATGTTTGAGATGATCTGCCTAGAACTATAATACTGGTATGTAATCTTTGTTTAGTGTACTATTGTTGGTCATGCTTTATGTCCCTTGGAATACTTAGAACTAATTTCACGTCCTTACAAAATTGAATAGTGGCTAAGAGAAATTCAGTACTGTGTCCATTCCTTTCCTAAATGCCCCTTTATAAGTGATTCCCTTGATGTTAATTAGTTTACTTGATCTTCCTGGATTATGGTAATAATTATTTTTGATCTTCAGAATTAGGACAGTTTTCTCTCTGGGGAAGTTTTTCCTTGTGTATAAGAATGTGTGTTTTGTTCCATTTGTTGGAGGTGACTTTTCAGGGACCTAGTTATCCTTAGATTATATCTTTGTCTCTCTTCCATATTGATCCTCTTCTCTCTAGTTTATTTATTTAAAAATCAAGGCTTTCTGCTTGTAATTCAGTTGTCAGTGGTGACCATTCAGTTCTTTGCTGTTATAACATTTTACTGGGTCTGAGATAATGTGATCACAGTGTTGTTTGGTTCCCAGTTTAACTTAGGTCTGTAGTGCTACTTTTGGTCTCATTCTATGGTTTTATCACCTCTTCTTTGAAATTTTGAATTCATGTTCTTATTAACCTATTCTGCATAGTAAAGGAATATTGGTAAATTTTCCTGTATTTCTCTGCTTAGGTTTTTTTTTGAATATTTTAATGTGCCTTTGGCATGATACAATACCTGTATCTACCTATCTATCTATCTATTTATCATCTATCTATCTATATTTTTGCTGCAGTGAGTCTGCATACTTGTCATGTTGACTCTTTTCCTCCTGCTCAGGCTACTACATTTCTATGGTGTAGTGTGAGTGATTCATTCCCTCTCACCACACAGTGCCTGAGGCCAACCTGTTTCCTCTTCCTCATAACCACTGGAAGGCAAGTGTTGGGTGCTCAGAATTCTGGCAGGTCTTGGTATCCTGGGGGTATGGTGAGCACCTGGAGGAATCTAGGTTCCCATTGTAGACAGCCTTAGTTGGATGGCCTAGGTGTAACTCTCCCTGTGAGTTTCTTTCAATGTTTTACACCAGAATCCCTCAGCTCCCCAAGTTGAGGTGTAAAGCCCACTCCCACAAGGGAGGATTCAGTGAGGGCAGTGACACCTCAATGTCAAGATGGAACTAGCACTGTTCTGTACTGTTCTCTCCCTTACTCATTTCTCCCCAGCTCTTACTATCTCTCTGCTTTAACAACAAGAGGAAAATGGGAAGGCCAACCACTCACTTTGCTTCTTTTCAGTTTTAGGGTTACTAGTGCAAATTTTCACAATTAGTGGGCTCCTGGGTTGTGGGAAGAAGATTAACATTTGAGTCCTTCTGTGCCTTCCAGATATTCTAGAATGGTATATTTTTCTCATTAATCACCAGATTTTTCAGTTTTTTGTGTTATATTGTAACCCCGGTCATCTGTACTTTCTGGTGGCCAGTTATATTGCTGTGCTGCAGTTCCAATCTGTCATCTTAGTCATGACTTTTCTTCTAAATGAAATCTTCCATGGAATCAATGCTCATGTAGTTCAGACTCAAAGCATTGTTGTATCTGAAGTGCAATCTGCCACCAAAAAGAAATAATAAAATAATTTTAAAGGACTGTGTAGCTCACTTGCACCTCCTGGAGGGTGTTAAGTGGCAGGTGGGTCATTAATCACTCACCTGTTTCTGCAACACCCCTCATGTTCCCTTTTTCTCCCTCCTGATTTTCTAACACCACACACACTCTTCCAAACTCAGAAACATTCTTTAGTCAGCTCTAGCCTAGCAAACCTTGTGTCCCTTTCATCTTCTCTTTTCTCCCCAATTCTACTTCACAGAAGGTAAAATAACAGTTTAGGAGGAAAATCTCTCCCTCCTTGGAAGGTAGGAGAAAGGAATAAGCTGAATCCCCCCTAGAAGGGAGGGGAACAGAGACTGGAGACTTTCATATGGTCGTCACCTTAGTGCTGTGATATGTAAGACAGATAGAAGTGCCTGCAGCTATTTTAACTAAAGAAAGGGTGGATACCCCCATCCCAACTTTAACCCCCGTCTCTCCGCTGGCCTCACTCCAACTGTATGGATTTTGGGAGACACCTTATAGGACCCTATCGCTTAGCAGAAGCCCCAGCTTGGTGAGCACTACCAGGAATATAGACAATGCAAAAACTCGGCATTGTAAATTGATGGAGGAAAGTCTGGACTCTTCAGTTTATGTGTTGGGACAATTGGCTCGCTTGTGATAAAAAAATAAAATTAGCTCACTTTACACGAAATGTATGTCCTTTGTGGGCTAATAATTTAAACGCAAAAAATAAAAATATGAAAGTTTAAAAGAAAATACATCTTTACTACATCAGGGTAGGAAATAGTTTCTTAGAAAAGACAAAAGAGCAGAAAATATAGAGGAAAAGATTGATAAATTTTATATATTGGAATAATAAAATAGTTACGCTCCAAAAAAACCAAAATAAGCACAATTTTTAAAAAAACTTCTGGGTAGAAGGAGCTATTTGCCAAGCAAATTCTGGTAGCCAGAATACATAAAGAACTCCTACAAATCAAGATAAAAACCAACAGTACAACAAAGTACAATAAATGGGAGAAAATATGTGCAGGAGAGAAAACCACCTGGTCCATCAACATTTAATAAATCCTTTACCTCCTTAGAAATCAGGCAAACTCAGTGAAAACAACAAAGGAATGGTATTTCATTCTCATCAGACTGAAAATAAATACCCAAAAAGTAAAAAAGCAAGTATGATAGTTTAAAGTGTTAGTAAGGATGCAGGCCTGCAGGTTCTACTAGAGAAAGTGAAAATTGGTATAACTGCATTAGACAGCTATTCGGCAATGTCTGTAAAAGAGAAGATGCACATTCTTTAGGTCTCTTCAGTTCTACTAATAAGTAAATATTCTCCAGATGCTCTTGCACATCAAAGGAGGCATGTCAAAGAGGCTCATTGCAGACTGGTTTGCAATAAAGTAAAAGACAAAACAAAATGTAAATGCTTATCAGTAAGAAAATAATTAAGTTATGATGTATTAATACAATTAAATACTATGCATACTTAAATGTATGATCTAGATCCACAATGAATGAGTCTCAGAAAATAAAACCAAATGAAAAAAGCTTGCTATTGAAAAGCACAGTATGTCATTTTTGTAAATTTTAAATACTTAGAAAAAGTATTATATGCTACTTACAAATTCATATAAAAGGGGTACAAGTGTAAAAACACTAACTTCATGGTGACTCCCGCAAGGAAGAGGGGAGAGGAAATGTAGGGGATATGATAGGGGTGTGAAGGATATTACAACAATCTAAAGTGTTTTATTTGTAAAACAAAACATGAAGCAAATAGGACAAACATATCAACACTTGTTTGTCATACTACTCACCTTACTTTTTTTTTTAAATTAATTAATTAATTAATTTAGTTTTGGCTATGTTGGGTCTTCGTTTCTGTGCGAGGACTTTCTCTAGTTGCAGCGAGCGGGGGCCACTCTTCATCGCGGTGCACGGGCCTCTCACTATCGCGGCCTCTCTTGTTGCGGAGCACAGGCTCCAGACGCGCAGGCTCAGTAGTTGTGGCTCACGGGCCCAGTTGCTCCGTGGCATGTGGGATCTTCCCAGACCAGGGCTCGAACCCGTGTCCCCTGCATTGGCAGGCGGATTCTCAACCACTGCACCACCAGGGAAGCTCTCGCCTTACTTTCTGAAATTTGGAAAATTTCCTAATAAACACCAGGAAAGAGAGAAGAAAGGAAGCCGGCTGCTGCAGGATGAAGTCCACCTGCTCTGGTGGGCCCTCCAAGTCCCCATGATGTGTCCCAGCCTCCTGCTTCAGCCTCATCTTTGTCCACATCCTCCCTCAGACCACACTTGTGCTTTCAACGTATGAATCCCCTGTAGATTCACACGCGGTGCTCCTCCCTCACACCTCCATCCTCCTGCTCCTGTGGGGTCCTCAGCAGTTCCTCCTCTGGGAGGCTGACTCTCCCATCTGGGCTAGTTGGCTGTTTTCATATCATCCCATACTTAAAATTTTTATTCATTTATCACAACGGTTTGTACATATCTACACGTATGTCCCGCTGGATAGATTGAGAACATGCTGAGGGCTGAGCTTATGTTTATACCCAAAATTCAGTCTAAAACCAAGTGGGGCTCAGGGAGTGCTTGTTGAACTAGTTGACTTGACCTCAGGCATGCTCTTGGCCGTCTCCTGGTGGGTCACCTGGAGCTGCCATGGAGGCCAGTGCCCCCAGACCTGCCTTGGGCTGGTGGGGGAGAGCTACAATCACGTGGTACAGGTGAAGGCGCTGCAAACAGCACTGACCTTGTTTCTTCTCATTTGGGGAATGAAGAAGCATTTTTTAAAAATGAAGAATTTTTTAAAAATGGCTTTTATTTCTATTTCAGCTTTGGGGGCTTGTAAAAGTCTTACCCTCCATCCTCACAAGCCTGCTCCTATCTTGATTCTTTGCTTTCAAGGACTGGATTCATTTTTTTCTGCTCTAGTGATGGAGAGCTAACTCATTGCTGTGGGTCTCTACTCTTAAGTACCTTCCATAATTACATCATTTAATCGTCTGACACTCCTGCAAAGTGTGTAATCCTGTCTCCATTTCACAAATGAGTAGACAGAGATTCAGAAAGGCAAAATAACCCCTGCAGCTTGCAGTCATGCAGCAAGGACCAGGTCCAGACATTCTCCCCTGGATGGTGTAATTCTGTACTCAGTGCTCTGCCTCTTCCCACCACCCTGCTCCTCCCCAAAGCTCCCTGCCCCTACTGCTCCTGCCCCTGGGGTCAGTGGGCCTCACTGTCAGTGTGGTCGAGGATTGGATCAGCAGAGCAGACATGCTGATAGCAGAGATGTGTCTGAACCAGTCTGGAGGAAAGGCAGTTAATGACAAGCAGCCTCATTACTCTGGGGCAATCGCACACAATTAACAGATTTGCTAATTTCATAATTCCTACCTTTCTAATAAACATACAGTTTCATTTCATATGTGGGGTTATTATTCATTTATCAATATGAGATTGCTCCACTTTGAAGCATAAGTAGAAAAGCAGTGGGAGGGGGCATCGGAGCTGAGGGATGTCCAGGGTCACATGGGCAAAGGCAGAATATGCTACTGTTCATAGGCTTTGTCAGTGAGCTGGCATCTCCGAGGGCAGAATACTCTATGTAGATGAGATCATTAGCAGAATTGCACAGCTAATGAAGGGCAAATTAATGAAACTCTGTAACATTTTATAAGCCTGTACAAACAGCAACTTGTCATACATCATTGGTAAATAATCGCCAGAGAGTTGTTTGGAACATATTCATTAAGTCTTAACAATACCAGCTGGACAGTTTATCCTCCATGGATCAGCTTGTTCAAATGTGTTTCTCTCTTTATCTCAGGCTCTGAGAAGTAAATTTCAGGTTGTGATTCCAGACAGGTATCTCACCTGCTGGGTATACCTGGGGAAGAGCTGGAGGAGATGGAGAGAGATGTCCCACTCCCCAGCAAAGGGCAACAAACCATCAAACTGCAAAAATGTTGTCGGTGTTGTTACAACAGAATTCCTTTTCTGCTCTTACTTTTCAATACTTACATTTAAAGTATTGAAAAGGACAGCAAAGGAAAGATGACACCTGTTTGGACAAGTGAGTACATCTGGCTGCTTCTAGACAATGCCCTGCAGCCCCATCATACACACCACATGGTGAGGATAATATAATAGCATAGAATGGGCACAATTATATTTAAAATGATTATCATTCTTGCCATGCACTCTCATTAGGTTGGAATGTGACTAGCCTAAATTTGGAAGTCATTTTACAAAGGTTCATGAGGACATAAATTAAGTCTGCTCTTTGTGGAGTTGCTAGTGCAAAAACAAGTGGTGCAATCAGCCCAAAGACCATTGTATGCTAGTTGGGCTGTGCATGGGGCCAGTGTGGATGGATGTGCCTGGCTGAAAGCTTGTCTGTGTCTTCTAGTGTCACCCTGAGGTCACTGTGAGTAGGTTAGTGTTGTGGTTCTGCTGGATGGACAAGGGTGCTGGCAGGACATTCATGGTTACTGAATTAGGAGGGAGAAAAGAGAGAAATGGGGAGAGGTTGAGATAGAGAATAAACATGGAGAAGGCAGTTATAAGAACAATGTGGTTACCTCACAGGACCTGTTCAGTCCTTTCTCTTCCAGGGCCTTGGGGTCTATCTCTCATCTGAGGTCATCAGGAGAGGCAACAAACCGGCTCTTACTGGACATTGGAATGGTTTGTGTCGTGACAGGTTCTGGGCTAACTCAGAAGCTAATGGTTACAACTATTCCCTGTGGGACCAGTGGTGACAGGAGCCTCCGTGCAGCCAGGTGGGAATCTGTGGAGAGGGAAAGCGAAGCAGCTGTGAGAAAGAACATGGCCAGCTCTGCAGAGACTGGATGGCCAGCTCAAGTCCTCCTTCACTGCTCACTAGCTGTCCAAATGCTAACAAGCATCAGTCTCTCTAAGCTGAGGATTATTGAAAAAGTTGCTATTATGGACTGAATTGTGTCCCCCCCCAAATTCATATGTTGAAGCCTTAATCCCCAGTACTGCAGAATGTGACCGTATTTGGACATAGGGTCTTTAAAGAGGTAATTAAGTTAAAGTGTGGCCATTGATGGGGGCCTAATCCAATGTGATGGTATCCTTATAAGAAAAGGAGATTAGGACACAGACACGCACAGAGAGCAGAACAGGTGAAGACACAGGGAGAAGGCAGCTGTCTACACGCCAAAGAAAGGTCTTAGGAAGAAACAACCCTGCCAACACCTTGACTTCTAGCCTCTGGAACTGAGGGAGAGACAGACAGAGAGAAAGACACAGAGGCAGAGAGAAACGGAGGCAGAGAGAGAGACAGAGGAAGAGAGAGAGAGAGGGAGAGGAATTTATTTTAAGGAATTGGCTCATGCAGTTATGGAGGCTTGCAAGTTGCAAATCTGCAGGGTGAGTCAGAAGGCTGGAGACCCAGAGAAGAGCTGATGCTGCAGTTCTGGTTGGAAGGCAGTCTGCTGCAGGATCCCTTCTTGCTCAGGGAAAGTCAGTCTTTTGCTATTCAGGCCTTCAACTTATTGGATGAGGCCCACCCACATAATTGGGGGCAATCTGCTTTCCTCAAACTCCACTAATTTAATCTCAACAAAAACCACCCTCATGTTTAACCAAAATATAGGCCTCCCAAATTCAAATTCTTCTTGGCTGTTTACTAGCTATGACCAGGCCCAGTTAATCTCTCTGAGCCTCAGTTTTCCTACCTGAAAATCTGGATAATGATACCTATGCTGGGTATCATCTGTTTCCTGCTCCCTGCATCCTCCTCCCATCGCTGTCACATGCTCTATGCTATATGTTCTGGAAGGCTGACTTATATGGACGGCTTCACCTGGGCTTCCTTGTCTTCTTGTTTCCAAAACAATGACAGCGTCGAGGTTAAGAACCCTGCCCTGCGGTGCTCAGAGCTTCCTGGAAGCATTTCATTTCTTCACTCCTAATATAAGCAGAAAGCCAAGGATCTTCAGACATGTGACAGAGCCTGTAATATGACAAAGATCAAAACAAACAGAAAACACACTTAGAGGAAACAGAGACAGGGAGAAGGAAAAAAGCCTGTTCATTGTATCCTCAGAGAAATAAGGGAAGGCAATGCTGTGAAAAAGTGATAAAGAGGATGTCATAGAAATTTAAGTGAGAAAGTAGACATCCAGAGAGCAAAAGTGCACATGCTAGGGTTTTTTTGAAATGTAAATATGATGAGTGACTGTGGTGCTGGGCAGGTCCCAGTACTGACTGCTTGTTTATCACCTGATGGGGGGAGGGGGACTGCACAAGGTACCTGTTTCCCGACATTCCAGGCACTTCTTATTCTGGGTCTTTAGTAGCAATACCTCTGGTGATCCACTGGTATATTAACTTCTCATTGCTGTTATAACAAATTACCACAAACTCAGTGTTTAGAAACAAAACAAATTTATTATCTTACAGTTCTAGAGGCCAGAAGTCTAAAATCAATGTGTGGGCAGAGCCACATTCTTTTTGGAGGCTACAGGGGAGAATCGGTTTCCTTGTCTTTTCCAGCATCCAGAGCTGCCCGCATTCCTTGACTTCTCCTTCCTCTGCCTTCAAGGCTCATCCCCCAACCTCTTCTTCTGTCACCACATCTCCTTTTTCTGAATTTAAACCCTTTTACCTCCCTCTTATAAAGACCCTTGTGACTACATTGGGCCCACCTTGATAATCCAGAATAATCTCTCCATCTCAAGATTCTTAATGCAATTGCATCTGTAAAGTAATTGTAATTGTGGTGTGTATGATGGGGCTGTAATTACATTCCTTTTGCCATGTAAGGTAACATATTCCCAGGTTCCAAGGATTAAGGCGTGGACATTTTGGGAGATCTATCATTCTGCCCATCATAGTTGGTATCTGTCTTTATAACTTCTACAGTCCAGCTAGCATTTATTGAGTGACTCCTCTGTTCTAGGTCTCATTCTTGAATCTGGGGACACAGAGCAGAGACTTCACAGTCTGCAGGAGACATGGTCAAATAAGCAGATAACTCTAATGTCTGCAGAATGACACTTTGTGAAGGACTTCTGCAAGTGGCTGAGAGATGGTGCAGACTGGGTCCTTGCCTTCAGGGAGATTACAATCCAGTGGGGAAGAAAACGTGTGAATGAATGTACCTGGTGTCATTAGGAGTGCCTCCAGCTCCTACCTAGAAGATGGTTTTACTTTTCCAGTGACTGCCTGTTGAAACTCCCTTCCCAATGGGAAGCAGCCACCTCAACAGTTCCGCAAGGCTTCCAGACCTCTCCAGTCACACGTTTTTGATTGATAAAGAGTTTCATTTCTGTTCTTTAAGATTCAGCCATGTTCCTTTTAAAGCATCAGCTTCACAAAAGCTTCCCTTCCCTCCACCCAGTGCAGGCTGGACTTGTGGTTCTGACTCTTGGTGTGGATGGGCTGAGCAGGGGATATGGGCTGCTCTTGGGCACCTCCCCATCACCTCATGGAGGGAGAGAGAACAGAGGCAGATGACTCTGACTTACCTGCCCATGCTCATTACATATCAAGGTGTGGATCTTAATGTTTCTCTGTCTGCCTTTGACTGACCATTGGGTCCCTCAGTGTGGGAGCATTTGTTGGTTACTTTGGGGCCACCTGGCTCAGGCTTGGCCTCTTCCTCTTTGCCAAAGCCCCACAGGAGACATTTCCCTTACTCCAGCTTCTCATCAACAGGATTTCTTTGCCTATCAGACAGGCTTCTAGGGTGGAATTCCTTCCATGGGACTCACCTCATGGAAAAATCAGTCTCCTTTCAGCTCTACCATCTCTCTCCTATCCCTTCACCCCCAACCCAGAAGGATCTGGTGCCCATTCTAGAGGCTCTTCAACTCTGAGTAAAAGGTGATCTCCAGCCTAGGCAGGTGCTGGTGGGCAGGGGTGATGCGGGTCCTCAGAGAATGTCCTAGACCCTTCCTCCCTGAACTCAGCTTAGAGAGTTGCTTCTCTCAAAACGTATATTGCCTCTTGCACAGAAAATGTAAGTCTGAGACCTTGGCTCCATCCTGAGTGGTGTCAAGTTCAAAGGGCTCAGCTTATAAGGCAAAGCAACACAAGCTTTCCTCATCAGCTCTTCAAGGATATTAAGAGTTAAAGCTCAATACCAGCAATATTTTCCATGCTCCCTTTTTCAAATCTCTATTTTTTATACCTTACCCTCTCCAGTGTTTTTCACTCACAAACCTGCCCTCATATAAAACATAAAACCATCTCCTTGGTGTCCACAGCTAGGGCACCCTGCTTCCTGCCCTCTTTTCCATCTCCCAGTGCTGTGCTGGGAACATTGACCTAGTCTCCCACAGTGTAGATTCCTGTCTGGCCACTTCCTGCTGATCATCTCCATCCCACAGGCCTGGGAGACCAAAGTCACACAACAGGTGCTGGAGAGCAAGAGTCCTTTGAAAGGCAGAGGTAGGGGAGGGAAAGAGGAAGGGGAAATTGGACTGGCAATTTCAATATTTTCATAGGAGATTGGGGGAGAGGAAAGTCTGTGCAACCCACAGTGGTCATTTCATCTTGTCATATATGCAATAATATGCCTGTAGTATAGAAGGTATATGAGGTAGAGAAACAGGACTTAATACTAGCTTTCTCTTAACTGAAAACCAACCTTGCCAAAATATTTCATGAATATTGAATGAACTGGGAAGTGCCTTGAAGTTCTCTGGGTGCTAGGCTGGGCACATGGTAAGCACCCTGATAGACTGCCAGAATGGTAGAATGTGATGTCTAAAGGGGAGGGAAAATGGCTGTGGATAAAGAAAAGAGCTGTTCTCAGGTGTCGTGAGTGTCCATTTCTTGTGTTGACCACACTCTAGTCATGGATTCTTTGGTTCTACCCAAAGTCTCGCCTGTGGAGCTTGGACCTAATGTCCCCACAGTCCCTCCTCCCCACCCCCACACCACAGTTCTCTGTGTGTGCCAGAGACTGGGCCTTCCTACAGTGTATTTTTCTCTGCTCTCCATTGCATCCCCAAGTTAGAAGACACCTGGGTTGTAAGGCAGCACTGTATAGGATTTGCTCTTAGAGCTATCTAATGAACTGTAAAGGACTCTATAAATGATGGTGCAGGGTGACTGAGAGCCTGCTGCAAAGGACAGTAAAACAGGTGCCATAGAAAATCGTGATTCATTGTCCAAGCTCCCTGAAGTCACTGGTTTCCCTGCAGGACACAGCACAACCACACAAGCTGTTTCCCCAGATTACCACTGAGACAGCCTGCTCTTTGTGGAGTGATGCACGCACCCGTCAGACTGTCCTCAATTTGGTACTTGCTAAGCAGTGCAGGATCATCTGCAGGTGATATAATACTCCTTATTGCCCCAGTGACAAAAGGAGTCGTGGAGAATGAATGAACAATTTTTGTGCTGAGCCGTCACTGGTACGTCTCCATTTGGGCTGGATTCATCACATTTATAATGGGTTTGAGCAGAGAAGATCTACTGCTCTGATAAGAAGGTCAACAGCTGTCAGCCAGCCTTTATGATTTCTTCCTTTGAAAAAAAAACCATGTTTGGAAATGTCTCACATTCATTTTCTCCTTCTTCATTCATACTAAATGGCTCCTAGCATTGCTGTGTATGCATGGAAGCACCTCAAATTGTCCCCACTCTACTTTTATAGTGCCATAGTAGTATTTTCAATAATGCTAGACAAGATAGCAACCTGGCATTCAGAACTCAAATTGTCAATCTTTCCTTTCCCTCCTAGAAAACTAGGCAAGCACATACAAGAGAACAAGACAATGACATTGGAAATGGGTATTTAGGAAGAACAATGATAAATTACTACAATGGATTATTTAATAATTTATTAGGAGATTACACTTGCATTAGCAAATCTGAGCCTCACCAACACTTTGTAAAATTGACAAACCATGTATTGATGTTCCTCTTTATGAGGGAGGAAATACCCAAGAGCACGTGGTTATTAAGAGACAGGCTGGATGGAACTGGGTCCAACTACAAACCCAGGACTTTTGCTCCTATTCTCTGTGAGAACCAACTTGGCAAAGATACCACTGAGAAGGTTTTATGACAACTGAACATACTTTATAACAGAGCTTAACTAAATAAGCATATTCATACTACACAGAGTATCTAAATGGGGTGTGTGTGTGTATGCGCGTGTGTTATATGGATATTTCAAAAATCAAACTACAGCTTTCTGAACTCTTGACTGACAGACTGTTTTACAATTTTATTTAACTTTTTAATGTGTGCATGTTTGTTTCTCTAATACAGCAGGAAGACAAAACAATTGGTCCAGAGAAAGAAGCTGGAGCTGGCATCCAGCTGAAGTCCAGCTCCTGACATGAAGGCCAGTTGGTCACCTGGCCTGATGTCATTTCCTCTTCTTGTGACCACTGAGTGGACCCATTAAGACAGGGACCTGTGGGCCCCTGCAGCTCTCTGGGGGATTTCATCAATGCAGGGCTGTGTCCGAGGCACAGAATGGTGCTGTCCACATAGCAAGTGATCAATACCTGTTGTTGTTAGTTATATTCCAAGATATGAGGACTAAGGTGTTTTCTTTCCTCTAGTTCCTTAAAGAATAATATTGTATAAAGAGTCTTAACTGAAGAGGAGACTATCAAAACTCTGAGAAAAATGTATATCAAAGAGGGATAGAGTAGTCTCACATTTAGCAGTTTGCCACCAAGTCTTGCAGTTTTAGTGGAACAAGACACAGTTAAGCAGTGCTGAAAGGCAGGCTTTGTCTTCCTGGTTTCAAGGTTTTACTGTCAGAAAGAAGTCTGGAAAAGACACCAACAACTGCAGCAGACACATTTGTTCTGATATGATTAAGAGATTGTACTTGTATGGGGATATCTTGTGTTTAACTTGCAACTTTTTTCCTTAATTAGTGGCTAACCTCACTAGATATTGTTAGAATATCAGAACTGATATTAATTAGTTGACTGCCCAGAGACACCAGTATAGCTAAGGGGCACTGTTAGGGGGGAATCCTGCTACATGAAGTACCCAGCCCAGAGGCTGTTCT
The DNA here is from genome assembly GCF_965194825.1 of Balaenoptera physalus. NCBI lineage: Eukaryota > Metazoa > Chordata > Mammalia > Artiodactyla > Balaenopteridae > Balaenoptera > Balaenoptera physalus. The sequence continues at coordinate 6,129,505 of NC_138885.1, read as the reverse complement.
CCAATCTCCACAGGCAAGGCAGAACCAACCACAACAAACACCCAGCCAGGGAAATCTCTGTCCCTGTGGGTCTCAAATTCCACTCCTCCTCCAAGAGATATCAAGTAGCCTGTCCTGCAGAAATGCTTTTCTCCAGCTGCCCCGTGGGTGCCCCAATGGCCCCATTTAAATCAGGCATACCAAAATAACATCCCAGAGGTTCAGGTCAGTAAATTGTCATTGGAACCACAGCCCACAAAGTAAGCCCGGGAGCTATGTGCTAAACCTAAACATGTGCTAAACTATACAATTTAAATAGAATCCAGTCTTCTACATTTCAGTTAAAATGTCTAGGATACAATAGAAAACCACCCACCATAGCAACATTTAAGAAAATCACAACTTGAATGAGAAAAGGCAGTCAAACGATGCCAACAGTAGCACATCAGATGTTAGAATGATCTGACCATGATCTTAAAGCAGCCATAGTAAAAATACTTCAAAAATATTCTCTTGAAACAAATGAAAATCTCAGTGAAGAAATAGAAGCTATGAAAAAATAATCAAATGGAAATGATCGCATTGTACATTTTAAATATATACAAATTTATTTGTCAATCATACCTCAATAAAGCCTGGAAAAATAATACAAGAAATCAAATAACAGAAATTTAGAACAAAACCTCCTCATGGGGCTTAACAGTAGAGTGGAAATGACAGAATATAGAGTCAATGAACTTGAGCACCTATCAACAGAATTACTCAATCTGAATAATTTGTAGTAAACAGACTAAAAAAATAAATAGCCAAAGCCTCAGGGACATGAGGGATAATAATAATAATAATAATAATAATAATAATAATAATAATAATAATAATAATAATAAACCTATCTTTGGTACAAAGGATACAAAGTCCCAGAAAGAGGGGAGAAAGAGTGAAGATAAACAAGTATTCAAAATTATAATGGCTGAAACTTCCTAAATTTAGTGAGACACAAATCTACATAATTTGGAGCAAACTCCAAACAGGATAAACTCAAGAAAACCCATGCCAACACATATAAAAATTAAACTTCAAAAATTTAAAGACAGATATGGAAGCAACCTAAGTGTCCATCAACAGATGAATGGATGGGCAAGATGTGGTATATATATACAATGGAATACTACTCAGCCATAAAAAAGAATAAAATTTTGCCACTTGCAGCAACGTGGATGGACTTGGAGGGCATTATGCTAAGTGAAATAAGTCATACAGAGAAAGACAAATACTGCATCATATCACTTATATGTGGAATCTAAAAAATACAACAAACTAGTGAACATAACAAAAAAGAAGCAGACTCACAGTTACAGAGAATGAACTAGTGGTTACCAGTTGAGGGTGAAAGGCAATATAGGGGTGGGAGAGTAGAGATACAAACTATTGGCTCAAGGATGTATTGTACAACACGGGAAATATAGCCAATATTTTGTAATAACTGTAAATGGAACGTAACCTTTAAAATTGTATAAAAAATTAAAAAATATTAAAAAAATTTAAAAAGTGAAAAAATTGAAAGACAAAGGAAAATCTTAAAAACAGCCAGAGAGAAATTATACATCATTAGAGCAACACAAATTTGAATAAAAGTGCATACCTAATTAGAACACATCGAGACTAAAAAAAGATGTTACAATGTTTTAAAGTAAAAATTTATGTTCATATAAAAATTTGTACGTGAATGTTAATAGCAGCTGTATTCATAATAACAAGAATTGGAAAGAAGCTAGACATCCTTCAACAGGTAGAATAATTAAGCAAACTCAAACTGTGGTACTCAAAAACAGAAGACGGAGAAGGAGGAGGATTAGCGGGGAGAAGGAGAAGTGGATGGGGAAGGGGAAGGGCTATTGATGCTTGGATGCATCTCAAAGGAATCATGCTATTTCAAAAAGAAAAAAAAAGCCAACCACAAAAGGTTATGTGTTGCCTGATTCCATTTATATCACGCCTTAAAACGACTTAAGTTTAGAAATAGAGAACAGATTAGGGGTTGCCAGGGGCTAGGAATGGATTGGCAGAGGGAAGTGGCTGTGATTATGAAAGGGAAACACAAGGTATTCTGTGGTCATGAAATTGTCCTGTGTCTTGACTGAAGTGATGGATACACAAACCTATGGAGGTGTTAAATTTGTATGGAACTAAAACACAACACAGCACACACACACACGCACACACACACACAAATAGTAAAAATATACAAGGAGAATCTGAACTGGAGGATTGTATCAATGTAGGTATCCAGGTTGTTATACTGTAGTATGGTTTTGCAAGATGTTACCATTAGGGGAAAATGGGTAAAGAGCACATGGGATCTGATCTCTCTGCATTATTTCTTAATTAATATTATTTCTAATACATGTGGAGTTATAATTATCTCAGTATACTTGTCAATTAAATAAAAGTAAATCCACAGATACTCTGGACAAGAAATAAACATTTCCAGCACCTCATCCGCCCTCCCCACAATCCATTCTGATCTTAACCTCCTTCCTTTTTCCAGGTAACAGCTATCCTGATTTTTAACAAGGTGTTTAAAATTTTTAACAAGATTTTAACAATTTAAACAAGGATTTTTAACTAACAATCAGGTAGTACTTGTCTCTGCCTTCTTTCTCTCAACTTTATGTTAATGAGATATTATTCATATTTATAATATTTAATTGTTTATCCATTTGGATAGTTTAGTCACTTGGATAGTTTCCAGTTTGGAGTTCTTGGGAATAATGCTGTTATGATCACACTTGATGTGTCTTTCAGTACACATGTGCATATCAGTGTGTGCATACCTGGGAATCAGATTCCTAAGTGATAGAGCATGTTCAACTTTAATAGGTTCTTCCAAACAGTTTCCCCAAGTTGTACAGATTTACACCCTGATAGGTTTGTTTAGAGTTCTGGTTGCTCCATATACTTGATAATGCTTGATGTCAGTCTTTTTTAAAAATTGTTTTATTTAACATCTTTATTGGAGTATAATTGCTTTACAGTATTGTGTTAGTTTCTGCTGTATAACAGAGTGAATCAGCTATATGTATACATATATCCCCATATCCCCTTCCACTAAAAAAAAAAAAAAAGGTTCTGATGAACCTAGGGGCAGGGCAGGAATAAAGACGTAGACATAGAGAATGGACTTGAGGACATGGGGAGGGGAAGGGTAAGTTGGGACGAAGTGAGAGAATAGCACTGACATGTATACACTACCAAATGTAAAATAGATAGCTAGTGGGAAGCAGCTGCATAGCACAGGGAGATCATCTTGGTGCTTTGTGACCACCTAGAGGGGTGGGATAGGGAGGGTGGGAGGCAGACGTAAGATGTCAGTTTTTTTAAACTTCAGCCTTTCTAATTCCTGTGTATTGGTATCTCAATATGGTTTTAATTTGCTTTTCTTGAGAATAAATAACATTGAGCAATTTTCATGTGCATTATAACTTTTTAGTGTTTTCTTTAGAGAAATGTCTCTTTATTGACCATTTGAGCAGGTTTACCTGTCAAAGTTTACAAATTCTTTACATATTCTGCATATAGACTGATTTTGGTTATACGTGTTGGAAATAATTTCTCCCATTTTGTGACTTGAGTTTTTACTGTCTCTTAGTGGTTTCTTTTAATGACTCAAATTTCTTAGTCTTAATGAAATCCAGTTTTATCAGTCTTTTTTATTACACTTAATGAGATTATTAAGATTATTCTTAATCTTGTTTAGAAACTCTTTGCTTACCCCAAGGTCGTGATTTGTGTTTGCATAGTATTTTGCAGCCTTTTTCTTTCAACCATTTTGCATTCTTACTATTCAACTTGAGTCTCCTACAAGCAGCATATTTTTGTTATTTTTAATCCACACTGATGCTCTTTGCCTTTTACTTGGAAAGTTTAGTTCACTAACATTTAGAGTAATTGTTGATATATTTTCTTTCTATTTGTTCCTCTACTTCTCCTTTCTCATCTCTGTTCTTTTTTTCTCTCTTTTTGTCTTATTTTAATTCATTTTTACTGTAACACTTTCATCATATTTTCTTGTGAGTTATATGTTCTTAATTATTACATTAGCAATTGCCATAGAGACTACAAGATTAATTCCAGACTTATTAAAGTTTAATAAAATTAGTCTTTTTCACTTTGTGGACAGTACGAAGGCTTTGGAGTACTCAGTCTCCTGCCTGATTCCTATTACATAGCTCTTCAGTGTTTACATTTTCTGTAATGTAGTTACGCATCTCAGATTTTTGGTGTTGTGTTTGTTTGCATTACTTAGTCAATAATCACTTCGATTTATGCTTTGTGTTGCTCTTCATTCTCTCCTGCATCTGAGGGCGGTCAATTGCATGATGCTTATGATTCTTGATGACCCCTCTATTGACTTTGGCCTTGGGCAGTGGGATATAAACAGATGTGATTATACCATGTCTGGGCAGAAGCTTTATGCATGATTTTGTGGATCAGCTCCACATTTCACTCTTCACTGCTTCCATAAGAATACATCACGTTCCTGCTAAGGGCTGTTCTTTCCTATCCCATCACTGCTGATGAGTAATAAATTTGGTTGTGTGAGGTATTAACTTTGTTATGCAGAAAAGATAGTAAACTGAGCTTCCATTTAAGGACATTTTCCTTCTACCTATAGAATACCTTTAGTGCAGGTATGCTGGGAAATTTGAAAACTCTTTCATTTCACATTCACTTCTTTTGCATTCTTTATTGAAGTATAACATAAATACTAATAAGTACACAGATTGATGAATTTTCACAAGGGTAAATACACCTTTGTAACCAGGACCCAGGTCCAGAAGCATAACACTATCAGCATCGCAGAAACACCCTCCTGACGCCTCCTCCTCGGTGTTGGTAGAACTTTCCAAATTGATGGCTACCCTGATTTTAAATACCATACATTCATTTTGCCTATTTTTGAACTTTATATAAAGGGACTCTTACAGTGTGTATCTTTTATCTGATTTATTTTGCTCATGAATCTGTAATATATAATTATATCTAGCTTTACATCTTTAATATATTAGACTATTTCTCTCTTTCTTTGTACCTCTTCAACCTTGCTAGGACTATGTCACTTTTTAAAATACTTGATTGTTTTGTTACTTTTTCTTTCATGCATATGTTTTGTGATTCCTGTTCTTCTCCTGCATTCAGGCACTATGTAGCCAATGTGAATGCAGACATAACCAGCACGCTGTCTTGGCTTTTGTAGGCTCACAGTCTAAGGGGCCCACAGGTAAATAAGTAGTGTGATGACTGTCACAATTGAGATAACTATAAGATCCTGATTATTTTGTAATCAGTGGATAAAGGAAGGACAAAATGAACTGTTTCCTATGTCCATGGCAGCCCAATTCAATTATTAATTATATCATTATGAGCACTTACGTACTAGGTACGTGGCACTAGTCTAAGATATAACAAAAGTTGTGACATCTAACTTTGCAGTGGGGTTAGCACACACCCTGCACAAATAAAACAATAAGTGAATGATGTCAATCAGTGATGCCTGCTGTAAGTGGAGTGCAGCAGAGTGCAGTGAATGAGAGGCACTTGGCGGGAAGTGTTGAGGCTCTGAGGTGGTAACAGTGTAGCTCAGTCAAGGACAGAAAGGTCAGTGTGGCTGTGTCCTCATGACCAAGGTAGTGGTGAGTGGCATGGCATGAGACCGATGAAGCCAATGAGACCCACATGGAAAGTTTTAAAGGCCATAATGGGGAGTTTGATTTTCATTCTGGGTTTAAAGAAAGCCAGTGCACTCCTTGAAGCTGAAGGTATAGAATCAAAGAAGGATGCTCAATGTGCTCAAAGAAAGAATAGAAGTGATAACCCAGGGGCCAATGAGTCCCTAGTCTTGCTGCAATTTCAGGTGCAAGAAATGGTGGAGATAAGACTGAAGAGACAGATCGTGAAGGGCCTTGAATGCCAGGGGCTCAGAGTCTGAGACTTTACCCAAAAGGGCAACAAAATTTACTGAAGGATGAAATGTGAGAAAGGGACATGAGCAAAGAGAAGTTTTCGATATTGATCTGAGGGTGTGTGAAACATGGCTTAAAGTAAGGAGGACACATAGTACCCCTTAGACCTGATAAGGCTCGTGCTTAGCAAACTTGTATATTCGATAAGACACCTTAGGAAGAAAATTAGAGAAAACATGACTTTTTTGCCTTCAGACTTCCTGTTTGCAGACCCACTGTCTGTGGAGCCTGATAAATGTGGACCACATCCCGAGGGGGAGGGCTGTGAACAAGGGCACGGGAGTGGGAACATGGCCTCAGTTCCTCCTCCTGTTCTCTGAGGCATGGTTCTTGATCATTTTTGTCCCTCTAAGAGAAGGCAGTCCATGACTGATTTTTCTGTGCTGCTTATGGAAGAGGCTGAGTGAGGGTGGGGAGTGGACCACATCGATGGTTGGAAAGCCTGAGTGAGGAGGAGTTGGAATTAAACACAATAAGGAGCCACTGGTGGCTTTTGAGCAGGGGAGAGTGTGGAAAAACGGATATCTAGGAAAATTTGCCTCGCAGTGGTAGGCAAGATAGCTATAGAAGCATCATTTTGATAATGGAGCCAGTAAAAAGCAGTAGGATTTTTAAAAATTCATTACTTATAAATGTTGGTCTTCATTCAAAAGGGATTATATAGATATCTGAATATTTATGTTTCTAAATATGGAGAAAGCATAGTTCTCAGAGGGACATAATGATATTTTTGAGTTTTAGCCAGAAAGATATTATATGAATTGAAATTGTTTCTGTATATATTATCACATTTTATTCCCATCACCCTTAAGAAGTAAGAAAGTGCAGGCAATAGTCTCATCTTCAGAGAAGGAAAATAAGCCAGCATTTAAGCCCTTTCCATAGTTGAGGATGGCCACAGAGCTTAGAGGACAAAGCCTGGAATCTTTTTAATCAGATCACTGGGGCTAATTCTACAAGTGGGGCTAATTCAAGTCCATATGAAGGCCTTGACTCTAAGTTTCAGCCCTGTTTGTCCAATAGAACTTTAGGCCATAATGCCAATGTTCTGTACCTCAGCTGTCAAACACAGTATGTACTGGCCACATCTGGCTTTTGTAGACTTGAAACATGGCTGATGTGACTAAGAAATCTTATTTTTTTAATTTTAGGTAACTTAAACTTACATTCACATGCCTACATGTGACCAGTGACTCCAGCTGGAGCTCACTGCTCCTCCCTGGACTGTCTCCTGGGCTTTTCCTCATCCATCTGTCAAATCTTGGGTTGCTTTTTCATGCTCATGGACCAGAGAAACAGCTTTTTACTGGGGAGGAGGGGGAGGCATCAGGATACTGGTTCAGAGTCTTTCAAGGTGCATTTGATATGACAAAAGGTCTCTGTAGTCACATGGGGTTGAGCAGATCTGAGTTAAACAAAGGTAAATGAGGTCTTTACTGCAGGACATTTTTGAGCCTTTTCAATGCTAACACCCTCTTTAAAACCAAAAGAGAAGAGATTCAGTAACTATAGGCACATTTTCACAGGACAGATAGCATACCAGGGAGTATATTTTAGAAAAGTGGCTTTGGAGAAAGAAAACGTGTCTGAGCCACTTACTGGCTATGTGACCTTGAACTACTTCTTTATCTTGCTTATCTTCAGGTCCCTTATTCACAAAATGCTAAAAATATCTCCTAACTCAGAGGGTTGCTGTGAGTATGTGCTTACTTAGAGACGATTAAGACATGGTTCCCCCCTTCAGTGAGCCCAGGTCTGGCTGTTAATCATGGACATGAACTATACAAAGATGTGCAATTCTAACAGAAATGACACAAAACCTGCTGATGGACAAAAGGTTTTAAAGTCTCTCCTTTCACCTTCATTCTCTCTGACTTACCCAGAGATATGCAGTTTCCTGAGTGGGTTTGCATTTATAAAGTGTTGTTTCCTTGAGCAGTCTGCATTGCCCTCCCCTGCATTTGTAGCCTTCTTGATATGGGTCTAAATATTCCTTGTCTGGTTTATACCATTGAATTTTAATGTTTGGATGTTGGGTAATGCAGGAACAGCTGTGGACAAGGGAAGGACGCACAGCTTGGCAGCCCCATACTCCCAATCACTGACAGAAAGCGGTCTTGTGTTTTGAAATTTGACTCACTGCAGTTCTGTGTTTGGCCAATGAATGGAAGCCTGGAAGGTAGAATATTAAGTCAAGGAGGGTTATTTCTGAGTCTTCAGATCTGATGGAATTTGCCTTGCTAGGTTTTGGACCGTGAGACATAAATGTCTGTTATTTATGCCACTCAACCTATGGTATTTTGTTATAGGGGTCCCAGCTGACTAAGATAACCACCTTAGAGCATGCATTTTTTGTTGTTGTTGGCTGTGATTGTGTCTGATGATCCTCTACGTAGCCAAGTAAAGACTATGCATGTCCTGGCATGCAGTAATTGTCCAACAAGTGTTGATGGAACTGCACTGTGGGGCAAGCCTGGGCATTCCACACAGCTCAACACATACTTTTTTACCGCCTCTGGACTCATATCGTGGCAGAGCAACTATGTAATTGGGAAACGCTTGTTTTTGAGAGAAAGGGCAGAAAGTAAAGCCAAATGGATTGGTTTTACCTGAAAAAGACCCTTCCCCTATAAAAGGTGGGAAGGGGGTATGGGAGCACGAACACGGAGATGAAGGTCCTGCATGAGAAAACAGGTCTGTGTCCACAGGGGGCGGCGAGGGGGGATGAACTAGATCCTTGAGGTGTGGGGTCCACCAGAGCCCGTTCTCAGGGCAGGGCTGCTTCTCTGATGGGAGAAGGGCTGGGACCTGCCAGCTGCCCTTCATTCTTTCACCTGCTACCCCAGCCTGTGAAGTTATTTCCCACATTTATTTTGCTTTTCCTTCACTCTGAAAGAAACCCTGTTACTTTAGGGTGGCAATCTGGAGAACTGCTGGCCAAGCTGTTCTCTGATAGCAGAGATAGTGGGCGTGGAGCGTAGGCTGTCAGCAAAGTAGGATTTCCCAGGACAACCCTGGAGAGAGAGCGAGAGAGAGAGACAGAGAGAGAGAATGAAGCTGGCAGCCGAAGTGGGGGTACCTGAGTCCCTGTGAGGAAGGTGAATGCTCTTTGGGGTACACAGTGTCCTTGGGCAGCTCTGGGGAATAAGCCAACAGAGCAGAGGGTCCCCCGGCACCCGCGGCTCAGCAAAGCATGCTGAAGAGGACACTCTAGCCTTCACTGCCCCACACAAAGGAGAAGTGGAGAGTCTGCATCTGCCCATATCCCAGAAACACAAAGCAGGGGTGACTGTCAGCACCCCAGGTAATCAAGGTGGCCGCAGCCAGACTCCCCATCCCCCCACTGAGCCAGAATGGAAGAGGAAGGAAAGGAACTGCTGCTACTTTGGGGCAAGAGCTTCTGAAACCTGTCCTGGGACACGTGCCGCAGAGAGGGCCATGTCCCGACAGGTGCTGTGATCCTCCAGCAAGCAGCCCAGAAAACCATGCCACTGTAGGGAACATTCCTCGGGTTTCGGCGAAAGTCAGGTTGCCATCGTTTTTCCAAAGTTCCCAAGAGGGGAGGTGGGCTCTATGTCCCATCATGGTGTCACCTGAGGCGTCTCAGGAGTGCAGCCAGATCGACTATTGCCATTGCGACTGGGCAAGATTTATAATAATGAGTTAGGTCAAGTTTAATAATACTTACAAAACATCATGGCTCTGAGACTTTATCAGGACATCCTGATAAAGAAAACCGGACATGTACGAAGGAAGATTGTGTGGTAATGGAAAGGGTCTGTCTATGCTGGGTTCAAATTCAAATTCAAATTAATTGTTGAATGAAATGTGAGGTCTTCTGGAAGATGTTCAGCCCCATAAGCCTCGACCTCCTCATCTGTAAAACGGGATGGGGCTGTGCCTGCCCACAGCTTTTTGGACAAATTTTGTACAGATCTAGTGTGAGGATACTCCTTTGTTTACACAATATTGGTTCACACATTGAACTTGGAAGGTAACCCACTTATCTTGGGCAATAACATACAGTTGCATAAAATTATAAACACTTTCAAGTAGGATTTGGAATTCATTTTGTTTAATGAAGGGAAAAAAATCATTAAAGAAAGGGATTTTAGGCAAAAACCAGGATTAGTGGGATCTCTCGTCCTTCTTACATAAAACAGATTACTACAGCTCTTTGTGAAGTATTTTCTAAGCATCATTTCCAATCAAACACTCAAACTAGTAGTTGCTAGGTTCAGAATCATTACACCATTAAAGAAAGAGGGGTCACCTCTTTCGTTCAAGTCAGGAAGTACCTTTGTGGTGTATCAAGTACTAAACATAACCCCTCCCCACACCCCCAAAGAAACAGAATGGCCAAACAGGGAAGAGTCCACAATGTAGAAGGGGCTGTGTCAGTAGCAAGTCCCTGGTTTGGAGTCAGAAAGCTCCACGACCCAATAATGGCTTCACCAGCTGTGGGGCTTCAGGCAGGTTCCTCCACATCTCTGATCTTTCTGCACCGTCAGTTGTAAAATGAGGATGATAATGGCTCACAGGGCTGTTGTGTTACATAATATAATGGTTTTAAAAACGGTTAGTTTTTATAACTAACAAATATATTGGCATAATGCCTGGCATCTAATGAGCACGCAAACATGATCTCACTTCACTTGTATATTAGTGACATTATTTTAAAAATGTTTGTGTGCCAATTTTAGGGCCCAATGGAGGAGAAGAGCTGTCATCCCATTTGCACGTCCCTGGGCACACTTGCCTTTGGATTCACAGTTTCATTTGCTGAGAGATGCTCCGCTCATGGTGCACTCTGACCCTGGCGGCTTTCTCAGCCATCTGCCTATGTGAATGGGGGTATTCCCTGTTACCTACTCATTTTCTTTGCTCAGGCCCACAAAGCTGAGTAATAAATAATAGGATATTGATGGTTATGGTTGCTGACAGAGGCAGGAGATAGATGTATGCCTGATACTAAAACTACTGAATTTCTGTCTTATGAATGTCTCTCAACCTTTGTGTTCCTCCCTCTTTCATTCTAGAAAGGGAGTTCCATGAAATAATAGGTTATAATCACAAATGCCAGTTCTGACTTATTCATTTTTGGTTTTCTTAAGGGCAGTCTATTATTTCTTTAGAATAGGAGCAATAACACTGATAACAATGATAATAATAATAGCACTTTCTAGACATTTGACATATTTATACTGTACAATACCCTCAATGGTCGCTATTTATTATTCCCATTTTACGGATGGAGAAACTAAGGCTCAGAGATGTCAAGCAGTTAACTTTAGGCTATTCAGCAAGTAAAAGGCAGAATTTAAATTCAAACCTAGGTCAGTTTGGTGCCAAAGCCCTGTGAACTTTCTCCTGTACGTGAACCTCCTTTTTGGTTTGGTATTTCCAGTCTCCTGCACAGGGTCTGATTCTAAGTATCTGTTAAATGAGTAAACGGGTGAATGGCTGAGTGAATAATGGATGGTTGGAGTGGTTTACTTCAAACTCCTTTTGTAACCATGATTCATTGAGAGACACATTTTTTTTTTCTGGCCAAATGAACACATTTTTCTCTTGCTTGGTCATGTATCCCCTTGGGACAAATGACTCTGATGAGCTAACCTACTGTTTATGCTTCCCAGCAGCTCTTGCCAGGTGGGGAATTAGCTGTGTGCATCTGCACTTAGAATACGTTCTAGCAGGAGAGACAGAGCCTGGGCAGGAGGGAGAAGAAACGGGCTTCTGCATTGTTTTCCTCTCCTGCAATGTTTACAGGAATCTGGAGATTAACAGAGCGTGAGGGAACTTGCGTGGAGAAATTTACCAACAGGCATGATAACAAGAAGAAGCCCCTGTGCCCAATAACAGCATGGAGCATGCTGGAGGGTTCCTGCCTGTAGAGAACTTCCCTGACTCAGGGACCTGGGCAGGTGGTCTCCTCAGGCTGCTGTTTATTGAAAACAGGAAAACAAGGCAGACTCAAGTACAGATGCAGTTACCACTGTGAGGGTCTCCTACCTCGAGAGAGAATAGAAAGTCTAGATGTGAGTGCCTGGAAGGTGCATGGAACCAGGGCTTCATAAACAGCAGCTGTTTTAATGGGTCTTCCCATCAGACGTGAACTCAGCCTGGCCGCTTCCTCCACCACTACAATGCTCTTCACCCCGAAAGCCCCAGTTTCCCACCCCCAGCAACTTGCTCAAGGTCACAATATTCGGATACCCAGCTGGTGCTGGAACTCAAGGCATCCACTCTGTCATCTGTGCTTTCTAACCCTGACCCAGGGCTGCTCTGTGCCCGGTGCTTTCCTGAGCACTTTACACCAGTAATCTCATTTCATAGCCATGACTGCCCTATTTTTACAACAACTTTATGTACCAAAAAGCTCAGACTCAGGTAAAAACACACCCAGGTCATATCATTGGCAAACTGTGCCTTGAGGTATGTGCCCATGTGTGGCTGAAACTTTAACCTTTAGTCACCATTTGTGATGCTCTTTTCCTGTTGTGCCATCTTGCTGTTAGGTGACAAGGTCTTTGCACTTACCTGGCTGAGCTCTGGGTCAACAGCTGCTGGCACCCTCAGGTCTGAGACATCTCAGCAGGGAGTGGCCTCTGCAGGGACCTTCTGTCTATTTCGGAAGCCTGTCCTGTTAGGTCCTCCTGGTTTTCTGCCGGGGCTTCAGAAAGATCATTGCAGGGCCTCTGTCTGCCAAGAGCCTGAGAAATCCTTGGGCGCTTTTTGAGCCCCCGTTAATTAAGAGACAGCACCAGAAGCTGCTAGAGAACTGGACATCTATCTTTGACTAAACGGTCGCCAGCTGAGGGACAAGGGGATGAATCAAAACATTTAGGGTCAACCTTTCACACTGAAAGTCATCCACAGCCAATGCGTGATTTCATTTTGAGTAGCATGTTGTGTTGTACAGACAGAGACATGCAGCTTTTCTCATTCTTGTTTTGACACTGAATCACAAACAAAACCTTGTCTTTTCTCCTTTGTCTGCATGCACGCTGTTTAACAGAGGATGGAGCACAGGGGAAGCGTTCTCACTAATGGCTTGTTCATTAATTTAAAACAGGTTTGTAACCATAAGTTCATTCTCTAAGTCTGTGAGTCTGTTTCTGTTTTGTAAATAAGTTCATTGTATCATTTTATCTTTAGATTTCCCAGATAAGCAATATCATACGGTATTTCTCTTTCTCTGTCAGACTTACTTCAAGGACCTACTGTATAGCACTGGAAACTGCTCAATATTCTGTAACAACCTAATTGGGAAAAGAATGTGAAAAAGAACAGATACATGTATATGTATAACTGTATCACTTTGTTGTATGCCTGAAATTAACATTGTTAATCAACTATACTCCCATATAAAATAAAAAGTTTAAAAAAAGATGAAAAAAAACAGGTTTGTCTCAGATTCTTCACTCACTCATCCATTCATTGGTAAAATATTAACCCACCATCTGCTAAGTAATTGATAGTGAACTGAGGTTATGGTTATAATCATCATACAAAATAGAAATGATTCTTGTTCTTGTAGAATCAGCCTGGTTGAGAGATAGCCAGTAATTAAAGAACACACTTGAGTGTAAAATTTAAAAAGTCCTAGCCGGGTGTTTGGCCTAGTCAGGTGGGTCAAGAGACGCTTTGTTGAGAGCATGACTCTTCAGCTGATATCTGACTTAATTAAGTGAAGAGAGGAAGGAAACACTCCAGATAAAGGAAGCAGCATGTGCACAGGCCCTGTGGCAGGTAGGAGTATGCTGATTAGGAAAGACCTAAAGATGGTGAGTGGGTGGAACAGAGAGGCCCCCAGGAGGCTGAGGAAATGGGGGAGGAGTGATGGACCAGACAGAATTTGGGCACCATATTCAAAGGGTTGCTTTGTCTATTTTTGTTTCTTGTTTTTATCCATTAAAGCGTTTTTAGCAAATCATTGGCACTATCACATGTGTTTGTTTGCTTATTTTAAATATTACTCTGGCTATGGTCCAACGAACTGATTACAAAGAGTCATAGAGGATTTGAGGAAACCAGTTTAAAGACAGTTGCAGTCATCCAGGGAAAAAGGAAGGTGGCTTGGACCAGGTGGTGACGGTCTTGACAGTGAAGGAAAGAGGACAGATGTGCAAAATATTTAGGAGATAAAAACCATTTATGCAAAAAGGGGTTTGGCTTGAGCAGAGCTCCCACAAGGCTCCTGAGCAGCTTGAAGCCAGGGAGAGACTCTGCACACTCAGATCTGGCGTCCAGGTAGATCTGCAAACTCAGCTCCATCCCCTGTTCTCTGCATGTGTGAAAGGTTTTGGTTTTACTTTTCTGCAGCTCACCTGAGCCCCTGTGAGTTACAGTAGGCTGCGTGCAGGGTATAGTCCCTGTTTGGCCTTAGTTTCCTACTTTGTTAAATGAGGAAGGAGGACCAGACTTTCTTCAATGCCCCTCCCAGCTCTGTGGCTGGCAGTTCTTATGACCAATGTGCATTTTGAAGGCCTCATGGAGACGCTTGTATTTTTGACTCCTAATATTCACTTGTTGAATGTAGCCCCTTATACAACAGGGATGGGTTTACATTCCTTTCCACACTTCTCAGTGGGTGCACCATGAGCATTTGTTGATTTGATTTCATTTGATTTGACTTGAATGTTGGCTTCAAAGCCAAGATTTGAACCAGCCAGACTGAGAAAACCTGGCAGTCTTGACCTGTGTTCTGGCCTGTCAGTCACTGCAGTGGGATATAGTGTGACCTAAGTCAGCATGCATAAAAAGGAGGTGGGTGGTAAGAAAAGATGGGCACCCCTTAGCTGATACAGGCAGAGGGGCGTCCACAGGATCAACCTCTTAATTTTTATACTTGGATTTGTAATGCATGCACATGGTTAAAAGATCAAACAACACTAAGATCACAATAAAACAGCTGACCCCTCACTGCATAACTCCCCAGCCTTCAGTTTCAAGATTTTTGACTTTCTTCTTGCCTTTACTGTCATATTTCTAAATATCATGCCAATACTACTGCTTTTGTACTTATCATCTTCATGTATCATTTGTTGATACATGAGGTTAGGATTTAGCCCTCTCATATCTCTCACCACATCTCTTTCCTGTTTCTTTACCCTCAGAGGGCCCCCCATCTTTCCAACTGAGTTATATCACTATTTGCTTTTTACTAAATCTATGTTCACAAATGAACTTATTTACAAAACAGAAACAGATTCACAGACCTAGAAAATGAACTTACGGTTACCAGGGAGAAGGGTGGGGGGGACGGGGAGGGATAGTTAGGGAGTTTGGGACTGACATGTACACAATACTATATTTAAAATGGATACCCGAGGTCCTCGGGAAGATGGCGGAAGAGTAAGACGCGGAGATCACCTTCCTTCCCACAGATACAGTAGAAATACATCTACACGTGGAACTGCTCCTACAGAACACCCACTGAACGCTGGCAGAAAACGTCCGACCTCCAAAAAGGCAAGAAACTCCCCCCGTACTTGGGTAGGGCAAAAGAAAAAAGAAATAACAGAGACAAAAGAATAGGGACGGCACCTGCACTAGTGGGAGGGAGCCGTGAAGGAGGAAAGATTTCCACGCACTAGGAAGCCCCTTCGCGGGCGGAGACTGCGGGTGGCAGAGGGGGGAAGCTTCGGAGCCACGGAGGAGAGCGCAGCCACAGGGGTGCGGAGGGCAAAGCGGAGAGGTTCCCGCACGGAGGCTCGGCGCCGAGCAGCACTCTCCAGCCCGAGAGGCTTGTCTGCTCACCCGCCGGGGCGGGCGGGGCTGGGAGCTGAGGCTCGGGCTTCGGTCGGATCGCAGGGAGAGGACTGGGGTTGGCGGCGTGAACACAGACTGAAGGCGTTAGTGCACCACAGCTAGCCAAGAGGGAGTCCGGGAAAAAGTCTGCAGCTGCCGAAGAGGCAGGAGACTTTTTCTTCCCTCTTTGTTTCCGGGTGCGCGAGGAGAGGGGATTCAGAGCGCTGCCTAAACGAACTTCAGAGACGGGCGCGAGCCGCAGCTACCAACGCGGATCCCACAGCAACAGGGGCGCAGAGGGAAAAACGGAGAGATTCCCGCACAGAGGCTCGGCGCCGAGCAGCACTCTCCAGCCCGAGAGGCTTGTCTGCTCCCCCGCCGGGGCGGGCGGGGCTGGGAGCTGAGGCTCGGCTTCGGTCGGATCGCAGGGAGAGGACTGAGGCTGGCGGCCTGAACACAGCCTGAAGGGATTAGCGCACAACAGCTGGCTGGGAGGGAGACCGGGAAAAAGTCTGCAGCTGCCGAAGAGGCAAGGGACTTTTTCTTGCCTCTTTGTTTCGCGGCGCGCAAGGAGAGGGTATTCAGAGCGCCGCCTAAACGAACTCCAGAGAAGGGCGCGAGCCGCGGCGATCACCGCAGACCCCACAGCAACAGGGGCGCAGAGGAAAAAAACGGAGAGACTCCCGCACAGAGGCTCGGCGCCGAGCAGCACTCACCAGCCCGAGAGGCTTGTCTGCTCGGCGGGCGGGGCTGGGAGCTGAGGCTCGGGTTTCGGTTTCGGTTGGATCGCAGGGAGAGGACTGGGGCTGGCGGCGTGAACACAGCCTGAAGGGGTTAGCGCACCACAGCTGGCTGGTAGGGAGTCCGGGAAAAAGTCTGCAGCTGCCGAAGAGGCAAGAGACTTTTTCTTGCCTCTTTGTTTCGCGGCGCGCAAGGAGAGGGGATTCAGAGTGCCGCCTAAACGAACTCCAGAGAAAGGCGTGAGCCGCGGCGATCAGCACGGACCCCAGAGACGGGCGTGAGACGCTGGGGCTGCTGCTGCCGCCTCCAAAAAGCCTGTGTGTGAGCACAAGTCACTCTCCACATCGCCCCTCCCGGGAGCCTGTGCAGCCCGCCACTGCCAGGGTCCCGTGATCCAGGGACAAGTTCCCCGGGAGAACGCACTGCCCGCCTCAGGCTGGTGCAACGTCACGCCGGCCTCGGCCGCCGCAGGCTCACCCCGCCTCCTCTGTACACCTCCCTCCCCGCGGCCTGAGGGAGCCAGAGCCCCCGAAGCAGCTGCTCCTTTAACCCCGTCCTGTCTGTGCGGGGAATA
This sequence comes from Balaenoptera physalus, assembly GCF_965194825.1. Lineage (NCBI taxonomy): Eukaryota > Metazoa > Chordata > Mammalia > Artiodactyla > Balaenopteridae > Balaenoptera > Balaenoptera physalus. The sequence continues at coordinate 6,112,432 of NC_138885.1, read as the reverse complement.
GACGCCCTCAGGCGACCTACACGCAGAGGCGGGTCCAAATCCAAAGCTGAACCCCAGGAACTGTGCGAACAGGGAAGATAAGGGGAAATCTCTCCCAGCAACCTTAGAAGCAGCGGATTAAAACTCCACAAACAACTTGATGTGCCTGCATCTGGTGAATACCTGAATAGACAACGAATCATCCCAAATTCAGGAGGTGGACTTTGGGAGCAGGATATATTAATTTTTCCCCTTTTCCTTTATTTGTGAGTGTACATGTATATGCTTCTGGGTGCGATTTTGTCTGTATAGCTTTGCTTTACAATAGCTTTATTTTACTTCACTATATTATAGCCTCTTTCTTTCTTTCTTTCTTTCTTTCTATTTTTTCTCCCTTTTACTCTGAGCCGTGTGGACGAAAGGCTCTTGGTACTCCAGCCAGGCATCAGGGCCGTGCCTCTGAAGTGGGAGAGCCAACTTCAGGACACTGGTCCACAAGAGACCTCCCAGCTTCACGTAATACCAAACGGCAAAAATCTCTCAGAGATCTCCATCTCAACATCAAGACCCAGCTTCACTCAACGACCAACAAGCTACAGTGCTGGACACCATATGCCAAACAACTAGCAAGACAGGAACACAGCCCCATCCATTAGCAGAGAGGCTGCCTAAAATCATAATAAGGCCACAGACACCCCAAAATACACCACCAGACGTGGACGTGCCCACCAGAAAGACAAGAGCCAACCTCATCCACCAGAGCTCAGGCACTAGTTCCCTCCACCAGGAAGCCTACACAACCCACTGAACCAACCTTAGCCACTGGGGACAGATACCAAAAACAACAGGAACTACGAACTTGCAGCCTGTGAAAAGGAGACCCCAAACACAGTAAGATAAGCAAAATGAGACGACAGAAAAACACACAGCAGATGAAGGAGCAGGGTCAGAACATACCAGACTTAACAAATGAAGAGGAAATAGGTAGTCTACCTGAAAAAGAATTCAGAATAATGATAGTAAGGATGATCCAAAATCTTGGAAATAGAATAGACAAAATGCAAGAAACATTTAACAAAGACGTAGAAGAACTAAAGAGGAACCAAGCAATGATGAAAACCACAATAAATGAAATTAAAAATACTCTAGATGGGATCAATAGCAGAATAACTGAGGCAGAAGAAAGGATAAGTGACCTGGAAGATAAAATGGTGGAAATAACTACTGCAGAGCAGGATAAAGAAAAAAGAATGAAAAGAACTGAGGACAGTCTCAGAGACCTCTGGGACAACATTAAACGCGCCAACATTCGAATTATAGGGGTCCCAGAAGAAGAAGAGAAAAAGAAAGGGACTGAGAAGATATTTGAAGAGATTATAGTTGAAAACTTCCCTAATATGGGAAAGGAAATAGTTAATCAAGTCCTGGAAGCACAGAGAGTCCCATACAGGATAAACCCAAGGAGAAACACACCAAGACACATATTAATCAAACTATCAAAAATTAAATATAAGGAAAACATATTAAAGGCAGCAAGGGAAAAAAAACAAATAACACACAAGGGAATCCCCATAAGGTTAACATCTGATCTTTCAGCAGAAACTCTGCAAGCCAGAAGGGAGTGGCAGGATATACTTAAAGTGATGAAGGAGAAAAACCTGCAACCAAGATTACACTACCCAGCAAGGATCTCATTCAGATTCGATGGAGAAATTAAAACCTTTACAGACAAGCAAAAGCTGAGAGAGTTCAGCACCACCAAACCAGCTTTACAACAAATGCTAAAGGAACTTCTCTAGGCAAGAAACACAAGAGAAGGAAAACACCTACAATAACAAACCCAAAACATTTAAGAAAATGGGAATAGGAACATACATATCGATAATTACCTTGAATGTAAATGGATTAAATGCTCCCACCAAAAGACACAGGCTGGCTGAATGGATACAAAAACAAGACCCATATATATGCTGTCTACAAGAGACCCACTTCAGACCTAGAGACACATATAGACTGAAAGTGAGGGGATGGAAAAAGATATTCCATGCAAATGGAAATCAAAAGAAAGCTGGAGTAGCAATTCTCATATCAGACAAAATAGACTTTAAAATAAAGACTATTACAAGAGACAAAGAAGGACACTATATAATGATCTAGGGATCGATACAAGAGGAAGGTATAACAATTGTAAATATTTATGCACCCAACATAGGAGCACCTCAATACATAAGGCAAATACTAACAGCCATAAAAGGGGAAATCGACAGCAACACAATCATAGTAGGGGACTTTAACACCCCACTCTCACCAATGGACAGATCATCCAAAATGAAAATAAATAAGGAAACACAAGCTTTAAATGATACATTAAACAAGATAGACTTAATTGATATTTATAGGACATTCCATCCAAAAACAACAGAATACACATTTTTCTCAAGTGCTCATGGAACATTCTCCAGGATAGATCATATCTTGGGTCACAAATCAAGCCTTGGTAAATTTAAGAAAATTGAAATCGTATCAAGTATCTTTTCCGACCACAACGCTATGAGACTAGATATCAATTACAGGAAAAGACCTGTAAAAAATACAAACACATGGAGGCTACACAATACATTACTTAATAACGAAGTGATCACTGAAGAAATCAAAGGGGAAATCAAAAAATACCTAGAAACAAATGACAATGGAGATACGACGACCCAAAACCTATGGGACGCAGCAAAAGCAGTGCTAAGAGGGAAGTTTATAGCAATACAAGCCTACCTCAAGAAACAGGAAACATCTCGAATAAACAACCTAACCTTGCACCTAAAGCAATTAGAGAAAGAAGAACAAAAAAACCCCAAAGCCAGCAGAAGGAAAGAAATTATAAAGATCAGGTCAGAAATAAATGAAAAAGAAATGAAGGAAACAATAGCAAAAATCAATGAAACTAAAAGCTGGTTCTTTGAGAAGATAAACAAAATTGATAAACCATTAGCCAGACTCATCAAGAGAAAAAGGGAGAAGACTCAGATCAATAGAATTAGAAATGAAAAAGGAGAAGTAACCACTGACACTGCAGAAATACAAAAGATCATGAGAGATTACTACAAGCAACTCTATGCCAATAAAATGGACAACCTGGAAGAAATGGACAGATTCTTAGAAAGGCACAAACTGCCGAGACTGAACCAGGAAGAAATAGAAAATATGAACAGACCAATCACAAGCACTGAAATTGAAACTGTGATTAAAAACCTTCCAACAAACAAAAGCCCAGGACCAGATGGCTTCACAGGTGAATTCTATCAAACATTTAGAGAAGAGCTAACACCTATCCTTCTCAAACTCTTCCAAAATATTGCAGAGGGAGGAACACTCCCAAACTCATTCTACGAGGCCACCATCACCCTGATACCAAAACCAGACAAAGATGTCACAAAGAAAGAAAACTACAGGCCAATATCACTGATGAACATAGATGCAAAAATCCTCAACAAAATACTAGCAAACAGAATCCAACAGCACATTAAAAGGATCATACACCATGATCAAGTGGGGTTTATCCCAGGAATGCAAGGATTCTTCAATATACGCAAATCAATCAATGTGATACATCATATTAACAAACTGAAGGAGAAAAACCATATGATCATCTCAATAGATGCAGAGAAAGCTTTCGACAAAATTCAACACCCATTTATGATAAAAGCCCTGCAGAAAGTAGGCATAGAGGGAACTTTCCTCAACATAATAAAGGCCATATATGACAAACCCACAGCCAACATTGTCCTCAATGGTGAAAAACTGAAACCATTTCCACTAAGATCAGGAACAAGACAAGGTTGCCCACTCTCACCACTATTATTCAACATAGTTTTGGAAGTGTTAGCCACAGCAATCAGAGAAGACAAAGAAATAAAAGGAATCCAAATCGGAAAAGAAGAAGTAAAGCTGTCACTATTTGCAGATGACATGATACTATACATAGAGAATCCTAAAGATGCTACCAGAAAACTCCTAGAGCTAATCAATGAATTTGGTAAAGTAGCAGGATACAAAATTAATGCACAGAAATCTCTTGCATTTCTATACACTAATGACGAAAAATCTGAAAGTGAAATTAAGAAAACACTCCCATTTACCATTGCAACAAAAAGAATAAAATATCTAGGAATAAACCTACCTAAGGAGACAAAAGACCTGTATGCAGAAAATTATAAGACACTGATGAAAGAAATTAAAGATGATACAAATAGATGGAGAGATATACCATGTTCCTGGATTGGAAGAATCAACATTGTGAAAATGACTCTACTACCCAAAGCAATCTACAGATTCAATGCAATCCCTATCAAACTACCACTGGCATTTTTCACAGAACTAGAACAAAAAATTTCACAATTTGTATGGAAACACAAAAGACCCCGAATAGCCAAAGCAATCTTGAGAACGAAAAATGGAGCTGGGGGAATCAGGCTCCCTGACTTCAGACTATATTACAAAGCTTCAGTAATCAAGACAGTTTGGTACTGGCACAAAAACAGAAATATAGATCAATGGAACAGGATAGAAAGCCCAGAGATAAACCCACACACATATGGGCACCTTATTTTTGATAAAGGAGGCAAGCATATACAGTGGAGAAAAGACAGCCTCTTCAATAAGTGGTGCTGGGAAAATTGGACAGGTACATGTAAAAGTATGAAAATAGAACACTCCCTGACACCATGCACAAAAATAAACTCAAAATGGATTAAAGACCTAAGTGTAAGGGCAGACACTATCAAACTCTTAGGGAAAACATAGGCAGAACACTCTATGACATACATCACAGCAAGATTCTTTTTGACCCAGCTCCCAGAGAAATGGAAATAAGAACACAAATAAACAAATGGGACCTAATGAAACTTAAAAGCTTTTGCACAGCAAAGGAAACCATAAACAAGACCAAAAGACAACCATCAGAATGGGAGAAAATATTTGCAAATGAAGCAACTGACAAAGGATTAATCTCCAAGATTTACAAGCAGCTCATGCAGCTCAATAACAAAAAAACGAATAACCCAATCCAAAAATGGGCCGAAGACCTAAATAGACATTTCTCCAAAGAAGATATACAGATGGCCTACAGACACATGAAAGAATGCTCAACATCATTAATCATTAGAGAAATGCAAATCAAAACTACAATGAGATATCATCTCACACCGGTCAGAATGGCCATCATCAAAAAATCTAGAAACAATAAATGCTGGAGAGGGTGTGGAGGAAAGGGAACACTCTTGCACTGTTGGTGGGAATGTAAATTGATACAGCCACTATGGAGAACAGTATGGAGGTTCCTTAAAAAACTACAAATAGAACTACCATACGACCCAGCAATCCCACTACTGGGCATATACCCTGAGAAAACCATAGGTCAAAAAGAGTCATGTACCAAAATGTTCATTGCAGCTCTATTTACAATAGCCAGGACATGGAAGCAATCTAAATGTCCATCGACAGATGAATGGATAAAGAAGATGTGGCACATATATACAATGGAATATTACTCAGCCATAAAAAGAAATGAAATGGAGGTATTTGTAATGAGGTGGATGGAGTTAGAGTCTGTCATACAGAGTGAAGTAAGTCAGAAAGAGAAAAACAAATACAGTATGCTAACACATATATACGGAATCTAAGGGGAAAAAAAAAAAAAAAAAGAGGCCATGAAGAACCTAGTGGCAAGACGGGAATAAAGACACAGACCTACTAGAGAATGGACTTGAGGATATGGGGAGGGGGTGGGGTGAGATGTGACAGGGTAAGAGAGTGTCATGGACATATATACACCACCAAATGTAAACTAGATAACTAGTGGGAAGCAGCTGCATAGCACAGGGAGATCAGCTCGGTGCTTTGTGACCATCTAGAGGGATGGGATGGGGAGGGTGGGAGGGAGGGAGATGCAAGAGGGAAGAGAAATGGGAACATATTGTATATGTATAACTGATTCACTTTGTTATAAAGCAGAAGCTAACACACCATTGTAAGGCAATTATACTTCAATAAAGATGTTAAAAAAATAAAAAATAAAAAAAAAAAAATAAAATGGATACCCAACAAGGACCTACTGTATAGCACAGGGAACTCTGCTCGATACTCTGTAATGACCTAGATGGGAAAAGAATCTGAAAAAGAATACATACATGTGTATGTATAACTGAATCACTTTGCTGTACCCCTGAAACTGACACAGCATTGTAAATCAACTATACTCCAATATAAAATAAAAAGTTAAATGTATGTTCACTCTACCCCACACTCATCCATACTCATCCAAATTGTGTTTAGGTGCACAGGTCCTGGGTCCTAGATGTCAGCACAGGGAACTGGGAGAGGCTGAAACAAAGAGGAATTTTACCCCCATCCTCACTTTCCCTCAAACCCCATTGAATTTTCAGGCACATGTTGTTTGGGAGATGGCACTTTTTCTAAGAAACATGCATTATCTGGGTTCTGTCTGAGGAATACCTTTTTTTTCTTCAATCTGTGGGTGTGAAGCCAATATTGTGATACTTGTATATGTTCTGTTAACTGTTAAACTCATTATAAAAATGAGGCGAGAGGGAATTCCCTGGTGGTCCAGTGGTTAGGACTCCATTGCAGGGGGCATAGGTTTCATCCCTGGTTGGGGAACTAAGATCTTGCATGCCTCACTGTGCGGCCAAAAAAAAATGAGGCCAGAGATTATGGGATGATCAACTCAACTCTGGACTTGCTGGAGGGATGACACCATTTCCTGGCTGAAGACAGTTCATGCTCCAGCTGTTGAAAGAATCCTGACACTCTCCAGATGTTAAGGATTTCTCAGCATGAGAATAAAATATGAGCTATAAATCTGAGCAGAATTTGAAGTAGGGGGATAACATAAAATTCTTTGGATATTTTGCTTCTGGGAAAATGCAAGAGATATGTTTTCCTATTCTTTTTGCTAAGTAAAACTAAAAATCTTGGATGTTATATAGAAAACAAACCTAGGAAGCCTCTGAAATGTGGAGAGAAGAGGGTAGCCTGGCTACGCACCTCAGACCTGAGGAACAACATGGTAGAGTTTCATGGAGATTTCTTTCTTTCTTTTCTTTTTTTTTCCTCATATATCCCAGACTTGTGAAAATCCCAGTGGGCACAGACTTATGTCCTGATGTGTTAATAATTACCTTGAATGTAAATGGTTTAAGTATGCCAATTAAAAGACAGGGATTAGAAGAGTAGATTTTAAAACATGACCCACCATATCCTGCCTGCAAGAAACTCACATCAAATACAATGAATTAGGCAGGTTGAAAGTGAAAGGATAAAAAAATAGATATCATGCATATATTAATCAAAGGAAGACATAAATGGCTATGTTAGTGTCAGATAAAGTAGACTTCAGAGAAAGAGAATTACCAGAGACAGAGAGGGACATCATACAATGATAAAATGGTCATTCAACCAAGATTACACAGTAATCTTAAATGTGTTTGACCAAGCAACAGAGATGCAAAATATATAAAGCAAAAACTGATAGAACTAAAAGGAGACATAAACAAGTTGACGATTATAGTTAAGAGATATTAAGATTCTTTTCTCATCAATTGATAGAACAAATAAACAGAAACACAGAAAGGATGTAGGAAAACTCAACAACATCAGCAACCAAGAGGATCTAATCGACATTTATAGAGCATTCTGACCAAAAATAACAGAATAACATTTTTTTCAAGTGCACATGGGATATATACTAAAATAGATACTACCTGGGGCCATAAGACAAACTTCAGCAAAACTTAGAAAAATTGAAATCATACAAAGTGTGATCTCTGATCACACTGGAAATCACTAACAGAAATAAAACTGTATTTTCCAAATACATGGAAACTAACAACACACGTCTAAGTAATCCATAGTCAATGTCTCATAGGAAATTTTAAAACACACTAACTGAAAGAAAATGAAAATACCACATATGAAAATTTGTGAGACACAGCTAAAGCAATGCTGAAAGGTAAATTTATAGCATTAGATTCATACATTAGAAAATAGGAAACATCATAAATCAATAATTTATTCTCTAATCTCAAGAACATAGAAAAAGAACAAAATGCATCCAAAACAGATAGAAGGAAGGAAACAATAAAGGTAAGAACAGAAGTTAATGAAATTGAAAACTAAAATAACTGGAAAAAACAACAAAACAAAACTTACTCTTTGTAAAGATTTTTTAAAATGAAAAATATGTTGCAAAACTAACAAAATAAGTGAGAAGTTACAAATTGCTAATATCAGAAATGAAACAGAATATATTACCACATTTCCTGCAGGCATCATGGGGATAATGAAGGCATGCCACAAACAATTCTATGCACATAAATATACAAGTTAGATAATTCTTCAAAAAACACAAAATACCATACCTCATCCAATATGAAAGAGATACTGTGAATAGCTGTGTAACTATTAAGGAAATTGAATTCTTAATTTAAAAACTCTACTCAAAGATCTCCAAGCTCAGATGATTTCAATGGGAATTTTTCCAGACATTGATAGAAGCATTATCAAATCTAGACCATTTCTCACGGATTATGGAAGAGGAGGAAACACCTATTGATTCATTTTTAGGAAAGTAGCAATTACCCTGATTGCAAAACTAGACAAAGACAGTTTAAAAAAAAGAGAGAGAAAACCATAGACCAATAATCTTCATGAATATAGATGCACAACTTCTTAAAAAATATTGAAACATAGAATTCAGCAATATATAACAAGAATTATATACCATGACAAAGTAGGGTTTATTCCAGAGTTGGAAGGATGGTCAGATTGATTTGAAAATCAATCTGTGTAATCCATCATGCTATTAAGCTAAAGAGGAAAAATCACATGAGCATATCAATCAATGCAGAAAAATAGTTTGCCAAAATTCAACACCCTTTCATGATTAAAACAAACAAAACAAAACAAACAAACAAATATGTCTTTCAGTAAACTAGGAATAGAGGAGAACTTACTCAAATTGGTGAAGAACATCTACAAAAACCTACAGCTAACATTATCCTTATTGGTGAAAAATTGAATGCTTCCCCCTTAAGATTGAGAACACTGTAAAATTGTCTGCTCTCATTACTCTTATTCAAAAAGGTGCTGAATGTTCTAGCTAGTACAATAAGGCAAGAAAAGGAATTTAAAGTTATATAGGTTGGAAAGAAAAGTAAAATTGTCCCTATACACAGATGACATAATTGTCTATGTAGAAAATTCCAAGGAATCTACAAATAAACACTAGAACTAGTAAGTGAGTTCAGCAAGATCATAGGAATCCAGATAAGCATACAAAAATAAATTGTATTTGTACATACTAGCAATAAACACATGGACACCAAAAATTAAAATACAACAATTTATATCTGTAAATCTATCAAGGAAATGAAATGCTTAGTTGTATTTCTAACAAAACATGTATAGAGCTTGTAATTTTGAAAACTACAAAACATTGATCAAAGAAACCTAAGTAATATCAAAGAAGGCATTCATGAGTTAGAAGACCCAATAGTAAAGATAACAATTTTCCTCAAATTGGTATATAGGTTTAACCCTGTTGCTTTCAAAATCCCAGCAAGATATTTGTGTAGCTATAAAGATTATTACAAAAAATTTATGGAATGGCAATTGAACTTGAGTGGTTAAAATGATTGTCGAAAGAATAAAGTAATCAGCCTACCCAATTTCAAAATTATATAGCTCCAGTAAAGACTGTATGCTCTGGGAGGAATGCTAGATACATATAGTTAAATGGAACAGAATAGAGAACACAGCAGTAGACCCACACAAATATGCCCAACTGATTTTTCACAAAAGTGTAGGAGGAATTCAATGGAGGAATGCTAGCTTTTTCAACAAATGGTGTTGGAGCAATCAAACATTCATAGGAAAAAACAAAACAAAACAAAACTTCACCTAAGTCTCACATCTTATACAAAAATTAACTTAAAATGGATCATGGGCATAGATGTAAAACTATAAAACTTCAGGAAAATCACAGGAGAAAATCTTTGGGACTTAGGGATAAAGAGTTCTTAGACTTGACACCAGATGCACAATTCTGGGGAAAATGATAAAGTGGGCTTCATTAAGATTGAGAACTTTTGCTTTGTGAAAAATACTGTTAAGAGGTGAATGAAATATCCCAATCCCAAAATGTTACACGCTATATATGATTCCATTAATATAACATCTTTTGAATGATAAAATTATAGAAATTAAGAACAAATTAGTGATTGCTAAGGGTTAAAGAGGGGATGAGGGTAGGAGAGAGATGGGTAAGGTGTGGTTATAAAAGGGCAGTCTGAAGGATCCTTGTGGTTATGAAAATGTTCTGTATCTTGACTGCATCAATGTCAATATCCTAGTTGTAAAATTGTTTCATTGTTTTATAAGTGATCATGTCACTTGAGGAAACTATGTAAAGGATACACTGAATCTCTTTATATTATTGGTTACAACTGCATGCAAAACTAATGTATATGAAAACTTTTAATTAAAAAATTATCTGGACATTAATTTGAGAACAAAATTGGATTTTGGAGATTGATTTCTTTATACTTTAAACTTTTCTCCTGGGAACTTCATACTGAGAGGGATTTTACATTCAAATTTGGGGTGTCTATCAATATGTTGTTGGCATTTTATGACTGAAATATCTCTAGGTTTTTAATATCATTGTAAAATTTTGATGAGCTATTTTGGAATGGTAAATAGAAAAGCAGATTCATTTTCAATCTTGGGTACAGAGTGACCTTGTAATTAACTTCTATTTTGGAGTCTTCTGGGGACAATGACCATACTGCCTGCCAATGTTCACAAAGAAGTGTTCTCATATATTAGGATCAGGACTGTATCGAAAGTCACATGACTGGCTGATGGTAGGTTCATAGTATGTCCATTATGTTAATAAAAAAAAAAAAAAGATGATTATTGGGGGTAGGTATGATGTGGAAGCAGTGCCCACTGAGTGGAGGAGGATTTCTAATTGCAAGTTTGAGAGAAGCAGTTGAGTATTCCTAACTCAATCCTTCTTCTCTCCCTCTTGGTGCTTCCTGTGCGAATCTTACTCTCTGTTCCTCCCCACCATGGATTCCACAGGGGCAGCCCCCTAGGAGAGGCACATGCGGGTAGAAGTGACCTTATGAAATTCTGGAAAAAGACACAAGACACAGAAATATAGATATCGGCAGTTAGAAACTGCTGAGCTCATTAGAACTGCTAAGGTCAGAAGCACATGGGTGGGTCACATAAAGCATCTGCTTCAACTTATCACACATGCAGAATTCATCTATCCATTATGTATTTATCTATCTATCTATCCATCCATCCATATATCTATGTCTACCCATCTGTTTATGGTTCTGATTTTCTTAGACCTAACCCAATGCCTGGCACAGTGAAAGAACACAGTTTGTATAGAATGAACGAAAGAATGAATCTATGGGTGAAGTAAGGTAAGGATATCCAATATGATTAATTTCATATATTTTCTCTCTGGCAGACTTTGGGGGGGGGGGGCGTTTGTAGGGCATAGAGAAAGGCAGTAAGCTTTCTCCAAGGAATTTTTCCCATGTAGATGAAAGAAAGGAGAAACATTTAACAAACTTATCTTCGTTGATTAATGTGGTAATTAAAATATTGCCTTTAAATTGTTTAACATAGTAACATATTTAAAGAGTCAAATTGTTCTATAAAGTTGTCCCGAAAAGAGTAGTCCCTCTCCCCAACATTTCCCCAATTTCCCCTTCCCCAGAGGCAATTGATTTACTTTGTTTTAGCTGTTTTCTCTTTCTGTTTTGGTATTTACCTCTGTTTCATTTAATACAATGCCTTTATTTCTGCCTCAGTTTTTCAGGTTTAGGCATTAAGCATTGGCCCTTCACTATATCAGTAGAAGAAGATTTATTTCTTTCACCACCCTTCCTCCTGCCTTACACCTCCCTTCCCACCCCACCCACTCAATTATACGTTATTGTAATTATGCAAGTGCCATCACCAGGTAAACCATGTAATTATATACCACAATTGCTTCTTCATTCCAAACCACTCTTTTTTTTTTTTTTCTTTTACCTTGGAATATTTATTTCTCTCTCTCTTGCTGTCTTTCTATATCCATTTTCTATACATTTATTATAAATTTGGCCCCAAGCTATCCTGAAATGTTAAGACAATTCAGTTATTTATAAATCTTATCTTCATGAAGAAACTTCTCCCAGAGCCCTTCCCAGTTTATATTGTTGCTCTCTAAGCCTGGTATGTAGCTGTTGTTTTTGTGACCTTCATTTCCCATTATACTTGGAATTCCCTTCAATTTACTGGTATCCACTACTCTTTCCTGCATCCCTATGCGGGCATATCTTGGAGATGTTGCAGACTCAATTCCAGACCACTGCAATAAAGTGAATATCACAATAAAGCAAGTCACCCGAATTCTCTGGTCTCCCAGTGCACATAAAAGTTATGTTTATACTATAATGTAGTCTATTAAGTATACAATAGCATTATGTCTAAAAAAACACTATACATACCTTAATTAAAGAATATTTTATTGCTAAAACATGCTAACCATCATCTGAGCCTTTAATGAGTCATAATATTTTTGCTGGTGGAGGGTCCTGCCTGGTTGTTGATGGCTGCTGACTCCTCTGGGTGGTGGTGCTGAAGCCTGGGGTGGCTGTCGCCACTTCTTCAAGTAAGACAACAGTGACGTTTGCTGCATCAATCAACTCTTCCTTTCACAAGTTATGGATGTGCTGTTTGATAGCGTTTTATCCACAGTAGGACTTCCTTAAAATTGGAGTAAGTCTTCTCCAAACCTGCCACTGCTTTATGTAACATTATAAATCCTTTGTTGTCATTTCAACAATCTTCACAGCATCTTCACCAGGAGTGGATTCCATCTAAAAGAAGAAAACACTTTCTTTGCTCACCCATGAACAGCAACTCCTCAGTCTTTAATGTTTTACCATGAGACTGCAGCAATTCCGTCATATCTCAGGCTCTGTTTCTAATTCTAGTTCTCTTGCTATTTCTACCACATCTGCAGTTACTTCCTCCACCGAAGTCTTGAACTCATCCAAGTCATCCATGAGGGTGGGAATCAACTTCTTCCAAACTCCTGTTAACTTTGATATTTTGACTTCTTGCCATGAGTCACAAATGTTCTCCATGGAATCTAGAATGGTGAATCCTTTCCAGAAAGTTTTCAATTTACTCTGTCCAGATCCATGAGAGGAATCACTATCTATGGCAAGCATAGCCTTTTAACCATAGCCTATTTAAGAAAATGTATTTCTTTTTTTTTTTAAACATCTTTATTGGAATATAATTGCTTTACAATGGTGTGTTAGTTTCTGCTTTATAAGAAAATATATTTCTTAAATAATAAAACCTGAAAGTAAAAATTACTCCTTGACCCATGGGCTATAGAAAGGATGCTATGTTAACATGGATAGCATGAAAACAACATTAACCTCCTTGTACATCTCCATCAGAGTTCTTGGGGGACCAGGTGCATTGTCAATGAGCAGTAATATTTTGAAAGAAATCCTTTTTTCTGAGCAGTAGTTCTCAATAGTGGGCTTAAAATATTCACTAAAACATATTGTAAACAGATGTCATCCAGGCTTTGTTGTTTTATTTACAGAACACAGGCAGAATGGATTTAGTGTAATTCTTAAGGGCCCCAGAATTATTCAGAATAGTAAATGAGCACTGGCTTCACTTAAAGTCACCAGCTGTGTTAGTCCCTAACAAGAGAATCAGCCTGTCCTTTGAAACTTTGAAACCCTACATTGACTTCTCCTCTCTAGCTATGGAAGTCCATAGTCTCTAGCTATGGAAGTCCTAATAGAAAGCTGTTTTATCTCCTTTGAGAATCTTTTAGTGTAGCCACCATCATGAATTATTTTACCTACATTGTCTGGATAACCTGGTGCAGCTTCTACATCAGCACTTACGGCTTCACCTTGCACTTTTATGTTATGGAGACAGCTTCTTTCCTTAAACCTCATGAACCAACCTCTGCTGGCTTCAAACTTTTCTTCTGCAGCTTCCTCACCTCTCTCAACCTTCATAGAATGGAAGAGAGTTAGACCCTTGTTCTGGATTAGTCTTTGGCTTAAGAGAATGTTGTGGTTGGTTTGATCTTCTATCCAGACCATTAAAATTTTTTCTGTATTAGCAATAAGGCTGTTTCACTTTCATACCATTTGTGTGTTCCCTGGAGCAGCACTTTTAATTTCCTTCAAGGATTTTCCCTTTGCATTCACAAGTTGGCTAACTGTTTGGCACAAAACTGTTTGTCCAGTTTTCAGCCTATCATGGCTTCTGACGTGCGTTTCTCACTAAGCTTAATCATTTCTAGCTTTTGATTTCAAGTGACAGACATGTGACTCTTCCTTTCACTTGAACACTTAGAGGTCATTGTAAGCTTATTAATTGGCCTAATTTCAATACTGTTGTGTCTCAGGGCATATGGGGGCCCAGGAGAGGGAGAGACATGGGGAAACAGCTGGTCAGTGGGGCAGTCCGAACACACACACACTTATCGATTAAGTTCACTGTCTTATATGGGCACAGTCCGTGGTGCCCCAAAACAATTACAATAATAACATCATTGCAGCTCTATTTACAATAGCCAGGACATGGAAGCAACCTAAGTGTCCATCATCGGATGAATGGATAAAGAAGATGTGGCACATATATACAATGGAATATTACTCAGCCATAAAAAGAAACGAAATGGAGTTATTTGTAGTGAGGTGGATGGAGTTAGAGTCTGTCACACAGAGTGAAGTAAGTCAGAAAGAGAAAAACAAATATAATACGCTAACACATATATATGGAATCTAAGGAAAAAAAAAAAAGGTCATGAAGAACATAGTGGCAAGACAGGACTAAAGACAAAGACCTACTAGAGAATGGACTTGAGGATATGGGGAGGGGGAAGGGTAAGATGTGACAAAGTGAGAGAGTGGCATGGACATATATACACTACCAAACGTAAAATAGGTAGCTAGTGGGAAGCAACCGCATAGCACAGGGAGATCAGCTCTGTGCTTTGTGACCACCTAGAGGGGTGGGATAGGGAGGGTGGGAGGGAGGGAGATGCAAGAGGGAAGAGATATGGGAACATATGTATATGTATAACTGATTCACTTTGTTATAAAGTAGAAACTAACACACCATTGTAAAGCAATTATACTCCAATAAAGATGTTAAAAAAAATAATAATATCAATGATCAGTGATCAGTGATGACCATGACAAATATAATAATAATAAAAAAGTTTGAAATACTGTGAGAATTACCAAGATATGATACAGAGACATGAAGTGAGCAAATGCTTTTGGAAAAATAGTGCTAATAGGCTTGCTCAACTCAGAGGTGCCACAAACTTTTAATTTGTAAAAAAAAACCCAAAACCGCACAAAAACCCTGCGTATCTGTGAAGGACAATAAATCAAAGTGCACTAAAGTGAGGTGTGCCTGTGTTTTCCTTTCTTGGTCTCCTTCCTTGCTATGTAGAATGTATCTTCCAGTAGCTTCCTGAGAAAGAGTGCTTGGACTGTCAATTTTTGAAACTGTGTCTATAGAAAAACTTATTTATTCTATCCTTATATTTTAGTGTTAGTTTACTGGGTGTAGATTTGTTTCAAAATTTAAAAGATCTCTTTATTTTCTTCTATCTTCTATGGAGGTTGTTGAAAGTCCAGGATACATTTTATTCCCTGATTCTGTTGTATTTAACCTTGTTTTTTTTCTGTCTAGATAGGATCTTTACTTTGTCCTCAGTTTCATGATTTTGTGCTTTGTGAATATCTGATTTTATTCCCTCTGCAGGCCTTTTCAAACAGAACATTTGTTTCCTTTGGCCTGAGAAATTCTGTTGCATTATTTCTTTGATAATTTCTTCCTATACTTTTTCTCCTTTCTCTTTTCCTGGAGTTTCTATTTTTTTATATGTTGGCTGTGCTGGGCTGGTTCATATCTTCTTCTTCATATTTTCCATTCTTTTTGCTTCCCTTCTTGGGAAATTTCTTCAGCTTTATATGCTGAACTTTCTATCATATTTTTATTTCTGCTATCTTATTTTTAGCTTTTACAAGCTATTTTTTCTTCTTTGCATATTCAATTTTGATAGCATCCTACAATATCTTCTCTTACATTACTGAAAATATTTATGACACTTCGGTGGTGGTGTTGTTTCCCTGCATAGTTTCTATTTCCTTTGATTTTTAGAAAAAGTCTTTCTCAGTTTTGGTCTTTCATTTTCACGTTAACCACATTCCTCAATTATCTAGTGATAGTTGGTTTTCTGATTACATTTAAAATGAGGCACTAGGAGGCTGACTGAAGACTGGAACATGAGTGGGGTTCACCATTTGTGGGGTTCACTGCGAAATGACATGTCAAGGCATTTCCTTGGAGAATCCCCCAATGTCGGCATCTTCACGGTTTTTTTTTTTTTCTCTTGGATTAATCAGATTCTCTAGAGAATATATATTTTGATTTCTGACTTGGAGTGTAGAGACCAGAATTCTGAAAACTGTGTGGATAAAGGGTTGGTGGCGCAGGTGGGGGTCTAATCAGTTCTTCACATGACCATTGACTTAACCCATTTTAAAGCAGGAAAGCAAAGAAAGAGTGTTAACTAATTTAGCAAATCCACGAAAGCTGGTTCTTAAACCCAAAATGGGAAAAGACATAAATTACTTGGGATGCACAGTAAACCACTAAAAAGCTCAGACTCTATGGTATCTGTTGTCTCTGTTGGGGTAAAAGCAAGGCAGGAAGACAGACACACCCAGCAGACTGAGGCAGCAGGCCTCCCAGGCACCCTCCCCACCCTGGCAGAGGACTGGAAGGTTCTCCTCTGGAAGGGGACAAATGCGGACAAAGTCTGCAGTCAAGAATGGCCTTGCCCCTGACACCATGACCTCTCCTTGGTTTCGCTCAGGACCTTGCTCTTTCCCCATCATTGTGAGGGACACTGTAGTGGCAGAGTATAAGTCAGTGCTGCGTTCACGCCCCTGTTGACCTTCACAAAGCCTGCACTGGGTAGACTTTTATAGACTGAGTATTTCCTTTCTAATAAATGACTTACTGATGTCAAAAACTTAATCAGATGTTTAAATGCTTCTCCCTGTCCTCTCCCCTAGCATCCTCTAACCCTTTGGCATGTGTCTGTTACAAGAAGTACTGGGTACAGACCTGAGTGGGTTTTCTGTAACAAATAACACAAAAGGAAACAAAATGCTTGCAATGTTTCTTAACATGGAAACATGATAATGTATTTTCAAAATCATGAAGGTCAATCCACACATGAACATGCAAACTTGGGGTTATCCCAAGACAGTAAGCCACAATAAGAATATTGATATCTTTGCCATGTTTTCTAACATTGTTCTATTATTATAAATAACAGGGGCTCATAGTCTTTACCAGACAACATGTGTTGTGATACCAAAAACAATAGAGCATTCTCATCTTTTATATTTTTAATATTTATCTTTTAAGTTTTTTTAAATGAGTGACACGAATCTGACCCTCATTAAGTAAAAATTGCCTAATACTTATGATCCTTCTGCAAACACACTAACAGGCTATTTTTTCTTTTTCTAAGACTTTTTAGCCTTTCTTAAATGACACATTAACAACTCAAAGCACCTGAAGAAAAATATTAAAAATACAACTGTATTTTATGGAAAATTCTTTCTGTAATATTTCACAACACAAATCTAATATTTTTTTCTTAGGAAAATTTATATTTTATTGTGTAAGTAATGGATGTAGCAAATACCTAAAACCCCAAAAGTATAAAGAAAACAGTCAAAGATATCCATTATTCCACCTCTCATGGGTAGCCTATGAAAGTAGCATTTTGGTTTTTTAAAACTTTTTCTCAAATGTATACGTTGTGTTTTTCACTTGGGGAATGATTCTATAAGAACAATTGTACACCTTGCTTTTTTTTTTTTTTTTAAATCAACAGTATACCAGTCCTCCATATCACAAAATGTGTTTAACCATGGTTTTGTACCATTATTTATTTACTAATTCCCCATGTTGGAGGTTTAAGTCACTTAAAGTTTGTCACTATTATAAACGATGTTGCCAGGGACATCAGCGTGCATCAACCTTTGCCTAGATTTCTGATTCATTCCTTAGTATAGATTCCTGGAGGTGGAACTGTTACTTCAAAGATGCTATATATAAGGTTCTGATGCATGTTTTTGAATTGGCTTCCAGAAAGATTGCAGGAGTTTCTCGTGCTCTACACAATATCACCAGAAAGGCTACTATAAAAGCACTTGCTGGTGCTGGTGACAAGTTCCCTCCCACACAGAAAAGTCCACATCAGATCATGTAAAATTTCCCTGTCAGACCTTGGTCAGAGTCAAGATATTTGCAATGCTTGGCTTTTGCCAGACTAGCTTTGAAGGCTTCATCTAAAGCCCTTTCTGTTAAAATGCCTGTATTTGGCATTCTACCATGTACCTTTCCCCCTTCCTTGCCAAATAAAGTGGCTTCATGGCATACAGAACCCATGAAGGTGGGACTCTGAGACAATCTAAAGAGTAAACAAAGATTTCTCTATAAGTTCCCTCACTCATTTGTCCGTCTGTCCATCCATCCATCCACCCATCCATCCATCCATCCATCCAACCTCTCCGTGGGGATGGGTATTACTCTGGATACAGGGAATGATGAAAACAAAATTCCAGCCCTAACAAGCTCTCAATATATAAGGGAAGACAACCATCTAATTATTTCCTTTGTCATTTTCTACTATATGAATAGATCATGAATTTTTATTGCCCTGTGTTAATTCAATCCTCTTTCACTGAATAACTGGGGCAACAAATTGTCATTTATTGAGAAGGTGATCCCCCAAGCTTGACACACTTATTCCACATCCTCGTGCCAACTACAAGAGGATGATGTTACCACATCCGTTTCACAGAGAGGGAAACTGAGGCTCAGAGCGTGCGAGTTGCCCACGGTCGCCGTATGGCTTTGCCCACCACAGAAGTCCCCTGTGGCCCTGGTCCTCCTGCTGCTGCATCAGCTGATCAACACAGCAGGGGCAGCCCATGGGACTCAAGCAAGC
Organism: Balaenoptera physalus; assembly: GCF_965194825.1. Classification (NCBI taxonomy): domain Eukaryota; kingdom Metazoa; phylum Chordata; class Mammalia; order Artiodactyla; family Balaenopteridae; genus Balaenoptera; species Balaenoptera physalus. The sequence goes on along the minus strand of NC_138885.1, from coordinate 6,093,279 downwards.
TGAAGTTTCCTCCAGGTTAATTCAGCTTCTTAAAATCAAATTAGCAGCATCTCCCGGGGTATGTGCCCTAGAAATATAGAGGTGGCACATGTGAGCACAGAGACTGATGCCGGTTTCCAAGACAGAAGGTCAGGGGAGTGGGCTGCAGCTGGGTGAGGTGCATTCCATCTGTCTGGGGACCAGGAATGTGAGAGCATCCCATGGGTCAAGTGGCTGCTGCAGAATGGAGCCAGGCTTAGAGGTCTTGAAGGACTCTCCTGCCAAGCTGCTGCCCAGGTTTAAAGCCTACAGGGCTAGACTCCAGGGGCAGGAGCTGAGAAGGGCTGTCATGAAAGAGGCAGGGGGCAGAGGAACTGCAGGTCCTAGCAAACAGTCTTTGAGGCCCTACCAGTGGGCTTCATGTTGAGGCAGCAGCATATGCCTTTGTCCATGGCTTTTAACTTGGGTGCAACAAGGAGACCTACAGGCCAGACCTGAGTGAGAGCAGGGCTGTGGTTATGCTGCTGCCTTTGCTGGGAGGACTACTTGGAAGAATACGGGACTTGGGAATTAACTCCAATGACTTTTTGTCTTTCTCCATTTAACAGCGGAGCAATGTCAAGCTCAGAAAGATCAAGAAACCTGCCCAAGTCCTAGTGAGTGATGTGCTTGAGATATTGATCCTACACATTACATCATTTCTTAGGAGGAAAAGTAGTGTTAATTCTTTATTTACTTCATTTATTCAATTATTAATTTATTCAAAAATATCGATTAAGCACCAGCTGTCGGCCAAGCATGGCCTGGTCCTGGCTCTCTGCCGACACATTAGACCAGCCCTTGGGCTCTGCCCCCAAAGTCCAGGACTGGATGGATACATCTTGGCGTGGATGTAGCACATTAACTGGCATTTTCTGTGACAATGAATACTACTCACTTTTTTAGAGTAATATTGTTACAAAATTATGTGTGTTCCAAGAAAATCACAAAGCAAAAATAAAGAACTGCTCACATTCTACCTTTAGTTCTTACCAGTCCACTGTGGTTTTATTTCCAGCCTTAATATAGGTTCAACCACATAAAATTGCAGGTAGGTCAAAATGGCTAAATAGCAATCTCAAATCATTCAGCCCAAGTAGAACCAACCTTGAGATATTCCTGGAGTGTCTCCTAGGATGGAACAGAAATGCTGGCTCACGGCTCTACATCTTCAAGGTGGTAAGTGCGAAGTTTCTCAGATGTTAGACCACCTCGCATGTTACGGACATAGAGGAGATTGTGCCTGCCCTCAGGCTCTTACAAAATAAAAGGAAGAACTGGAAGTTGGCTTGAAGGTGTGTCAGCTTCCATCACCTTTATTAAAGGAGAGAATTAATAATCACCAGCACCCCTACACACACATTCTAAAATGGCAGGACCCTCACCGATTCCTCTGGGAGTTTTCTGCACAGTCAGCCTGTCTATCAGCGCCTTTTGTTTATTTGTTTGTTTTTGGATAGCTAAAGCTGGTGCTTCTGCCAATTTAAAGAGAATAACATTTACAAGATGAGCCCAGCCCAGCTCAGTCCTTGGCAATGACTTAACAGTCTCCCTGAGCTGATTCTGATTCAGCCCAGCATCAGTTATGCTGCAGGCTTATCAGAGCATAGCTAAAGCACACGTATATGAAACACTAAAGAGGGTTTAAAATGGGCATGTCCAGTGGCTTCTCCTTGTTAACATGCAGGGTCAGATTACCTTAATGGGACAGAGTCCCTGGGGTGAGCTTTATAATGGTGAAGGACTTATGGGTATAGAGCCTCCAGTTTCTATGTGGTCTGACCTGGCTTCACCAGGACACATGCCCTTGGGCAAATCATCTTCTCTAGCTTCAGACTTACAGAGTCAGCAAAGTTCACAATGTGTATGTTTTGCACATGCTGAAGTCCTCCATGTTGTTGGCATAGCTGCAGCCAGATTAAAATAATGTAACCTACTAGTCATGTACTTTTTCCTCCAGAAAAAGAGAAGGAAAAGGGACTAAGCTTGAATTTGTAAAGACCAGGGCATGTGGAGCTGTGCGAGTTTGCATGCAAGTTCCCCAATATATGAATGTTTCCGTTGGAAGTCTTAGTGATCACAACCTTGTAAGAGGGTTACAAGTGTGCCAGAGACTATAGGGTCAAAGCCAGAGGCAGGTTTAATTATTGTTTCTCTCTATAGGTGTTCCTATGAAGAACTGTGCTTGAGACACGACACCCCAAGACTCACACCATACCCAGCAAAGCACCCCATCAACTCACTTCTGCTACTCACTTCCTTAGGCCCACCACACACAGGCCTCTCCTGGCCTGTCCTCCTCTTTCTGCCAGCTCCCTCACAGCCCAGCATGGAGTCTTAGCTCCAGAATGTCCCACTCCTCTAGAAAATTGTCTCTGAATAACCCCCACCCCAGCCATACCTCCCCCAGGTTGAGCTGCACCTCCATAATATCTTCTGATCAGTTCTGCAGGCACTTATCATGTGTCTTTATAAGGATTGTTTACCTTACTCTCTTCAAAGTCCTTGGGGACAGGGACAATCTGTTATTCACTTTTGTATCTTCAGCATCCATTGCAAGTTGGCATATTGTTGGGACACAATAGAAATACAAATTTTAAAAAATGTTTGTGATGGCTAATTTTATGTGCTAATTTGATTGGCTTACAGTGCATGGAGATATTTGGCTAAACATTATTTCTGGGTGTGTCTGTGAGGGTATTTCCAGATGAGATTCATATTTGAATTGGTGAACAGAGTAAAGAAAATGGTGGGCCTGAGCAGAACAAAAAGGTGGAGGAAGGGAGAGCACACCCTCTCTGACTGCATGAGCTGGGACACTGGTCTTCTCCTGCCCTCAGATGGGAACTCACACCATCAACTTTCCTGGGTCTCCAGCTTACACACAGCAGACTGTGGGACTTCTCACCTGCCACAACCATGTGAACCAATTTCTTACACTACATCTTCATATATAGATAATCTCCTATTGGCTCCGTTTCTCTGGAGAACTAACGCACTATGGAAAATACAATAAAAAACCCTTCTACCAGTTCATTTAGTGGGGAGGGAGGCCTGGAATCCCCTCCAGTGCACGAGTTCCTGGCATCACCTGGCCAGCAGTTCTCCTCAGTCACCCACAGCTCTGCCCCCAACTACAAGTCTGGTCCAATGTAAGCCCAGGAAGGGTTAGCACTCAGGCCACTGAGGATGAGGCCTGAGTGATGAGGAAAGTACACTTGAAATAGAATCTGATCTACAGCAGACCTACCATGTTCCCCTGGGACTGGGTCTGAGTCATGTGAATTGACTTGAGTTTTTATACTTAAGACGTTTATGGGGTTTGGCACAGAGAACTTAATCTTTGGAGCAAATATTAAAGCTGCATCTACTCATTTATTCCCTTCTCCTGTGTGCTGCATGCAGCTAAAAGCCCCATTCTCATGCAGACAGACAGTAAACACACACCTCTGTAGTATGTCCAGTGCCCCTGTCATCAAGAGGGTGGATTGGAGCAAAGGGGTGGAGAGTAACTGGGGGGTTTGTTTTAAAGGGGAGCCCCTCTGATGAGGGGATATTGGCAGAGCCTGCATGAGGTGAAGGAGCGGCCATGGGCATCCCTGCAGAGGGAGTCCAAGCAGGGCCAGAGCTCGTGCAGAGCCCTAAGGGAGGGGCAGGCTTGGCAAACTCTAAGCACAGAGGAAGAACGAGAACCAGGGCTTGGGGCAAGGGGAAAGCCGGTGCTGAGCCAGGGTCCGACGGCCTTGACGTAGGCTGTGGTCACTGACTTGGAATTTCTTTGAATGAGATGGAAAGATTTGAACAGAGACATGACATGGTCTGACTGAACTTCTGAAAAACTTCCCTAGCTTCTGTGTTGGAACAGTGTGAAGGGCCAAGGGGACAAGAAAAGAGGTTGGTTAGGAGACCTCTGACGAGTGTGGCCAGACCAGGGTGATGGGGGTGCCAGCAGGGAAAAGATCTCCAGGAAGATGGCAGGATTTGCTGCAGAGAGAAGGAGAGGAATCCAGAACAGCTTTGAGGACGACGGCAGTGGAAGTCCACGAGGGCTGGGACGCAGAGCTCAGCTCTGGGAAGGATGACTCTGAAATGCCGCCTACCAATGAGGGGAGATGTTGGCTACGTGACTGGACATCCGCTCTGGAGTCAGAAGGCTGATTAAGACTGGGAGCCACCCACACAGAAGAAGAATGCCGAGTCTATGTAGGGAGTGAGGGCAAGGGCGGGGGAAGGGGGTTGATGCCCAAGCCTGAGGGAGTCCGGGAGATCCAGCCCAGAAAATGAAGACAGGAAAACAGGGGTGGGGGTCGGGTGCTGAAGGTCAGACTGCGGAGCTCAGTCCTAGAGTTAGGTGCAGACAGCCTCTTAATCTAGACCTGCCTTTTCCCCACTTGAGCAGTTGGAGACTTGATCTGGAGGCTCAACACACAGCACTGAGTGCCCACTGTGTGCCAGGTCTGTATTCATGTTGGGGATGCATGTCTCTGCCCTTAGGGAGCTCTATCCATGAGGGTGTCCCCTGGGGCAGACATGCAGGGAAGTGGATGGGCCCTTCCATTGATGTGGGTGCATGGGTGCAAGCAGGGGCACCTACCCTACCCCACCTGGCTGTCAGGAGAGGCTGAGGAGGGTGCTGATCTTGAAAGATGAACAGGTAATCACCAGGCCCACAGCGGGGGCCATGGCAGGATGGGGAGGCCTGGGGGGGTGTTACATGCCACTGTAACTTCCCTCATGTTTGTGCCAATGCGAGGGGTTCTGCAGCCCACCCTCCAACAGGCCCTGGTGTATGTCTCCCGATGTAGCATATTCTTCTCTTGCTGAAGACACAAAGGCCCAAATCACCACATCCACTCATTCATTCATTCAGTAATTATTAACCTCTAATATGTGCCAGGCATGGGAGAGCCATGTGGAATAAAACATTCCTGCCCTTTAGGAGCTGATCTGTGGGGACTCTGAGTGATAAACATGTTAGCTGTAAGATCTATGAAGCAAATAAAACACAGATATATGGGGAGGGGCTGTGGGTAGCTGCTAGTCAGGGAAAACCTCTTCAGGGAGATGACCTTTGATCCAGATGGTCATGTGTGTCTGGAGGGAGAAGCTGGGCTAAGCCAGGAGGTGCCCCAGGAACCACCAGGCCAGCAAGTGAAGGAGGGGCTGGTCCAGATTGAGTCATAGTATTCAGCAGGGATAGAGCATATTGGACTTTGTTAAAAAAGTGAGTTTTATTCTAAGTAGGAAGTAAAGCCATTGCTCAAAATACTGAGAAAGGGAAGACATCTCTGGCTGCTGAGTGGAGAGTACCTTACAGAGGAGAAGCGGGGAGTCTCTGTGGTCTGGGTGAGAGGGGGGAGCCTGGATATACCTGGAGTGGTGGCATTAGGGATGGTGAAAAATGGTTGGATTCGTGCTGTGCTTTAGAGGTAGAGCTCACAGTCTTCTTAAGGGCTTGCACTTGGAAAGCGAGGGAAAGCGCAGTCTCAAGGATAATGCCTAGATTTTTTGCAGTGAGCCATTGGGCGATGCTCCTCAGACATGGGAATGACCTTCCTCCCTCAACATGGAGGTCATTCACCTTGAAATGCCCCAAGGACGTGGCCTCCTCCACCACAGCGACTCTGCTCGGCTGCATCCAGGGGCAGGAGTCACTGCCCAGCCCACTGGTCCTGGCATCCTGCTCTCGGAGCGCAGCAGGCTGAGGGTGGGTGCTCAGTCACACTGCCAAATGGATTTACAGGACTGAGGCCCCTCCGGGATCTGTTCCAGTTTCTCCTCTTTTTATTGATCTGTTTGTTTGTTTTTCTCCTAATTCTGCTGCAGAAGCCAGCAGAGGGCTTAGCACACATGATCATGGTCAGGTCTCCTTTGTAGCATTTCATTTCATCACATGTGAGAAGGTGACAGCACGGGGAGCCACGTGCCAGCAGAGGTGCGTATTCTCCCTCTGCAGTGAAGCATTTTACAGACGATGTCGCGTCAAACACCCAAGTATGTCTTAGAAGGCTAGTGTGTACTCAGAGCCGAGCTGAATTTAAAACGTTCCCCTTGTCTTATTAGCTCCAGGATCTTGGCCAAGTTACCAATCTTTTTGAGTCTTCGTTTCCTCATTTGTCAAAGAGTTCTTACCTCAATATTATCATGACTACCTCCAAAAGCAGTGGGGGCTGTTTCTCCTCCATAGTTTTATTTTGTGGGGTAAATGAAAAGATGCCCTGCAGCTGGGAACACAGGGCCAGGCATGGAGTAAGTATCCCATCACCGTGAGCTCTTCTCCCCTGCGGCTTGCCCTACTCGGAGGTGTGCTGGTGGGGCACTCATGTCAAGTGACTGCTGTGCTTCTGTGAGTCTACCTTGTAGTTTGGGGGAGGTTTCTGTGTTCTCTCTTTTCCCCAGTTTGGGCTGGGACACAGCGGTCCCACATGCCATCCGTGCTTGGAGGCGCAGACTCTGCATCTGCTCAATGCTTCTAATCCATGTTCAGCCAGTGAACTTATGCGACAGAAGTAACCTTAGTCCCTTTGTTAGAGCTGGTGCCAGATAAGGTCAATAACTCACAAAACATTGGTGAAGTGAGATGACAGTATCTTTCTTAGAAGGTTATGCTGGGCAACTTGAAAGCTCATGGCACCGTACCTGTCACGTAGTAAGTGCTCAATTTAATGAGATAAACAGAGAAAGAGAGAGAGAGAGACAGAGAGGGAGAAATATGAAATATTGGGTTCGTCTAGTTTTTAGAGGTAGAGATTATCCATAACTTCTACTGATGGAACTGGGCACTCGGCTCACTTCACTAAAAGCCCATCAGATGCTAGTTTGCAGAAGAGGGAGTGCAGACTCAATAAGGCCAAGTACTTCACCCAAGGTCCCAGAGCCGGTCAGCAGGAGAGCTAGGATCTGAGCTCCGCTGTGACTCCAGAGTTCCTTCTAGTTGCTCCTTCCAGACGGCTGTGTTGTCATCAGGAGAGGTTGATCTGATGGGGTCCGGCGGGGAGAGCCAGCACCAGGGGGAGGGCTCCGTGTGCAGGGGGCAGCGGGGTCTGAGGAAAGAACACAGGTTGGAATGGGGTTAGGGTTTCTGAGCTGGAGCATGGGCCAGCTGTGGGGCGGGTGGAGACAGAGGAGAAGTAGATGCTCCGGGGAGTGTGAGTGGACTGATGGTCAGGCAGGTGGCTGTCCATGCCCGACAGCTGAGCGGAGGAACAGAGAAGGAGCAGATCCGGGAGAAAAAAACAGACTTCTGCTTGGGGTGAGCTGGACTTGAAATGTCTGTGAGGGATCACAGTGGATTGGCCGATATCAGCTGGGGATGGGGTGTGAAGCTCCAGAGACGGGCTGGGCTGGTCCTTATCAGGAGAGTTGTCTGTGCAATATGTGAGGATATGGACGCCAGAGCCTCTGGCCTGTGCTCAAGTCCTCCTCAACATGTGCCTGGGATAAGATTCCCAAGTCCTTGGAGTAAAACAGGGGCCGTGATCATTCAGGGGCTGAATGGCATTGTTCTGGAGAACCTCTTTGAATAGTGCCTGGCACATGTAGTATAGACTTAAGAAAAAGTATGGGTGAAAGCTGGGCTCAGGAGAGAATGCGTGACCTCTAAATTTGGTGAAATCCTGTCTCTTCAGATATCATTAAACATAAAATCCATTCCAAGACTGTTTTCAACCAGGGCTCTTTGATTTAGACTGAGTTGCTATGTTTTGGGTGTTTACAGACTTTGAATCGTGTTCATACCTGTGAAAGAGATAGGATGAGTCAGCTGCGTGGGCTGTAGGGTGTCTGGAAATTGGTTTCTTGTTTACAGCCAGGGTGGCCATAAAATTTATAATCCAGACAAGGACATTGAAAGTGAAAGAGGACAGGGCACTGTTATTAATGACACAGGGAGAGCAGGTGTCAGCCTGGGTCACCCCTGGACATGTAGCCAGCTCTTATGTTGAGGGAAAGCCATCCCAGCAGGCGTGTGCTGCCCAGTGGCCTTGGACAGCTTTGGGAAATGTCCCAGGTCAACAGAGGAAGCGGGAAGTCCAGCTGATGTCGGAGGTTCCAGCCTCATCTCACACTCGTCTTTCCTTCCAACTCACTCGCTCAGCTCTGGCCTTACTGCCCTGGAATGAGCCCTGGGCACTCACTGTGTCCTCTCTCTGCAGCGTCTTCCACCAGCAACTCCCATGCCTGCTCCTTCCTCACCCTCTGACATTATGCCCTCCTCAGACTCTGGTATCCTGCCGTCCAAAAGAGGTGCCTCTCCCCCAAGTTATGCACTGCCCCCCTTCTCTCCAGCTCTCCTCTCTGCATGGCTCTTATCACAACAATTAGTTCATTCTCTCTTTGCCCCATTTCGTTTTTGTCCGCGTGGCTCGTGGGATCTTTGTTCCCCTACCAGGAATCGAACCCCTGCAGTGAAAGCGCTGAGTCTTAACCACTGGACCGCCAGGGAATTCCCTCTGTCTGCCCCATTTAATGTGAGATCCACAAAGACAGTGACTGGATCTGCCCTGTTCTCACCTATATTCTCAGCACCTAGAACAGTGCCTGGAATACAGTAGCCACTCAAGAAACATGAATTAAGGAAGTAAAGTAGGCAGGCAGGGCTCCAAGCTGATTCTATGGGTATCCCCTGCTTTGAAGGCTTATTGGATCTATTCCATCTATTCTCTTCTTGATTTAAGGGTTTTATTTCTGTCTATCTGAGGCCAATGGTTGATTAAAGAAATGTGTGTGCTTTCCATCAAAATAGCCCATTGGGTGCCGACTGAAATAACCCACCTGCCCTCTCTACTTCTTCTCCCAGCTAGCTTCTCAGGCCTCACTGCCTCCAGATGGCCCTTGCTGCTGCCCTGTAGCACCCAGAGTCATTCTTTGTCTCACTCCCACTACACTGTGTTGGCCCACTTCAGGGTGGACCTGCCTACTCCTTGAGCTCAGGGCAACAATGCCTGTCACAGGGCAGCACTCAGCTAGCTCGGTGGGTGTGTGAAGGATGGGAAGGGTCACACAAGCACACCGGTGGCCAGGGACCCTGAAAGAGGGGCTTGTCCAGGAAGATCCTACCCCATGGGGCATTACTCGGGCTTCTGTCAGCCGTGGATGCCAGTGGCTAATGGTGGAGGAAATTTATTCTGAATAAAAAGGTGGTTAACATTCTGCAAACATTTTCTATCTCAGACACGCACAGAGTAATTTTGATGAAATGTGTTGGTTTACGGAACCTTTGGTATTATGCACATTCACTGAAATGCATTTGGACTTGACTCTGCCTTGGAGGACTGTTGTGGAGGAATGTAATCAAATCACTTGTGCACTCAATACTGCTTTCCTATGGATTATTTGGATGTGGCTCTAATAAAAATGCTTGCTTTTTTTTTTTTCTCTCCAGCAAATCACTGCTGTGTGCAGCCATGAGATGTTGTTGCACTCCTACTTTATTGCAGATTTAAATTACTTGGATTATTTTACTGGACAGTGGCTTCCCGAAACACAATGAATCAAATCATTAATTACTGTGTGTGTGTGAGAGCCATTGGCAAACATTAAACTCCGCTCAGGAGCTCGTTTGGGGACGAAGCCTTCTGAGTCAGTTCCTTGGGTCCCAGGTCAAATGGAAACTTCTGGACAAGATGTTACCATTTGCTTCTCTGGTGCTGAAGGTGGCAAACACTGTGTGTCCCCGACGGCCACCTGGCACCCTGGGGCTGCTGATCTCACTGGAATGGGCCCTCTTTCCTTCCTCCACTCAGTGGCCCTGGAACAAGTGCTCTGGTGCCTGGATTTCCCCACAACAGCCTCCTGATTTGCATCCTATACATCCTTTAGTGATGACAAAGAAAATAAGCTTTATAAAACGCAAAGAGCGTCACTCCCTTTCCCTTGAAAAACGCTTCAAGGCCTTTCCATTGCCCTTCAAGGTCAATAAAAGCTTCTCAGCTGCAGTCCGACGTGTTCTGGCTTTTTCTACCACTCTGGCTTCATTTACTGCTACTCCTCCAATAGCTCCTCCCTCCCTGCCCTGTGCTGCCTGCCAGACTGGCCTTCTGGGGTCTCCTCTGTGTTTTTGTGTCTATGCACAGTCCCCAGCTTCCACCACTCTTCGTGTGATGGACTTGCAGGCACTGCGCTCACATGAATCTACGCAGGAATCTCTGATCAGACCTCTGGCTGGGTGAGCTGCCAGTTCCCCCTGGTTCCCAGGATCCATCCCACCATGAAGACTGGAGGGCATCCCTCTGTGTTATAAACGGGGGGAGCAAGTTCCCCCTTGTGGGGTCTTTAAGGATCACTCCAATGGGGACACAGAAAGGCATATGAAACTAAAGGATTTCTTATACTCACAAGTCCTAGAGAAAGGGGCAGGTGTCCCATGCAGGTGACCACGTGGGAGGAGCACCAGGGGATTGAGCTCAACCGCAAAGGTGGGAAGCCGAGAGTGAGGACCTGCAGGCAAGTCAGGGGTGGAGAACACAAGCAAGAGGCACGAGGGGTCACAGCCAGAGGAAGGCAGGAGGGGAACTTGTGGCAGAGACCATCCTGATCACACTGGTGCATCTGACCGGGACTGCTGTCCATGTGTGGGGATGTTCAGGCAGCAGGAAAGTAGAAACTTTTAAAAATTTACAAAATCCTCACATGCCCACAAGCGCCACAGGTGGGCCCTGTGAGGGTGCTGGGCAGAGTGGAGGTGGGAGGGCACCACCACCACCCTCCAGGTGAGGCCGTGGGGAAGGCCGGCTTCATGGGGACAGACCCTTCCACAACCCAGGAGGCAGGAAGGCCAGATTCACTGTGAAATCTTTCTGGATTTTTCCTGGACTTTATACTGTTATAGCAAAAACTGAGTTCTTTTGTGTAGTTTGCTTTACAAATGTACTTTCACCCACCCTGTGTGTCCTAAACAAAACACTTCTGCCTGTCAGATGTGGCCCATAGGCCACCAGTGTTGATTTCCTCTGGTTTGGATGTGGACAGTGGATGAGAAAAACTGATTTTGTTGTAGGAAAAATGGGGCATGAGAGGATGGTCATGTCCCAGGTCTCAGGTGAGTCCCTGGGATGGGCCGCCAAATGAGGGTCCTTTG